>NC_134687.1:135384236-136132986 GCF_050947455.1 Rhinoderma darwinii | reverse complement strand
CTTATTTTTACACATCTTTTTTTAACTTTTTTTTAACTTTATTACTTTGTCCCACTAGGGGACATGAGGGCAGGAGGCTCTGATCGCTATTCTAATACACTGCACTACATGCGTAGTGCAGTGTATTAGAACTGTCAGCTACTCACTGACAGCAAGCATAGTGGGTCCTGACGTTGTCAGGACCCACTAGGCTTCCGTCTATGGCATAGCCGGACGCCATTGTTTGGTGTCCGGTTGCCATAGTCACCATCGCCGGCCGCTGTCGCGTAGCAGGCCGGCGATGGCAGCTTAACCCCTAAAAAGCCGCGATCTCTATAGAACGCGGCTTTTAAGGGGTTAATCAGCGGGGACACAGCGATCGGTCCCCGCTGTAGGAGCTGTGACAGCTGCTGAACAAGACAGCAGAGTCACAGCTCCTGTATGTGTCGGGAGGACGGCCGAAACGGCCGTTACTCCCGTGACGTACTATTACGGCATGGAGCGCGAACGATACAGCTGCCATGACGTAATAGTACGTCAAGGAGCGGGAAGGGGTTAAGTCTCTAGGAATGTCAACAAGACCAACAAAACACAAAGCCAATGCAGGAGAGGGACGAATTTTATACCTTAAAATGCTGGACAAAAAAACAAAAGTAATTTCCCAAAAGTTAAAGACTAAAGGACAGTACCACCACACATGCATGTAATCGCCTAGGATGCCACAATTCCTCCAACAAAGAGGAGAGTAGGAAGGGTTAAATTTCTTCAACAGTGTTGGGGTTCTATACCATCTAAGCAATATTTTATGTGCTATTTCTCTGTGACTTTCTCCCTTTGAGATTTTGGGGACCCAATTTATCGCCTGGTGCCACTCTGCTAAGGTGATAACCATATTCAGTTCTGCCTCCCATTTAAGTAAATACCCTGGTTTAGCTAATCTCTGAACATTAGAAATTGTAGAATAAAACCACGAGATGCATTTCATTTTAGGCGCAGCCGAGTTGAAAGCCACAAAAGCGCTTCTTGGGAATAGTAGCCCATCTAAATTTGCACAGTGACTTCCGATCCCAATATACGTGAACGTGTAAAAAAAAAAAAGTTCTGACTTACCGATAAAACTCTCGGCTTCTTCCTCCAGTCTGACTTCCCGGGATGACAATTCAGTCCAAGTAACAGCTGCAGCCAATCACAAGCCAAGCACAGGCTGCAGCGGTCACATGGACTGCCGCGTCATCCAGGGAGGTGGGGCCAGATGTCAAGAGAGGCGCGTCACCAAGGACGCGTCACCAAGGACGCGTCACCAAGGCAACGGCCGGGAAGTTCTCGGTAAGTACGAACCTCTTTTTTTTTTAAACAGGTTACTCCATATGGTGATCGGAATTCACTGTCGAGGGTGCTGAAAGAGTTACTGCCGATCAGTTAACTCTTTCAGCACCATGGACAGTGACTGACGTCGACTAGCCTCATCTCTATGATGGCGGCTGCGCGAAAATCACGCAGCCGCGCATCATACACGGATGACACACGGAGCTGTCAAGTGCCTTTTGCGCACGCAAAACGCTGCGTTTTTTCCGCGCGCAAAACGCACACGCTCGTGTAAATGAGGCCTAAAACCGTTTTCAGTAGTACTTTGGTTTTGTCTCTATTTATTACACATAGGGCTGTCTGTGGAGGAGGTTCTTATACTAAGAGCAATTCATTATTCTAATATTATTAGTCTTCTGGGTGGGCTGGTCCTAGGGTGAGATCAAGAGGTCAAGATATCCCATTGGTGCGGCCCATGTACTCGAGGAAAGCAAAATTACATGTAATAACAAATTTTAACTATTTCTTTTCATAACTCTAAATACAATTTTTTAGTTCTCAGCATGTCGCCAGCAACGTAAACAGTGGATGTTCCCACGACTAAGGTATATAAATAAAATAAATGGAGCAGCAATAAAGATGTCATTCTGAATCTAAATTAAAGGTTAAGTTTAGATCTCAAACAAACTCAGCCCTGCTAAATCTACTTAAATGAATAACGTGCACACAGATTTTGCTTTCATGCTAATAAAATACGTTCATCTATTTCAATGAGAATGTCTCTTGTTCCCAGCAAAGAAGACAACAAAGGTAAATGTGAATTATTAAAAAGGTAAATGTCCCAGCAAATAGCTAGCATGATATTTAGACTGGTTTCATGTACCGCAATACTGTATGTAATACGAATAAGATAATATTAGATCTTTATTTTAAAGGTCAATTTTAGTTCTCTGTAGTTGTTCAAGAAAGACAACACGCAGTCATTTTATGATATTTTAAGCCCGCAATGAATTAAACATTTTTTCCAGTTGTGTCTAACTGTTTTCAAGGATTCTAAATGTATGTTCGATGCCAAGGAAATGTGACAGCTGTGGAATATGCTATACTTGCAAAAGGTATTAAAGCTCATAGAAGGCGCGTTATAGTGGGATTATCAGTGAAAATAGAAGTAAATTGACAGTGGAGATGGATAGAAATAGAATAACTTCATATTAATTGAGAATAACATATTTTTGACAACTGACTAGACTGGAATTTGGCAACCCAGTGATACATTTTTTTATTTTATTTTTAAATAATACAATAGACTCCTGAAATGTTTATTATTATTATTTTTTTTCATCTATAGCAACCATGTCAATTTATAGCGTGTCAACTGTTCGGTCAGGAAAATATTTTTTTCTCTGTTACTTTTTAGGCAATGCATTTCCTTTGAATACTTTTAATATTTATTTAAAGTTATTACTTACACACAAAATGTATTGTCTATTAGCTTTGGTGAATTTGTCAATTTTTTTTACATTTTTTCAATACATGTCTTAAAAGAGCTATCTTCTGTCTTTCTGCTTAAAACCACACTTTACTAGATAGTACCAGAGGTTACTTTGAAGATGTCTCTCAGCAGTGGAGAAGAACTGATGACAATATATTTTCATATTTATTTCCTGTTGCTTATATAGGGTGTATATAAAAATTGTCATCACTCACATCTCTCTCAAACACAACAAAACAATTTCATAGGAAGCCAAATTAAGGGAATCTTTTACCAGATATACCCTCTTATAAAAAGCCTCTATAAAATATTTCTTAAAATGTGACACAAGTGTTGTGGGCATTACCATGTGGTGCCTCTTAACCAATCAGATCGGGAGGCATTGTAATTAACATAGATTGGAAGCTTTTGACTAGCTCTCCAAACCCCGACATACAGTGGTACATGGAGTACCTATGACTTCTTAGTAATCTCTTGCACATGGCTATGCCATATGGATGAGGCCTTACTATTTCAGAGAAAGCATATTCCAACGAATTCAACCAAACGTTCAACCCCCATTTTTAATGGGTACTAGAAAAATTAATAAGTGATCTTACTTTATATAGTTTAAATGTTATCTTTCCATACTTTCATGGCCTGTTGACTTACCTGGGACATATTTATATTTTTCCTCAATGTTTATACTTGAAATTTTATAGGATGATCGAAGTCTGAACAGTAATAAGCTGGCCATAAAATAAATGTTTATCAGTAATGACTTAGACTAATACTAATTATTGGTAATGATAGTCATTAAGTCTTATTGTGATCTAAAGTTAGTGCTTCAAAGCAATGGAAAAAAATTTAAGCATCTAAACAAGTATTGTTGGTGTTTATACTACTAAACAACCAATGTCCAAATTAAAAGTATTGACACAATCATCAGAAAACATGTCAAATTATTTACTTCTTAACAATATATTCTAGTAATGGACGTCAAACCGTTTAAATCTTTTTGAATTTTTCATTTGTTTCGTTTTAAACTCATATAAACTGTAAGAATGAATCAATGCTCATTGTATATTGTTGTATTTTGTGTATAATTTGATCATTCTGCCCCCCCTAGTAATCAGGTTCCCTTAATAATTGAAGTTTATCATAATTAACTGCTACAGGATACATCAATTTTGTACTCTATTCCATCTTACTTTATAGCATCTTGTACGGCATATTGTACAGCACATGATTGGAGATGAGCGGCTGCAGTCACTAGAGGGCGCGCGTGCTGCCTCGTCCTTTCTTAAAGGGCCAGCGCGCGCAGCAGTTACAGCCCCCTGAAAGTCCTTGTGATGCAACATTTTGCTACAATTACAGATACAAGTTTCTTGGGGTATGTCCCTATTAGATTAGCACATCTAGACACTGGGATTTTTGGCCATTCTTTCAGGCAAAACTGCTCGAACTCCTTCAAGTTAAATGGGTTGCGTTGGTGTTCAGCAGTCTTCAAGTAAAACCACAGGTTCTCAAGTGGATTGAGGTCTTGGTTTTGACTAGTCCATCTCAAGACATTTAAATGTTTCCGCTTAAACCACTCCAGTGTAGCTTTAGCAGTATGTTTAGGGTCATTGTCCTGCTGGAAGCTGAACCATTGTCCCATTCTCAAATCTCTGGCAGACTGAAACTGGTTTTGCACTGTATTTACTGCCTTTCATCTTTCAAGCAATTGTGACTAGTTTTGCAGTCGCTGCTGATAAAAAGCATCCCCACAGCATGATACTGCCCCCATCATTCTTCATTGCGGGAATGTTGTTCTTAGGCCGATTTACGCGTGTGCGTGTGCGCAAAAGGCACTTAAAAGCTCCGTGTGTCAGCCCCGTATGATGCGCGGCTGCGTGATTTTCGCGCAGCCACCATCATTATGACACTCTGTTTGGAAGTTTGTAAACAGAAAAGCACGTGGGCAGGTATCCGGGAGTGCCGCACAGCGTCTAGGGTTGCCATGGAGATGTTTCCATCACGTGGCACCTGTCACATGACGTGCGGCGCGTCCTGTGATGCGTGTGCCGCCCGGTGGGCGTGTCGAGCGCCGATTTTCATTCACTGCAGGTGAGCCTAACTCTGTCTACTTATTATTTAAACCCCAGGATTTTTAATGTATGTAGCCTCCTGACGAAGCCGGTCACAGGGCGAAACGCGCGTCGAGGCGCTTGTTCACCCATCCACTCCTTTGAGCCTTCACGCCTTTCATCATGTCTCAGGGTATGTGCATAGGTTTTTTCAGCTTTGTGTAGCCTCCACAGTATTGTGCTTTGTCATTCAGCCATGTCAGCTATATTTTTCTTGGCCATTTGAGCCGTTATACTATTTGCATACGTTTACAGCTGCATTCGTTACGTACTACCATATATACTTTGCAGGTTTTGTACGTACTACCACATGCACTATATTCTGTGCAGGCTACATTTCTCCATACGTTGATATTTTAGCTGATAGCATGGCACTATGTATGGGACCTACCACCCCATACCCCTGGACTTACTGATTACTTATTTATACTCAAGCGTGCTATAGGTCATCAGTGGACGGTTGATTCTATTGGTCTTGGTCTATTTCCATCTGACCCTGTTGCATATGTCTCCGTATTTATTGTATCATATCTCTTTTTCATCATTTGTCATTTGTTATTATATTCAATAAAGATTTTTTGTACTTTTATTTTTGGAGTACATTACTTATCTAAGGGCTATGACCCATTTTGGTTCGTTTTTAGGTTTATATTCTATAAGGGACCCCAATTTATGCCATCTCTGGTGTGAGGTTTTTGTTTAGGTTGTTTTTACATTCATAGTTTGACAGCTGTTGCGCGAATCACACTCGTCCCACGGAAGTGCTTCCGTGTGGCATGTGTGATTTTCACGCACCCATTGACTTCAATGGGTGCGTGATGCGCGAACATGCAGAAATATAGGACATGTCGTGAGTTTTACGCAACGGACTCACGTTACGCAAAAATCACGGACTATCTGCATGGCCCCATAGACTAATATAGGTCCGTACGACACACGTGAAAATCACACGCATTGCACGGACGTATTACACGTTCGTCTAAACAAGCCCTTAGGGTGATGGGAAGTGACACACTTTACGTTTCCAATGGTAAAGTTCAATTTTTGTTTTATCTAACCAGAGAACCTTCTTCCATGTGTTTGGGGAAACTGCAAATGCTGTTTGGCAAAATCAAAACGTGTTTTCTTAATATTTTTCTTTAAGCAATGACTTTTTTCACTCTTCCATAAAGCAACATTCAGTGGACTGTACTACTTATAGTGCTCCTATGGACAGATACTTCCATCTCCGCTGTGAATCTTTGGAGCTGCTGCAGTGTTTTTGTTTGTGTCTTTGTTGAATCTCAAATAATTGCCCTCTTTGATCGGTTTGTGAGTTTTGGTGGGAGGCCTTCTTATGTCAGGTTTGTAGTTATGCCATATTCTCTACATTTTGTTATAAAAGATTTAATGGTGCTCCGTGGGATGTTCAAAATTTGGGATTTGTTTTTATACACCCAACCCTGATCTATACTTCTCCACAACTTTATCCCTGACCTGTTTGGAGAGCTTATTGATCTTTATGTTAGGCTGGGTTCACACGACCTATTTCCAGACGTAAACTAGGCATATTATGCCTCGTTTTACGTCTAAAAATACGGCTCCAATACGTCGGCAAACATCTGCCCATTCATTTGAATGGGTTTGCCGACGTACTGTGCCGACGACCTGTCATTTACGCGTCGTCGTTTGACAGCTGTCAAACGATGACGCGTAAAAGGACTGCCTCGTCAAAGCAGTGCAGGACACTTCTTTGAAACGTAATTTGAGCCGTTTTTCATTGAATTCAATGAAGAACAGCCCAAGATTACGGGCGTCAATGACTCCTCGCAAAATGCGAGGAGGAGCATTTACGTCTGAAACGACGGAGCTGTTTTCTCCTGAAAACAGTCTGTAATTTCAGACGTAAAAGCCAGTTATCATGTGCACATACCCTTACTTGCTTAGTGGTGTTGCAGACTTTCAGAACAGGTGTATCTACTTACAGATCATGTAACACTTTGATTGTACACAGTGGGACCTTATTCAACTGATTATGTGACTTATGAAGTTGATTGGTTTGACCTTATTTAGGGGTTTCATAGCAAAGGGGGTGTATGCACTCACAACGTTTCCGTTTTTAGTTATTTTTTTATACAAATTATTATTTTTTCATTACACTACAACAATTTTAACTATTTTGCTAGGTCCATCACATAAAATCAATTTTAAAATCCATTTTAATTCCAGGTTGCAATGCAAAAAAACGGGAAAAACACTAGGGAGCATGTGAATACTGTTGCAAGGCACTGTATCCATTTGAAAATAAATGTTATCTACAAATACCAGGATTCCTCTGTGTTGCTGCGTGATAACACCATAACATCTAATATAGCTGACAATAATAGCTGACAACTACTTCCTGTCCCAGAAGCTAAAGGCGGGACAAGCCTAGACCAGAGAAAGACAGGGATGGCGGAAAATCAAACTGTACCTTGTTAGTCAGTAAAATATGTGATGGTAATTACTTTGTATCATTTGTTAATCAGAGAAATGTTGCAATAGTTGCAAGTCTTCAGGGAATAAAGAGATTAACCAAACATTTAAAAATATTCTCATTAGCATTAAAGGGATCTGTTCTGTCTTTGGGTACATTCACCGGTGCCGAATTTGCTGCTGAAAATGACCACAGCAAAACCGGAGAAAGTCAAACAAAGTCCACAGAAATCCTGTGGATTTTTGTGAAGATTTGCTTGTGTCCGCTTGGAAAATCTGCAGCATTTCCGCTAAATGGCCATGTAAATGTTTTATACCTATGAATGAGTTTCTGAGAAGAAACAAGAATAACATTGCCAAGTACAAATTTTCCCTTGCAACATCTTCTGAGATAAACAAGTAGAAATGTATCTGCTAAAGAGAAATGATGAAATATATACTCACAGGCTAATATTAAAGGGAAGATTCTAAAGATATTAAAGTGCACCTGTCATTTTAGGTGACTTTTCCAAATAAGCTGTCTTGTGTATAAGCCTGAAAAATTATGGTGAGAAAAAAAACACGTTCTAGAAGCTGTAGCATTGCCTCAATGCCTCTCTCTCCCTCCAGTAACTCCCTCCTCTCTCCATAGACTTCTGTGGGCAGCATGGTACTTAAAACCTCAGTGAGCTAAAACAGATTTTAGACGTGAATTGAGAGTGAATAGTCAGTGCAGCAGGCAGTGAGGAAAAGACGACTCATAAGTAGAGAAATATATATATATTACAAAGTTTCTTATATTTTTCTATTGATTAATGTAAAGTTTGTCGAAATGACAGTGACCATTTAACCATTTTCTGACATGCCTCTGAAATGTGTCAGAAGATGTTATAGTAGAGGTCTGTGCCCTGTGATTGCTAGAACAAAGTAGTTGCAAAACTCTTTAGTTTGCTGCATCCCTTTGTCTTCTGACTTGAAGATATTAAACTAAAACACTTAATGCATCACTCGTAGGATTTACTTACCAAAGAAACTTAGGTATGGTGATATGTAACAATTTGAAGTTGTATGTAGATATAAAAGGGCTGGTGTAATAACGGCGTTCACTTGGCTAGTGTCACCCACTATTACTACCTCCTTTATGCTAGGGTCACTAGGGTTATGCCTAGCTCCACTACCTTTCCTTTGTATTAACGCAAACTATCTTCTTTGCCCCTAAGTGTATGTGTTGTAATTCAGTGCACAATTGTATAGTAAATAAAAGGTAATATTTTTAATACACTAATCACACTTAGATAATGAAACACAGAATACATAGAACACAATAAATATTCACAGTATAGTATCAGTATACCCCAATACACATAACAAGTTAATATGTATTGAGTATACTTATGCTATACGTGGCACAGTATTATTAACAAGTTATCACAAACCTATTCTATACCACCACCCACTGATCTAAACATACATATACAATACACACACACATGCAATCTATGAGACCCTCCCACCTATCTCTAACTTTTCCCTATACACTAAAGGGGTTAACCTTAAGGGTTAAATAGCTGGGCTTAAAAAAGCTAAAGGGTTTACCAGGGGAAAGGGTTAATGTGCAGGGAAACTACTCACCATGGTGAAGGGGGAAGAGGTAAAGGGTAAAACCAGGGAGATACTCATTGTGTAGGGTGGAGAGAGGTGAAGGGTTAAATGGAGAGGGTTAAATGTTGCTGCTGTGGAAGAGGGGGATAGGTGATACTATACCACGTAGGTGGCGATGATCGTGCGTTCAGGTAGCTGGGAGGGAGGCAGGAACAAACAGGGCAGGAAAAGAGAGGTCCATTGGTGGAGCAGGAAACAAGAGAGGGAAGTGTAGGATTGTGGCCATTCATATAGCTGGTCTGTGCACTTCTCTATGACATCACATACTCATGCAAGTGCAGGGGGGGATAGGGCAGGCCTTGGGAACCTCCTGTCGGGGGGATGCAATACAGGATGTGTTCACTGTTTATGGCTTCTCACCCCTCCCCCAGAGGGTAGGAATACACACCTCTGTCTGGAGGCAGAAATATCTATATATCTACACACATCTATCTCCACATCTATATACACGTATATATAGATACATTAAACACTTCCCTTTACAGTAGACAATAGTATGATCCCACGTAATTGTCAAATTAAGAAACTTCCTACAACCGTCCATGATTGTGAAATTCAAACTTAATGGAATTACATTTTATCTTACTGCAATACTGTAACATATATGGACAAAAAACACCAACAAATGTGCGAGATCAAATTAAACAACGGCAGAGTTTCATTAAAAAAAAATACACAGCCTTGCAGGATTTAGTATAACTGGACATTAAACTGAAAAATAACATCACAAAGCTGTAAGCTAGCATCGTGGACATAAAAAAGTCTAAATTAAAAAAAAAGGAAAATGTTTATAATTGGTTAAAAAAAAAAATCAAGACAGGGTAATGCTCTGTAGATTAATTTGGAAACAAATAAACTCTTTTGAGAATAAGGAGAAATCAAGTCAAGTTTCATTCTTAACCCTTTCACGCCGACAATCTGTACATTCACATCTTATCCGCATATACCCCGTGCAGATAGGACGTGAATCTGCAGACCTCTGCTTCTGCCGGCATAGCGCTGGGGAGAGCACTCTGACGCCGGCGGTCTCATTCTCCCCGGCTCCCCAGCAACATGTTCTCTGATAGCCGAACCGATTGTTTTGGCTACAGAGAATATGATCACCGTTATTAACTGCTTCCTGACCGTCCACAGTAAATTCATATCGGCGCTTGCTGGGCTCTGTGCAGTGCCGACGTGAATTCATAGTGGGTGTTAAAAGCGCGATCAGAGTGTCTCAGAGTAGCGGTGTCACCCAGATTGCGCTGTCAACCTCTGCCTCTGGTCCCAGAGACATGATTGGTTCAGGTCCCGATCATGTGATTGCAGGGAAAGTTTGTTGTAGCAACAAACTTTCCCGGAGTCCGATTGTGGGTGCTGCCGTCGGTTGCATGGCAAAACTGGAGGCCATACAATGCTGGTCCTCATAGGCTTCCTGTCAGTGTGACTGTCAATGTCACACTGACAGTTTATAATACATTACACTACCTTGGTAGTGTAATGTGTTATAGCAGCCATCAGTGCTGCAGGTTTTCAAGTAACAAAAGTAAAAAAAAAAAAGATACAAAAATATTTTTTTTTATAAAAGTGTAAAAATAAGTTATGAGTTACAAAAGCAAAAAATTTCTAAAAATTGCAGAATCTGGGCAATAAATATTGAGTTGCGTTTCATAAAAAAAAAAATAATTTGTAAATAACACCTCTACTTTGCTTTAATTCCTGTGAAACACCTAAAGGGTTAAGAAACTTTCTGAATGCTGTTTTGAATACTTTGAGGGGTGGCGTTTTTAAAATGAGGTGATTTATGGGGTCTCTCTAGTACATTAGGCCCTCAAAGCCACTTCAGAACTGAACTGGTCCGTGAAAAATAGCCTTTTGAAATTTTCTTGAAAATGTGAGAAATTGCTGCTAAAGTTCTAAGCCTTGTAACGCCTAGAAAAATAAAATAATGTTCAAAAAACAATGCAAATATAAAGTAGACATATGGGGGATGTTAATTAGCAACAATTTTGTGTGGTATTACTATCTGTTTTACAAGTAGATACATTAAAATTTAGAAAAATAATAATTTTTGCACATTTTCTTTAAATTTTGATGTTTTTCACAAATAAGCTATGAATTTAGTGACCAAATTTTTCCACTAACATAACGTACAATATGTCACGAGAAAACAATCTCAGAATCGCTTGGATAGGCAAAAGCATTGCAGAGTTATTACCACATAAAATGACACATGTCAGATTTGAAAAAATGGGGCTGGTCCTCAAGGGCCAAAATGGGGCTGGTCCTCAAGGGCCAAAATGACCTTGGTCATGAAAGGGTTAATCTCCAACCCTGCACTCCATGCCGGAGTGTGTATTCTCAGATTGCATGATTGTTTCTGGCAAATCTACAAAAAACTGAGGAGAGCAAAGCGCAAACAAAGGAAGAGACAGTTCAAGGAGATACACTCAGAGACAGTGGCGGATGACCAGATTAACATAGAAGCCCAGGACATTGGGGGGCCCACGACTCCGAGGCCCCATCTACTACTGAATGCCCCAGAATATAGGCCAAGACCTGAGGACCACAGTTGTCTTCAATGAATTTGAAACCATGGCGGATCGGAGAACCATTGGCTCCCTTTCCCACCATTTACTCTCATAGGCCACAGACTTGTTTAGGCCTGTGGCCTACTTGACCCCGGGAGTACTCTGATATCTTGCAGGTAGGGCGATCACATCACTGCATCCCACTGCCTGCGGGGCCACTGAAAGCACAGATAGGACGAAGACCAAACTGTGATGGGAAAGCAAGGAGGCAAGAATGTCTGCGTGTCAAATTCTGCAAAGACAAGTCGCAGTTCGGTGAAGTCGTCATGGTAGTCTTGGCTGGATGAAGAAGAAAAGAGAAGGTGAATGACTCCAATCAGAGAAGGCATCACCTGTGAGTCTCTGGATTTAGCTGTAATCACTTATATGGTCTGCAGAATTCCTGTGTAGAACTGGTATCTACCACTATATGGTCAATGTATGGTGGTAATATTGGTCTTGTTAATGTGCATCTTAATCAGTATCAGTATTGTAGAATTGTTCAGTCACTATGCGGTGGTAATATGTGATCATATAGTAGCAGTATTATTTAGAACCTATCACAGCCTGATTGAATGATTAAAATTTGTTCCTTTATTAAATTGATAGTTATAAAAACATAACAGGCTCATTAGCCGGTAACCTAAACAGGCTTTGGCAGGCAATCAGATAGGGGAGGTGAGTATCAGGGTATATTATGTAAACATCCACCCGCAGACATACAGTCTCTCCTCTTTTATATAATAATGCTCTGAGTACCTGCCACAGAATTGATATCCCTACGTGTTTCAATACATTAGAGTCGTGTACACGCTGATAGTGCTAACTGGCTAAATGGTGTTTGAATATTGTGATCCCTGATGATGTATCCCATAGTATAGGGGGTGCTGAAATGCGTAGGGATATCAATTCTGTGGCAGGTGCTCAGAACATTATTATATAAAAGAGGAAAGACTGTATGTCTGCGGGTGGATGTTTACATAATATACCCTTAGACTCAACTCTTCTATCTAATCACCTGGAAAAGCCTGTTAAGGTATTATTTGGTCCTCGTGTGGAGGTATTGTTTGGTAATAATATGGTGGTGTTATCCAGTCACTATGTGGTGGTAATATATGGTCATGCTGTGGCAGTATTTTTCAATAACAGTATGGTGGTATTATTCAATCACTATGTGGTAATATGTGGTAATGATGTGGTGGTATTATTAGGGAACTGTATGGCGGTATTATTTAGTCACTATGTGGAGGTAATATGTCGTCATGGGGTGGAGGTAATATTCAGTAATCGCACGGTGGCATTGTTCAGTTAATATGTGGTGGTAATAATGTGGTGGTATTATTAGGTAACAGCATGGTGGTATTATTCAGTCACTATGTGGTGGTAATATGTGTTCATGGGGTGGAGGTATTATTCAGTAACAGTATAGTGGTGTTATTCAGTCACTATGTATTGTGAATTTGTGTTCGTCATGTGGTGTTATTATTTGGTAATAGTATGGTTGTCTCTATGTGATGGTAATATTTGGTAATCGTGTGGAGGTGTTTGGTAATAATATGGTGGTGTTATCCAGTCACTATGTGGTGGTAATATGTGGTCATGCTGTGGCAGTATTTTTCAATAACTGTATGGTGGTATTATTCAATCACTATTTGGTGGTAGAATGTGGTAATGATGTGGTAGTATTATTAGGCAACTGTATGGTAGTATTATTTAGTCACTATGTGGGGGTAATATGTGGTCATGGGGTACAGGTATTATTCAGTAATAGACAACCATTAACTATATGAAGGTACATGCCCTAAAATACTAACTAAATTCACCAGAAAAAAAACCAGACACTAATCGAATATGAAACCAAAACCTAAAGCCATAGTCTCAAAAATGAAGATAACCATTAAATATCAGTACAAAAATGACTTTATTAACCCATGTTGGAAAGAAACAGTTGACCAACTGTTTATTTCCAAAAAGGATTGATAAAGTAATTTTTGTACTGTTATTCAATGGATATCTTCATTTCTGAGACTATGGCTTTAGGTTTTGGTTTCATATTATTCAGTAATAGCACGGTGCACGGTGGCATTATTCAGTTAATGTATGGTGGTAATATGTGGTAATGATGTGGTGGTATTATTAGGTAACAGTATGGTTGTATTATTCAGTCACTATGTGCTGGTAATATGTGTTCATGGGGTGGAGGTATTGTTCAGTAATAGCACGGTGGCATTATTCAGTTAATATATGGTGGTAATACATGGTAATGATGTGGTGGTATGATTAGGTAACAGTATGGTTGTATTATTCAGTCACTATGTGCTGGTAATATGTGTTCATGGGGTCGAGGTATTATTCTGTAATAGCACGGTGGCATTATTCAGTTAATATATGGTGATAATATGTGGTAATGATGTGGTGGTATGATTAGGTATCAGTTAATATATGTGGTAAGATGGGGTAATGATGTGGTGGTATTATTAGGTAACAGTATGGTTGTATTATTCAGTCACTATGTGGTGGTAATATGTGTTCATGGGGTGGAGGTATTATTCAGTAATAGCACGTGGCATTATTCAGTTAATATATGGTGGTAATATGTGGTAATGATGTGGTGGTATGATTAGGTAACAGCATGGTTGTATTATTCAGTCACTATGTGCTGGTAATATGTGTTCATGGGGTGGTGGTATTATTCAGTTAATATATTGTGGTAATATGTGGTAATGATTGGGTGGTATTATTAGGTAACAGTATGGTTGTATTATTCAGTCACTATGTGGTGCTAATATGTGTTCATGGGGTGGAGGTATTATTCAGTAATAGTATGGTTGTGTTATTCAATCACTAGGTGATGGTAATAAGTGTTCATGTTGTGGCTGTATTATTTGGCCCTTGTATAGTGGTATTATTGGTAATGTTTTTCTTGGTATACTGGGTTTTGATTAGTAATAGTATGATGGTACTATATATGGTTATATCAAAATCGTACAAAGATTAGCGCTTTTGAAAATGGAAACTTGGTGGGGGCCCCACAATGCTGATTTCCATTATAAAATACATCCAGGGACAGTGTGTGATGAGTGTGGGAATATGTTGTCTTCACATTTTTAGGAAAAGTTTCATAAACTAAAATTAAATTAGTTATTTTTTTTAATCTTGTATTGACGCAATGGCAAGTTCAGCTATGATGAAAAAGAATATTGACTTATATCCAGTGCGATACAGGTTTCCTGCGCTGGATATATTTCAGAAGTTAGCAACTCATTGTCCCCTGTCTGCAATTGCCAGAAATTTCTTTAAACAGGAACAAATAGCCTTGTATGATCTTAGAAATAACGCTAAGCTGTAAAGGATCTGCCAGACACAGCTTCTGTGTCGACGCCCGTGGTTAATCAGTCTGCACCTGCTCCTAAGTCTGATACAGTGACTCGATCTGCTACCACTCAGGCTGGTAGGCTCAGGAGTGGGAGAACCTATCACAGCCTGGCCAGACGGTTCTAGCTCCCGCCCTCGGTCTATTTATACCTTCATTTCCTGTTTGTCTCTGCCTGTGATTCTTTCCTGTTTCCTGGCTCTGCTGCTCCTGATATCATTATTGACCTAGCTTCATTTTGACCCTGGCTTTACTGACTACGCTCCTGCTCTGCGTTTGGTACCTCGTACACTCCTGGTTTGACTCGGCTCGTTCACTACTCTTGTTGCTCACGGTCTTGCCGTGGGCAACTGCCCGATTTCCCTTAGCTTCTGTGTACCCTTGTCTGTTTGTCTGTCATGCACATATTGAACGTAGGGACCGTCGCCCAGTTGTACGCTGTCGCCTAGGATGGGCCGTGCAAGTAGGCAGGGACTGAGTGGTGGGTAAATTAGGGCTCACCTGTCTTCTCCCTACCCCGTCATTACATAAGCCAGTTGTGTCGGGAGCAGACAAAAGAGGTAATAGTGACTGCAGCATCTAAGGACTTAGAACACCATCGATGCCCCAGTGATGAGATTGCGGAGTGCCTATGTTTGCATGGCCACTGGAGGCCTAACAAAGGTCTCCAGGTCTGCTATTTTCGAAAGCCAGAGGCAGGACCTAATAGGCTGCCTTTCAGACTGAAACTGACAGGTATAATACACTGCAATACATAAAGTATTGCAGTGTGTAATGACGGGGGGTAGGGAAACGGACAAGTGAGCCCTAGTCTACCCGCCACTCTGTCCCTGCCTACTTGCAACGACCCGCCCTAGGCGACGGGGTACAACTGGGCGGCGGTCCCTGCGCTCAGTAAGTGCACGACAAACACGACAAACATACAAGGGAATACAAGCAAGGGAAAGGGGCAGTTGCCCACGGCAACACCGTGAGCAACCAGAGTGGTGAACGAGCCGAGTCAAGCCAGGAGTGTGCGAGGTACCAAACGAAGAGCAGAAGAGTAGTCAGTAAGCCAGGGTCTGTATGGAGCAGGATCAAAATAGAAGGAGCTGTAGCTGGGCCAGGAAACCACACGAAAAGAATCACAAGCACCGAGGGACAGGAAGGGCAGGCTTAAATAGACCAAGGGCGGGAGCTAGCTGAGTCTGGCCAGGTTGCGATAGGCTCTCCCACTCCTAATCCTGCCAGCCTGAGTGGTGGAAGCTGGAGTCAGTCTCAGGGATGTAGTTTCAGGTGCTGACAGATTAATTATGGGAGTTAACCCCGAAGCTGTGCCTGGCAGATCCTTTACAGTACCCCCCCCTTTTATGAGGGGCCACCGGACCCTTTCTAAGTGGACCTGGCTTACTGGGGAAACGCAGGTGGAACCTCCTGACCAATACCCCAGCGTGAACATCCCGGGCGGGTACCCAAGTCCTCTCCTCGGGCCCGTATCCTCTCCAATGGACCAGGTACTGGAGGGAGCCTTGGACCATCTTGCTGTCCACAATCTTGGCCACCTCGAATTCCACCCCCTAAGGGGTGAGGACGGGAACAGGAGGTCTCCTCGAGGGAGCCAAGGACGGGGAGCAGCGTTTAAGGAGGGAGGCATGAAACACGTCGTGTATACGAAAAGACGGGGGTAACTCCAGCCGGAAGGAGACAGGATTGAGGACCTCAATGACCTTATACGGCCCAATAAACCGGGGAGCAAACTTCTTGGACGGAACCTTGAGACGCAAGTTCCTAGACGACAACCACACCAGATCCCCGACCATAAACAGGGGGTTAGCAGAACGTTTTCTATCAGCCTGAGTTTTTTGTACGCTCTTCTGAACCTGGGCCCAGACTGTGCACAGTTCCCGATGAACGACCTCTACCTCGGGATTGTTGGAACTACCAGGTGAAACGGAGGAGAACCGTGGATTAAACCCAAAATTACAGAAAAAGGGGGAGACCCCTGACGAGTTACTGACCCGGTTATTAAGGGAAAATTCGACGAGGGGAATGAATGAGACCCAATCATATTGACAGTCAGAGACAAAACACCTTAAATATTGTTCTAGAGATTGATTAGTCCTCTCAGTTTGGCCATTGGTTTCAGGATGGAAGGCAGAGGAGAAGGACAGATCAATCTCCAACTTCATACAGAAGGCTCTCCAAAACAATGAAACAAATTGTACCCCTCTGTCCGAAACAATATTGACAGGGACCCCATGGAGACGCAGGATGTGTTTGACAAACAAGGTAGCCAACGTCTTGGCGTTGGGTAGTTTCTTGAGGGGCACAAAGTGGCACATCTTACTGAAGCGGTCTACTACCACCCACATCACCGACTTGCCTTGGGATGGAGGCAAATCGGTGATAAAATCCATGGAGATATGTGTCCAAGGTCTCTGGGGAATGGGCAACAAACGTAGTAAGCCCGCTGGTCGGGACCTGGGAGTCTTGGACCTAGCACAAACCTCACAAGCGGCGACGTAGGCCTTAACGTCTTTAGGCAATCCAGGCCACCAATAGTTTCTAGTAATGAGGTGTTTGGTACCCAGGATGCCTGGATGACCAGATAGTGCGGAGTCATGATGATCCCTAAGTACCCTTAGCCGGAATTGCAGGGGAACAAACAACTTGTTCTCAGGAAGGTTCCCGGGAGCTGAACCTTGATCAGCAGCAATTTCAGAGACTAAATCAGAATCGATCGAGGAAATGATTATACCTGGAGGCAAAATACAAGCAGGATCTTCCTCCGAAGGAGGGCTGGCCATGAAGCTACGCGACAGTGCATCAGCCTTAATATTTTTAGACCCAGTCCTATAGGTAACCAAAAAATTGAATATGGTAAAAAATAACGCCCATCGAGCTTGTCTCGGGTTTAGCCTCCGGGCAGATTCTAGGAAAACCAGATTCTTGTGGTCGGTAAGGACCGTTACCTGGTGCCTAGCCCCCTCCAGGAAGTGGCGCCACTCTTCAAATGCCCATTTAATGGCTAAGAGTTCGCGGTTGCCAATATTATAGTTACTCTCAGTTGGCGAAAACTTCCTGGAGAAGTAGGCACAGGGGCGGAGATGGGTGAGGGACCTGGTACCCTGGGACAAGACAGCCCCCACTCCCACCTCAGATGCGTCAACTTCCACGATAAATGGCTCCATTTGGTTGGGCTGAACCAGCACCGGGGCCGAGATAAGCACCTCTTAAGGACCTCAAAAGCCTGGACAGCCTCAGGAGGCCAGTGGAGGAGATCAGCTCCTTTGCGAGTGAGGTCCGTAAGAGGCTTAGCGATGACCGAGAAGTTAGCAATAAATCTCCTGTAATAATTAGCGAACCCCAAAAAACACTAACGCCTTCAGAGAGGCAGGTTGGACCCATTCCGCCACAGCCTGAACCTTGGCGGGGTCCATGCGGAATTCATGAGGAGTGGGGATTTGACCCAAAAATGGTATTTCCTGTACCCCAAACACACATTTTTCGGTTTTGGCAAACAGTTTGTTTTCCCGAAGGACCTGGAGCACCTTCCTGACATGCTCAATGTGGGAGGACCAGTCCTTGGAAAACACCAGTATGTCATCAAGGTACACTACAAGAAATATCCCCAGGTAATTTCTCAAAATCTCATTTATGAAATTCTGGAAGACCGCAGGGGCATTACACAACCCAAAGGGCATGACAAGGTATTCGAAATGGCCTTCGGGCGTGTTAAACGCAGTCTTCCACTCATCCCCCTCTTTGATGCGGATAAGGTTATACGCCCCCCGTAGATCCAACTTAGAGAACCATTGGGCCCCCTGAACCTGATTGAAGAGATCAGGAATCAAAGGAAGGGGATACTGGTTCCTTACCGTGACCTTATTCAGGCTACGGTAGTCAATGCATGGCCTAAGACCACCATCCTTCTTCCCTACGAAGAAGAAGCCAGCACCTACCCGAGAAGTAGAGGGACGAATGTAACCCTTGGCCAGGCATTCCTGGATATACTCTCTCATGGCTTCACGTTCGGGACAAGAAAGATTAAATATCCTGCCCTTAGGAAACTTAGCTCCTGGTACCAATTCGATAGCGCAATCGTATTCTCTATGAGGAGGTAACACTTCGGAGGCCTCCTTAGAGAAAACATCAGCGAAGTCCTGAACAAACTCGGGTAGCGTGTTCGCCTCCTCAGGGGGAGAAATATAATTAACAGAAAAACATGACGTAAAACATTCATTACTCCATTTGGTTAGCTCCCCAGCATTCCAGTCAAACGTGGGATTATGCAACTGCAACCAGGGAAGGCCTAGAACCAAATCGTACGATAATCCCTGCATCAACAATATAAAATATAAAGAGCTTAATAAAATCTGTAAAAATGTAATAAAATCAGCAAAAATACAAAATGAAAGGCAGGTGGCCAAGGATAGTAAAACAAATCCTAAAAAATTCTTCAAGCATATAAATGCAAAAAAGCCAAGGTCTGAACATGTAGGACCCTTAGATAGTGGTAATGGGGAGTTGGTCACAGGGGATCAAGAGAAGGCAGAGTTACTAAATGGGTTCTTCCGCTCTGTATATACAACAGAAGAAGGAGCAGCTGATGTAGCCGGTGCCAGTGCTGTTAATATATCAGTTGATATACTGAATTGGATGAATGTAGATATGGTCCAAGCTAAATTAAATAAAATAAATGTACACAAGGCCCCGGGACCAGATGGGTTACACCCTAGAGTTCTTAAAGAGCTTAGTTCAGTTATTTCTGTCCCCCTCTTCATAATATTTAGAGAGTCTCTCATGAGTGGTATAGTGCCAAGGGACTGGCGCAGGGCAAATGTGGTGCCTATTTTCAAAAAGGGCTCTAGGTCTTCGCCGGGTAATTATAGACCAGTAAGCTTAACATCAATTGTGGGGAAAATGTTTGAGGGGCTATTGAGGGACTATATACAGAATTATGTGACAATAAATAGTATTATAAGTGACAGCCAGCATGGTTTTACAAAGGACAGAAGTTGTCAAACCAACCTGATTTGTTTTTATGAAGAGGTAAGCAGAAGCCTAGACAGAGGGGCCGCTGTGGATATAGTGTTTTTGGACTTTGCAAAGGCATTTGACACTGTCCCTCATAGACATCTAATGGGTAAATTAAGGACTATAGGTTTAGAAAGTATAGTTTGTAATTGGATTGAGAATTGGCTCAAGGACCGTATCCAGAGAGTTGTGGTCAATGATTCCTACTCTGAATGGTCCCCAGTTATAAGTGGTGTACCCCAGGGTTCAGTGCTGGGACCACTATTATTCAACTTATTTATTAATGATATAGAGGATGGGATTAATAGCACTATTTCTATTTTTGCAGATAACACCAAGCTATGCAATATAGTTCAGACTATGGAAGATGTTTGTGAATTGCAGGCAGATTTAAACAAACTAAGTGTTTGGGCGTCCACTTGGCAGATGAAGTTTAATGTAGATAAATGTAAAGTTATGCATCTGGGTACGAAAAACCTGCAAGCATCATATGTCCTAGGGGGAGCTATACTGGGGGAGTCAATTGTTGAGAAGGATCTGGGTGTACTTGTAAATCATAAACTAAATTTCAGCATGCAGTGTCAATCAGCTGCTTCAAAGGCCAGCAAAATATTGTCGTGTATCAAAAGAGGCATGGACTCGCGGGACAGGGATGTAATATTACCACTTTACAAAGCATTAGTGAGGCCTCATCTAGAATATGCAGTCCAGTTCTGGGCTCCAGTTCATAGAAAGGATGCCCTGGAGTTGGAAAAAATACAAAGAAGAGCAACGAAGCTAATAAGGGGCATGGAGAATCTAAGTTATGAGGAAAGATTAAAAGAACTAAACCTTTTTAGCCTTGAGAAAAGACGACTAAGGGGGGACATGATTAACTTATATAAATATATGAATGGCGCATACAAAAAATATGGTGAAATCCTGTTCCATGTAAAACCCCCTCAAAAAACAAGGGGGCACTCCCTCCGTCTGGAGAAAAAAAGGTTCAACCTGCAGAGGCGACAAGCCTTCTTTACTGTGAGAACTGTGAATCTATGGAATAGCCTACCGCAGGAGCTGGTCACAGCAGGGACAGTAGATGGCTTTAAAAAAGGCTTAGATAATTTCCTAGAACAAAAAAATATTAACTGCTATGTGTAGAAATTTTTTACTTCCCCTTTCCCATCCCACTTCCCCTTTCCCATCCCTTGGTTGAACTTGATGGACATGTGTCTTTTTTCAACCGTACAAACTATGTAACTATGTAACTATGTAACAGTACAGAGCACTGCTCCAAATGCATGGAGCCAACAAGGAGTTCAAAAACAGGGGTATGCTGTGTAAAATAACCATTAGCAAGAGGAGTGGAGTCGATACCCACTACCGGGACAGGTTTAGGCAAATCAATCAGAGGCATAGCAAGAGACATAGCAAATTCCACAGACATGATATTAGTAGAGGACCCTGAATCCACGAAGGCACTGCCGGTAGCAGACCTACCACCAAAAGAGACCTGAAAGGGAAGCAAGATCTTAGTACGTTTCCTATTTACGGGAAATACCTGTGCGCCCAAGTGACCTCCCCGATGATCACTTAGGCGCGGAAGTTCTCTGGCTGCATTCTTACGCTTAGGACAGTTGTTCACTTGATGCTTGTCATCCCCACAGTAGAAGCAGAGACCATTCTTCCTGCGGAATTCTCTATGTTGTTGGGGGGACACGGAGGCCCCGAGTTGCATAGGTATCTCTGAGTCTTTTGGGGAGGAACGAAGCAACGGAACTTCGGGAGGCATCATGGGGGAGTCGGAGGAGAAAACACATAAACGTTCACGTTGTCGTTCCCTGAGACGTCGGTCAAGTCGTACCGCTAAAGCCATAACCTGGTCTAGGGAGTCAGAAGAGGGATAGATAACTAGCAGGTCTTTCAGGGCATTCGACAGACCCAACCTAAACTGGCACCTTAAGGCAGGGTCATTCCACCGAGAAGCTACGCACCACTTCCTAAAGTCAGAACAATAATCCTCAACAGGTCTCTTACCCTGACGTAAGGTCACCAGCTGACTCTCGGCAAAGGCAGTCCTGTAAGTCTCGTCATAAATAAGTCCGAGAGCAGAAAAGAAACAATCAACGGAGGAAAGTTCAGGGGCGTCAGGAGCCAAGGAGAAGGCCCACTCTTGGACATAATTATACCCACCCGCTGGCTCTCAGAACCTGAGGAATGGGGCTTTAAACGAAAGTAAAGCCTACAACTCTCCCGAAAGGAGAGAAAAGCCCTCCGGTCCCCTGAGAACCGGTCTGGCAACTTGAGGTGGGGTTCAAGAGGTGAGGTGAGGGGAACTACCAAGGTAGCATCAGGCTGGTTGACCCTCTGAGCCAGGGCCTGGACCTGTAGGGAGAGACCCTGCATTTGCTGAGCCAGGGTCTCACGGGGGTCCATAGTGGTGTCAGGGACCAGGGTAGACTAGGTATGGGCTTGTGATTATGTAATGACGGGGGGTAGGGAAACGGACAAGTGAGCCCTAGTCTACCCGCCACTCTGTCCCTGCCTACTTGCAACGACCCGCCCTAGGCGACGGGGTACAACTGGGCGGCGGTCCCTGCGCTCAGTAAGTGCACGACAAACACGACAAACATACAAGGGAATACAAGCAAGGGAAAGGGGCAGTTGCCCATGGCAACACCGTGAGCAACCAGAGTGGTGAACGAGCCGAGTCAAGCCAGGAGTGTGCGAGGTACCAAACGAAGAGCAGAAGAGTAGTCAGTAATCCAGGGTCTGTATGGAGCAGGATCAAAATAGAAGGAGCTGTAGCTGGACCAGGAAACAACACAAAAAGAATCACAAGCACCGAGGGACAGGAAGGGCAGGCTTAAATAGACCGAGGGCGGGAGCTAGCTGAGTCTGGCCAGGTTGTGATAGGCTCTCCCACTCCTAAGCCTGCCAGCCTGAGTGGTGGAAGCTGGAGTCAGTCTCAGGGATGTAGTTTCAGGTGCTGACTGATTAATTATGGGAGTTAACCCCGAAGCTGTGCCTGGCAGATCCTTTACAAGTGTATTATAACTTCAGTCAGACAGTTCAAGTCCCCTAGTGGGACTAAAAAAAAAAGTTCATAAAGTATAAAAAAAACAACTAAAAATCGCCCTTTTTCACATAATAATGCTTTTATTATAGGTAAAAAAATGAAAAATATACATATTTGGTATTGCTACGTCCGTAATGACCCGAACTATAAAGTGATTGTTATTTCTCTCACACGGTGAACGTCATAAAAACAGGGATCAAAACGTTTAATGTACCCCAAAATGGTACCAATAAAAACTACAGTCTGTCCCGCAACAAAAAAGCCCTAACACAGATTTCTTGATGGAAAAGTTATGGCTCTTAGAATGTGGCAACACAAAAAATTAATAAATTTTTTTGTGCAATGCTGTAAAACCCAGAAAAAAACTGTATACATTTGGTATCACCGTAGTCGTATTGACCCGCAGAATAAAGTAAATATGTAATTTATAGAGCATGGTGAACGGCGTAAAAAATAAATAAAAAACAATACCAGAATTGCTGTTTTTTTGGTCACCAAAAAATAGAATAGAAATGGATCACAAAGTCGCATGCACCATTAAAAATGGTTATGGCTGTCAGAATATGGCGACACAAAACGTGCAGAATGTGTTCCAAAAGGGGAATAAGATTGGGCAACATTTATCAGTGCAACACTGGCCACATATCTGTGGATTATTATTTATTTACCACATTATTATACCACTTTATAATACCCTGATATGCACTGCCCAGCTTACATATGCCCCCAAATTATAAGCTGAAATACCAGTAAAGCCCCAAACAGAACTACTACCAAGCAAAATCCATGCTCCAAAATCCGAAGGACGCTCCCTCTCTTCTAAACACTACAGTGTTCTCATACAGCAGTTTACGTCCACTTATATGGCATTCCCATACCCGGGAGAACCAGCTTAACAGTGTTCGAGGTATTTGTTTTCAGTGACACAAACTGGGCACAACATATTGTACAATAAAATGGCATATCAGTGGAAAATTTAAATTTTTTCCCCCATCGGCTGTACATTAATGCGACATAGCACCCAAAAACCAATCCATCAAAATCGATATGCCAAATATTGCTTCTGCCATTCTAAGCCCTGCCATGTGTTCAAACAGTAGTTTATGACTACATATGTGGTATTGCCATATTCTGGAGAAATGGCTTTCCAAATTTTGGGGTGCTTTTTCTTCTTTATCCTTTGTGAAAATAATACTTGTAGTCAGATTCCTTGAGGGATGCATTTTCCCAAAACCAGTCCAGCAAATTTGAGCTCCAAAAGCAAATGACGCTCCTTCCATTCTGAGCCCTGTGGCGCGTCCAAACAGCAGTTTTCTGACCACATATGGGGTATTTCCTCAGGAGAAATTGTGTTACAAATGTTGGGGTACTTTTTCTCCTTTATTTCTTGTGGAAATGAAGAAATATGAGCTAAAACTACTTTTTGAGGGTAAAAAATTAGATTCAAGAAATTTAGCAAAACACCTGTGGGGTCAAAATGCTCACTATACCCTTAGATGAATTCCTTGGGAAGTGTAGTTTCCAAAATGGTGTCCTTTTTGGGTGTTTCCTATGTTTTGGCACCACAAGACCTCTTTAAACCTGACATGGTGCCTAAAATATATTCTAGTTAAAGGAGGCCACAAAATCCACTAGGTGCTCTTTTATTTCTGAGACCTGTGTTTCAGTCAAGTAGCATACTAGGGTCACATGTGGGATATTTCTAAAAACTGTAGAATCTGGGACAAAAATATATAGGGCCCTCAAAGTCACTTCAAAACTGTCGAAAAATGCTAATTTTTCCACATTTTCCCTACATTCTGGTGTTTTTCACAAATAAATACTGAATGTGTCAACGTAAAAATTACTAACATGGGGGCGTGGCTCGGCACGCTGGTGAGTGGATGCACTTAGAGAGAGCTCCTGACCGGATCCCTACATAACAGGTGGTTCTGCACTAACAATGGGGAAAGCTGAGACCAGAAGCTCCCTCAAGGGTTCCTGTCACGATCCGTGGGTATGTGGATCCACTAGGCCGCACTGCTGTAGCAGAGTAGCAGCTGGCCAAACAACAGTCCTAGTACCAGAGTACCTTTAATACTCCAAACAGTAATGGAGGCTTGGTACAGATGAACTTGCAGACACCAGATGTAGTGTATATCAGCAGGCGTGACAGGCAGCACAACACGATTCCAACCCCTAAGGCACAGGAATAAATATAGCACAGGATACAGGATACAGGTAGCAGGGCACGGGAACAACGGGAAAAGTATAACATTAAGGGACCATTTGCTAAGACTAACATGGGTAAACACAACAATGAAAAAAGAAAAAAAGAAAAAGATCCAGAAATATAGCTAAGCACTCTTGGGTTCAATAAGAATAAATAATTATTTTATTTTTTGAATCCAGATAATACCGGCAAAGTTAAATATATACATAAATACACAAAAAACAATTTAAAAAGAGAATTCTCCTGGCCAGGAAAGAGAACATACAATAAACCTTCAAAACATAAGTGATATTGCCTGATGGATATATAGCATGATGTATATGTGTTACACGATTTTACAAAGAGATTTCCAAATGGAAAACCGCTGGACTGTGTTCACACTTGCGGTTTCCAAACATATATGTAATTTGTATCACAATATTGCCAAGGTACCTATTTGGAGTAGCTGGTAATGATATAAATAACGAGATTTTCTTCATATGCATGTAATATGACTTGACTCTCAAAATAGAAAAATAGCCTCACGAATTAAAGAAATGTGGTTATAAACGTGCTTTTTTCTCTCATCAAGTGGATCAATAATTCCAATTCAAATCTAATGGTGATAGGAAGTCTTTTCACAGACCCTTGGGTCAATGTATAGCCCTCAAGCAGTTGGACTTTGAAGCAAGATATGGGCTTATATGGGTTTTTACCTTCACCTCCGACATCCAGTAAGTGCCGGGAAGACCATGCCGGGAGGTAGTTAACTCCGGTGTAAGGAATGGCAGATCTCCTCAAAAGGGAAGTTCGCCTGTGTGGCCACACATTTGGTTTCAAAGCATCCACATCTCCACCATTGCTTCCCTTGGCGCTTTCCTCTATTGATCCATGCGGGCAACAACCGCTGTACTCACGGAGGTAGGGGCCCAGCAATGCAGGATCGCACACTGATATTTCAGGTGAATTGAAGGCACTCCAAGAGGAACGGACCCAACTGGACAAGATCGCACGCCAGCAGCCAGGTAGGTAAAGATTCCAACGTATGTTCCTTTCCACGTGTGATCTTCAATACTGGACAGGTATTCTCTGGGCAGGGTTTGGACGTCACTACCCGCCCCGTTGATTAGAGCAGCTGACGCGTTTCATCCCTGAACGGGATTTCTTCAGAGCAGTTTGACAAGTGCTGCCAAACACACTATATTTATAGTGTCCCAAATTCATTCATTGGTTCAATAATAAAAAACATAATGTTTCACACAAAGATATTATGGATATTATATATTTAAATCTTACATGAGATGCCGCAATGATATATATCTCTCAATTTCAATAGCAGGCAAAAATATTTTTATATTCAAACAGACAATTAGAATATCCAAAAAATCAAATTCATAAATATATTCACTATTTATCAGGGGGAGGGCAATCAGTGGTGTGTCTCTACTTGGTCAAAATAAGATCAATAGTTGAATTTTACATAGTAATACAATTATTACCTGAATTTTATTATTAATATTAATTCTTCCGTAAATACGGATAACTACTACTATCTAGACTTTGTAGTGGATTTATGGAGGAACGAATTTTTCTTCAATAAGGGATCCCCCCTTATATCATTTTGACACAAGATGAAATCTGTTCAATTCTTTTAATATATATTATATGGGATATATCCAACCATACACATAAGCATATGAAATACAGATAATACTTCAAGGGAGGCAGGGAAGGAGAACCACTACCTGTTAAGGCATCAGGACCCGGGTCCCCACCACCCCCAAAGCAGAATCGATTTCAATACAATCAATATTAGTTTGATAATTTTACTACTGGATTACATCATATTAGACATATGCGTATATAAGACTATGGTAAATAATAGGAGCCATCGTGAAATTCCAAGGGGGGGCAGGAATGGGGATCCAGTGTCAACAGAACAATAGATCCCCAATTCCCACCACCCATAAAGAGCTAGATTCAACTCCCATCAATATAGAAGATTGCAAAAATTGAAAATGATGTTCATTCATTTGATATTATTTATCCAATTGATTGATCATTCCATATTGGGAATAAAATTGCTCATAATCATACCACTGAAAACAGATTATAGTTATATGGAAAATATGGTATCCAGATAAAAGACATATTAGGATTTTACTATCAGGTTTCCAAAAATTAAAAACCAGAAAGTATATATATTAAATCCAAAAGTTTCACAACCAATTTTCCTAGATCATTCTCCAGGGATGACATAATAAAGGTCCCATTCTATAATCTAATATTCTTTTATCAGAGATTGTTTATATCCAACACTGGCTAACTCAAAAATACTGAGAGTTGAGGGAAATATAGGACAGCCTCTTAGCCCCCAACTGTTCAAAGAAACATATTAAATTTAATTTCATTATTTAGTCCCCTGGGATTCAAAGTTCTTAGTGTGTAAATCCACATAGTTTCCTTCTGGAGGAGTATTCGGTTGAGATCACCTCCCCTTCTGTCTTGGAATAATTGATAAATCCCCATGAATTTTAGGCCAGTTGGTGATTGGGCATGGTATGTTTTAAAATGTGCAGCTAGAGGGTTAACCATTTCACCCTTGATGATATCTCTAATATGTTCGCTAATGCGAACATGTAATTCTCGTTTCGTTTTCCCAATATATTGTTTCCCACATGGGCAAATAATGGAGTAAACGACCATGGTTGAGCGGCAATTGATGAAATTATAGACTTTAAATTCCCTTTTGTGTTCACTATCCAGAAAAGTGTCTGATTTTAAAACGTACTTACAACATTTACAAGAGCCACACATAAACATTCCTTTTGGACGTTTCTGTAGCCATTTCTCATTACTTGGGGTCCTTCTCTTAAACTCAGAACTCACCAACATATTCCTCAAAGTGGGGGCCTTTCTTGGAACCATACTCGGTACATTCCCCACTATTGAGTTAATTCTTTTGTCCAAAGTTAAATGTGGCCAGTTTTTGATCATCAGATTCCGAAGTATGTTCCAATGGGACCCATACCTTGAAATAAATCTGACTCTATTGTCACTGTTATCTTTTTTACCTCTCTTGAGAATTTCCTCTCTATTCTGCCTAGATGCCCTATTGTATCCTTTCTTGATCATTTTTTTGGGGTAACCCCTATCTTCAAAGCGAGATGATAGATCTTGTGCTTCCCTTTTGAAGTCCCTGAAGTCAGTACAATTACGGCGAATTCGAAGAAATTCGCTTATCGGGATCCCCTTAATTTGAGAGGGAAAGTGATGGCTACTTGCTGCCAAAAGGGTATTACCTGATGTTGGTTTCCGATATGTGGTCGTTTTTAATTTATTTCCTTCCCTATGAATATTAAGATCTAAAAAGCTAATGTGATCTTCACTATGAGAGAAGGTCAGAAGGATATTTAGTTCATTGGAGTTTAAATCCCCAATAAAACTTTCAAGTAAGTCCAATGGTCCCTTCCAACATAAAAGGACATCGTCCATGTATCTAAGCCAAGCGGACGCGCATTTTCTGAAGAGAGGATGAGCGTATACTATGAATTCTTCCCACCAGCCCAAGTGCAAACAGGCATACGATGGTGCACAAGAGGATCCCATGGCCGTTCCACGAATCTGACGATTGAATTTGCCATCAAAAGAGAAGCAGTTATAATTCAAAACGAATTCCAACATTTCAATAATAAATTCATTTTGATGGGCCCAGTCTCCTCCTCTCCTCTCCAGAAAATGCGCGACCGCTTTAAGGCCAACATCATGTGGGATGGAGGTATACAATGACTCCACATCCAATCCCACCAGGATGAAGTCTTCCTCAAGAATCAATTTGTCAATTTTATTTAGAAGATCCCCCGTATCCAATACAAAAGATGGAATTGTACGGACAAAAGGTTTCAATTTTTCGTCTATGTATTTACCAAGGTGATCTGTTGGGCCATCACACCCCGAAATGATGGGTCTACCCGGGGGTGTGTTCCTATTTTTGTGCACCTTAGGAAGCACATATATCGTGGGCATACGGGGTTCTCTTACCTCTAAAAATTGAAACTCATTTTTATTAATTAAGCCCTCATCCAATGCAAAAGTTAATTTTCTATTTAGGGTTCCCATTATATTATCAAGTGGGTTATCATTCAAAAGGGAATATGTATCCGTTTCCAATTGTCTTTTAATCTCACCGACATAGTCCTCCTCTCTGAGGAGGACAACATTTCCACCCTTATCACTGGGCTTAATTACAATATTCTCAATATTTTGCAATTCCTTTAGGGCTTTTCGTTCCCTTTCAGTTAGGTTGTCCTCACACAGAAAGGAGGACCAGTCGATGACACTTATATCTCTAAGCATGGCCTCCAAGAATGCATGTGTGTATCTATTAGAATGTATGCTTGGCATGGTACTACTTTTTTTCCGCAAGCCCGTATACTCTGGGATGATATCGGTAAAGTCCTCTCCAGGATTATCTATATTCTCCAATATGTTACCTTCCCTCCATAATTCATTTAGATCCGCTAGAGTATTTAGATCAGACATTTCCAAATTAGGGATCATTCCAAATTCCACTATTTCTCTCTGTGACTCTGACGTTACATTCTCATTTTGAATATTCCTCTCATTTTTTTCCCCATGCCAAAGTCTCAAGAGAATCTTTCTAAGAAAGAGGTGAAGATCTTTACATATTTCAAATTCCTTTCCAGGGGTAACTGGTGAGAAACCCAATCCACGGTTTAATAGGGATATATGGTGTATTGATAGGGGGAAATCGGTTAGATTGATTATATTATTCAAATTATTGTCTATCTTCCCCTGCGTTGTCTTGTATTGGGTCCTCCTTTTTTCTCTACTATTCTTTCCTCTCCGAATTTCCCTCTGTTTCGGTCCCCTAAAAAAGAAACCTTGGATTGTGATTCCTCAATTCTAATGTGTTTCCCCATCTCATTATCACTAGATGGGTCACTTGTAGTTTCCCCATCTGTTGACATAAAAGTATTCCTTCTCACCCGTACTCTATTTCTATTCTGTCTTTCTCTATTTTTTGTAAAGGAGAAAATTTGTTTCTGTTCAAAATCAAAAGTATCCCTTTGAAATTTTCTCCTTTTTCGTACTGATATTTCACGAAGTTCCATTTCCACCTCTTTTTTGAGACTATTATTGAATTTTTCAAATTCCTGATCCTTGCAAAATGTATCTAATTTTTTAACACTCTCCTCAATTTCCACATTGAGCGAACTAAGCATATTTTTCTCCTCTTCTATCAACAAGTCCATCAAATTCCTTGAGTGTCTCAAGCACTCCTCATCCCATTTTTCCAAAAATACTTCGCTTTTGAAATGTGATGCTGGTGTTGTACGTCTACGTAAACCTCTTGGGACAATTTTGGACAGCCTATATGCCTCTAAGCTCTGAATATCCCACTTGCGTCTCAGATGGCTCAAAATAAGTCTCCGATGATTTTTAAATAAACCATATATATCTCCTCCAATATCCTCTGCACTTCTATTCCTTTCACAATTCAGAAGTGCAGCAATCTGTGCATCAACCTCCAAGTCTAGACAATAAGCCATACTCGAGACAAACCACTGATACCCTCACAAATTCAAAAAAGAAAATACTTTCCCTTTAGAAGGTATATAAGCAAAAACAGGAAGGAAAAACACCCTCCAAAATATAGTATAAAGAAAAAAAGATGTGGTTATTGCAAAACATACCTAACGAACCCAAAATTGCAATATAATATAGCACGGTGCCATTCCTGATATAGATTAATGAAAAAAGAAAAAAAGAAAAAGATCCAGAAATATAGCTAAGCACTCTTGGGTTCAATAAGAATAAATAATTATTTTATTTTTTGAATCCAGATAATACCGGCAAAGTTAAATATATACATAAATACACAAAAAACAATTTAAAAAGAGAATTCTCCTGGCCAGGAAAGAGAACATACAATAAACCTTCAAAACATAAGTGATATTGCCTGATGGATATATAGCATGATGTATATGTGTTACACGATTTTACAAAGAGATTTCCAAATGGAAAACCGCTGGACTGTGTTCACACTTGCGGTTTCCAAACATATATGTAATTTGTATCACAATATTGCCAAGGTACCTATTTGGAGTAGCTGGTAATGATATAAATAACGAGATTTTCTTCATATGCATGTAATATGACTTGACTCTCAAAATAGAAAAATAGCCTCACGAATTAAAGAAATGTGGTTATAAACGTGCTTTTTTCTCTCATCAAGTGGATCAATAATTCCAATTCAAATCTAATGGTGATAGGAAGTCTTTTCACAGACCCTTGGGTCAATGTATAGCCCTCAAGCAGTTGGACTTTGAAGCAAGATATGGGCTTATATGGGTTTTTACCTTCACCTCCGACATCCAGTAAGTGCCGGGAAGACCATGCCGGGAGGTAGTTAACTCCGGTGTAAGGAATGGCAGATCTCCTCAAAAGGGAAGTTCGCCTGTGTGGCCACACATTTGGTTTCAAAGCATCCACATCTCCACCATTGCTTCCCTTGGCGCTTTCCTCTATTGATCCATGCGGGCAACAACCGCTGTACTCACGGAGGTAGGGGCCCAGCAATGCAGGATCGCACACTGATATTTCAGGTGAATTGAAGGCACTCCAAGAGGAACGGACCCAACTGGACAAGATCGCACGCCAGCAGCCAGGTAGGTAAAGATTCCAACGTATGTTCCTTTCCACGTGTGATCTTCAATACTGGACAGGTATTCTCTGGGCAGGGTTTGGACGTCACTACCCGCCCCGTTGATTAGAGCAGCTGACGCGTTTCATCCCTGAACGGGATTTCTTCAGAGCAGTTTGACAAGTGCTGCCAAACACACTATATTTATAGTGTCCCAAATTCATTCATTGGTTCAATAATAAAAAACATAATGTTTCACACAAAGATATTATGGATATTATATATTTAAATCTTACATGAGATGCCGCAATGATATATATCTCTCAATTTCAATAGCAGGCAAAAATATTTTTATATTCAAACAGACAATTAGAATATCCAAAAAATCAAATTCATAAATATATTCACTATTTATCAGGGGGAGGGCAATCAGTGGTGTGTCTCTACTTGGTCAAAATAAGATCAATAGTTGAATTTTACATAGTAATACAATTATTACCTGAATTTTATTATTAATATTAATTCTTCCGTAAATACGGATAACTACTACTATCTAGACTTTGTAGTGGATTTATGGAGGAACGAATTTTTCTTCAATAAGGGATCCCCCCTTATATCATTTTGACACAAGATGAAATCTGTTCAATTCTTTTAATATATATTATATGGGATATATCCAACCATACACATAAGCATATGAAATACAGATAATACTTCAGGGGAGGCAGGGAAGGAGAACCACTACCTGTTAAGGCATCAGGACCCGGGTCCCCACCACCCCCAAAGCAGAATCGATTTCAATACAATCAATATTAGTTTGATAATTTTACTACTGGATTACATCATATTAGACATATGCGTATATAAGACTATGGTAAATAATAGGAGCCATCGTGAAATTCCAAGGGGGGGCAGGAATGGGGATCCAGTGTCAACAGAACAATAGATCCCCAATTCCCACCACCCATAAAGAGCTAGATTCAACTCCCATCAATATAGAAGATTGCAAAAATTGAAAATGATGTTCATTCATTTGATATTATTTATCCAATTGATTGATCATTCCATATTGGGAATAAAATTGCTCATAATCATACCACTGAAAACAGATTATAGTTATATGGAAAATATGGTATCCAGATAAAAGACATATTAGGATTTTACTATCAGGTTTCCAAAAATTAAAAACCAGAAAGTATATATATTAAATCCAAAAGTTTCACAACCAATTTTCCTAGATCATTCTCCAGGGATGACATAATAAAGGTCCCATTCTATAATCTAATATTCTTTTATCAGAGATTGTTTATATCCAACACTGGCTAACTCAAAAATACTGAGAGTTGAGGGAAATATAGGACAGCCTCTTAGCCCCCAACTGTTCAAAGAAACATATTAAATTTAATTTCATTATTTAGTCCCCTGGGATTCAAAGTTCTTAGTGTGTAAATCCACATAGTTTCCTTCTGGAGGAGTATTCGGTTGAGATCACCTCCCCTTCTGTCTTGGAATAATTGATAAATCCCCATGAATTTTAGGCCAGTTGGTGATTGGGCATGGTATGTTTTAAAATGTGCAGCTAGAGGGTTAACCATTTCACCCTTGATGATATCTCTAATATGTTCGCTAATGCGAACATGTAATTCTCGTTTCGTTTTCCCAATATATTGTTTCCCACATGGGCAAATAATGGAGTAAACGACCATGGTTGAGCGGCAATTGATGAAATTATAGACTTTAAATTCCCTTTTGTGTTCACTATCCAGAAAAGTGTCTGATTTTAAAACGTACTTACAACATTTACAAGAGCCACACATAAACATTCCTTTTGGACGTTTCTGTAGCCATTTCTCATTACTTGGGGTCCTTCTCTTAAACTCAGAACTCACCAACATATTCCTCAAAGTGGGGGCCTTTCTTGGAACCATACTCGGTACATTCCCCACTATTGAGTTAATTCTTTTGTCCAAAGTTAAATGTGGCCAGTTTTTGATCATCAGATTCCGAAGTATGTTCCAATGGGACCCATACCTTGAAATAAATCTGACTCTATTGTCACTGTTATCTTTTTTACCTCTCTTGAGAATTTCCTCTCTATTCTGCCTAGATGCCCTATTGTATCCTTTCTTGATCATTTTTTTGGGGTAACCCCTATCTTCAAAGCGAGATGATAGATCTTGTGCTTCCCTTTTGAAGTCCCTGAAGTCAGTACAATTACGGCGAATTCGAAGAAATTCGCTTATCGGGATCCCCTTAATTTGAGAGGGAAAGTGATGGCTACTTGCTGCCAAAAGGGTATTACCTGATGTTGGTTTCCGATATGTGGTCGTTTTTAATTTATTTCCTTCCCTATGAATATTAAGATCTAAAAAGCTAATGTGATCTTCACTATGAGAGAAGGTCAGAAGGATATTTAGTTCATTGGAGTTTAAATCCCCAATAAAACTTTCAAGTAAGTCCAATGGTCCCTTCCAACATAAAAGGACATCGTCCATGTATCTAAGCCAAGCGGACGCGCATTTTCTGAAGAGAGGATGAGCGTATACTATGAATTCTTCCCACCAGCCCAAGTGCAAACAGGCATACGATGGTGCACAAGAGGATCCCATGGCCGTTCCACGAATCTGACGATTGAATTTGCCATCAAAAGAGAAGCAGTTATAATTCAAAACGAATTCCAACATTTCAATAATAAATTCATTTTGATGGGCCCAGTCTCCTCCTCTCCTCTCCAGAAAATGCGCGACCGCTTTAAGGCCAACATCATGTGGGATGGAGGTATACAATGACTCCACATCCAATCCCACCAGGATGAAGTCTTCCTCAAGAATCAATTTGTCAATTTTATTTAGAAGATCCCCCGTATCCAATACAAAAGATGGAATTGTACGGACAAAAGGTTTCAATTTTTCGTCTATGTATTTACCAAGGTGATCTGTTGGGCCATCACACCCCGAAATGATGGGTCTACCCGGGGGTGTGTTCCTATTTTTGTGCACCTTAGGAAGCACATATATCGTGGGCATACGGGGTTCTCTTACCTCTAAAAATTGAAACTCATTTTTATTAATTAAGCCCTCATCCAATGCAAAAGTTAATTTTCTATTTAGGGTTCCCATTATATTATCAAGTGGGTTATCATTCAAAAGGGAATATGTATCCGTTTCCAATTGTCTTTTAATCTCACCGACATAGTCCTCCTCTCTGAGGAGGACAACATTTCCACCCTTATCACTGGGCTTAATTACAATATTCTCAATATTTTGCAATTCCTTTAGGGCTTTTCGTTCCCTTTCAGTTAGGTTGTCCTCACACAGAAAGGAGGACCAGTCGATGACACTTATATCTCTAAGCATGGCCTCCAAGAATGCATGTGTGTATCTATTAGAATGTATGCTTGGCATGGTACTACTTTTTTTCCGCAAGCCCGTATACTCTGGGATGATATCGGTAAAGTCCTCTCCAGGATTATCTATATTCTCCAATATGTTACCTTCCCTCCATAATTCATTTAGATCCGCTAGAGTATTTAGATCAGACATTTCCAAATTAGGGATCATTCCAAATTCCACTATTTCTCTCTGTGACTCTGACGTTACATTCTCATTTTGAATATTCCTCTCATTTTTTTCCCCATGCCAAAGTCTCAAGAGAATCTTTCTAAGAAAGAGGTGAAGATCTTTACATATTTCAAATTCCTTTCCAGGGGTAACTGGTGAGAAACCCAATCCACGGTTTAATAGGGATATATGGTGTATTGATAGGGGGAAATCGGTTAGATTGATTATATTATTCAAATTATTGTCTATCTTCCCCTGCGTTGTCTTGTATTGGGTCCTCCTTTTTTCTCTACTATTCTTTCCTCTCCGAATTTCCCTCTGTTTCGGTCCCCTAAAAAAGAAACCTTGGATTGTGATTCCTCAATTCTAATGTGTTTCCCCATCTCATTATCACTAGATGGGTCACTTGTAGTTTCCCCATCTGTTGACATAAAAGTATTCCTTCTCACCCGTACTCTATTTCTATTCTGTCTTTCTCTATTTTTTGTAAAGGAGAAAATTTGTTTCTGTTCAAAATCAAAAGTATCCCTTTGAAATTTTCTCCTTTTTCGTACTGATATTTCACGAAGTTCCATTTCCACCTCTTTTTTGAGACTATTATTGAATTTTTCAAATTCCTGATCCTTGCAAAATGTATCTAATTTTTTAACACTCTCCTCAATTTCCACATTGAGCGAACTAAGCATATTTTTCTCCTCTTCTATCAACAAGTCCATCAAATTCCTTGAGTGTCTCAAGCACTCCTCATCCCATTTTTCCAAAAATACTTCGCTTTTGAAATGTGATGCTGGTGTTGTACGTCTACGTAAACCTCTTGGGACAATTTTGGACAGCCTATATGCCTCTAAGCTCTGAATATCCCACTTGCGTCTCAGATGGCTCAAAATAAGTCTCCGATGATTTTTAAATAAACCATATATATCTCCTCCAATATCCTCTGCACTTCTATTCCTTTCACAATTCAGAAGTGCAGCAATCTGTGCATCAACCTCCAAGTCTAGACAATAAGCCATACTCGAGACAAACCACTGATACCCTCACAAATTCAAAAAAGAAAATACTTTCCCTTTAGAAGGTATATAAGCAAAAACAGGAAGGAAAAACACCCTCCAAAATATAGTATAAAGAAAAAAAGATGTGGTTATTGCAAAACATACCTAACGAACCCAAAATTGCAATATAATATAGCACGGTGCCATTCCTGATATAGATTAATGAAAAAAGAAAAAAAGAAAAAGATCCAGAAATATAGCTAAGCACTCTTGGGTTCAATAAGAATAAATAATTATTTTATTTTTTGAATCCAGATAATACCGGCAAAGTTAAATATATACATAAATACACAAAAAACAATTTAAAAAGAGAATTCTCCTGGCCAGGAAAGAGAACATACAATAAACCTTCAAAACATAAGTGATATTGCCTGATGGATATATAGCATGATGTATATGTGTTACACGATTTTACAAAGAGATTTCCAAATGGAAAACCGCTGGACTGTGTTCACACTTGCGGTTTCCAAACATATATGTAATTTGTATCACAATATTGCCAAGGTACCTATTTGGAGTAGCTGGTAATGATATAAATAACGAGATTTTCTTCATATGCATGTAATATGACTTGACTCTCAAAATAGAAAAATAGCCTCACGAATTAAAGAAATGTGGTTATAAACGTGCTTTTTTCTCTCATCAAGTGGATCAATAATTCCAATTCAAATCTAATGGTGATAGGAAGTCTTTTCACAGACCCTTGGGTCAATGTATAGCCCTCAAGCAGTTGGACTTTGAAGCAAGATATGGGCTTATATGGGTTTTTACCTTCACCTCCGACATCCAGTAAGTGCCGGGAAGACCATGCCGGGAGGTAGTTAACTCCGGTGTAAGGAATGGCAGATCTCCTCAAAAGGGAAGTTCGCCTGTGTGGCCACACATTTGGTTTCAAAGCATCCACATCTCCACCATTGCTTCCCTTGGCGCTTTCCTCTATTGATCCATGCGGGCAACAACCGCTGTACTCACGGAGGTAGGGGCCCAGCAATGCAGGATCGCACACTGATATTTCAGGTGAATTGAAGGCACTCCAAGAGGAACGGACCCAACTGGACAAGATCGCACGCCAGCAGCCAGGTAGGTAAAGATTCCAACGTATGTTCCTTTCCACGTGTGATCTTCAATACTGGACAGGTATTCTCTGGGCAGGGTTTGGACGTCACTACCCGCCCCGTTGATTAGAGCAGCTGACGCGTTTCATCCCTGAACGGGATTTCTTCAGAGCAGTTTGACAAGTGCTGCCAAACACACTATATTTATAGTGTCCCAAATTCATTCATTGGTTCAATAATAAAAAACATAATGTTTCACACAAAGATATTATGGATATTATATATTTAAATCTTACATGAGATGCCGCAATGATATATATCTCTCAATTTCAATAGCAGGCAAAAATATTTTTATATTCAAACAGACAATTAGAATATCCAAAAAATCAAATTCATAAATATATTCACTATTTATCAGGGGGAGGGCAATCAGTGGTGTGTCTCTACTTGGTCAAAATAAGATCAATAGTTGAATTTTACATAGTAATACAATTATTACCTGAATTTTATTATTAATATTAATTCTTCCGTAAATACGGATAACTACTACTATCTAGACTTTGTAGTGGATTTATGGAGGAACAAATTTTTCTTCAATAAGGGATCCCCCCTTATATCATTTTGACACAAGATGAAATCTGTTCAATTCTTTTAATATATATTATATGGGATATATCCAACCATACACATAAGCATATGAAATACAGATAATACTTCAGGGGAGGCAGGGAAGGAGAACCACTACCTGTTAAGGCATCAGGACCCGGGTCCCCACCACCCCCAAAGCAGAATCGATTTCAATACAATCAATATTAGTTTGATAATTTTACTACTGGATTACATCATATTAGACATATGCGTATATAAGACTATGGTAAATAATAGGAGCCATCGTGAAATTCCAAGGGGGGGCAGGAATGGGGATCCAGTGTCAACAGAACAATAGATCCCCAATTCCCACCACCCATAAAGAGCTAGATTCAACTCCCATCAATATAGAAGATTGCAAAAATTGAAAATTATGTTCATTCATTTGATATTATTTATCCAATTGATTGATCATTCCATATTGGGAATAAAATTGCTCATAATCATACCACTGAAAACAGATTATAGTTATATGGAAAATATGGTATCCAGATAAAAGACATATTAGGATTTTACTATCAGGTTTCCAAAAATTAAAAACCAGAAAGTATATATATTAAATCCAAAAGTTTCACAACCAATTTTCCTAGATCATTCTCCAGGGATGACATAATAAAGGTCCCATTCTATAATCTAATATTCTTTTATCAGAGATTGTTTATATCCAACACTGGCTAACTCAAAAATACTGAGAGTTGAGGGAAATATAGGACAGCCTCTTAGCCCCCAACTGTTCAAAGAAACATATTAAATTTAATTTCATTATTTAGTCCCCTGGGATTCAAAGTTCTTAGTGTGTAAATCCACATAGTTTCCTTCTGGAGGAGTATTCGGTTGAGATCACCTCCCCTTCTGTCTTGGAATAATTGATAAATCCCCATGAATTTTAGGCCAGTTGGTGATTGGGCATGGTATGTTTTAAAATGTGCAGCTAGAGGGTTAACCATTTCACCCTTGATGATATCTCTAATATGTTCGCTAATGCGAACATGTAATTCTCGTTTCGTTTTCCCAATATATTGTTTCCCACATGGGCAAATAATGGAGTAAACGACCATGGTTGAGCGGCAATTGATGAAATTATAGACTTTAAATTCCCTTTTGTGTCTGATTTTAAAACGTACTTACAACATCGTATGCCTGTTTGCACTTGGGCTGGTGGGAAGAATTCATAGTATACCCTCATCCTCTCTTCAGAAAATGCGCGTCCGCTTGGCTTAGATACATGGACGATGTCCTTTTATGTTGGAAGGGACCATTGGACTTACTTGAAAGTTTTATTGGGGATTTAAACTCCAATGAACTAAATATCCTTCTGACCTTCTCTCATAGTGAAGATCACATTAGCTTTTTAGATCTTAATATTCATAGGGAAGGAAATAAATTAAAAACGACCACATATCGGAAACCAACATCAGGTAATACCCTTTTGGCAGCAAGTAGCCATCACTTTCCCTCTCAAATTAAGGGGATCCCGATAAGCGAATTTCTTCGAATTCGCCGTAATTGTACTGACTTCAGGGACTTCAAAAGGGAAGCACAAGATCTATCATCTCGCTTTGAAGATAGGGGTTACCCCAAAAAAATGATCAAGAAAGGATACAATAGGGCATCTAGGCAGAATAGAGAGGAAATTCTCAAGAGAGGTAAAAAAGATAACAGTGACAATAGAGTCAGATTTATTTCAAGGTATGGGTCCCATTGGAACATACTTCGGAATCTGATGATCAAAAACTGGCCACATTTAACTTTGGACAAAAGAATTAACTCAATAGTGGGGAATGTACCGAGTATGGTTCCAAGAAAGGCCCCCACTTTGAGGAATATGTTGGTGAGTTCTGAGTTTAAGAGAAGGACCCCAAGTAATGAGAAATGGCTACAGAAACGTCCAAAAGGAATGTTTATGTGTGGCTCTTGTAAATGTTGTAAGTACGTTTTAAAATCAGACACTTTTCTGGATAGTGAACACAAAAGGGAATTTAAAGTCTATAATTTCATCAATTGCCGCTCAACCATGGTCGTTTACTCCATTATTTGCCCATGTGGGAAACAATATATTGGGAAAACGAAACGAGAATTACATGTTCGCATTAGCGAACATATTAGAGATATCATCAAGGGTGAAATGGTTAACCCTCTAGCTGCACATTTTAAAACATACCATGCCCAATCACCAACTGGCCTAAAATTCATGGGGATTTATCAATTATTCCAAGACAGAAGGGGAGGTGATCTCAACCGAATACTCCTCCAGAAGGAAACTATGTGGATTTACACACTAAGAACTTTGAATCCCAGGGGACTAAATAATGAAATTAAATTTAATATGTTTCTTTGAACAGTTGGGGGCTAAGAGGCTGTCCTATATTTCCCTCAACTCTCAGTATTTTTGAGTTAGCCAGTGTTGGATATAAACAATCTCTGATAAAAGAATATTAGATTATAGAATGGGACCTTTATTATGTCATCCCTGGAGAATGATCTAGGAAAATTGGTTGTGAAACTTTTGGATTTAATATATATACTTTCTGGTTTTTAATTTTTGGAAACCTGATAGTAAAATCCTAATATGTCTTTTATCTGGATACCATATTTTCCATATAACTATAATCTGTTTTCAGTGGTATGATTATGAGCAATTTTATTCCCAATATGGAATGATCAATCAATTGGATAAATAATATCAAATGAATGAACATAATTTTCAATTTTTGCAATCTTCTATATTGATGGGAGTTGAATCTAGCTCTTTATGGGTGGTGGGAATTGGGGATCTATTGTTCTGTTGACACTGGATCCCCATTCCTGCCCCCCCTTGGAATTTCACGATGGCTCCTATTATTTACCATAGTCTTATATACGCATATGTCTAATATGATGTAATCCAGTAGTAAAATTATCAAACTAATATTGATTGTATTGAAATCGATTCTGCTTTGGGGGTGGTGGGGACCCGGGTCCTGATGCCTTAACAGGTAGTGGTTCTCCTTCCCTGCCTCCCCTGAAGTATTATCTGTATTTCATATGCTTATGTGTATGGTTGGATATATCCCATATAATATATATTAAAAGAATTGAACAGATTTCATCTTGTGTCAAAATGATATAAGGGGGGATCCCTTATTGAAGAAAAATTCGTTCCTCCATAAATCCACTACAAAGTCTAGATAGTAGTAGTTATCCGTATTTACGGAAGAATTAATATTAATAATAAAATTCAGGTAATAATTGTATTACTATGTAAAATTCAACTATTGATCTTATTTTGACCAAGTAGAGACACACCACTGATTGCCCTCCCCCTGATAAATAGTGAATATATTTATGAATTTGATTTTTTGGATATTCTAATTGTCTGTTTGAATATAAAAATATTTTTGCCTGCTATTGAAATTGAGAGATATATATCATTGCGGCATCTCATGTAAGATTTAAATATATAATATCCATAATATCTTTGTGTGAAACATTATGTTTTTTATTATTGAACCAATGAATGAATTTGGGACACTATAAATATAGTGTGTTTGGCAGCACTTGTCAAACTGCTCTGAAGAAATCCCGTTCAGGGATGAAACGCGTCAGCTGCTCTAATCAACGGGGCGGGTAGTGACGTCCAAACCCTGCCCAGAGAATACCTGTCCAGTATTGAAGATCACACGTGGAAAGGAACATACGTTGGAATCTTTACCTACCTGGCTGCTGGCGTGCGATCTTGTCCAGTTGGGTCCGTTCCTCTTGGAGTGCCTTCAATTCACCTGAAATATCAGTGTGCGATCCTGCATTGCTGGGCCCCTACCTCCGTGAGTACAGCGGTTGTTGCCCGCATGGATCAATAGAGGAAAGCGCCAAGGGAAGCAATGGTGGAGATGTGGATGCTTTGAAACCAAATGTGTGGCCACACAGGCGAACTTCCCTTTTGAGGAGATCTGCCATTCCTTACACCGGAGTTAACTACCTCCCGGCATGGTCTTCCCGGCACTTACTGGATGTCGGAGGTGAAGGTAAAAACCCATATAAGCCCATATCTTGCTTCAAAGTCCAACTGCTTGAGGGCTATACATTGACCCAAGGGTCTGTGAAAAGACTTCCTATCACCATTAGATTTGAATTGGAATTATTGATCCACTTGATGAGAGAAAAAAGCACGTTTATAACCACATTTCTTTAATTCGTGAGGCTATTTTTCTATTTTGAGAGTCAAGTCATATTACATGCATATGAAGAAAATCTCGTTATTTATATCATTACCAGCTACTCCAAATAGGTACCTTGGCAATATTGTGATACAAATTACATATATGTTTGGAAACCGCAAGTGTGAACACAGTCCAGCGGTTTTCCATTTGGAAATCTCTTTGTAAAATCGTGTAACACATATACATCATGCTATATATCCATCAGGCAATATCACTTATGTTTTGAAGGTTTATTGTATGTTCTCTTTCCTGGCCAGGAGAATTCTCTTTTTAAATTGTTTTTTGTGTATTTATGTATATATTTAACTTTGCCGGTATTATCTGGATTCAAAAAATAAAATAATTATTTATTCTTATTGAACCCAAGAGTGCTTAGCTATATTTCTGGATCTTTTTCTTTTTTTCTTTTTTCATTAATCTATATCAGGAATGGCACCGTGCTATATTATATTGCAATTTTGGGTTCGTTAGGTATGGTTTGCAATAACCACATCTTTTTTTCTTTATAGTAAACACAACAACACTCAGGCAATGAGTAAAAGGGCAGAGCCCCTTTTATAGTCCAGGGTAATCATGGGCTAATTAGAGATTATTTTCATGTGCGCGCACTGGCACTTTAAGGTCGGGTGCGACCGTTTCCGCGCACCCTGCGGGACCCAGTGAAGCAAGGTGGTAGGAAGTGCTGGCGTCTTCTAGGAAGGAAATGCCGGCCAGCACTCACAGAGTCATGGCTGCGGCCATCAAGGGGTGAGTAGGAACGACGCTCCGCTGCCATGGCCGTTACAGTATGCCCCCTCTTCTTAGGACCAGAGCGAGAGAGAAGCTTCCAAATGAGGTATAAGCACCTATAATACCCCTTAGGCAGCATTATAATCACAAGACATATTCTGTAGTTAAGAAAACCTATATACGCCTATATCCAGAAAAAGAGTCTTTTAGACATATGTAAGTCCAAAAAATATAAATTTTATTATTCCGCAAATTGGAAACCCTCCCAAAGATACATATAGATACAGAATTAAAACATACTTAAAACTGAACAATCTCCGAAGTCATCAAATTACCACCATAGCCTAATTATTATAATACTGCATAGTATGCATCAGGTAACATAACAGCACAAAGAAAGAGCATTCAGTCTTTAACTCGTAAGAGGTCCTAATGGTATCTGCCTCCACTCTACCTAAATAACGTCTGTTAAAGATGTTAAACTGGCTACCATACATAAGTAATAGGCATAGTTACATCTCTATTACCTGTGGCTGACATGATGGCTATTGATGGTCTCAGGAGAGGAACAACTAAGAGGTTTTACAAGCACTAGCGTGCCCAGCCAGTTTGGAGCTGTGCCCCCAGCGAAGGTTTTTCCTCCTGTCTGCCAACCGCACAAAAGTCCTCCACAGAGGGATGTCTCTAACTTGCAGAGGATTAACAGAATCAATACAGGACAGGTCAATAATACTTTGCCGGGACTCCACGGTGTCCTCTGTCTCAAACGACCTGGACAGGGCATCGACCCTCACATTTTTGTCAGCAGGACATTGATGGAGCACAGATTGGAACCGGGTGAAGAACAGAGACCACCTGGCTTGACCGGGGTTCAGGCGTTGGGCCGACTGGAGATAGGTGAGGTTCTTGTGGTCAGTATATATCAGGATGGGGTGAGCCTTGCCCTCTAGTAGATGTCTCCACTCCTACAGAGCCAATTTAATGGCCAGTAACTCCCGATCTCCAAAAGAGTAATTGTGCTCTTTGGGAGAAAAATGTCTAGAGTAATAGCCACATACCATTGCCTTCCATTTGGAACCTCTCTGGAACAGAAGTGCACCTGCACCAAAAGAGGAGGCGTCCACCTCGAACGAAAATGGTCGAGGCACGCAAGGATGATGGAGGGTTGAGGCGGAAGTGAAGGCACTCTTAAGGCTATTGAATGCAGATTCTGCCTTTGGAGTCCACACCTTGGTGTTCATACCTTTTTTGGTGAGGGTAGACATGGGTGCCGTCAGTAAAGAGAAGTTTGGGATAAACTTCCGGTAGAAGTTGGCGAATCCAAATAAACGCTGTATGGACCTCAGGCCTTGAGGACGTGGCTATACGAGGATGGACTTTACCTTCTCAGGATCCATCTTGAGACCTTGATCCGAGATTATGTAGCCCAGGAATGGTAGAGAATTCTTCTCAAAAATGCACTTCTACTGCTTGGCATGCAGACGATTCTCCCTTAAACGTATGAGAACCTGACGCAAGATATCATTGACGAATTCCTGGAAGACCGCAAGAGCGTTACATAGACTGAAGGGCATAACCACTAGGTCTTTTTGGATGAAGTTTGCTGCGGACCCTGGGTCCAGATAGTCAGAGACCCGGTGTGTCTTTTGACCAGACACTATTGTCATGAGAATGGACCACTTCGAGGAGAATTTTCTATTTAGCGCCGTTCCACCTAGGGTTGTCTCTCTAACCAATCCTAGGCATTGGAGTTTTTTAGGCTTCTAAGGGCACAAACGCACAACATGACTTCCGAGGCCGCAATACAAAGTCCCGAAGTGCGTATGCGGTGTTTCTCCTGGGCAGACTGTTTGAGCCGGTCCACCTGCAACTGGTGAGGGCAACAGGGATTGCTGGAAGGTAGGAGCCAGCTTAGGGAGTCTACTCTCCCGACGAACCTCTTGGGATCGCTCCCAGATACTCATGTCAATCCGGGTGGCGAGAAGAATGAGGTCATCCAGGGTAGGTGGCAGATCACGAGCGGCAAGTTCGTCCTTCATTTTAGACGACAGTCCCTGCCAGAATCTAGCCACCAAGGCCTCGTTGTTCCAGTTCTGCCTTCCAGGGTGCGGAACTGAATGGTGTGCTCACCCACGGAGGTGTCCCCCTGGTGAAGGATCAGAAGAGAAGCAGCTGCTGAGGAGACTCATCCAGGTTCCTCATATACCGTGCGAAAAGTCTGTAGGAAACACTGGAGGAAGTCACGGGTCTCCGGTCCCTGATGTTCCCAGATAGGATTCACCCATGCTAGGGTCTTGCCAGTAAGGAGTGAGACTATAAATGCGATCCTTGCACCATCAGAAGAAAATGCTCTGGCATGTAGACTGAAGTGGATCTGACACTGGTTCAGAAATCCCCTGCAGGTCCTCGTGTCCCCGTCGTTGCAAGGAGATAGTGGCAGGAGGAACAGCCGGAGCAACAGGAACAGGTGCTGTGATGACTGCAGCTTGCACGTCCAGCCGATGTGTAATGGTGTCCACCGCCTGGAGGAGTTGGTCCTGTCCTAATTGGCGGACTAGCATATCTGCCTGCTTGACTTGTGATGTCGTGAAGGTCTTGGGTTGACCAGCGGGGTCCATGGCCTGAGCGTACAGTCACGATCCGTGGGTATGTGGATCAGCTGAGTAGCAGCTTGCCAAACAAAAGTCCAAGTACAAGAGTACCTTTAATACTCCAGACAGTAAGAGGCTCGGCACAGATGAACTTGCAGACACCAGACGAGGTGTATATCAGCAGGCGTGACAGGTGGCACAACATGACTCCAACACTCTAAAGCACTGGATCAAATATAGCACGGGATACAGGATACAGGTAGCAGGGCACGGGAACAGCAGGAACAGGATAACACTAAGGGACCATTAGCTAAGACTTACATGGGTAAACACAACAACGCTCAGGCAATGAGTGAAAGGGCAGAGCGCCTTTTATAGTCCAGGGTGATCATGGGCTAATCAGAGATTCTTTTCATGTGCGCGCACTTGCCCTTTTAAGGACGGGAGCGAGCGTGCGCACCGTACGGGACCAAGTGAAGCAAGGCCGAACTGAGTACTGACGTCTTCTAGAAAGGAGATGCCGGCCGCCACTCACAGAGACATGGCCACGACCGTGAAGGGTTGAGTAGGAACGACGATCCGCGGCCATGGCCACTACAGTTCCCAGACGACTGGGGCATCAGCTGTTCCGATTAGGAACTTTTTTTAGCCTCTCCAAGAAACGCAGTTTTCGAGAGACAGTAACTCGGGCATTTTTTTTACCCCGCCGGCACCATTTTATCCATCTCTGAAGCCGGCCGCACCTTTTCCGGGTTCTGCCCAAGAAACTGCGGAAGACTCTAATCACCCGGATGCTGGACATACTGACTGGGGTAAGAGAATACTTACTGCTGCTGTCCCTACTCCATTTCCCGATCCGTATGGTCCGGACTTACGCCACCGAGACCTGCTATCTACTCTTGCAATTCCGCTGAGCGCCGGAGCCGAAGTGGCCATGTTATTGAATAATGCCGCCACTTCCAGCGGAATGGTTATACCCTCAAAACCCAACTCTGCTGATCCACACGCTATGCGCAGGACAGTCTCCCGCCAACGGCCCTCTCAACCACCATCACCCTGCAGAAGCTCAGAAGATGGTCTTAGCCCGCCGGTTAAGAGATCCGTCTTCAAAACATACCCTGCAGTGTTAATTGGATAGGCCTTGACCCCTGATTGTGCGGAACTTCAAACGATGATGTCGTACCTCCGAAAATCAGCAAAAACAAACCTGAAAGCCACACTCCACAGACTTTTGGGAGATATAAAGAAACCTCCTTCACTTTTGGCTAGCCTCCACCTGTCGAAGCGGCTAATACCATAAGAGGGCACCCAGAATTACAGGCATTACTAGCCCTTCTGCCTACAAAGACTGATATGACCCTTCTAGCTGCAGATCTCAAGACAGCCTGGCGCCAGGACCTTCATCAGGTTAAGCGGAGGTCAGTGAATTGCATACTAGAGTAGATGACTTGGAAGCGTTCAAATGTTCCATCTCAGAGACTTTGCAAGATTTAAAATGCACCTCTGCAAATCATACTATGCAGCAGGGTTTTCTTATTTCACAGCACGATGATTTAGAGAATAGGAATAGGAGAAACAATATAAGAGCCGCGGCCTTCCGGAGGCGACACGCACACCTGACCTTCTTCCTACTCTTAAAGGTATCTTCAAAGGCCTGAAAAAAACAGTAGACTCTCATATTGAAATTGAAATTGATAGGGCTCACTGTGCACTTCGTGCTCGTAGTGTTGATCCAAACAAACCACGTGATGTTTTTGCCGCATTCATTATTTTGCGGTGAAAGAAGGAATCATGCAAAAGGCTGGAGCTCACCAGACTATTGACTTTGATGGAGCTGAAATATCACAATTTCCGGACATATCACGACGTACTCTTAGACAAACGGCATCTCTTAAACAGCTCCTCTCTGTTTTTCAATCTCACAATATACCTAATTGATGGGGCTTCCCCTTTGCCCTGCATGTGAAGTGGGGAAATACGATTGTTGTTCTCTCCACCCTGGAGGAGCTGCCATCTTTCTTGCAGACTCTGGAGCTTACAATGATGTCTCTCCGAACATGGGAAGCCTTCTTGCATGAACCTCTAGGCCTGATGGTTCCGTCTACCTCCTGGGATGTGACCATCGCTACGCGCGCATCCTCTCCGAGGCCTCAACGACAGCGACGTAGACAAGTCACTCCACCGAGGAGCTCCCGAGCTCGTTGATGATCTAAACGGACATTTCTTACCTATCTACATTGGGTGATTATGTCTTACCGTAACTGTACTTTTCATTGTTATGCCTGTTGTCCACTCAATAAAAAGTTTTTCCACCATTGCATGCATCTCGCTATATTGTTGTGCTCCTGTTATACCCATTTATCATTAGTATTCTTCTTAGGACCCGGTCTATCTTTGGAGGTGTGATGCCACACTCCAGTTATGTCTCTCATGACTACCCCATAGGTTTTACAAATTTTTATTATCGAATTAGTGCGAAAGCGCTTCACTTCTAGTAAATCTTACTGACAGAATTTAGTGTTCTCTTTGTTTTTTGGTATATTGCATTACTGTATGCTTGTTCATTTCCCTTTACACAGCTTTTCCTTTGTTTTCCCTATCCCTCCCCCTTTTCACAGCGCAAGATAATTAATTGCTCTTGATATGGCAGAAGTGTCTCTGGTCTCCTTCAATGTACAGGTGTCACGGCACAGGGTGTGGACCCACTGGGCCGTACCGCATAGCGGGATAGCAGCTGGCCAAACAGGTACAATGCAATGTCTATAGTTCAGAAGGGGTACCTGAGGCAATGTAGACTTTGGGCAGCGTGGGCCATGAGAGATGAGGACTTGTGTATAAAGCCCATCTCAAGATTCTCCTTAATATAGGCAGACATTGACTGGGTTTCAGGTAAGGAGAGAGGGTATACTCTACCGCAAGGATGGGACGAATCAGGAACCAAGTCAATAGGGCAATCATAAGCTCGATGTGGTGGCAACGTCTCTGCCTCCTTGTCGAAGACATCAGAGAACTGAGAGTAACAGGAAAGCAATCCTGCCAATGACTGATGAGGAGGAGGCTGAAGCAGATAGATATTTCCCAGACAGTGGTTGAGGCACTTGGGACCCCACTGGAGAACCTCTCCGGAGTTCCAATCCAGGACTGGGGTGTGAAGACGGAGCCAAGGTAAACCCAGCAGCACAGGGTTGACGGCCTTGGGCATGACAAACAGGGAGATGAGCTCAGAATGAAGGGCCTCCACTTGAAGCCTCAGCGGCTTGGTTACAGACAATAGGCGTTGTAGACAGTAGCAATGGATTCAGGCTGAGATGAGGCTCCGATAGAAGACAGACACCCGGCGGGGTGCGACACACAAGATGCAGCGGAGTATACAACACAACTCCAACTCTTGACGGCACAGAGGCACGGTAGCATGGGATACAGGGTACAGGCAGCAGGAACGGGTAACACTAGGAACTGGAATACACTAGAAGACCATTTGCAAGACAAACTTTAAGTAAAACAACAACGCTCAGGCAGTGATCAAGAGGACAGAGCCCCTTTTAAAGTCCAGCAGCATTCTGGGCTGATTGCAGATATTCTGCAACTATGCGCACCCTGCGGGAGACAGTCTCTGGAACAGGAAGTGAGTGCCGGCGTCTCCCAGGAGGGGGATGCCACCGAGAACCCACAAGTCCATGGCCGCGGCCGTCAGAGTGTAAGTTAGAGCGACGGTCCGCGGATATAGACGTTACAGTATCCCCTCTCTTACGCCCCCTTTTCTTCGGGCCATAGCGGGAGAGACATTTCTTCACGAGGACAGGAGCAACAATATTCTCCTTTGGCTCCCAAGACCTCTCCTCTGGACCAAATCCCCTCCAATCCATCAAGTAAAACGTCCTCACTCCCATTTTATTGGTGGCCAGGATCTCCCTCACTTTGAAAGTCTCTGACGAGCCGCCAGGAGCCACTGCAGAACCAGGAGTGCTGGAGTAGTGGTTCAGGAACGCCGGCTTCAGCAGGGAGACATGGAAGGAGTTAGGAATCTTGAGAGTAGAAGGCAGCCAAAGCTTGTAAGACACAGGATTAATTAGCAGCAGAATCTCAAAGGGTCCGAGGAGCCTAGGGGCAAATTTGCAAGACGGCACCCTCAGCCGGATATTCCTGGAAGACAGTCAGACCTTCGTACCTGGAAGAAACTGAGGAGGCTCTTGTCTTCTAGTGTCTGCCTTTCTCTTCATGCGGTCCACCACAAGCAGAATAGAAGATCGGATCTGTTGCCATATCTGCAGTCCCTGAAGGTTGAATCAGCTGCAGGCACCTGGGATATAGTAGAGACACGAAGAGGTAATCATGGATGTTGGCCGTAGACGATGAAGAACGGGCTGGAGGTGGTGGACTCACTAGTATGGTTATTATAGGAGAACTCAGCCCACGGGAGCAGCTGCACCCAGTCATCATGCCGCCTGGAGACAAAGTGCCACAGATACTTCTCCATAATCTGGTTAACCCTCTCGACTTAACCATTGGACTGGGGATGGTAGGTTGAGGTGATGTCCAACTTTACACTGAGGAGACCGCAGAGTGCTCTCCAGAACTTCGGGGTGAACTGGATCCGAGACAATATGCAGAGGCAAACTGTGCAGACGGAAGATGTGTTGGACGAAAAGATCGGCCAGTCGGGAAGCAGAAGGAAGACCAGTCAGTTAAACAAAATGAGCCATCTTGGAAAATTGATCCACCACCACCCAGACCATACTGCACCCAGCAGAGAGAGGCAGATCTGTGACAAAGTCCATTGCAATATGTCACCTGGGAGCATCCGGCACAGGCAGTGGTTGAAACAGACCAGCTGGTCTGGAGTGGGCAACTTTATTTACTGCGCACACCGTACAGGAGGAGACAAAGTTTGTGACGTCTTTGGGCAGCAAAGGCCACCAGAACTGACGGGCAATTAGGTCTTGGGTCTTACCGGCACCCGCGTGACCTGCCAGCTTGGAACTGTGTCTCCAGCAAAGGATTCTTCCTCTGTCTGCCATGTGTACAAAGGTCCTTCCCGGAGGATTGTCTCTAGCTTGCAGAGGGTTGACAGGGATGATACAGGAAGGGTCAATGATATTCTGTGGGAGCTCCACATTGTTCTCTGTCTCAAACGACCTAGACAAGGCATCGGCCCTCACATTCTTGTCGGTAGTAGTGTTCGAACTGGAATCGATCGAAGAACAGTGACCACCTGGCTTGACGAGGATTCAGCTGTTTAGCCGTCTAAAGATAGGTGAGGTTCCTGTGGTCCGTGAAGACCAGGATTGGATGAGCTGTGCCTTCTAGTAGGGGTATCCACTCCTGCAGAGCCGGCTTGATGGCCAGTAACTCTCAATCCCTAATTGAGTAGTTGCGCTCTGCGGAGAAAACAGCTTAGAGTAGTAGCCAGATACCACAGTCTTGTCTTTGGAACCTCTCTGGAACAGAAGTGCGCCAGCACCAATAGAGGAGGTGTCCACCTCAGAGGAAAACTGTAGGGTCACATCAGGATGATGAAGAATTGAGGCTAACGTGAAGGCCTTCTTTAAGCTCTTGAAAGCGGCCTCTGCTTCTGGAGTCCACTCCTTGGCATTCATGCCCTTTTTGGTGAGGGTAGAAATGGGAGCAGTTAATGAGGAGAAGTTGGGAATGAACAGCCGGTAGAAGTTGGCGAATCCCAGGAAGTGCTGTATGGCCCTTAAGCCTTGAGGGTGTGGCCATTACAGGACCGCTTTTACCTTTTCAGGATCTATTTTGAGGCCCTGATCGGAGATGATATAGCCCAGGAAGGGTAGAGACTTTCTTGTGAACACGCACTTTTCCAGCTTGGCATATAGGTGATTCTCTCTTATACGAAGCAACACTTGGCGGACATGTCTCTGATGAGTTACAGGATCTGTGGAATAAATTAAAATGTCATCGAGATACACCACAACACAGACATAGAGAAGATCACGATTAATGTCATTGACGAATTCTTGAAAAACTGCAGGGGCGTTTAACAGGCCGAAGGGCATAACCAGGTATTCGTAGTGCCCATCACGTGCATTAAATGCAGTCTTCCACTCGTCTCCCTGACGAATCAGGATTAGATTGTAAGCCCCGCACAGGTCTATATTAAAAAATTAAATTACCCCCCGTATGCGATCAAACAGTTCGGAGATCAAAGGCAACGGGTATCTGTTCTTTACCGTGATCTGGTTGAGACACCGGTAGTCAATGCAGGGTCAGAGGGAATAATCCTTCTTGACAAAGAAAAACCCCGCCCCAGCCGGGGATGAGGATTTGCGTATGAAGCCCCTCTCAAAATTCTCCTTAATATAGGCAGACATTGACTGGGTTTCAGGTAAGGAGAGAGGGTATACTCTACCGCAAGGAGGGGACGAATCAGGAACCAAGTCAATAGGGCAATCGTAAGCTCGATATGGTGGCAACGTCTCTGCCTCCTTCTTGTCAAAGCCATCAGAGAACTGGGAGTAACAGGAGGGCAACACTGCAAATGACTGATGCGGAAGAGGCTGAAGCGGATGGATATGTCCCAGACAGCGATTGAGGCACTTGGGACCCCACTGGAGAACCTCTTCGGAGTTCCAATCCAGGACTGGGGTGTGAATACGGAGCCAAGGTAAACCCAGCAGCACATGGTTGACAGCCTTGGGCAGGACAAACAGGGAGATGAGCTCAGAATGAAGGGCCCGAACTTGAAGCCTCAGCAGCTTGGTCACAGACAAAATTGGGTCAGGCAGCTGCAGTCCATCTACCGAGGCAACGATTAATGTCTTCTCGAGAAGGTTAGTAGGCAAATGAAGAAGATCCACAAGGTCTGTAACGACGGGGGTAGGGAAACGAACAAGTGAGCCCTAATCTACCCGCCACTCTGTCCCTGCCTACTTGCAACGACCCGCCCTAGGCGACGGGGTACAACTGGGCGGCGGTCCCTACGCTCAGTAAGTGCACGAGACAAACATACAAGGGAATACAAAGCAAAGGGAAAGGGGCAGTTGCCCACGGCAACACCGTGAGCAACCAGAGTGTTGAACGAGCCAAGTCAAAAAAGGAGAGCACGAGGTACCAAACGCAGAGCAGGAGAGTAGTCAGTAAGCCAGGGTCAGTATGGAGCAGGATCAAATAGTAGGAGCTGTAGCTGGGCCAGGAAACCACACGGAAAGAATCACAAGCAAGGAGGAACAGGAAAGGCAGGTATAAATAGACAGAGGGCGGGAGCTAGCTGAGTCTGGACAGGCTGCGATAGGCTCTCCCACTCCTAAGCCTGCCAGCCTGAGTGGTGGAAGCTGGAGTCAGTCTCAGAGACATAGACTCAGGTGAAGACTGATTATCTATGGGCGTTAACCCCGAAGCTGTGCCTGGCAGATCCTTTATAAGGTCTTTACATATGAAATTGGCTGCGGAGCCAGAGTCCAGATAGGCAGGGTCCAGATGGGGTCTCTTGCCAGCGACAATGGTCACAGGGATGAACAGCTTGGAGGAGAGTTCTCTTTCAAATGCTGTGTCGCCCAGGGTTGTCTCTCCAACCTTTCCTAGGCGTTGGAGTTTTTTGGCTTCTAGGGGCACAGACGCACAACATGGCCAGCGAGGCCGCAATATAGACAGAGTTCAGAAGTGCGCTTGCGCGGTTTCTCCTGGACCGTTAGTTTGAGACGATCCACTTGCATCGGAACTTTGGGTGGAGCAGCAGATGAAGACCAGAGAGGTTGCTGAAAGTTGGGAGCCAACCTAGGAAGCCTTCTTTCATGACGAACCTCTTGGGATCTCTCTCTGAGCCTCATGTCCACTCGGGTGGTGAGTAATATTAGGTCGTCCAAGATAGATGGTAGCTTACAAGCAGCAAGTTCGTCTTTAATCTTGGATGACAGACCATGCCATAAGGAAGCTACTAACGCCTTGTTGTTCCAGGACAGTTCTCCTGCCAGGGTCCGTAACTGGATGGTGTACTTGCCCACGGAGGTGTCCTCCTGGCGAAGGTTCAGCATAGAGGTAGCTGCCAACGAGACTCGCCCAGGCTCCTAGAACACAGTACGGAATAACCGCATGAACCCCTGGAAGTCTCGGGTTCCTGTCGTTCCCAGATTGGATTCGCCCATGCCAGGGACTTGCCGGCAAGTAAGGAAATAATGAAGGTGATCCTGGCTCCATCTGTAGGAAATGCTCTGGCGTGCAGGGTGAAGTGGATATGACACTGGTTAAGAAATCCCCTGCACGCACTTGCGTCTCTATGAAAACGAGGTGGCAGTGGCAGAGAGAACTGGGGATCAGAACCGGTGCTGCCAGGAGGTGTAGCAGGAGGATCAATCGAGGAAGCTGGAGCTGGATCGGAGAAGGAAGCAGCTAGCGCCCCTAGCTGCTGTGCCATGATGTCTACTGCCACAAGAAGTTGATCCTGTCGTGATCGCAGATCCTGCAGGTCTGCCTACATGGCTTGTGAAGGTGACAGGCCCTTGAATTGACCAGCGGGTCCATGGCCTGAGGTACAAACAGCAGGAACGGGTAACACAGCGAACTGGAAAACACTAGGAGACCATTTGCAAGACAAACTTTAGGTAACACAACAATGCTCAGGCAATGATCAAGAGGGCAGAGCCCCTTTTATAGTCCAGCAGCATTCTTTGCTGATTGCAAATATTCTGCAACTGTGCATGCCCTGGCCCTTTAAGGTGCGCGCCCTGCAGGAGACAGTCTCTGAACCAGGAAGTGAGTGCCGGAATCTCTCAGGAGGGGGACGCCGCCGAGAACTCACACGTCCAAGGCCGCAGCCGTCAGAGGGTAAGTCAGAGCGACGGTCCGCGGCCATAGACGTTACAACAGGGTTTTAATATTCCCCAAAAACAGTCCCATGTTCCTTAATCCATGCATAAAAACAATGCACATGTCGTACGTCTACAGGAAACTCACTTCCATACTGATGATTTTCCCAATCTCAAATCCGCTACTATACATCTGCGTATTACTGTAGCAATCCGGATGGTAAAATGAAAGGTGTTTCTATATTATTCCATAAATTTCTACCACATAAAATATTACAGGTTAAGTCTGAACCTGCTGCTTGTTTTCTTTTTGTTTTTTTCTCAACAGCAAATATAATAAATCCAAACCAACATCTGACACTGCATCAGTCAAACCAACCTTGCCCTCATTAACCCCTTCAGGACACAGCCTGTTTTGGCCTTGTAGACGCAGGCGATTTTTTCAAATCTTACATCTGTTAGTTTATGTGGTAATAACTTTGGAATGCTTTTACCTATCCAAGCGATTCTGAGATTATTTTCTCGTAACATATTGTACTTTACGTCAGTGAAAAAATTTGGTCGATAAATTCAGTATTTATTTGTGAAAAACACCAATATTTAGAGAAAATGTGCAAACATTTGAATTTTTCTAAATTTGAATGTATCTGCTTGCAAAATGGATAGTAATACCACACAAAATAGTTGCTAATTAACATTTCCCATATGTCTACTTTATGTTTGCATTGTTTTTTGAACGTCCTTTTATTTTTCTAGGACGTTACAAGGCTTATAAGTTTAGCAACAATTTCTGATATTTTCAAGAAATTTCCAAAATCTATTTTTTTATGGACCAGTTCATTTCTGAAGTGGCTTTGAGGGCCATATATATTAGAAACTCTCCATAAATCACCACATTTCAAAAACTGCACCCCTCAAAGTATTCAAAACAGCATTAAGAAAGTTTATTAACCCTTTAGGCATTTCACAGGAATTAATGCAAAGTAAAGTGTAATTTACATATGTAATTTTTTTTGCAGAAATTCATATGTAATAAAATAAAATCTGTAACACGGAAGGTTTTACATGAGAAACAAAACTCAATATTTATTGCCTAGATTCTTCAGTATTTAGAAATATTCCACATGTGGCCCTAGTGTGCTAATGGACTGAAACATAGGCCTCAGAAGAAAAGGAGCACCTAGTGGATTTTGGGGCCCCCTATTTATTACAATATATTTTAGGCTCCATGTCTAATTTGAAGAGGTCTTGTGGTGCCTAAACAGTGGAAACTCCCAAAAAGTGACCCCATTTTGGACAATACACCCCTCAAGGAATTTATCTAGCTGTATAGTGGGCATTTTAACCCCACAGTTTTTTTTACTGAATTTATTGGAATTAGTCTGTGAAAATGAAAATCTACATTTCTTCTGAAGAAACATAGACATTTTTTACTTTTACAACGCATAAATTAGAAAAAGCACCCCAACATTTGTAAAGACATTTCTCCTGATTACGGCAATACCCCATATGTGGTCATAAACTTATGTTTGAACACACGACAGCCCTCAGAAGGGAAGGAGCGCCATTTGACTTTTGGAGCACAAATTTTGCTATAATGGTTTTTGGTGCCATGTTGCATTTGCAAAACAGCAGAAACCCCCCAAAAGTGACCCCATTCACTATCAGAATCCAAGTAAGCAAATGCCTCTTCAGCGGTATACAACTTGCGTGCCATTTTTTTACGTATTTATTTTTTTTTTAACTTACTTTTTGTAACAATTTTAATAAAAGTAACAAAGAAAAAGTCCACTAATCAATTGATCAATAAATTTATAAGCGACCCTAATAATTAATCAATTCGTATCTAGAATTAATAGAACTGTAAAATATGGGAAAAAATTATTTTATCTAAATGTGTGTATATGTATATTTTATGACTACATATATAATCAATTGAATCTTCACAACTAATCAATTGTTGAACGACTAATAATTAATAACTTTATGAATGACCCTAACAATCAATTATTTGATATGTAGAATTAATCAAATTAATTATATCAATACCACATTATAGATCTATATGTAATTAATTAAATCACAACTAAATTATGACAACCCTAATAAATAATAAACTTACAGATGTGTAAAATATATGAAGAGATTTATGTAAGAATATGTGTGTATACGTATATATTACATGTACGTATATATCTGTATGATGTTATAGATATATAGCGACCCTAACTATTAATTTTTACAAAAATAGGAAGTGGGGAGGAATCCTCCAGCTCACCTGACACAATGGGACGTGTCACTGATAGCGCCCAGTATCCTCGTGTCGGCACACGATAAGAAGCAGCGAAAAAAACAGGGAGTGGAATCCAGCGCTGGGTAGAGTAAAATGGAAACAGTTTCCAAGTTTATTGCATTGGATTTTATTTTGAACTTTGACCATTAAACTTGGAAACTGTTTCCATTTTACTCTACCCAGCGCTGGATTCCACTCCCCGTTTTTTTCGCTATTAATTTTTAGTATTAACAAATGTCAAATATAAGTCTATAGTTTGCGTGTGTGTGTGTGTGTGTGTGTGTGTTTTTTGTATATATATATATATATATATATATATATATAGACATGTGTGTATATATATATATCAATATACACACAGTATATAAATATATATATCTATATGATTTTATAGGTATGCACATTTATTATAAGCCCTAATTGATTATTTATTAACTAATTAATTGCCCTAATCTGAGTACTACCTAAACTGTAACTACCTGCCGACACTAAACTATCTACGTGGATGTGTTTTTTGTGTGTTTTTCACAGTTGGTATGTCTTTATACGAGACACACAGCAGCTGCTTGGCACAGTGCTTCTTCTCTCTCACTGTCTCAGAATGATCTGACAGGGAGGGAGGAGAAACATTGTAACTAACAGCACAACTTTGCTGTGACCACCATGATAGGGTTATCATGGTGATCACGTCATCCGGACCGGCACCAATCCGGTCCTGATGTCTTCTCTCAGCTCTAAGGCTGCTAGCAGCAGCGTGTGTTGAGAGATTCAAGGCATAGGGAGAGCTCTGTGCACTCTGTTCTGACACCACGTAGATTAACGGGCTGCAGGACAAAGGGCCAGCACTGCAGCCCGTTGATCTATGTGGGCTGGTCGTGAAAGGGTTAATAATTGAGAAATCCCCTAGGTATCCTAGGGGACCGTATTAGACCTCCAATAGACCACAAATCTGTGGAGGCCACTATTGTCAAAACATCAGATTTGGGAACGAATGATACTCCCAACACTATAATACCTGAATTTGTGACATCCGTTGATCCATTGGATTTGTCTATTCTTACTCTACATGAGAATTCTTCTATTGAACTGTCCCTTGGACAAACAATGGGAGCTCCATTGACTCTCTCCCCATCCCCCTCCACACCAATTCTTATTAACAACACTAATGCTGGAAGTACAGCCCTAGTCCCATTTTTAACGTCTCTGCTTGTGCCTACCAATGCTAATCAAGAAGTAGAAACAATTACATCCACTTTGAATAGCAAATCTTTTTATTGAAAAGTCTTGCCGATCACCATACGCCTATAATATCACCACAGGGAGTTCTGCACACTTCTCCCCTACGGGAGCAGACCATGAAAAATGTATTTCCCATAATGAATATTAAAAAAAGAAAAAATGCTATAGAGGTAACAGAGGTGGCAAAAACAAAAAAAAGAATAATCCCATTATCTAATGACAATATTTAAATTTTTAACTTATCTAAGATATAATATTAAATCTGACGAACTTTCACTACTACAAAAAGGACTTTCCTTTTGTCCAAACTCCACAGCTAATTGTTTTAATTTGTTTCTAGATCTCCATAAATTCACGAGGAAACTCACACTCAAAAGACACTTCAAACTACTGTCCACAAGAACAAATACAATATAACTAATATTGACCCCTTAGAATCCCCAATAAGAGATATCGACTCCTACAGACATACTGATTTTAAACCTAAATCAAAGTTCTACCCGGTAGAAAATCAGGGTAACTTTATATCTACCTTTCATCAGCTAGTAGCCAAGGACTTTGATCAACTTGAACAATACAGAATCCCCTACAAAGACAATCTTACGAAAAAGGAGCGTCTAGCCATTAAATCCCTGAGAAAGAATAAGGATATTATTATCCCATCGGCTGACAAAGGAGGGGGCATAGTCCTACAAAATACTGTGGACTATGAAAAGGAATCTCTGAGGATACTGTCAGATTCCAACTATTACACACCACTATCTGATGATCCTACAGTTATAATCGTGGACAAAGTGAAAACCCTTATCAATTTGGCTCACACTTCACATATCCTTAATAAAAAATAAAAAACCTGTCTTATCCCATCAAATCTACAAATACCATTTTTTTACCATTTACCCAAAGTACATAAAACTTTAACAGAACCCCCTAGTAGACCAATTATTTCCAGAATTGGTCTGTCATCCGAGATTAAAGACAAACGTGCTGCTCGTGATCCACCATCTACCTTGGACGACCTAATATTACTCGCCACCCGAGTGGACATGAGGCTCAGAGAGAGATCCCAAGAGGTTTGTCATGAGAGAAGGCTTCCTAGGTTAGCTCCCAGCTTCCAGCAACCTCTCTTGTCTTCATCTGCTGCTCCACCCGAAGTTCCGATGCAAGTGGATCGTCTCAAACTATCGGTCCAAGAGAAACAGCGCAGGCGCACTTCTGGGCTCTGTCTATATTGCGGCCTCGCTGGCCATGTTGTGAGTCTGTGCCCCCAGAAGCCAAAAAACTCCAACGCCTATTGTCTGTGACCAAGCCGCTGAGCCTTCAAGTGGGGGCCCTTCATTCTGAGCTCATCTCCCTGTTTGTCATGCCCAAGGCCGTCAACCCCTTGCTGCTGAGTTTGCCTTGGCTCAGTCTTCACGCCCCAGTCCTGGATTGGAACTCCGGAGAGGTTCTCCAGTGGGGTTCCAAGTGCCTCAACCGCTGTCTGGGACATATCCATCCGCTTCAGCCTCCTCCTCATTAGTCATTGGCAGGATTGCCCTCCTGTTACTCTCAGTTCTCTGATGTCTTTGACCAGAAGGAGGCAGAGATGTTGCCACCATATCGAGCTTATGATTGCCGTATTGACTTTGTTCCTGATTCGTCCCCTCCTTGCAGTAGAGTATACCTTCTCTCCTTACCTGAAACCCAGTCAATGTCTGCCTATATTAAGGAGAATCTTGAGAGGGGCTTTATAAGCAAATCCTCATCCCCGACTGGGGCGGGGTTTTTCTTTGGCAAAAAGAAGGACGGTTCCCTTCGACCCTGCATTGACTACCGGGGTCTCAACCAGATAACGGTAAAGAACAGATACCCATTGACTTTAGTCTCTGAATTGTTTGATCGCATAAGGGGGGCAAAATTTTTGTCTAAACCAGACCTGCGGGGGGCTTACAATCTAATCCGGATTCGTCAGGGTGACGAGTGGAAGACTGCATTTAATACACGTGATGGGCAGTACGAATACCTGGTTATGCCCTTCGGCGTGTGTAACACCCCTGCAGTTTTTCAAGAATTCGTCAATTACATTTTTTGTGATCTCCTCTATGTCTGTGTTGTGGTGTATCTCGATGACATTTTGATTTTTTTCCCCAGATCCTGTAAATTAGTAGAGACATGTCCGCCAAGTGTTGCTTCGTTTAATGGAGAATCACCTATATGCCAAGCTGGAGAAGTACGTGTTCAAAAGAAAGTCCCTACCCTTCCTGGGCAATATCATCTCCGATCAGGGCCTCAAAATGGATCCTGAGAAGGTAAAAGCGGTCCTGGAATGGCCACGCCCTCAAGGCTATATAGCGCTTCCTGGGATTCACCAACTTCTACTGGCTGTTCATTCCCAACTTCTCCTCATTGACTGCTCCCATCTGTACCCTCACCGAAAAGGGCATGAATGCCAAGGAGTGGACTCTAGAAGCAGAGCTTAAAGAAGGCCTTCACGTCAGCCTCAATTCTTCATCATCCTGATGTGACCATACAGTTTTCCTTGGAGGTGGACGCCTCCTCTGTTGGTGCTGGCACACTTCTATTCTAGAGAGGTTCCAAAGGCAAGACTGTGGTATGTGGCTACTGCTCTAAGCTGTTTTCTCCCGCACAGCGCAACTACTTGATTAGGGATCGGGAGTTACTGGCCATCAAGCTGGCTCTGCAGGAGTGGAGACACCGACTAGAAGGCGCAGCTCATCCAATCCTGGTCTTCACGGACCACAAGAACCTCACCTATCTTCAGACGGCTCAACGGCTGAATCCTCGTCAAGCCAGGTGGTCACTGTTCTTCGCTCGGTTCCAGTTCGAACTCCACTACCGACCTGCCGACAAGAATGTGAGGGCCGATGACTTGTCTAGGTCGTTTGAGACAGACAGATGACACTGTGGAGCTCCCACAGAATATCATTGACCCTTCCTGTATCATCCCTGTCAACCCTCTGCAAGTTAGAGACATTCCTCCGGGAAGGACCTTTGTGCGCCTGGCAGACAGAGAAAGAATCGCTGGGGACAAAGTTCCAAGCTGGCAGGTCACGCGGGTGCATGTGACCCGAGAACTAATTGCCAGTCAGTTCTGGTGGCCCACGCTGCCCAAAGACGTCACAAACTTTGTCTACTCCTGTACGGTGTGCGCAGCAAATAAAGTTGCCCACTCCAGACCAGCTGGTCTGTTTCAACCACTGCCTGTGCCAGATGCTCCCAGGTGACATATTGCAATGGACTTTGTCACAGATCTGCCTCTCTCTGCTGGGTGCAGTATGGTCTGGGTGGTGATGGATCAATTTTACAAGATGACTCATTTTGTTCCACTGACTGGTCTTCCTCCTGCTTCCCGACTGGCCAATCTCTTCGTCCAACACATCTTCCATCTGCACGACTTGCCTCTGCATATTGTTTTGGATCGAGGGGTCCAGTTCACCTCGAAGTTCTGGAGAGCAATCTGTGGTCACCTCGGTCTAAAGTTGGACTACTCCTCGGCCTACCATCCCCAGTCCAATGGTAAAATCGAGAGGGTTAACCAGATTATGGAGAACTATCTCCTATAATAACCATACTAGTGAGCCCACCACTTCCAGTCCGTTCTTCATTGTCCTCGTCTATGGCCAACATCCACGAATACCTCTTCCTGTCTCTACTATGTCCCAGGTGCCTGCAGCTGACTCTACCTTCATGGACTTTCTCCAGATATGCAACAGACCCCATCTTCTTTTCTGCTGGTGGTGGACCACATGAAGAGAAAGGAAGACACTAGAAGATGAGAGCCTCCTCAGTTTCTTCTAGGTACGAAGGTCTGGAATATCCGGCTGAGGATGCTGTCTTGCAAATTTGCCCCTAGGTTCCTCGGACCGTTCGAGATTCTGCTGCAAATTAATCCTGTGTCTTACAAGCCCCGGCTGCCTCCTACCCTCAAGAGCCCTAACTCCTTCCATGTCTCCCTGCTGAAGCCCGTGGTCCTGAACCGCTACTCCAGGACTCCTGGTTCCACAGTGGCTCCTGGTGGCTCGTCATGGACTTTCGAAGTGAGGGAGATCCTGGCAACTAAGAAAGTGGGAGGAAGGACGTTTTATTTGGTGGATTGAAGTGGATTTGGTGCAGAGGAGAGGTCTTGGGAGCCAGAGGAGAACATTGATGCCCCTGTCCTCGTGAAGAAGTTTCTCTCCCGCTCTAGCCCCAAGAAGAAGGGGCATAAGAGGGGGGGGGGATACTGTAACGTCTATTGCCGCGGACCGTCGCTCTGACTTACCCTCTGACGGCCGCGGCCATAGAATTGTGAGTTCTCTGCGGAATCCCCCTCCTGGGAGGCGCCGGCACTCAATTCCTGGTTCAGAGACTCTCCTGCTGGGTGCGCGCCCGCGCATGCATGGCCTTAGAGGGCTAATGCGCGCACAGTTGCAGAATATCTGAAATCAGCCCAGAATGCTGCTGGACTATAAAAGGGGCCCTGCCCTCTTCAACATTGCCTGAGCGTTGTTGTGTTACCTAAAGTTTGTCTTGCAAATGGTCTCCTAGTGTTTTCCAGTTCCCAGTGTTACCCGTTCCAGCTGCCTGTACCCTGTATCCCATGCTACCGTGCCTCTGTGCCGTCAAGAGTTGGAGTCGTGTTGTATCCTCCGCTGCATCCAGTGTGTCGCACCCCACAGGGTGTCTGTCTACTATCGGAGCCTCATCTCAGCCTGAATCCATCGCTACTGTCTACATTGCCTCAGGTACCCCTTCTGAACAATAGACATTGCATTGTACCTGTTTGGCCAGCTGCTATCCCGCTACGCGGTTTGGCCCAGTGTGTCCACATCCCGCACCGTGACCGGGGTGTAATCACAACCTGTAAAATATATTTATCTAAGACCGGACTTTTCTCTAGAGATTGGCCGCTGACGCTGACCACGGGTAACAGGGACTTTGCCCCAGTTCAGCAATCTTCCTTTTTGGGTAAGCCTGATATTTATGCAGGTGCTTACTTGACATTCCAACATGTTTTATCGTCTGGACAACTGAAATCCTTTGATGTCTTAGTACCGGTTGACTCCAGGTCACCTAGGACACACTGGGACTACCTCCAACTTAAACACTATTACAACAAGTGTCAACGAACTCTAAATCTGCATAGGGATCTGACTCCCTTTGAGCGCCTGTGCTCCTCGGGCTCCACGACGCTAAAAGCAATTGCTCTCATTTATGATCTTCTGTTAAACAAGAGAACTGACGTGAAACCCTCCTATGCGCTTAGCTGGGGAAAATAATTAAATGTTTCATTATCTTCTGCAGAATGGTCTAAATCATTCAGTTTATGTCACAAATTCTCAATTTCCTGTAAGGCTCAAGAAACAAACGTTAAAATATTATCTAGATGGTATAAAGTTCCTGTACTCTTGCTTAGGATTTATCCTATCACATCCGATCACTGCTGGTGTTGTGGACAGGCGATTGGGACAATGACTCACATATGGTGGGAATGCCCACCGATACACTCGTTTTGGTGTTCTATTGTTTCTCTGATTCAGAAAATTACTGAATTCCCACTGGATAATAACCCAGCTACGTTGCTACAATCCATTATTCTGGGTTCCCCTAAGTGTCTATCACGTACTCAACTTGGCTATCTGCTGGTTGCAACAAGAACGGTGATTCCCAGACACTGGAAGAGCGCTGTTGTCCCCACCATCTCTGAATGGTCCATGGCGATGACTCATATCCAAAATATGGAAGAACCAATGGCTCTCTTTCTCACCAGCACTCAGATTCTTATTTTAAGATTTGGCAAAAATGGCTGGATTTTCGGAACTCACCGGACTTTCATGCTCACTTGTCACTGAGTTCCTGAGCTCCCCTACACCCCAGCCGCTAGATCAGGGTTAGATCTGCCAAGGGGATCTGTATCCCAGTTGGCCTAACCTGACACAGATTTACACTCCTATTGATACCTGCCTAAGATAGCTCTCTTCTAATCTTTTATAGCTTATCCTGACACATTTACACTTTCCTTCCTCCTTTCCCCTAGAAGTTACGCTTGTTAACCCTTGAATTGAATTCTATTTATCTGAATGATGCATACTGTCTTAACAACCCTGTATATCCCTGTTGATATATGCTACATTGGCTGACGTGTAATCTTTTCATACTTTATGCCGTGATATATTGACTACTGTGTTAACTGATCAGATGCAGGTAATAATGTTTAGCATTCATTGACAATATGTATTTCATTGTGCAATTTCTTTGTTCAGTCCCTGTCCCTTTTTTCTTTGTTGCATCTCCTTTGCAATATTTTGAAAAATTATCTTAAAGAGGCTCTGTCACCACATTATAAGTGCCCTATATTGTACATGATGTGTTCGGCGCTGTAATGTAGATTACAGCAGTGTTTTTTACTTAGAAAAACTATCATTTTTGATGGAGTTATGACCTATGTTAGCTTTATGCTAATTATTTTCTTAATGAACATGGGTTGTGTTTACTATATGGCCAATTGGGCGTTGTGGAGAGAAGTGTATGACGCTGGCCAATCAGCGTCATACACTTCTCCCCATTCATTTACACAGCACATAGCGATATAGCTATATCGCTATGTGCAGCCACATAAACACACTAACGTTACCGCAGTGTACTGACAGTGAATATACATTACCTCCAGCCAGGACTTCGCTAACAGAATCCCGAAACTACAGCACAGCAAGCGTGATCTTGTTTGAAATGACAGTTTACAGCGTAATCTCGCGAGATTACGTTTGCTGTGCTATAGTGTCAGGATTGTATTAGCGACGTGTCAGGATTCTGAATACACATCACGTCCTGGTTGGAGGTAATGTATATTCATTGTCGGGACACTGCAGTAACGTTATAGTGTGTTTATGTGGATGCACATAGCGATATAGCTATATCGCTATGTGCTGTGTAAATGAATGGGGAGAAGTGTATGACACTGATTGGTCAGTGTCATACACGCCTCTATACAACGCCCACTTGGCCAAAAAGTAAAACACGCCCAGTTGTTCATTAAGAAACTCATTAGCATAAAGCTAATATAGGTCATAACTGTCAAAAATTATCATTTTTCTAAATAAAAAACACTGCTGTAATCTACATTACAGCGCCGATCACATCATGTAAAATATAGGCCACTTATAATGTGGTGACAGAGGCTTTTTAAATAAAGAATTTAAAAAAAAGACTAACATAAAGTACAATATGTCATGGCAAAACTACCTCATAATCACTTGGATAAGTGAAACCATTTCAAAGTTATTATCACATAAAGTGACATGTCAGATTTGAAAAATGGGGTCTAAGCCTAAAGGCCCAAACTAGGCTGCATCATCAAGGGGTTAAAAATAGCAAATGTGTGTTACAAACATTACAACTTGTTAAAGGGATTGTCCGGGCACAAGACGGTTTATGACCTATTCACAGGATAGGTCATCTGTATATGATTGGTGGGAGTCTAACACCCAGACCTAGCAAAATCAGCTACTCTGTCTGCCTCGGGACACCGGATGCAGTGGCGTAACTACCACTATAGCAGCCGTAGCGGCTGCTACGGGGCCCGCGGCATGAGGGGGCTCGTGTCGCCCACCGGCATGGGCCCCCACCATGGCCGGAGGCTCCGTTAGCTGCCGCTATGGCTGCTACAGCGTGGCGCCACTGAATACTACGGCAGAGCAGGGAGGTATCTCCCCGCTCTGCCATTAAAGGGGTTGTTCCTACATAAGACATGTATCCCCTATCAACAGGATAGGATAGGGGATACATGTGTGATCGCTGGCAGCGATAGGGAGAACGGGGGACCAAAAGTCCCCTGAAGTTCTCCATCACAAACCTCGGACTTCCGGGGTCTGTGTCGGCAGCTCCGTTGAAATTAATGGAGCGCCGGTCGCGCTTGTGCACATGCGTGGCCAGCGCTCCTTTAATTTTTATTGAGCTGCGCAGACTCCGGAAGTCAGAGGTTAGTCATGGAGAACTTCGGGGGCTGTATAGCGTTACCTACAGGGGGGCTGTATAGCGTTACCTACAGGGAGGGCTGTATAGCGTTACCTACAGGGAGGGGCTGTATGGCATTACCCACAGGGGGGGCTGTATGGCGTTACCTACAGGGGGGGCTGTATGGCGTTACCTACAGGGGGGGCTGTATGGCGTTAACTACAGGGGGGGCTGTATGGCGCTATCTACAGGGGGGGCTGTATGGCACTATCTACAGGGGGTGCTGTATGGCGTTATCTTCAAGGGAGGGCTGTATGGCGTTATCTACAGGGTGGGCTGTATGGCATTATCTACAGGGGGCTGTATGGCGCTATTTACAAAGGGGTATGTATGGCGTGATCTACAGGGGGCCTGTATGGCGTTATCTACAGGGGGCTGTATGGCGTTATCTACAGGGGGGCTGTATGGCGCTATTTACAAAGGGGTCTGTATGGCGTTATCTACAGGGTGGGCTGTATGGCGTTATCTACAGAAGGGGCTGTATGGCGTTATCTACAGGGGGGGCTGTATGATGTTTTCTACAGAGGGGGCTGTATGACGTTATCTACAGGAGGGCTGTATGGCGTTATCTACAGGGGGGTCTGTATGGCGTTATCTACAGAGGGGGCTGTATGGCGTTATCTACAGGGAGGGCTGTATGGTGTTATCTACATGGGGGGCTGTAAAAAAGGCACTATCTACAAGGGGGGTTGTGTGACACCCAGGGGAGGGGGGGTCCCAGTCAAAAGTTTGCTATGGGGCCCAGTCTTTCCTAGTTACGCCCCTGACCGGATGTTATGCAGTGGCCAGTGTCAGAAGCAGATGGCTCCGTACACTGTATAGCCGCCGTGCTATAGTACTGCAACTCTGCCCCTATTCACTTAAATAGGAGCAGAGCTGCAGTACTGCAGCCCGGCCGCTATACAGTGTACGGAGCCATCTGCTCCTGGCATGGACATCTAATACCCGCAGGCAGTCGGAACAGCTTATCAGTGTGGGATCCATGGGTCGGACCCTCACCGGTCATATACTGATGACCTATACTGTGGCTAGGTCATTAGTATGGACAACTGCCCCGTATCCGGACAGCCCCTTTAATTTGCAAATTCAGTTGTGTTGGTTCACTGGTGACATCTCATCACTGTACTTAACCCCTTAATGACCAGCCTATTTTAAACTTAATGACCAAGCTTTTTTTTATGTTTTTCCATCGTCGCATTCCAAGAACTATAACTTTTATTTTTTCATCAACATAGCTGTGTAAGGTTTTGTTTTTTTGCGGGACAAGTTGTATTTTTTAATAGCACCATTTTGGGGTACATATCATTTATTGATTAACTTTTATTAACTTTTGTTTGAGGGGGTATAAAAAAAAAACCTGAAATGTTGTCACTCTTTTTTGCATCCTATATCTACGCCGTTTACTGTGTGGTATCAATAACACAATAACTTTATTCAGCAGGTTGTTATGATTTCAACAATACCAAATTTGTATAGATTTTGTATGTTTTACTACTTTTACACAGTAAAAACACTTTTTTTTTCAAAATTATTTGATTTTGTGTCTCCATATTTGAAGAACCATAACTTTTTTTATTTTTCCGCCGAAGCAACTATATGAGGGCATTTTTTGTTTTGCGGGATAACTTCTAGTTTTTATTGGTACCATTTTGGAGTAGATGCGACTTTTTTATCACTTTTTATCACTTTTTTTATGGCAGGATTCACAGAAAACATACATTTTTGGATTGTTTTTTATTTTATTTTTTTACGGTGTTCACTGTGTGGGTTAAATAATGTAATAGCTTTATAGTTGGGGTCGTTACGAAACGCGGCGATACAAAATATGTGTAACTTTTTTACTTTATTTTGTTTTTTGTAATAATAAAGCATTTTGTAAGGGGAAAAAGTGGGTTTTTCATTTTTGTTCACTTTTTTTTTTTTATTAACTTTATTAAACTTTTTTTTACTTTTTTACTAGTCCCACTAGGGGACTTTACTATGCAATCTTTACTATGCAATCATTCAATCCCCTTTATATTACACTGCAATACACTGCAATACTACATGTAGACCTGGGGTCCTTCATTAGGCCCCCGGCTGTCATAGAAGACAGACACTCAGCGATCTTATCGACGGGTGCCGGTGGGATGAGAGGGAGCTCCCTCCCTCTCTCCAAACCCGCTCAGATTTGGTGCTCGCTATCGAGCACCGTATATGAGGGGTTAAACGGGTAATATTGATACTGATATCGATCTCAACTGTTAGAGATTGGATGCCCCCAGCCCTCAGCTACCTCTGGTAGCTGAGAGCAGGGAAATTTAACGGCTCCCTGCTCTGTTTATTTATTCTGATGCAGCGTCGTGAAAAGGGGCAAGCATCAGAATAAAGCCCATTAGTGGCCCCCGTGAAAAGGTGTATTGGCTAACAGGTTCAATTTTTCTTAAGATTTAGATATTATATTTTTAATTCCTCATTACAAAAACAAATTCAGTGGGTACAGTGATGAAACAAAATAATTTCTGATTACTTCGGTAGATTACCTATTGCATCATAGTTTTTTCTCCTTCAATGGGGATTTTTATTTACAAATTAAAGGGACATCAATGGATTAAAAATTCTCCCTGTCCCTGGCTAACATATTCATGGCATGGTGGGAGGAACAGTATAAAGTTAATTAGGCTAATCCATTTTTTTATTTCATTGCAAGGTATGGTAATAACGCAAATGACCTCCTCTTTATTTAGGAAAGGGGGGGGGTTTCTACATGACATGCCATCCTTTATTGATAAAATCAACATAAACTCTTACAATCAGGTCTACTACCCAACAAAATTATTACCATAATCTACTATTTTACATGCAGATTCTTGTCACCTTCTGCATTTAATAAAGAACATTTTAAAAGAGGAAATAATTAGATCCAGATGCAACTGCACAGATAATGAGCAATTTTATAATGTTAAACAAAGGTTACAAAAAAACAAAAAACCTGACTGGACACTTTCTAGGGCAGAAACTCAAGTTAGAAGATTAGAAAGATGGGCATTGTTACAAGAGAAAACAGTACAAAAAAGTAGTACGAAAGATTGTATACCTATTTTTTGTACCACCGACAATGAAGAATACAAAGTCATCTTACAAATTATTTATAAGTAGTGATGACAGAATCAATTATGCACGAATCTAATTTGGTCCGAATGTCCAAAAAGTTTCTGATTAGTTGAATTACGAATTAATTTTGAGGTCATAGTGTTAATTGTTCTGGCTTCACCTTTTAGGGTATTAAAGAGTCAATAGTCCAACAAAAGGTAGAGACTATACACGTAAACTCTTAGGCCTCATTCATACGAGCGTGAATCCCGTCCGTGTGCTGTGCATTGAAATGCCGCACAGCACACGGACCCATTTATTTCAATGGGGCCATTCACACATGCGTGATTTTTCACGCAGCGAGAGTCCGCTGCGTAAAACTCACTGTATGTCCTATATTGGTTCGTTATCACGCACCTACGCGCCCATTGAAGTCAATGGGTGCTTGAAAACCACGCACTGCACACGGATGTACATCTGTGTGCGGTGAGTGATTTATGCATCAATTCAATTGAAAATAATAATAAAAAAAAATGTGCTTTGCAAGCGCGTGAATAATGTATGCCCCTCGCAAAGCACACTGATGCATAACGCAACACACACGGACCAGTCTCGCGCGTGTTTTTCACACGCGTGAATCTGATACGCACGTGTGAATGAGGCCTTAGATCGTGAAACATTTCTGATTTAGAGGTCTCAATATCAGACAAGACATATTATATCATGAGATTATTACAAGAATTTCTCTTGGATTTCCACAATACAATTTATTATTCATACACTTATTAAATATTACTATATACAATAAATATATACACAATACTAGATATTACTATGTAATTATGACTATATAAAATATGTACAAGATATTTGGTTAGTTTGATTTCAACACAAAATACTTTTTCCTTTTTATGCTCTAGCAACTTTTTGTGACATCATAATTGATGTATTGTGCCTATTGGTTGAGTTTTCATAAGTCTGTTATTTTAACTTTTGTTTATGGTGTATAATTATGCTAAGATTAAGAGCTATTATAGTTTGAAATGCGTCAACTACCTTTTAAACTAATTAAATAAAACTTAAATATTACTGGATCTACCCAGTGCTGGAACCTTTCTTGTGAATTTTAGATACCACGTCCCGACAATCCCGAGTCACCCACCTGGTCCTTGCATACAGTATGTGAATTGAGGAGTAGGTTCTGTGGAAGCTGGCCAGTAGAGTTTTTACGCTGTAAGGGTATGTGCACACACACTAATTACGTCCGTAATTGACGAACGTATTTCGGCCGCAAGTAGTGGACTGAACACAGTGCAGGGAGCCGGGCTCCTAGCATCATAGTTATATACGATGCTAGGAGTCCCTGCCTCTCTGCAGGACAACTGTCCCGTACTGTAATCATGTTTTCAGTACGGGACAGTAGTTCCACGAAGAGGCAGGGACTCCTAGCATCGTACATAAGTATGATGCTAGGAGCCCGGCTCCCTGCACTGTGTTCGGTCCACTACTTGCGGCCGAAATACGTCCGTCAATTACGGACGTAATTAGTGTGTGTGCACATACCCCAATAGCTCTTATGTAGTGGTCGGGCACTGACTTGAGAGATATATGAATCAACATAGTTAAGATCATTATTAACATTAATCAGGACAGTTTGAGGAATGTATGTCTGTATGATGATATAATAAAGTAATTGCCCTGTGAGCTAATGTATGCATTGATTAATTGATTTTCTTCTGCCATTTGCAAATTAATATACTGTTTTAGATTGAGAAAGGCTTTGGGATAACTGTCAAGTTGGCAGATAATAAAGATAACATTGTCCACCCAGCACTATAATGCTGTCTTACTGGGATAATAACATTTTCATTGACAGGGTTGTGGATACTGTAGCTAACCTACCTGCTGCTTTCCTGTAGACCACAAACTGCTTAGCACACAGTTTCATTCAATACAAACAGGGAAGATTATCTTAAGAGAGCCTGTCAATAATTCTTGCTAATCTAAGAAACGGCAATTGCACAGATTGCTAAAAGCCAATTTGTGAATATACCTTTGTAGAATGTGAATGTATCCTTGCCCTGTAAAACTACTGCAATTAGTATTGAGCCATCAAACTAGCTAAAGTGTAAAGATTGTTCTTTATCTAAAAGGCCCAATGAACTTTTATTTCCTTCATTTGCAATAACAGAAAGCATAAACAATATACGGATCATCACAGCTCGAACTCCTATTGAGATACTTATAAGTTGTTTAGAACATTTGTCATCTGAATTTTATCTAATACTTAACCAAAAAACTATGAAGAATTAGTGAAAGTCAAACAGAGGTAACGCTGATTCTCTAATTTAAAGTGTCCCCTCATTACAGACAACCCCTTTAATATAACAAAACCTTGGCTGAGTCAAAAATTGCTGTCGGCTGCTTATTTCCCTTACAGTGGCCACTACTGGGAAAATGGAGTATTACATGTGACGGACTGAATCTACCAGAGCAAGAGCTGTATATCTCTGCTTTGGCTCAACGTTCCTGAGCAGGAGACCCTCCTCTATGATGTCCTGATGGAATAACTCTTTTAAATAGGAAGTCCAATACCCCCTTAATTAGGCTCAATTGCCCCAGTATATGTGTAACAACAAAATGATAATATTTTAAAAAATTTACATTACATTTATAATCAGCACTGACCTCTTTAAATTCACATTTGTTTGTAGCTGAAGAGTTCGCCCACAAAATATATTCTCTGATAGATTTAGGTTAAAATATTTTTTTTTTCTTCAAATGTATGACTTTTTCATAGTAGCAAATCGGCAATAAAAAAAAAATAGCACCAGAGGTCAACACTGCATGGTGCTCCATGTGACATTCTTTCTAGGAAAGAATATCTCTGTAATATGCCATTTGGTGGAGCATGCCACAATTATTTTCTGTTTGGTTCCATATGAAGTATGGGCCTTAGACTACTATGGGTATCGTATTACAGCTTAATATAACACAATTTTGTATGAAGCTGTAATACAGTCGTGTGCATGAACTCTTAATTTCAGTATAATGTATGACCAGCCAAATTTTAACTATGAATAAAGTTTTCGTTTTTTGAAGGTTATTCTTAGAAATCTAATTCGGAAACAACCAAGTCTAGTGTTTACCTGGCTATTATTTCTGCTGCTTGATTTATTGAAATTTCAGACCTTATTTCAGGAACAAAAGCATTGCACAAGATTGGACAGACTCAGAAACCATGTACATCCATTTACAAGTTATATGTGCAATCCTAAGCAATTTCTCCTGCAGACTTACCGAGATTTTCCTTTACACGTTTTATTGTTTGCACATGGGATGCTCAACTCTATTATATTTCTTTGTTAAATTGAGTAAAAGGTATTGTAGCAGCATTTCAACCAAGACATTTTTGTTGGCTATTAAGTTTTCAGTCAGCAATATAAAAGGCAAAGAAATAATGAATTTATTGTTATTTTTGTGAGATCTCTTAGTACTACTGCCAATCAAAGATTTATTTCTAAAAGGAGACGGAGTTAGAAAAACTATATTTCATTTTAATTGAACAAGTGCTGTGGTTTTAGGCTAGAGGTCAGATTTATGTGCCCACTAATAAAATACAATGGATCCACACATCAGATGTTTCTCTGGTTTGGTTGGGAGCTTCTCAGTTTCTTTCCTTGCTAGGTCAAAGTTCTCGACAGTAGGACAAGTTTTATCATCTTATCTTTAAAGCAATGGATTCCGGTTCTCACGGGACCACTGTACAGAGCTAGAAACAAAAAAATTTGAAGCAGGAGTTTTACGTTTAAAACATACATTTCTTCTGTGGTAGCATGACTGAAGACTAAGGGGGAGGTTCTGTTTTGACTTCTTTACGCCAAGATTTCTAACATAAACCCTGGATTTCTATTTAACCTATGCACTTGTGCCCTATGTTCATGATAATCTAATACCGAACTATAAAAAAAACCTGCACTGAATATAGGAATTCTGATTCTTATGTAATGCCCTTGTGTCCACTGTTCCCGCTAAGCTTTGTGCTCTCGAAATTATAGAGTTAAAAATTCCACACCCTGCAGACAGGTAGAGCTGTGATTGGGCTTGTGTACAACTTAGAGGGAACGCTGCTTGTGTCTATTCCTCATGTTCCTCTAATAAACGATAAAATACACAGACTAATGCACTGAATATAGGAATTTCCATTTTTTACGTAATTTTTACTAAATTATTCTGTATACTAAGAAACACTGCTTCTAGTTATTTATGAGAAGAAATCCCTCATCATTCTCTTTCTTATTCAAACTGAAAGTGCTGCTGTAAAATTTCACTTGGAAAAATAAATAATTTAGGAAAGAATCCTCTTAATTTAACACATAATAGGGCGCATACACATGGCCAATTTACGTCCCTCATTGTACCTAAAATTTTTCTGTAGACTACTGTGTGTAGGAATCCGACAGAAAAAAAGAAGTGTGGCATGCCATTGCTTCTAGGGAAGAATAGCTCCATGCATGCAGCACTTGATGGAGCATGGTGGGACAGTCCACAGTGGCCGTGAAGCTCTAAGGTCATTTTTGATCCACCCAATTTTACGATTGTCAATGATAATTATTACAATGATCTATGGTTCTACAAATCAATGGTTCTGACCAATCAAAAACTACTCAGAACAATAAACTTCTCTGCTTCAAAATTTTTCTCGGTCGTCAGTGGTGAACTAATGAAAAACTTAAAAAAAACAAAAACATTGCAAAATGAAAAACGTGTTTGTATCATGGGATTTCTTTATCTTATTTTTAATGCTACTCATATCCCAGTTTATTTATTTTTTCCTATGGTCAGCTTAAGACAATCATATTATTATTTATACCGTACTTATGAAAATAATACCCTTTATTCATTTTTTACCAACATATTACATGAAGCTTTAGGGTATGGTCACACGTACACGTCCGATAGGCCTGAAATTACGGAGCTGTTTTCAGGAGAAAACAGCTCCTCAATTTCAGACGTAATGGCATGTGCAGGCGTTTTTCGCTGCGTCCACTACGGACGTAATTGGAGCTGTTTTTCTATGGAGTCTATGGAAAATGGCTCCAATTACGTCCCAAGAAGTGACAGGCACTTCTTTGATGCAGGCGTCTTTTTTACACCGTCTTTTGACAGCGGCGCGTAAAAAAAATGACCGTCGGCACAGTACATCGTAAAACCCATTCAAATGAATGGGCAGATGTTTGCCGACGCTTTGGAGCCGTATTTTCGGACGTAATTCGAGGTTAAAACGCCCGATTTACGTCCGTAAATAGGGTGTGTGAACCCAGCCTAACACTGATCATTCATTGACAAAATCAAGAAAGGATGTTCTCAATACCCCAATTAACTAGTGTAGTAGATGTTTCTTACTAGGCGCAGAACAAGTTGGCCACCTCCTCCTGCACTATAATTGCACCTGTGTCGCAAGGACACAGGTATAATTAGAAGCAATGGCCATTCAGCGCCTTTCCACGAATGAATCGACTGGTACCTTTTGTACCAGTGACGCTTCCGTCGATGAAAGGCGCTGACTGACTGACAGGGAAAGTCATCCTGCCCAGCCAATCAGCGCCTTTCATAGACGCTGCGTTCAACCCCCAGGAGACCTGCGCAGAAGAGAGCAGGTCTCCATGGCTGCTGGACGGCGTGGGAGCGGGAATAAGGTGAGTTTGAATTGTTTTTGTTTTTTTTTAAATTGTAATAAAAGTGTGCGGCTGTATCTACAGGGGGAACGACTTTGTCTACGGGGGGACTTTTTCTTCACAGGGGGGGGGCCTTCACCTACAAGGGGGACTTTATCTACGGGGGTGCTTTATCTACACGCGGGGGGCTTTATCTACGGGGGGGGTGTCTATCTACAGGGGGGGCTATATACTGGGGTGGGCTATATCTACTGGGGTGGGCTATCTATGGAGCACCATATACAGGGGAGGGCTATAGCTACAGGGGGGGGGCTATATAGTATATAGCCCACCCCTGTAGATATAGCCCATCCCTGTAGATATAGCCCCCCTGTAGATATAGTCCCCCTGTATATAGCCCACCCCTGTAGATATAGCCCACCCCTGTAGATATTGTCCCCCTGTAGATATAGTCCCCCTGTAGATATAGTCCCCCTGTAGAAATAGCCCACCCCTGTATATAGTATCCAACAAATATCTCCCCCTATAGTGCTCCACAGAAAGCCCACCCCTGTATATAGCCCCCTTGTACATATAGCCCACCCCTGTATATAGTGCTCCACAGATAGTCCACCCCTGTATATAGTGCTCCACAGATAGCCCACCCCTGTATATACTATATACAGGGGTGGGCTATCTGTTGAGCACTATATACAGGGGTGGACTATCTAGTGGAGCACTATATACAGGGGTGGACTATATGTACAGGGGGCTGTATACAGGGGTGGGCTATAAGTGGAGCACTATATACAGGGGTGAACTATCTAGTGGAGCACTATATACAGGGGTGGGCTATATGTGGAGCACTATATACAGGGGTGGGCTATCTGTGAAACACTATATACAGGGGTGGACTATATGTGGAGCACTATATACAGGGGTGGACTATATGTGGAGCATTATATATAGGGGTGGGCTATATCTACAGGGGGCTATATGCATGGTTGGGCTATCTGTGGAGCACTATATACAGGGGTGGGCTATATCTACAGGGGGCTATATACAGGGGTGGGCTATATCTACAGGGGGCTATATACAGGGGTGGGCTATCTGTAGAGCACTATATACAGGGGTGGGCTATATCTACAGGGGGCTATATACAGGGTCGGTCTATACGTGGAGCACCATATACAGGGCTGGGCTATATCTACAGGGTGCTATATACAGGGGTGAGCTATCTGTAGAGCACTATAGGGGGAGTTATTTGTGGGACACTATATACAGGGGTGGGCTATATGGCGGCACTATCTACAGGTGGCTCTATGGCAGGCACTATCTACAGGGGGCACAGTGTGTGTGTGGGACACGGTGTATGGTGCTATTATAATTAGAGGTGCAGTGTATGGTACTATTATATTTAGGGGTGTAGTGTGTGGTATAATGATAACTTTATATTTATTTATAGGTGCAGAAATGTTGGTAAAGTGAGAAGCTGAAGACATGTGAGCGGCAAACTGCAGAAATGGACCAGGAGAAGTCATCATAGAGGTCTGGACCGGATGGAGAAAAAGAACTAGAATCTGACTTGTCACCGGTGAGTCACTTAATGTAAATGTTTATTCTGCCTCTAATCAGTAATGTAGTCACTGTATGATCTGCAGCGAGATGATTATGATATGATTTATTTTTGTGAAACAGCATCTCCCAGCATATCCTCACCATTGTTCGGGCCATGCTGGGAGCTGTAGTTTTACGCCGTACACACCTATACGGCAGGGGTTGCACTAAATTGAGCTGTATTTGTGCTGGTGCTGTATATATGTACTGAGCTTGGTTCTGGTGTTGTGTATAGAACCATATTGCTTGTAAGATGTACAAATGTGTTACATAAAAAGCAATGACACGTCGATTGGTAGAGAAAACAAACACGGCGAGGGTTAAGGAGATGTCGGGAAAGAGGTTGGGGGGGGGGCGCCAAACTGAATCTTTGCCCCGGGTGCTGGAGAACCTAGCTACGCCTCTGAGCAAGGCACAAAGACTTATCGGCCCTGGGATATTCACCATATCTAGCAGCAGTTGCTGATTGAGAAGGCCACAGAATCAGGTGATCCAAGGTCAGGAACAAAAAGGTCTAGAAAAAAAAGCACATTGTAGTCAGATGCAGAGTTCCAACTGTCAGAATTTTAAAGGTCAAGGAGGAAAACTTAGAAAAGGCGGGTCATCATGGGGGCATAGAAGAGGTAAGTAAATTGGCCAAGACTTTTGGTTGCTATGTAGATATCTTTTATAGGGGCAGGGTTAGTGTAACGTCCATGGTCGCTGACCACAAACTCCTTCCATCCAGTCGACGCCCTTCTCTCAAGAGATGTCTGCACATGCGGCCGTCCTGCTCCACAGTGACCACCAGGGTGCGCTCACGAGCTCAGTCCAGACTTAAGAAACCAGAGCGCATGCATGTTTAAGATTGAACTAAATGCTCCGAGAGCACCCTGGGCTATAAGAAGGTTCCAGCCCCATCCTTCCACGCCTGAGCGTTGTCGTATTCAAAGTTTGTCTTGCAAATGGTCCCCTAGTGTTTCCTGCTCCCAGTGTTCCATGTTCCTGTATCCTGTAACCTGTATCCTGATCTAGTGCCATGCTGAGCTGTTGCCATGCTGTGCTGTATACCACGTCTGTCCTGCTTCTCCACGCCGGACGTCTACCTGCTGCCTAGTTCCTGCCAAGCCCGCCTTGCTACTGTCCGAGCTGCCACAGGTACCATATATGAACTATAGACTCTGACCTGCACCCTGTCGGCCAGCTGCCATACCGCCAAGGCGGTACGGGCCAGTGGGTCCACGAACCCTACGGGACAGTACGCTCAGGCCATTGACCCCGCTGGTCGATCCAAGACCATGATGACGTCACAAGAGATGCGGGCGGATATGCTAGACCTCCGGTCTCGACAGGACCAACACCTCCAGGCCTTGAACATTCTTGCATGTCTGCAGGAGGCACGAGCTGCCGTTCCTCCTACTACACCTCCAGGCAGTGTTGATCCTCAGACTACAACTCCTGGCAGTGTAGACCCGCGTTTTTCTTTGCCACTTCCGGTCCGCTATGATGGAGATGCAGTTACCTGTCGCTGATTTTTGAATCCGTGCCAGATCCACTTCAGCCTGTATACTAGGATATTTTCGTCTGACGGCGAAAGGGTCGCTTTCGTCATCTCTCTCCTCACTGGCAAGGCTCTTGCATGGGCGAACCCTATCTGGGAAAGACAAGGACCAGAGACCTGCCATCTACCCTGGATGACCTCTCTCTTCTGTCCGCCCGGATTGATATGCGGATCCAAGAATGCCTCCAAGAGGTTCGCCGGGAGGGAGGCCTTCCTAGTTTGGTCCCTACTTTGCAGCAAACTCTGCTGTCCTTAGATGTCGATCCTCCTAAGGAGTCTGTGATAATGGACCAGTGTAAGCTATCCACCCAGGAGAGACAAAGCAGACGCACTTCGGGACTCTGTCTATATTGCGGCCTCGGTGGCCATCTTCTGCGCCTGTGTTCCCAAAAATCCCAAAGGCTAGGGTTGCTAGGAGAGACAACCTTGAGTAAGAAAGGACTTCTGTCTAATTTGTCCATACACCAGTGACCATAGTGTCCTGCGAGAGAACACATCAGGTCTCTGCTTATCTGGACTCTGGATACGCTGCTAATTTCATCCGTAGAAACCTGGTGGATCTTCTTCAATTACCCACCACACCTCCAGAGAGGACGTTGACGGTTGCAACAGTAAATGGACTACCTCTGCCAGACCCAGTTATAGCTGTGACCAAGCTGCTGAGGCTCCAAGTGAGAGCTCTTCACTTCGAACTCCTGTCGTTCTATGTCCTATCCAAAGCCGTTAACCTTGTGTTGCTGGGTCTGCCTTGGCTCCGACTACATGCCACAGTCCTGGACTGGAATTCTGGAGAGGTTCTCCAGTGGGGCCCTGAGTGTCAAAGCCAATGCCTGGTGCAGATTCGTTCGCTCAGCCTTCGCTGACTTGGTCATTGGCAGGATTGCCAGGTCATTATGCTGCATTTTCTGATGTTTTCAGCAAGAGGGAGGCGGAGACATTGCCTCCACACTGGGAGTATGACTGCCCTATCGAGCTGATTCCTGGTGCATCCCTTCCCCGTGGTAGGGTATATCCTCTCTCCTTGCCAGAGACTATGTCCATGTCCGCTTATGTGAAAGAGAACATGGAGAGGGGCTTCATACAAAGGTCTTCCTCCCCGGCAGGAGCCGGGTTCTTCTCCGTCAAAACGAAGGATGGTTCTCTTCGTCCTTGTATTGACTACCGCGGCCTCAACAAGATCACGGTGAAAAATAAATATCCGTTGCCACTGATCTCAGAACTGTTTGATTCTATACGTGGTGCCAAGATTTTTTCCAAACTAGACCTGCGTGGGGCTTACAACCTAGTCCGGATTCACCAGGGTGATGAGTGGAAGACTGCATTTAACACCCGTTATGGACACTATGAATATCTAGTAATGCCCTTCGATCTGTGTAATGCTCCCGCGGTCTTCCAGAGGTTTGTTAATGACATTTTCCGTGACCTCCTCTATGTTTGTGTAGTAATCTACCTTGATGATATCTTGATTTTTTCTCCAGATCCTTTGACGCATCAGAGACATGTCTGGCAAGTTTTGGTGCGGTTAAGGGAGAATCGTCTGTACGCTAAGATGGAAAAGTGCGTGTTTGAAAAAGATCAGCTACCCTTCCTGGTCTATATCATCTTGAATCGAGGTCTTGAGATGGATCCTGAAAAGGTAAAGTCTGTCCGGGAATGACCTTGCCCTCAGGGCTTGAGGGCCATACAGCGCTTTCTGGGATTCGCCAATTTTTGCCGACCGTTTATTCCAAACTTCTCCTTACTGACTTCTCCTATCTCTAACCTCACTAAGAATGGCATGAACGCCAAAGCGTGGACTCCTGAGGCAGAGTCCGCATTCAATAGCCTGAAGAGTGCCTTCACGTCAGCCTCTATCCTCCATCATCCAGATGTCTCTCTACAGTTCTCGTTGGAGGTGGACGCATCCTCTTCTCTTCTGCAGAACGCAACTACTCGATTGGGGATCGGGAGTTACTGGCCATCAAATTGGCTCTGGAGGAGTTGAGACATCTACTAGAGGGCGCAGCTCATCCCATCCTGTTTTTTACAGACCATAAGAACCTCACCTATCTTCAGACGGTCCATTGGCTGAACCCTCGTCAGGCCAGGTGGTCACTGTACTTTACCAGGTTCCAGTTTGAGCTCCATTATCACCCGGCCAAAGAGAATGTGAGGGCCAATGCCTTGTTCATGTCTTTCGAGACAGAAGACACCATGGAGATTCCACAGAACATCATTGATCCGTCTTGCATTGTCTCTGTCAATCCCCTGCAAGTTGGGGACATTCCTCCAGGGAGGACTTTTGTGCGCCTTGCTGACCATGGAAGAATCCTCCGCTGGGGACACTCCTCTAAACTGGCAGGTAACGCGGGGACCCGTAAGACTCGGGATCTGATTGCTCGTCATTTCTGGTGGCCCACGCTGCCCAAGGACGTTATGGACTTTGTTTCTTCCTGTTCAGTATGTGCAGCCAACAAGGTCGCTCACTCCAGACCTGCTGGTCTGCTCCAGCCATTGCCTGTGCCCAATGCCCCCTGGCAGCATATAGCTATGGACTTTATTACAGACCTGCATCTCTCTGCCGGATGCAGTACTGTCTGGGTGGTTACATAGTTACATAGTTAGTACGGCTGAAAAAAGACACATGTCCATCAAGTTCAATCAAGGGACGGGAAAAGGGAAGGAAAAATTTCTACACATAGGAGCTAATATTTTTTTGTTCTAGGAAATTATCTAACCCTTTTTTAAAGCCATCTACTGTCCCTGCTGTGACCAGCTCCTGCAGTAGGCTATTCCATAGATTCACAGTTCTCACGGTAAAGAAGCCTTGTCGCCTCTGCAGCTTGAACCTTTTTTTCTCCAGACGAAGGGAGTGCCCCCTTGTTTTTTGAGGGGGTTTTACAAGGAACAGGATTTCACCATATTTTTTGTATGTGCCATTAATATATTTATATAAGTTAATCATGTCCCCCCTTAGTCGTCTTTTTTCAAGGCTAAATAGGTTTAATTCTTTCAATCTTTCCTCATAACTTAAATTCTCCATGCCCCTAATTAGCTTCGTTGCTCTTCTTTGTATTTTTTCCAACTCCAGGGCATCCTTTCTATGAATTGGAGCCCAGAACTGAACTGCATATTCTAGATGAGGCCTCACTAATGCTTTGTAAAGTGGCAATATTACATCCCTGTCCCGTGAGTCCATGCCTCTTTTAATACACGACAATATCCTGCTGGCCTTTGAAGCAGCTGATTGACACTGCATGCTGTTATTGAGTTTATGATTTACAAGAACACCCAGATCCTTCTCAACAAGTGAATCCGCCAGTGTAGCTCCCCCTAGGACATATGATGCATGCAGGTTGTTGGTACCCAGATGCATAACTTTACATTTATCTACATTAAACTTCATCTGCCAAGTGGACGCCCAAACACTTAGTTTGTTTAAATCTGCCTGCAATTCATGAACATCTTCCATAGACTGAACTATATTACATAGCTTGGTGTCATCTGCAAAAATAGAAATAGTGCTATTAATTCCATCTTCTATATCATTAATAAATAAGTTGAATAATAGTGGTCCCAACACTGAACCCTGGGGTACACCACTTATTACCGGGGACCATTCAGAGTAGGAATCATTGACCACAACTCTCTGGATACGGTCCTTGAGCCAATTCTCAATCCAATTATAAACTATATTTTCTGAACCTATAGTCCTTAATTTACCCATTAGGCGTCTATGAGGGACAGTGTCAAATGCCTTTGCAAAGTCCAAAAAAACTAAATCCACTTCGATTTTCAAAGATGGCCCACTTCGTTCCGCTGACCGGTCTTCTTTCTGCTCCTCTGCTGGCCAAGCTATTCATCCAACACATCTTCAGCCTGCACGGCTTTCCGCAGCATATTGTGCCTGATCCAGGGGGTTCAGTTCACTTTGAAGTTCTGGAGTGCCCTCTGCGGACTCCTAGGTATAAAGTTGGAATTTTCCTCGGCCTACCATCCTCAGTCCAATGGTCAGGTCGAGAGGATCAATCAGATCTTGGAGAACAACCTACGCCACTTCATCTCCAAGCAGTATGATGACTGGGTGCAGTTGCTTCCGTGGGCTGAGTTCTCTTACAACAATCATACCAGCGAGTCCACACAAAAGACACCGTTCCTTATTGTCTATGGCCAGCACCCACAAATTGCTCTCCCAGTCCCTGTTACGTCCGAGCTGCCAGCTGCTGACTAGGCTTTTGGGGACTTTCTGCAGATCTGGCAGCAGACTCGATCCTCCATCCTGCTGGAGGTCGACCGCATGAAGCGGAAGGCGGACACGAGGAGAAGAGAACCTCCTCAGTTTCTTCCTGGCACAAAGGTCTGGCTGTACTCCAGGAATATTCGACTGGGGGTGCCGTCGTACAAATTTGCTCCCAGGTTCCTCTGTCCCTTCGAGATCCTGCAGCAGATCAACCCTGTCGCTTACAACCTTCGGCTGCCTCCTACCCTTAGGATCCCCAACTCCTTCCATGTTTCTCTCCTGAAACCAGTTTTTCTGAACCGCTTTACCAAGACTCTAAGCCCTGCGGTTGCCTCCAGAGGCCCTTTAGACACCATCGAGGTTAAGGAGATCTTGGACACCAAGAGAGTGAGAGGAAAGACTTTTTATTTGGTGGATTGGAGGGGGTTTGGTCCAGAAGAGAGGTCCTGGGAGCCAGAGGAGAATCTCAATGCTCCTACCCTCATTAAGAGGTTTCTCTCTCGTTCTGGTCCCAAGAGGAGGGGGCGTAAGAGGGGGGATACTGTAATGTCCGTGGTCGCTGACCCTTAACTCCTTCCATCCAGTCAACGCCCTTCTCTCAAGAGATGTCTGCACATGCGGCCGTCCTGCTCCAAAGTGACAACCAGGAAGCGGTCACAAGCTCAGTCCAGACTTAACCCCTTCCCGACATCCGCCGTATATATACGGCGCTGCCGGGAAGGTGTTCCCGCAAAGCGCAGTACAGTTACGTCGCGGTGATGGTGCGGGCTCAAAAGCAGAGCCGGCACCATCACCGCGGGGTGACAGCTGTATTATACAGCTGGCACCCTCCTGTAACTGCCAGGACCGGAGCTATTCTCCGATCCGACAGATTAACCCCTCAGATGCTGCGCTCAATATTGCTGCGCTCAATTTTCACCCGACCGGCAACCCAGTGACGTAATCGCTGGGTTGCTGTGGCAATCGGATGCCAGAAAATGGCGTCCGAATCTGCCTTGTATACAGGAGCCAATGAGGACCCGCCTGCGGCGAGTCCTCATAGGCTTGCTGTCAGTGAATAACTGACAGCGCTAATACACTGCACTACGTATGTAGTGCAGTGTATTAGAGTAGCGCTCGGGGCATCAGGCCCTCAAGTCCCCTAGTGGGACAAGTCAAAAAAGTAAAAAAAAGTGAATAAAAATGTGGTAAAACAATAAAAACACACACTTTTCAAATAAAAATAAATCTAAACTGACTTTTTTCCCATAGTAAGACTTTTATTATGGGAAAACCGTAAAAATTAAAAAAACTATACATAATTGGTATCGCCACGTCCGTAACGACCCAAACTACAAAACTATTATGTCATTTATCCCGCACGGTGAACGCCGTAAAAAAAAACCATGAAAAACAATGCCAGAATCTTTGTTTTTAGGTCACATCTCCTTCCAAAAAATGCTAGAAAAAGTGATCAAAAAGTCACATTTACTCCAAAATAGTACTAATAAAAACGACAATTTGTCCCACAAAAAATAATCCCTGACACCGCTTTGTGCTGAATACTGAATGTATTGGGCAAATTTTGCCAGTAACATAAAGTCCAATGTGTCATGAGAAAACAATCTCAGAATCGCTTGGATAGGTAAAAGCATTCCGGAGTTATTATCACATAAAGTGAAACATATCAGATTTGCAAAATGTGGCCATGTCAGGAAGGTCAAAAGTGGCCAAAGAGGGAAGGATTTAAAGGGAAGGTGTCATGATTTTTTTTTTTATTATATTGCTTTTAATATAATATGAACAAAAATTTTATTTATTTGTGTTCTCGTTTTTTACTTTTTACTGTATTCATACTTTTACTTCTCTATGGGGGCTGCCATTTTGATTCATCACTGTATGTGTCGATTAACGACACATACAGTGATGCTATATGGCACATACAACCCCATAGAGAATGTGAACGGGAGCCGTTCCATTCTCAGAAGCGTGCGCCGTCTGTGTGGGCATATGCACCGCTCCCACACAGACCAAAACGAAACTCGTTCGTAGATCAAAATCCGGCGCGATTTTCATGTGGACCAGAAGCCACTGCCGGACAGTGAGATTACGACTTCTGGCCGCGGTTTCCGGCCATATGTTCAACGAAGTGAAGGCGCAAAGAAAAGGAGCCTAGGCGGCAAAAACTTTGTTAGACCAGCGCAGGCAGCGGCAGGAGCAGGTAATTTATGTTCGTGTATGATGTGCGTTTTATGTTCGTGTATGTTCATGTGTGATACTGTCGGCTGAGCCCTGTATCTAATCCTCCTACCACTGTGCATTCGCTCAGAAAATGGTGGCACACAGTGTAGGAGGTTTGAAGACATTAAAACCCCTCCTTCTCCTGGCAGGGGGATTGTGTGAGGACACTAGAGGAGAGTGTATCCACCCCAAATTTGCAGCATAAATCAATGAGGTTGCTTTACCACAGTGACCATACTGCAATTTTGGGAACTGCTCCCTCTAGTGGCCAGCACATGGAAATGTTATAAATTAGAATCTAATTTATAATATTTCCTGACTTGTCAAAAAATTAAAAAAATTAAAACAATGTGTAATCGCTTATATACTAATTGTTTAACAAAAAAATAAAATAAATTCTAGCGACACATTCCCTTTATGAAGCCAGAGGGCAGAGGGTACGCATGTTGGAGATTGAGCTAATTGCTCCCAGAGCACCCTGGGCTATAAGAAGGTCCAAGCCCAATCCTTCCACACCTGAGCGTTGTTGTCGTATTCCAAGTTTGTCTTGCAAATGGTCCCCTAGTGTTTCCTTCTTCCAGGGTTCCCTGTTCCTGTATTCTGTAACCTGTATCCTGATCTAGTGCTGTGCTGAGCTGCAACAGTGCTGTGCTATATACCATGCATGTCCTGCTTCTCCACGCCTGCCTTGCTACTGTCCGAGCTGCCACAGGTACCCTATATGAACTATGGACTCTGACCTGTGCCCTGTTGACCAGCTGCCATACCGCCAAGACGGTACAGCCCAGTGGGTCCACAAACCCTACGTGACAGTTAGCAGCACTTGTGGGGGCAATGCCATGTAAAATGTCAGTGTGGCTAGTACTTGTGTGGGCCATAAGGTTAACTGTTGTGGGGGCAATATGGCTTGCACTTCTATGGCAATGCGGCAATCACTTGTGCAAGCAGTGTAATTAGCACCTCGGGGAACACCATGGCTGCCATTTGTGAGACTATGAAACTACCACTGGCATGGGGGCAGTGTGACAGTAGCTGCAATGTTTTCATTGTGGATGTCAGTTATGAGTGCACTGTAACTGGCACTGTTATTGGATCACTTTGTTTTTCTGTTATAAGGTACTCCAAGTGGAATATGAAAAATGTTTTGCAGCCCACATGGGGTTTGTACCCATTTTTTAATGATTTAACATGATAAAATCTATAGGCATGTAGGTCACATTTATGTAATAAAACCATTTTGTGCTTACTCTAAGAATGAAGATGATAACTCAGTAAGCAGTTTCGACCAATAATCTCCTGCTGACAACAATATGGGGAATATCTTATTTGATCTAATATTAGGACATCTTTATGATACTATAATGGTCCTTGAAAGTAAAACTATAACTACACATTCTTGAGAAAATTTTAGTAATACATTTTCTATTTAAAGTTGAAACATAATCAAAGATTGTAAGACGCTGCTGGTAGGCTCCTATAGAGGCTAGAATGAAATGTTCTGGATCTTTTGGGATTAAGTACAATACAAAAAGATAAATACATATTCAGTGATTAAAGAAGCTCCTCTTGTGAAAATTGTCCGCTTCAGTTTTTTTCAGATTACATTCAGATTTAATCTCTATGTATTTACAGAATTAAATCCTTCCATATCTGTAGGTACGTGTTAATACGTGCGTCAAGGGTTTACTAGCATCCAAGTTCTACACCAATCCAAACAAATATATTTCCATGTTAGTGGACTACGCAAGAGCAGACAAACAATTACCCTTATAGTTACAAACAAATTGCTGGGGCTAATAATTTTGCAATGCAACAAGGCGTGAAGACGAAAGTTAAATACTCTCTGCTAAGAGCAGCTATGCAGGTTATTATGTTTGATTTAATATATATTGTATTTTCTGCCTTTGAGCAAGCAATAAAAGGCTGTAATTCATACAGGCTGGGACAATTTAAGCCATACTTAACAAGAGACCGCAAAACAGATGCATTCAACACATGCATTTACATTTAAAATACTTCAACATATTACAGGGGACCAAATAATATGTCTATTGAGGTAAAGCAAGAGCTATCTGACAGCTAGAAATGCCTCTGTTGTTCACTCACAAGCCTTTCTGTTTTTGCAGAGAAGTGGGGAAACACAATATATATTTCTAAGCTGTCGTATTCATGAAATGTTTCATGTGCACTTGGAAACCAATTAGTTCTAATAAGGTCAGTCTCAAAGGAACCTGGTAGAAGGGAATATAAATGTGGTTCTCAGAGTCAAGCTAAGGCACTAATAAGGTCTTAAAACACCTGTTCCTTTTAGTAAGTATTTAAGTGCATCTCTACAAATGATGTCCTGGTCACAGTATGAATGTGCATCTTGGAAATAAAACTTTATCGAGGGGCAAACAGTGGAAATAACACAAACAATTACTGCTAGAAAGTATGGCATCACATTAGGCACAAGGTTCCAAAATGGAATTTCAAAAGAATGGGACTCAATGAAAAATGGGCAGTAAAGAAAAATATTGCCTGCACATACGCATAAAAGACTCAGAGAGGATTTATTGACTATTGTTATGGGAGATCTGTGGGAATATTGTTATGATGCTCATGACCCCTCAAGTCCTTTTATGTTTTCCGCTGTAGTGGTAAAACAATGTGCTGCCTCCTCTAGTTTGTAGATCAGCACAGTATTTGTGCATGTTGACCTCTTCAATAATATATATTTAGATAAAATATGTTCTCAGAAATATGTTCTTAGAAATGCAAATATGCAAAGATGCAGTAAAATTGGAGGAAGCAAATGAGAGAATAGATTTTTAAGAAGACATGTTACAAGAGAGAAGTATAGCACAAAGAAGACTCGGGAGCATAAAAAGCAGAATGGGTCATGTTAAGGCTTCATACAAATGGAAAATCTGTACTTTGGCACATGGAGTCCTGATAGGTCAGTATTACTAAAAGCTGAAAAAAAACAAGCTAAGCATTGCTTTAACCCGTTTGTGACCGGCCCATCTTGTTTCTACGTCGGTCACTAACGGGCCTTATTCCGATGCCATAGACTTTTTACGTCGCGGCATCGGAATAAGTTTACAGAGCAGGGAGCTGTCAAATCTCCCTGCTCTCAGCTGCTAGAGGCAGCTGAGGGCTGGGAGCGTCCCTGCTCTGCCGTGTGAGATCGATATTAGTATCGATCTCACACGTTTAACCCCTCAGATGCGGTGCTCAATAGCGAGCACCGCATCTGAGTGGTTTTGGAGAGAGGGAGGGAGCTCCCTCTCTCTCCCACCGACACCCGGCGATACGATCGCCGAGTGTCTGTGTCTCTAATGGCAGCCGGGGGTCTAATAAAGGCCCCCAGGTCTGCCTGGAGTGAATGCCTGCTAGATCATGCCGCAGGCATGACCTAGCAGATGCCTGTCCGTGTTAAACGGACAGGCAGTAATACACTGCAATACAAAAGTATTGCAGTGTATTATAAGTGCGATTGCAGTATCGTATATTATAGTCCCCTAATGGGACTAGTAAAAAAGTGAAAAAAAAGTTTAATAAAGTTAATTTTAAAAAAAATGTGAAAAAAAATGAAAAACCCAGCTTTTCCCCTTACAAACTGCTTTACTATTAAAAAAACAAAATAAAGTAAAAAAGTTACACATATTTGGTATCGCCGCATCCGTAACGACCCCGACTATAAATCTATTACATTATTTAACCCGCACGGTGAACGCCGTAAAAAAAATAATATAAAACTATGGAAAAATTGCTGTTTTCTGTGAATACTGACTTTAAAAAAATGTGATAAAAAGTGATCCAAAAATCGCATCTACTCCAAAATGGTACCAATAAAAACTACAAGTCGTCCCGCAAAAAAAAAGCCCTCATACAACCGCATCGGCGAAAAAATATAAACGTTATGGCTCTTCAAATATGGAGACACAAAAACAAATAATTTTGAAAAAAAAGCGTTTTTACTGTGTAAAAGTAGTAAAACATACAAAAACTATACAAATTTGGTATCGTTGCAATCGTAACAACCCGCTGAATAAAGTTATTGTGTTATTTATACCAGACGGTAAACGGCGTAGATTTAGGACGCAAAAAAGAGTGGCAAAATTTCAGATTTTTTTCTATTCCCCCCCAAAAAAAAGTTTATAAAAGTTAATCAATAAATAATATGTACCTAAAAATGGTGCTATTAAAAAATACAACTTGTCCCGCAAAAAAACAAGACCTTATACAGCTATGTCGACGCAAAAATAAAAAGGTTATAGCTCTTGGAATGCGACGATTGAAAAACTTAAAAAATAGCTTGGTCATTAAGGTCCAAAATAGGCTGGTCATTAAGGGGTTAACATCTACCTGTTGTACATTTTCACCACTTTTATAAGACAGGTTTTGTGTTTATTTACATGACGGCGCCCATTTTGATAAACCTAATGATTACCCCTTAGACAAGACGAGTGTTTATATAAAATGAAAGGTATTTATGAATTTATTTACAGTAGTGCATTTTTTAATAATTTTCTTTATTTCCTGGAGAAAGCTTTTAACCCCTTAGGAATGCAGCCTATTTTGGCCTTTACGACGCAGTGATTTTTTTCATTTTTCCATCATCGCATTCCAAGAGTCATAACTTTTTTATTTTTCTGTTGACATAGCCACATGAGGATTTTTTTTTCTTGTGGGTCAAGTTGTATTTTTTGGGGGTTCACCGTTTTGGTTAAATAACATGATCATTTTAGACTTTGGGTCAATACGGATGCGGAGATACCAATTATGTGTACTTTAGAGGTTCACCACTACTTTGGCATTGGATACATCTGTTAAAGGACTACCAACATCAGAAAAAGGGGTAGGAGGGCAACTGCCCTATAATCTCTATATTACCCCTATATGTTATTCATGCAAAGGAAACAAATGTGGAGGAACCTCCTGAAGATAATAACAATAAAATAACACAGATTAAGAAACCTTATAAAGGTGGACTCATTTTGCTGTCTCAAAAACCATGCTAAAAATGTATATCATAAAAAATATATGAAAAATTGCATGCAGTATTGGCACATGAAATCTTCATGTATATATGTTACATATTACGTATGTTTTAAACAAAACTCTTGGACACCAAGAGGGTAAGATGAAGAACGTTTTATTTGGTGCATTGGAAGGGGTCCTGGGAGCCAGAGGAGAACCTCAATGCTCCTACCCAACTGAAGCAGTTTTTCTCCCGCTCTGGCCCCAAGAGGAGTGGGTGTAAGAGGGGGGATACTGTCATGCCCGTGGCCATCAGGTTCACTCACCTCCTGACGGCCGCAGCCATGGTTCTGCGAGCGCTGGCCCCAGTCTCCTCCTCAGGAGAAGCCAGCACTCTTTTCCGCTTACCTGCAGGCTTTTACAGCGGTAGCGACGGCACTATAGGTATCTCCCTGCTCTGCTATCTACTAGCACCACTGTAGCTCCCCGAAGGAGCGGAATCCCTGTGTGGCCGGGAATTCCGCTCCTGGAGCGCTCTACTTGATTTCTCTGTCCGTATATGGACAGTGACATCAGGGTAAACTCCTGAAGCGGAATCCCCATCCACAGCATTGCCGACTGTGACCGGGGATTCCGCTCCAGGAGAAACCAATGGCGTCACTGTCCATAAATGGACACAGACAACAGGGGATTCTCCTGGAGTGGAATCCCCGTTCACGGAGTCGGCAACGCTGTGCTCGGGGATTCCGCTTCAGGAGTTGCCCCTAATGTCACTGTCCATATATGGACAGAAACAAATAGTTTCCACGGAACTGGACTGCAGGTGCGTGCATGCCTCAATTGGACATGGTCCACGGTCCTCAATATCAGGCAGACAAAAACATTTATAGAGGCAGCACTTCCAAAAAGCATCAGCAGTTTATTCACCAGTGCGACGTTTCAGTCCAACAGGACTGCTTGAAAAAAGTCCTGTTGGAATGAAACGTCGCACGGGTGAATAAATTGCTGATGCTTTTTGGAAGTGCTTCCTCTGTCCATTTTTTTGTCAATTTTTTTGTCTGCCTCATATATGGACAGTGACATAAAGTGGAGCGCTCCAGGAGCACTACCTACAGGGGGCTGTGAGGCAATATCTACAAGGGGCTGTGTGGCACTACATACAGGGGGCTGTGTGGCACTACCTACAGGGGGCTGTGTGGCACTATCTACAAGGGGCTGTGTGGCACTATCTACAAGGGGGCTGTGTTGCAATATCTACAAGGGGGAGGTGTGGTGCTATCTACAAGGGGGCTGTGTGGCACTACCTACAGGGGTCTGTGTGGCACTACCTACAGGGGGCTGTGTGGCACTACCAACAGGGGTCTGTGTGGCACTACCTACAGGGGGCTGTGTGGCACTACCTACAAGGGAGCTGTGTTTCACTATCTACAAGGGGGCTGTGTGGTGCTATCAACAAGGGGGCTGTGTGGCTCTATCTACAAGGGGCTTTGTGGCACTAGCTACAAGGGGGCTTTGTGGCACTATCTACAAGGGGCTGTGTGGTGCTATCAACAAGGGGGCTGTGTGGCTCTATCAACAAGGGGCTTTGTGGCACTAGCTACAAGGGGGCTGCGTGGAACTATCTACAAGGGGGCTGTGTGGCACTATCTACAAGGGGTCTGTGTGGCACTACCTACAAGGGGGCTGTGTGGCACTACCTACAAGGGGCTTGTGGCACTACCTACAAGGGGCTGTGTGGCACTACCTACAAGGGGCTGTGTGGCACCACCTATGGGGGGAATGTGTGAGTGGTGGGCTGATGGTTATTTTACTGTGAGTGGGGGGCTGATGGAAATTTTACTGTGAGTGGGGGGCTGATGGTTATTTTACCGTGAGTGGTAAAATGTGGTCTTCAAGTGGTTTTCACCTCTGACCTCCAATTGAAATGAATAGGTAGCAGAAAATACCTGCTGCGCCCGTTTGGTGCTTCTTTGCCTGCGTCTTTTGCATTGGCTTCAACAGCTTAAGAAAAAACGCAAAAAAAATGTCAAACAACGCTGTCAATTCCTGATGGAATGTTGAGGCAGATTTTTTTTGCAATACAAAAAACGCAGTGTGAACATACCCTACGAGTGTAGTGCTTGTCTTTAGCTGTTTTCTGTCTTTCTCGAGACAATTTTTGGTAAGGGTTCACTGAGGAAATTGTATTTTTCCAGTGCTGCCTCGAGTCTGAAAAGGTTGGGAAACTCTGTACTAGGCTACAGGATCACGCCGGCCTACGCAAGGATCTCGTCGTGGAGCACCTCAGTTCGTCGTGGGAAAGGGGCCTAAGCGAGTACAATTTTTGTTTTTGTTTGGGGGCACTGTCTACAAAGGGGAGGTGGGGGGGGGGGGGCTATATGGCACGGTCTACACGGAGGAGGTGGGGGATTATGGCACGGTCTACAGGGAGGCTGTATGGCAAAATATACAGGTGGGCACAATACTGTGTGGGGGCCACTAAGCGGACATTATAATGGGTAGGGGTACTACAGGGGGCATAATACTTTGGGCACAATTAGAGGACAAAATACTGTGTCATTGAAGGGGTAATATATTATATTATTAAGTATTATTATTATACTGTATGGGGGCACTAAAGGGGCATTATACTTATTTATGGGGCATTTTTTTTATGATGGGGGTGGGGCGCCGAAAGATAATTTCGCCCGGGGCTCCATCTATCCTAAGGCCGGCCCTGGTCTTGAACACTAATGCCTCATGGATCTTGAATACAGCACCTTTAGCATTATATAAGCCCTACTGTACCTCTGTGTACTTCCGACAGTTAGGCCTTATGCACACAGCTGTTTTACAGCTCCATACAAAACTGGCACGATAGGGTAGCCATATAGGTGTTTAGTGCTTTACAGTATCTCTGTCTGCCACTGATTTCATATAGAGGCATGCAGAGGTTGTTCTGGCATATATTTCAGAGACAGCTTTGCTTTACTTCTAGGTGAGAACAAATCCCACATAAAACACTAGACAAAGCATGGTACCTCAGCACCTGTGGGGTGCTGTCTCCAGCACATGCAAGGTGAAAAAATAATTATATATATATATATACACTACTGTTCAAAAGTTTAGGGTCACTTGGAAATGTCCTTATTTTTGAAAGAAAAACACTCTATACATTGTTAATGTGCTAAATGACTATTCTAGCTGCAAACGTCTGGTTTTTAATGCAATATCTACATAGGTGTATAGAGGCCCATTTCCAGCAACCATCACTCCAGTGTTCTAATGGTACATTGTGTTTGCTAACTGTGTTAGAAGGCTAATGGATGATTAGAAAACACTTGAAAACCCTTGTGCAATTATGTTAGCACCGCTGTAAACAGTGTTGCTGTTTAGAGGAGCTATAAAACTGACCTTCCTTTCAGCTAGTTGAGAATCTGGAGCATTACATTTGTGGGTTCGATTAAACTCTCAAAATGGCTAGAAAAAGAGAGCTTTCATGTGAGACTCAACAGTCTATTCTTGTTCTTAGAAATGAAGGCTATTCCATGCGAGAAATTGCCAAGAAACTGAAGATTTCCTACAACGGTGTGTACTACTCCCTTCAGAGGACAGCACACACAGGCTCTAACCAGAGTAGAAAGAGAAGTGGGAGGCCCCGCTGCACAACTGAGCAACGAGACAAGTACATTAGAGCCTCTAGTTTGAGAAATAGACGCCTCACAGGTCATCAACTGGCAGCTTCATTAAATAGTACCCGCAAAATGCCAGTGTCAACGCCTACAGTGAAGAGGCGACTCCGGGATGCTGGCCTTCAGGGCAGAGTGGCAAAGAAAAAGCCATATCTGAGACTGGCTAATAAAAGGAAAAGTTTAATATGGGCCAAAACACACAGACATTGGACAGAGGAAGATTGGAAAAAAGTGTTATGGACAGACGAATCGAAGTTGATGGTGTTTGGATCACACAGAAGAACATTTGTGAGACGCAGAACAACTGGAAAGATGCTGGAAGAGTGCCTGACGCCATCTGTCAAGCATGGTGGAGGTAATGTAATGGTCTGGGGTTGCTTTGGTGCTGGTAAAGTGGGAGGTTTGTAAAAGGTAAAAGGGATTTTGAATAAGGAAGGCTATCACTCCATTTTGCAACGCCATGCCATACCCTGTGGACAGCGCTTGATTGGAGCCAATTTCATCCTACAACAGGACAATGACCCAAAGCACACCTCCAAATTATGCAAGAACTATTTAGGGAAGAAGCAGGCAGCTGGTATTCTATCTGTAATGGAGTGGCCAGCGCAGTCGCCAGATCTCAACCCCATAGAGCTGTTGTGGGAGCAGCTTGATCGTATGGTACGCAAGAAGTGCCCATCAAGCCAATCCAAATTGTGGGAGGGGCTTCTGGAATCATGGGGTGAAATTTCTCCCGATTACCTCGGCAAATTAACAGCTAGAATGCCAAAGGTCTTCAATGCTGTAATTGCTGCAAATGGAGCATTCTTTGACGAAAGCAAAGTTTGAAAGAGAAAATTAATTATTTCAAATCAAAATCACTATGTCTAACCTTGTCAATGTCTTGACTATATTTTCTTGTCATTTTGCAACTAATTTGATAAATATAAGTGTGAGTTTTCATGGAAAACACAAAATTGTCTGGGTGACCCCAAACTTTTGAACGGTAGTGTATGTATATATATATATATATATATATATATATATATATATATATATATATACACTGACACATGAGCATCATTATCACAAAATGGGTTGTTTAGTTTAGAAAACTCTTTATCAAATGCAAAAGTAGGGAATTCTAAGTTAATAGAGTGAAATTTTCAATTCAGTACCCTCATCTATCTTCTAGCTAGTTCTTATCTAGCAGAGCCTCTCTCTCTCTCTCTCTCTCTCTCTCTCTCTGGATGATCTAGCATGTCTGTGCATGACATGGACAGTCAACTGATTTTTAATGGGAACTGTGTAATGCTTATTTCTCCTGTTGTGAAGCCACAGGAAAATTGAACACTTGCTTCTGGATTCCCCCATACATTACAGCTGATGCCTGGGAATGATGTCTGTGGGACACCCTATAATCAACTTTTTGATTGTGGGACGCTTCTAACATTAGGTACAATAAAACAAAGAAAACTGGGGAACTCACCATAAAAAGTATTTTTTATTGATCTGTATATAGATATACAGCATAAAAGCAGCAGCCTTTAAAATGTGAGATTTTAGTTGCAGTGGCCGTTTCGCATTTGCTAGAGCTTCATCATGGCCCTAAAAGCATGGTGACGTACCCCTGTTAATATACAACCCCTATTACCTACGTCATTACTCATTAAGCACAAAGTTATTATTGCTAATACTCGTACCTTAAAATCAAATGCAATGTAATATTGTTTCAAAACATTTCAAAGTAATGGCCTGAGATCAATAACATCATTCCGACTGATTAGTCCCGGTACCTCACACATTAACCCCTTCCCGACACTAATCTGTAGATTTACGTTGGGAAAGGGTTTTTAAAAATGGCGCCTGCTCAGAAGCCGAGTGGGCTCCATAACTGCCGTGTCTCTGCTGTGTTGCACAGCAGGTACCCAGCGGCAATGCTTGCGATCATAAACATTTCTGGTCACAAGAATTGAACCCCTCAGATGCCAGTGTCAGATGTGACCACTGGCATCTGATGGTTTTTTACTGCCCCTTTCACATTGAGGCCGGTCACCGTAGCAGGAATTAAGGTCAAAATGGCCGAATCTCAGTTTTTTTGCCACTTCAACCCCCCCAAAAAATTCTATAAAAAGTGATTGAAATGACAGACATTCCCCAAAATGGTATTACTAAAAACAACATATTTCCACGTACAAAAAGATGCCTTACACAGCTATGTACACAGAAACATAAAAAAGTTACGGGGGTCACAATATGGCGATGGCAAAAATTTTTTGTTCCTTTCAAACATTTACATTTTTTTAAAAGTACTAAAACATAACAAAAGCAATATACATTTGGTATCACCATAATCGTACTGACCCGCAGAATACAGATAATGTGACATTTTCGCTGTACAGTGAATACTGTAAAAACGAAACCCATAAGAAAATTACGGAATTGCGTTTTTTTTCCAATTCCATTCTCATTCTGAATTTTTTTTCCAGCTTCCCAGTACATAACACATAATATTAAATAGTACCATAAGAAAGTACAATTTAACCCGTAAAAATTAAGCCTTTATATGGATGTGTTAATGAAAAAATATAAAAGTTATGATTTTTTGAAGGCGGAGAGGAAAAAAAAAAGCATAAAAATGAAAATTAGTCTGGTCCTGAAAGGGTTAAACTCCACTCCAGATAATGTCTTAAAAGACTGTTGTATCTATCACCTCTAGATGGTGAAATCTCTACTCGTTCTAACCCAACAAATCTTAACACATCAGTTTTGCCGTTAGGGGCGGATTAACCCCTTCCCGCTTTGGCCACTTTTGACCTTCCTGACAGAGCCTCATTTTTCAAACTGACATGTTTCACTTTATGTGGTAATAACTCTGGAATTCTTTCATCTATCTTAGCGATTCTGAGACTGTTTTCTCATGACACATTGGACTTTATGTTACTGGCAAAATTTGCTCGATACATTCAGTACTTAATTGTGAAAAACACAAAAATTTTGTGAAAAATTGCAAAAATTAGCATTTTTCTAAATTTAAATGTATCTGTTTGTAAGACTCGTAGTTATACCACACATAATAGTCGCTAATTAATATCCCCCATATGTCTACTTTAGAACGGCATCATTTTTTGATTATCGTTTTATTTTTCTAGGACGTTACAAGGCTTAGAAATTTAGCTGCAATTTCTCACATTTTCAAGAAAATGTCAAAAGGCTATTTTTACAGGGGGCAGTTCAGTTGTGAAGTGGCTTTGAGGGCTTTATATATTAGAAACCCTAAATAAGTCACCCCATTTTAAAAACTTCACCCCTCAAAGTATTCAAAACAGCATTTTTTTAACCGTTTAGAAGTTTCACAGGAATTAAAGCAAAGTAGAGGTCCCTTTTTTTTTTTTTTTTGCAGAAATTCATTTTTAAGCCCTTCCCGCATCAGCTCAGTACTATTACGTCGCGCTGAGCACATAGTTCGCGCCCAGCTCAGTAATAGTACTGACCTGAGTTAACACGGCGCCATCTTTTCCCGGTGCGTGTTTGAGCTGTGATACCTGCTGTTTCCGACAACAGGCTATCACAGCTCAGTGTGCAGGGACCGATTGCGGTGGTCCCCGTCGATTAACCCCTTAGAAGCTGCGTTCAATACCGATCGCGGCTTCTTAGGGGTTAAGCCACAATCGCAGGCCTGCTACACGATAGCGGCCGGCGATGGCTACTATGGCAACCAGAGTACTAACAATGGACTCTGGCTACGCCATCGATGGAAGCCTAGTGGGTCCAGACAAAGTCAGTATCCACTATGCTTGCTGTCAGCGAATAGCTGACAGCTCTAATACACTGCACTACGCATGTAGTGCATTGTAATAGAGTAGCGATCAGGGCCTCCTGCCCTCAAGTCCCCTAGTGGGAAAAAGTAAAAAAGTGTAAAGAAGTATAAAAAAGTTGTGTAAAAATAATGAAATAAAAGTTTTAAAAGTGCTAAAAGTAAAAATCCCCCTTTTTCTCTCATCAGTCCTTTATTATTAATAAAAATATATAAACAAACAAATAAACTATACATAATTGGTATCGCCGCGTCAATAACGGCCTGAACTACAAAATGATGTCGTTATTTATCCCACGCGGTGAACGCCATTTTAGAAAATAATAATAAACCGTACCAGAATCACAATTGTTTGGTCACTTCATCTCCCAAAAAATTGAATAAAAAGAGATCAAAAAGTTGCATGTACCTAAAAATGATACTGCTCGAAACTACAGTTCGTTACGCAAAAAACAAGTCATCACACGGTTTTCCTGATGGAAAAATAAAACAGTTATGGCTCCTAGAATATGGCAACACAAAAAGTAAATTATTTTTTACAAAATGTATTTTATTGTGCAAATGCCATAAGACATAAAAAAAACTATAAACATCTGGTATCACCGTAATCGTATCGCCCCACAGAATAAAGTGAATATGTAATTTATAGCGCACGGTGAACACTGTAAAACAAATAGAATAAAAAACAATAGTAAAATTGCTGTTTTTTAGTCACCACGCCACTTAAAAATAGAATAAAAATTGATCAAAAAGTCACATGCACCCCATGAAAACTACAATGAATTCCTCAAGGGGTCTAGTTTTCAAAATAGGGTCACTTTTGGGGGGTTTCCACTGTTTTGGCACCACAAGACCTCTTCAAACCAGACATGGTGCCTAATAAAAAGGAGGCATCAAAATCCTCTAGGTGCTCCTTTGCTTCGGAGGCCGGTGCTTCAGTCCATTACCGCACATGTGGGATATTTCTCAAAGCTGCAGAATCTGGGCAATAAATAGTGAGTTGTGTTTCTCTGGTAAAAGCTTTTGTGTTCTAAAAAAAATGGTATAAAAAGGAATTTCTGACAAAAATAAATAAATATGTAAATTTCACCTCTACTTTGCTCTAAATTCCCGTGAAACACGTAAAGGGTAAATAAACTTTCTAAATGCTGTTGTGAATACTTTGAGGGGTCTAGTTTCTAAAATGGGGTGTTTGATAGGGGTTTCTAATATATAGGCCCCTCAAAGCAACTTCAGAACTGAACTGGAACCTAAAAGAAAATAAAAATGAGGCAATACTTTGCTTCTTACATTATACTGATAATGATCAGTGCCCACTCTGAGATGACCCCAGTTTTGACCGTTTGTATAAACGGAGACCCCTATTAGACCGTTTCAGTGCCCGGTTTTCCAAAGCATTCACCCCCGAAAATTGTATTTCTATTGATGAGTCCTTGGTACATTTTAAAGGGAGGCTTCAATTCCGCCGGTACCTGCTGAGTAAGAGGGCAAGGTATGGCATGAAGATGTATAAGCTGTGTGAGAGTGCATCAGGTTATACCTACAAATTTAGGATATATGAAGGGAAGGACAGCAGAATTCAGCCCCCAGAATGCCCCCCCTTACTGGGAATTAATGCAAAAATTGTGTGGGATTTGGTGCACCCACTGCTGGACCAGGGTTACCACCTCTACCTGGATAATCTTTATACCAGCGTCCCACTCTTCAACTGCCTCGCTACCAGAAGTACTGCGGCATGCGGCACTGCTAGAAGAAATCTGAGAGACCTCCCTAAGACTCTGCAGGGAAAACAAGAAGGGGTGAGAGCAGGGCACAATCTAGCAGCAACATATTGTGTGTCACGTACAAAGACAAGAGAGATGCCACACCAGTACCCATGTACCTGTATGAGGTACCAGTACAGAGACCCCCAAACCAGACTGCATCCTGGACTACAATAGGTACATGGTGGACTTGTCAGATCAAGTACTGAAGAGCCATGCGGTGTGGTATAGGAAGCTGGCCGGGCACCTCATACAGGTGGCATTATACAATGCGTACGTGCTGCGTTGATGTGCAGGCCAGACGGGAACTTTACTGGAATTTCAAGAGGTGGTTATCAAGAACCTAATCTTTAGGGACCAAGAAGAGAGAGCACCCAGTACTTCTGGAACCGAGGCCACACGCATCGTACCAGGGCAACACTTTCCAGGAGAAGTTCCCCAAACTGGCAAGAAGGGAAAAAGTCAAAAGAGGTGCAAAGTCTGCTATAAGAGGGGGATAAGGAAGGACACAATATCTCAATGTGACACGTGTCTCGAAAAACCAGGGCTCTGTATGAAAGTGTTTTTAAAATTTATCATCCATCCTTTTATTTTTAATTTACCACAGTTTTATTTACCCTGATGTCCTCCGCACAGCTTATCCCCCCTCATCTTTCCCCTCTGGGCCCTGCTGTGTGCCCAGGCAGCTGATAACAGCCACATGTAGGGTATTTCCGTACCCGGGAGAACCCACATTACAGTTTATGGGGTGTATATCTCTGGTGGCACATGCTGGGCACAATATATCGGACACTGAATTGGCATATGTATAGAAAATTGCAAATCTCACTCTGCACCATCTGCTGCGCATTATCTTTTACACAGTACCTGTGAGGTCAAAATGCTCACTACACCTCTAGATGAATGCCTTAAGGGGTGTAGTTTTTAAAACAGGGTCACTTCTCGGGGGTTTCAACTGTACTGGTACCTCAGGGGCTTCTGCATACATGACTTAGCACCAGAAAATCCCCAGTAGGCCAAATGGTGGTCCTTTCCTTCTGAGCCCTCCCATGGGCCCAAACGGCAGTTTTCACCACAAATGGGGTATTGCCGCACTGAGGACAAATTGGGCAACAAAATGGGGTATTTTATTCCTTGTGAAAATAAGAAATTTTGTGCCAAAACTACATATTATTGGAAAGAATTAAAAAATTTTTTAATTCACAGCCCAATTCAAATAAATTCTGTGAAAAAACTGTTGGGTCTAAATGGTCACAACGCCCATAAATGAATTCCTTGAGGGGTGTAGTTTCCAAAATGGGGCCACTTCTGGTGGGTTTCCATTGCTTTGATACCTCTGGGGTTCTGCAAATGCGACATGGCACCCGAAAACCAATCCAGCAAAATCTGGGCTCCAAAGAACACATAGCGCTCCTTTCCTTCTGATCCCTCCCATGGGCCCAAACGGCAGTTTATCACCACAAATAGGGTATTGCCGCACTCAGGACAAATTGGGCAACAGAATTTTTGTTCCTTGTGAAAATAAGAAATTTTGAGCCAAAACTACATCTTATTGGAAAAAATATATCTTTTTTAATTCACAGCCCAATTCAAATAAATTCTGAGAAAAAACTGTTGGATCTAAATGGTCATAAAAACAAAATAAGACATTTTTATCAAAAATGACATCTTATTGTAACAAATTTTTTAACATTTCACAGCCCAATTAAAATACGCGCTGAGAAAAAACTACGGGGTCAAAATGGTAACAATAACCATAAATGAATTCCTTGAGGGGTGTAGTTTACAAAATGGGTTCACTTTTGGGGGATTCCTACTGTTTTGGCACCTCAACACCTCTTCAAACCTGGCATGCTGCCTAAAATATATGCTAATAAAAAAGAAGCACCAAAATGCACTAGGTGCTTCTTTGCTTCTGGGGCTTGTGTTTTAGTCCACGAGCACACTAGAGCCACATGTGGACATTTCTAAAAACTGCAGAATATGGACAATACATATTTAGTAGTGTTTCTCTGGTAAAACCTGCTGTGTTACAGAAAAAAATAGAATAGAATTTAAATTCAGCAAAAAAAATGAAATTTGCAAATTTCACCTCCAATTTGCTTTAATTCCTGTGAAATGCTAAAGGGTTAAAAAACTTTCTAAATGCTGTTTTGAATACTTTGAGGGGTCTAGTTTTTAAAATGGGGTGTTTTATGGGGGTTTCTAATACATAGACCCCTCAAAGCCCCTTCAGAACTGAACAGGTACCTTAAAAAAAACGGCTTTTGAAATTTTATTAAAAATATGAGAAATTGCTAGTTATATTCTAAGCCTTGTAACGTCCAAGAAAAATAAAATAATGCTCAAAAAACAATGCCGATCTAAAGTAGACTTATGGGAAATGGGAACTAGTAACTATTTTCAATTTTTCACAAATAAACACTGAATATATCGACCAAATTTTACCACTAGCATAAAGCCCAATGTCTCACGAGAAAACTATCTCAGAATCGCTTGGATAGGTTTAAGCATTCCGACGTTATTACCACATAAAGTGAAATATGTCGGATTTAAAAAATGGGCTCTGAGCCTTAAGGCCCAATCTAGGCTGCGTCCTTAAGGGGTTAATCAATTTTTTTTGTAAAAACGCTGATGCTGCTGCAGAATCAACTGTAGCCTCTGCTGCCGATGTGGCCGTCACGATGCAGGACCTGTGAGTGACGTCACAGATCGGCACTGTCAGAAGCTGGGCGTTCTGAAGAGAAGAGGATGTTACTTCTCTTCACAGCGCCCAGCTAGTAAAAGTATTAAAAACGCCCCGATGTACGCACCTAATACACGCCCACTTGGACTTTTACTTTTAAACACACCCACTTGGACTTTTGCAAGCCTCATTTGCATAATTACAAAAATGGTCATAACTTGGCCAAAAATGCTCGTTTTTTAAAAATAAAAACGTTACTGTAATCTACATTGCAGCGCCTATCTGCTGCAATAGCAGATAGGGGTTGCAAAATCTGGTGACAGAGCCTCTTTAATATTTATTGCCCAGATTCTGCAGTTTTTAGAAATATCCCACATGTGGCCCTAGTGTGCTAATGAACTGAAGCGCCAGCCTCAGAAGCTAAGGAGCACCTAGTGGATTTTGGTACCTCCTTTTTATTAGAAAACATTTTAGGCACCATGTCAGGTTTGAAGGGCTCTTGCGGTGCCAAAACTGTATAAATCCCCCAAAAGTGACCCCATTTGGGAAACTAGACCCCTCAAGAAAATTATCTAGAGGTATAGGTAAAATTGACTTGGCTCGTTCACTACTCTTGTTGCTCACGGTGTTGCCGTGGGCAACTGCCCCATTTCCCGTAGCTTCTGTGTACCCTTGTCTGTTTGTCACTTGTGCACGTATTGAGCGTAGGGATCGTCGCCCAGTTGTACACCGTCACCTAGGATGGGTCGTGCAAGTAGGCAGGGACTGAGTGGCGGGTAGATTAGGGCTCATCTGTCTGTCTCCTTACCCCGTCATTACATTGGTCTTACCAATTATTTTAATTTTTTTTTTAAATGACGTGGGGTCCCCCCATTTTTCATAACCAGCCAGATACAATAAAGCAGCAGCAGCCTAGCATTACCAGGGGGAAAGGGCCGCTGTTTTTGGCCTGTCCCAGCTTGATAATACCAGCCTGCGGCCACCCCATTACCCATCCATCGCTACAGATGGTCAGGTACTGGATCGTACCTGGCTCTTCCCAGCACCCCTGGTGGCGGTGGGTACCGGGGTAATAATGGGGGTTAGGGTTAGCCTCTGCACCGACTAATACTAAGCCCCACCTTAGTAATGGACGTTGTCAATCGGCGGCCATTACTAAGGCAGTAATAATAAAGTTTAAAAAAAAAACAAAGACATAAATAAATATTTTATTGAAACAAAAAAAAAACACATAACCCTCATTAACCATTTTATTGATAATAAAAAAAGCAGTCATCGAAGTAGTCCTCAAATCCGACGTAGTCCAACAACCTAACCTGTAAAAAAAAACACAAACACAAAAAAAACTATTAGTAACACATGTGGTAGGCTTAGATACAAGGCCCATGTGTGATACTGTCTGTCAAGGTAGGCTTATATACAGCACCCATCAAACAGGATCACACATGGGCCATGTATCTAAGCCTACCATGTGATTGGCTTAGATACAGGGCCCAGCAGACAGCATCACACAATCTGTGAACCTGTCTCATGGGCCCTCTAAGCCTGCCACATAGTAGGCTTAAAGGGGTTGTCCAGTCCCTAAACATTGATGGCCTATCTTCAGGATAGGCCATCAATAGCTGATGGGTCAGGGTCCGACTCCCGGGACCCCGCCAATCAGCTGTTTTGCAAGGGTCGTAGCACTCGTACGACAGCTGCTTTCCCTTCATTTCCCTCACTTGGCCACACTGTGAATCGCCGACACGGATTCACAATGTGAGCAAGTGACCGGAATGAAGGGGAAGCAGCCGTCGTACGAGCGCTGCGGCCCCTTCAAAACTGCTGATTGCTGGGGGTCCTGGGAGTCAGACCCATCAGCTTCAGCAGACAGGGAAATTAATCTTACCCTCTTTAGCCGCAGCGGATGTCCTGACTCTATCCAGCATCAGGATGCTGTGCGCGGCGCATAGCGTTGTGACGTCCTGATGTGACGTCAGGACCTCCGCTGCGCTCCGGAAGCAGGAAAGTAAGTACTGTAGTTACTATAGTAACAGGGGCACACGGCCCCAGTTATTATAGTAACTTTTTATTGATGTAGTGCGGCCCCTGGCTTCGGGGCCCAGTCACAATTGCGACCACTGCAACCCCTATAGCTACGCCACTGGTTGGGTGAGAGGTCCTGCTCCACTCCGGTTCTCTGAGCCGGCTGTAATTTTAACAGCCGGTATGGGAGAACCAGGGCGAACTGGGCCCCCTTCCAGCCTTGGGCCCCGGGCACTTGCCCAGATTGCCCTTATTATAATCCGCCCCTGATTGCCACTGTGGAATTTACATGTATAAGATATTAATCGTGGAAATCCCTCACCTGTTTTTACCGATTTAATGTGTTCTGTATACCTTTTAAACTTCAAGCTCACAGTTTTTCCATTATAGAAAAATTGGCTGGGGCAGAATACGACATACTGTATATAAAATAAATAGTCTTACAGGTAATTAACTGTTTTACATAATGACCAGCTCCTCCAATTTGAAAGTACCTAGTTTTAAGTTTGATTTTCAATAAGAGTAGCCCACATTTGTGATTCCCTTTGGGGTAAATTTACATAACCAGGTACAAGATTCTAGACAAAACCTACTGTTAACCAAATGATCCCTTAGATTTTTACATCTCTTAAAATAAAAAATTGGTTTACGTAGTCCCACCTCTCTCAACAAAGGATCAGTCTCAATTACATGCCAATCACTATGTATTGCGGTCCTTATCACAGATGTAATTGGACCAAATTGAAATGAGAACACAAATCTCATGTCTCGTTAAACCTTATTGGATTTTAATACAATTTTATTTTCTTATATTTTTTCATCGGTTTTGCAAATGCATCATTAATTTCCTGAACTGGATAATCTCTCTTTAGTTGCCTACTTTTTCACTTGCTTGCTTGTTGCAGAAAATAATAATTATCACAATTTATTTAGAAATATGAAAAATTTAAATTCATGCAAAATAATACACACAAGTGTACAATGAAAAAAAATCACATAAAAATGGTATCTCCGCATCCGTAAAGACCCGTACTATAAAATTTTGACCCTAAAGTATATAACAAAATATTGTAAAGTATAATTTGGCATAATTGGCCTGTACATAACTGGTACAGTTACATTTTGCTTTGTAATTAAAGTGGAGTATGGGTATGTATGTTTCTGGAGTGTCTCAAGCTGACACCTTGAAGGGTTCCTCATGCACACAAACTTATTTTTTTCCTCCCGTAAATACTGGCATAAATACGGGTCCTTTGTCACACCGTATTCGACCCGTATTCCACCAGTATTTACGGACCCGTGCCTATCCCCTGACGTCGCCTAGCAACGCTCCCGTAATTACGGGTGCACACATGTAGCCACCCGTAATTACGGGAGCCCCATAGACTTCTATGGGCCTGCCCGTGCCGTTATTACAGCCTGAAATAGGACATGTTCAATATTTTTCAATGGCACAGGCACCTTCCAGTAAGCAAGCGGGAAGGTACCCGTGGCCAATATAAGTCTATGGGCCCGTAACTACGGCTCGTAATTACGGGCATTTTTACGTTCGTGTGCATGAGGCTTAACTATGTGACCACTTAAAAAAAATAATTAAATAGATTAATAATTTCTTTGTGCATCATTATGCACTGCTTTGTGTTTAGAGGTATAGAGAACCAATTCTCTTTCAACTTATGGATATTGTTTTCTAACTGTTTGATTCAAAATTCATTCCTTGATGGATAGTGAAATATGGATAGACAAATCATTTGTGACCAGTGATACATGTACATTAATTAAAGTTGCATTTAAAAAAATTAATAAGTATGAAGTCCCCCCTCCACTCTTACCAACAGATTACTTTTTCATTTATGTCAGCAAAAATGGGTTGTAGCCTTTAAGATGCCCAAATGTAACTGATTTACTAAAATGTATTTGTCCACTTTTCTACAATGCCTGGCCTGAGTGGTGAGGGATATACATGTATATGCAGTGTTGGGTAATAACTTTTTCATTACCCTGTTTCCCAGACTAGTATACTGCCTGTACACCTGTCTATATAAATGACCCTTAGGCTGGGTTCACACGACCTATTTTCAGACGTAAACGAGGCGTATTATGCCTCGTTTTACGTCTGAAAATAGGGCTACAATACGTCGGCAAACATCTGCCCATTCATTTGAATGGGTTTGCCGACGTACTGTGCAGACGACATGTAATTTACGAGTCGTCGTTTGACAGCTGTCAAGCGATGACGCGTAAATTGACTGCCTCGGCAAAGAAATGCAGGGCACTTCTTTGCAACGTAATTTGAGCCGTTCTTCATTGAAGTCAATGAAGAGCAGCTCAAGATTACAGGCGTCAAAGACGCCTCGCATAATACGAGGAGCAGCATTTTCTCCTGAAAACGGTCTGTCTTTTCAGACGTAAAAGCCTCTCATCGTGTGCACATACCCTAATAGTGCATTACATATAATAGCAAAGGTATTACAATGTAGAAACCGATACAGAGAATATTGGAGACGCAAAGTTGTACATGCATTAGAGAACAAAACGTTAATCACCAAAAAATACTTCCACTATCTACCATTTTATTTATTAGTGTGTGGTCAGGTTTAGGAAATTGAAATTGAAATTTCAAGACAAAAGAACACTAAAGGGAGCAGAGAAAAAAATAAATGCAATACAGTGTCTTGAAATGCTAAGGATCAATGTGATTATGGAAATATGTGTTGAAATAGAATTTAGAAGTGATTGAAAGCAGAGCTTTTATATGCATTACTATATAATTAATATAAAGTGACACAGTACAACCTCCATAAGATTTGATCATTAAAGAGTGGAACCTTTTTGCGTAGTATAATACAATTGTATGACTTGTCATGAAGACATTCATTAGCGCTATATTTTTACTGCATAATGGTAAACCTTGAATGATAAATTTGATTTCATGTGGATATTAGTTAGCCATCGACAGAATGCTTTCTAAAACAGTTTCCTGCTGTTGTAAATGAAATAAGTGCGAAACTTCTTCACGAGGAGTAAGACACCATATGATATAGCAATACTTCATAAATGATCAATAATTTAAAAAATACATTTATATTTAAATTATGTTCGATAAAATATCTACAAGGTCATGTAACTATATTCCTAATTCTTTATTATTTAGAGCCAACAGACTTTGTTTAAAAAGCGACTCATGGTGACAATGACTACTTCCTTCATAATAAATTCAATAAACTCCTAACTGACGAATAGTTTAGCCACTTTAGAGCTCTGAGTTACTCTGCTGCAGCAAAAAACACAAATGTTATATACTGTGCTTTAGTACTTTTGTTTCTAAAAATGTTTGAGACTTTTATTCCTGTTCAGACTATGATAGCAAATTATTCTAAGTGCTCATGCACACTCAGAGCCTTGTGCACACAGGCTGTTACAGAGGTACACAAATCACTGCTGCTCTGTACAGAGTCATAAGCAATGCTTTTAGGAGAGAATACCTCCATAAAATGGCATGTAATGGAACATGGCACAATTTTTTTCTACCAGACTCAGAAATCCATATGCCTCAGTAAAACTCGTGTAAAATGGAAGGCTTACAGAAGTAGAGTATGGTCCCGTAGAATTCTATGGATGCAGTTTTACGGCTCTGTACAACTCAGAGGTTGATCACCCTTGAAGGGCGATTGCACAGTCACAACTGCCCCGTTATTATGTGTTAATAAAGCTATTTTTTATTACATGGCTTCTATGCTCCTCTTTCATCTTTAGTGCATAAATATATATATAGGAGTGCCTTTCCTGTTACTTAGGGAGTATGCTTTACCTTATAGCATCTAGCCCCTTGTTTGAAATTGCGATAGGAGTTAATCTGTATATATAAATGTGTGGCGCTGGTTGTTAAGTAACAGCTGCAAGCACCTTACATTTACGCCACAAGACAGAAAGAAGTTAAAGGGCTTGTCCAGGCATGGGGCGGTTTTTCATGCTGATGACCTATCCACAGGTTAGGTCATCAGTACATGATCGATGGGGGTCTGACACCCGGACCCTGTACCGATCAGCTGTTCAGTCTGCCTCCAGGCACTGAAAGTTATTTATTGGTCGGTACCAGAAGCAGAGGGCTCTGTAAACTGTATAGCAGCCGTGCTGGGTTACTCCAACTCTGCTGGGTTCACTTGAATAGGAGCAGAGCTGCAGTACTGCAGCGCGGTCTGCTATACTGTGACAGGAGCCATCTGTGACAGGAGGCAGCCAGAACAGCTGATCAGTGAGAGGTCTGGGTGTCGGACCTCCATCGATCATATACTGATGACCTATCCTGTGGATAGGTCATCAGTATGAAAAACTCACCCCATGCCTGGACAAACACTTTAATGTTATAAACATGTTATAAACATTTAAATAACATTAAAATAAAAGCACGATATGTGTCTTTTTTTTTTACTGTCAATTTCAAAATAATTTAATAGCATTATTAGTACTACTATAATTACGCACAGTATATTTTCACAGTAATGTTTGACATGTCTACGTCTGTTTTTAATGTTGTTTTACATTTTTTTTTGGTACAGAACTTTCTAGAAATTTCCTTAAAGAGGTTGTCCTCAGGATAGGCCATCAATAGCTGATGGTTCGGGGTCTGACTTGCGGGACCCCCGCCAATAAGCAGTTTTGAAGGGGGTGCAGCGTTCATATGAGTGCTGCTTCCCCTTCATTTCTACTTGCTCACTGTGAATCGTCGACACAGATGTAGCGGCAATTCACAGGTATTGCAGCCTTTTCTCCAATTCACTTCAATGGGAGAAGAAAGGCTGCAATACCTGTGAGTCGCCGCTACATGTGTGTCGACGATTCACAGTGAGCAAGTAGAAATGAAGGGGAAGCAGCACCCGTACGAACGCTGCACCCCCTTCAAAACAGCTGATCGGCGGGGGTCGCGGGAGTCGGACACCGACCCATCAGCTATTAATGGCCTATCCTGAGGGTAGGACATCAATTTTTAGGGACTCTACAACCCTTTAAATAAATTATAGATGTTTGAAAGTGAAAGTTTCCATATGCTGCATATAAAGTTTTGTCCATCTTTTCATTTTATCGTATAAGTATGAAGATGGTTCAATAATATTGATGTTTAATTTGAGATATGAAATCACACCCACCTTTGCTAATTTGCATCTTATTATTTGTCATTTACATCTATAATCTGTTGATAAATTTGTTTATTTGTTTTTTTGCATAGAGTTCATTTAACACAATTTTAAAGACAATTTAACTCCATTTTCTGTCTACTTAACTTCCATAGAACAGCCCAATTATGAATGACTTTTTTACTTTACAACTTTTTAATGTATCCTATACTTTATAATGACTTTTAAACTACCTAGCATTTTTTTTTATAACAATTTCATTAACAATACTGTACTGTACGTGTTTAACATAAATATTAGTTTAGCTCTCCAAGTCTTTATAATCCACAAGTCTTTAAACTGCTAGTTTTCTCAGGTAATCGCCTGGGTGTATAAGCCTGAGGAAGGGGTTGGTTCAACCTCAAAACACGTATCTATAAATTTTAAATACTGAACCAAATAAAATATTTATGTTTTTTTTAAAAATACTTTACAACCTTTGTGATTTATAGGCAGCACCGACGCAAATCCCTATTTTTTCTTTCCTCAACTTACTTTTTCTGGTACCAGTCGACAGGGAAATCTCGGTCGAGTGAAAGCATGTTGCAGCCCATCCGTAATAACAACTACACAGATATGCGTATACAGGAGTTGTGCCTTCAAGCACAACCCAAAAAGGTGAATTAATCCATTACCACCTAAAATTACATGAAGCCAAACTGTGTTATCCTATGAAGTGTGGTCTCTCATTTTTCACTTTCAACTTTACGTTATAGTGACTTTTAAACTACTTAGCACTTTTTTATGACAATTTCATTAAAAATACTGTACGTGTTTAGTAGAGATGAGCGAACCGGGACAACCGAACCCGGTTTCGTTCCGAACTTCCGGAAAAGTTCGGTTCGCAGCGAATCCGAACTTCACCGGGTTCGGCCGAACCCGTTTTGACCGAACCCGGTCAAAAATATTATACAAATCGGCAGCCACTTATCTCTATCAATCACTGATAGAGAAAAGAGGCTGCTGATTAAAAATAAAATAAAAAGCATTTCATACGTACCTGGTCGTTGTCTTGCGGACGAGTCCCTCTTCTTCCTCCAGTCCGACCTTCTTTCCTGACGCGGCAGCCTGTGATTGGCTGCAGAGGCCTCTGCACCCTGTGATTGGCTGCAGCGCTCACATGGGCTGCATCGTCATCAAGGAATGTCGGGCCGGATGTCGCGAGGGACGCGTCACCAAGGCAACGGCCAGGAGACCGGACTGGAGGAAGCAGGGAGTTCCCGGTAAGTATGAACGTCTTTTTTTTTTTACAGGTACTCTATATTGTGATTGGTAGTCACTGTCCAGGGTGCTGAAACAGTTACTGCCGATCAGTTAACTCTTTCAACACCCTGTAGAGTGACTATTTACTGACGTCGCCTAGCAACGCTGCCGTAATTGGTGAAAACATGTAGCCACCCATCATTACGGGGCCTCATGCACACGACCGTAAAAACACCCATTATACACTGTGTTCACACGCACTAATTACGGACGTAATTCGGGCGTTTTTGCCCCGAATTATGCCCGAAAATAGCGCCTCGATAGTGCTGATAAACATCTGCCCATTGAAAGCAATGGGCAGACGTTTGTCTGTTCACACGAGGAGTATATTTACGCGCCGCTGTCAAATGACGGCGCGTAAATAGACGCCCGCGTCAAAGAAGTGACCCGTCACTTCTTTGGCCGTAATTGGAGCCGTTATTCATTGACTCCAATAAATAGCAGCGCCAATTACGTCCGTGATGGACGCGGCGTTCAAGCGCCTGCACATGCCGTTACGGCTGAAATTACGGGGATGTTTTCAGGCGGAAACATCCCCGTAATTTCAGCCGTTACGGACGCTGTCGTGTGAACATACCCTAATTATAGCAGCACGGCCCGTAAAATAGAAAAATAGAACATGTTCTATTTTTTTAACGGCACGGGCACCTTCCCGTGAGAAAACGGGAAGGTACCCGTGGGTAACAGAAGTCTATGAGCCCGTTATTGCGGGTCGTAATTACGACCCGCAATAACGGGTGTTTTTACGGTCGTGTGCATAATGGGAGCATGGCTTGGAAAAACGACCGGCTGCTTGTGGCCGGCCGTGCTCATCTCCTGAAATACTCTGTGCTGCCTTAAACTCTGTGGACAGGTCAGGATCCTGTTTCTTTTAAATGCTGCACTGTAGCGTAGACTTATATAGTGGATCGAGCGGGTTCCCTAGCAGCATTTACTCTGAAGGTGAAGGTGTTCTTGAGGACAGGAGTGGAGGAGAGGTAACAGACTGAGAGCTACGTAATGGTAAGAGCAGAGTTCACAGCAGCACTGAATCTGCATGCTCATCTCCTGAAATACTCTGTGCTGCCTTAAACTCTATGGACAGGTCAGAATCCTGTTTCTTTTAAATGCTGCACTATAGCACAGCCTTATATAGTGGATCGAGCGGGTTCCCCAGCAGCATTTAAAAGAAACAGTGTGTGTGTTTGGGTATGTGTCTTTGTCTGTTTTTGTTTTTATATGTGTGTTTGTGTATATGTGTGTTTGTGTATATATGGGTGTGTTTGTGTATATGTGTTTGTGTATATGTGTGTGTATATATGGGTGTATGTGTATATGTTTGTGTGTAGATGTTTGTGTGTGTGTGTTTTTGTATATGTGTGTGTTTGTGTATGGGTGTGTGTTTGTGTATATATGGGTGTGTTTGTGTATATGTGTTTGTGTATATGTGTGTGTATATATGGGTGTATTTGTGTATATGTTTGTGTGTAGATGTTTGTGTGTTTTTGTATATGTGTGTGTTTGTGTATATGGGTGTGTGTTTATGTGTGTGTTTGTGTATATATGGGTGTGTTTGTTTATATGTGTGTATATGTGTGTTTGTGTATATGTGTGTGTTTGTGTATGGTTGTGTGTGTGTGTGTGTGTGCGTGTATATATGTGTGTAGGTGAGTAGAAGTATTGTTATTGTTCACATTGATAACTGTTTTTTTATGTTGTTGCAGATTTTGATGTACCGATTGGACTACATCTTTGATTCGTTGGACTACTGCGTAGATCTACGTTTTTTCAAATTTTAATAAAATGGTTAACGAGGGTTTTGTTGGGGATTTCTTATTTCAATAAAAAAGAATTGTCTTTGTGGTTTTTTTTTAACTTTATTAGTGCCTAGATAATGGCAGTTGGCTGATTGACAGCGTCCATTATTAAGGCGGTACTTAGTGTTAGCCGGTGCAGAGGCTAGCACTAACCACCCATTATTACCCCGGTACCCACCACCACCAGGGGTGCCGGGAAGAGCTTGGTACGATCCAGTACCCGACCATCTGTTGTGATGGTTGGGTACTGGGGTGGCCGTAGGCTGGTATTATGAGGCTGGGAAGGGCCAAAAACAGTGGACCTTCCCACCCTTGTAATGCTAGGCTGCTGCTGCTGTGTTGTATCGGACTGGTTATAAAAATGGGGGGGACCCCCACGTCGTTTTTTTTTTTTAATTTAACAAATTTAACAATAGACGTTGGGTCCCCAACATTTTTAATAACCAGCCATATACAAGGCCGCAGCAGTCTGGCATTACATGGGTGGGAAGGGCCACTGGTTTTGTCCATTCCCAGGCTAATAACACTGTGTTGTATGTGGCTGGTTATGATAAATTGGGTGGAACCCCATGTCTTTTTAAAAAAAAATAATTTAAAAAAATGACGTGGGGTCCCCCCCACTTTTATAACCAGCCAGATACAACACAGCAGCAGCAGCCTAGCATTACAAGGGTGGGAAGGTCCACTGTTTTTGGCCCTTCCCAGCCTCATAATACCAGCCTGCGGCCGCCCCAGAGCCCGACCATCACAACAGATGGTCGGGTACTGGATCGTACCTGGCTCTTCCCGGCACCCCTGGTGGTGGTGGGTACCGGGGTAATAATGGTGGTTAGTGTTAGCCTCTGAACCGGCTAACACTAAGCCTCGCCTTAGTAATGGATGTTGTCACTCAGACAGCGGCCATTACTAAAGTGGTAGTAATAAAATTTGAAAAGAAAAAGACAAAGATATAGATAAAATATTTTATTGAAATAAAGCACCCCCAACACAACCCTCATTAACCATTTTATTGTAGAAAAAAACCGTCATCGAAGTAGTCCTCGAAACCGACGTAGTCCAAACACCAAACCTGTAAAAAAAAAAAAAAAATGAAATAAAACATGGCGTAGGCTTAGATTCAGTTTAATGTGTGATACTGACTGTTATACCATGTATAGAAGCCTGCCGCGAAGTTGACTTAGATACAGGGCGCCAGCAGACAGTATCATACATGGCCATACAGACATATATACAAACAAACATACATGCAAACATACATACATACATACATATATACAAACATACATACATATATACAAGCATGCACATATATACATGCAAACATACACACATATATACATACATACATGCAAACTATCATACATACATGCATACACACACACATGAAAACATATATACATACAAACATGCAAAGATACATACATACATACATATATACAAGCATGCACAAATATACATGCAAACATAATTACATACATGCACATATATATAAACATACATGCAAAAATAAAACCATGCAAACATACATACATACATGACAACATACATACATACATACATACATACATACATACATGCAAACATACATACATACATGCAAATATATACATGCAAATATACATACAAACATGCACATATATACATACATGTCAACATACATGCAAACATACATGCACATATATACATACATACATGACAACATACATACATGACAACATACATACATACATACATACATACATGCAAATATACATTCATGTAAACATACATAAATGCAAACATACATACATACATACATACATGCAAATATATACATGCAAATATACATACAAACATGCACATATATACATACATGCAAACATACATACCTGACAACATACATACATACATGCAAACATACATACATACATGCAAACATACATAAAATGCAAACATACATACATACAAACATTCATGCAAACATACATACATGAAAATATATACATGCAAATATACATGCACATATATACATACATGCAAATATACATGCACATATATACATACATGCCAACATACATACATACATACATACATACATACATACATACATACATGCAAACATACACACATGCAAACATACATACATGCAAATATATACATGCAAATATACATACAAACATGCACATATATACATACATGCCAACATACATGCAAACATACATGCACATATATACATACATACATGACAACATACATACATACATACATACATACATACATGACAACATACATACATGCAAACATACATTCATGCAAACATACATACATGCAAACATACATACATACATGCAAATATATACATGCAAATATACATACAAACATGCACATATATACATACATGTCAACATACATGCAAACATACATGCACATATATACATACATACATGACAACATACATACATGACAACATACATACATACATGCAAATATACATTCATGCAAACATACATAAATGCAAATACATACATGCAAATATATACATGCAAATATACATACAAACATGCACATACATACCTGACAACATACATACATACATGCAAACATACATACATACATGCAAACATACATAAAATGCAAACATACATACATACAAACATACATTCATGCAAACATACATACATGCAAATATATACATGCAAATATACATGCACATATATACATACATGCAAATATACATGCACATATATACATACATGCCAACATACATACATACATACATACATGCAAACATACACACATGCAAACATACATACATGCAAATATATACATGCAAATATACATACAAACATGCACATATATACATACATGCCAACATACATGCAAACATACATGCACATATATACATACATACATGACAACATACATACATACATACATGACAACATACATACATGCAAACATACATTCATGCAAACATACATACATGAAAACATACATACATACATGCAAATATATACATGCAAATATACATACACACATGCACATATATACATACATGCCAACATACATGCACATATATACATACATACATACATACATACATGACAACATACATACATGCCCAAAAAAAATAATAATACGTTCATACTTACTTTCCTCCAGTCCGGCCTCCAGCGATGACGTTTCATCCATGTCGCCGCTGCAGCCTGTGATTGGCTGCAGAGGCGGTCACGTGGGATGAAGCGTCATCCTGACGTAAGTGACCGCCACTACAGCCTGTGATTGGCTGCAGCGGCGAAAGGGATGAAACGTCATCGCTGGAGGCCGGACAGGAGGAAAGTAAGTACGAACGTATAATTTTTATTTTTTTATTACATTTATTGTATTTTCCGCGCGCCGAGCATGTACTGTCAAGGTTGCTGAAAGAGTTAGTGCAGCCCATTAACTCTATCAGCACCCTGGATAGTAGCATGATCGGCGCACGGAAGTGACAGGTTCGGTCAGAACTAGTTCGGTCCGAATCGAACTTTTTTGTGAAATTCGGCGAACTAGCCGAACCGAACTTTTGATAAGTTCGCTCATCTCTAGTGTTTAGCATAAATATTAGCTTAGCTCTCCAAGTCTGTAAAGTGCTCCTTTTCCCCAGTTAATCAAAGTAATAATAACAGACCGTAATACAAGGATCATTGATATCTACAGACTGGATTTCTTCAAATGCACTTTTCACGACTTTTCACTGGTCTTGATCAATAGTGGTTTATATTGCAATGATTTTTATAAAGATTTTTCAAAACATTTAACAAGTTTGATTGTAACCCTTAAGGACACAACCTGTTTTGGCCTTATGGACCAGGCTAATGTTTTCAAATCTGATTCTGCTTTCTCGTGACACATTGTACTTTATTTTAGTGGTAAAATTTGGTCGATTACATTCAGTGTTTATTTGTGGAAAAACTAGCATTTTTCTAAATTTTAATGTATCTGCTTGTAAGACAGATAATAGCACAGAAAATTGTTACTAGTTAACATTTCCCATATGTCTACTTTATGTTAAAAAAGTAATAATAACAGACCGTAACACAAGGATCATTGATATCTACAGACTGGATTTCTTCAAATGCACTTTTCACGACTTTTCACTGGTCTTGATCAATAGTGGTTTATATTGCAATGATTTTTATAAAGATTTTTCAAAACATTTAACAAGTTTGATTGTAACCCTTAAGGACACAACCTGTTTTGGCCTTATGGACCAGGCTAATGTTTTCAAATCTGATTCTGCTTTCTCGTGACACATTGTACTTTATTTTAGTGGTAAAATTTGGTCGATTACATTCAGTGTTTATTTGTGGAAAAACTAGCATTTTTCTAAATTTTAATGTATCTGCTTGTAAGACAGATAATAGCACAGAAAATTGTTACTAGTTAACATTTCCCATATGTCTACTTTATGTTAAAAAAGTAATAATAACAGACCGTAACACAAGGATCATTGATATCTACAGACTGGATTTCTTCAAATGCACTTTTCACGACTTTTCACTGGTCTTGATCAATAGTGGTTTATATTGCAATGATTTTTATAAAGATTTTTCAAAACATTTAACAAGTTTGATTGTAACCCTTAAGGACACAGCCTGTTTTGGCCTTATGGACCAGGCTAATGTTTTCAAATCTGATTCTGCTTTCTCGTGACACATTGTACTTTATTTTAGTGGTAAAATTTGGTCGATTACATTCAGTGTTTATTTGTGGAAAAACTAGCATTTTTCTAAATTTTAATGTATCTGCTTGTAAGACAGATAATAGCACAGAAAATTGTTACTAGTTAACATTTCCCATATGTCTACTTTATGTTAAAATAGTTTTTTGAACGTCCTTCTATTTTTACAAGGCTTAAAACTTTGGAAATTTTCTTGAAAATATGAGAAATTGCTGCTAAAGCCTAGTTTTTTAGAGTCCAGTTCAGTTCTGAAGTGTCTCTGAGAGGCCTATATATTGAAAACCCCCATAAATCATGCCATTTTAAAAACTGCACGCCTCAAAGTCTTCAAAACAGCATTTAGGAAGTTTCCCAACCCTTTAGCCATTTCACAGGAATTAAAGCAATGTGGAGGTCAAATTTACAAATTTCATAATTTGTTTTCCGAAAGTCCATTATAATCCAGTTTTTTCTGTAACACAGAAGGTTTTACCAGAGAAACGCAACTCAATATTTATTGCCCAGATTCTGCAGTTTTTAGAAATATCCCACATGTGGCCCTACTGTGCTACTGGACTGAAACAGAGGCCCCAGAAGCAAAGGAGCACCTAGTGGATTTTGGGGCCTCCTTTTTATTAGATTATATTTTAGACACCATGTCAGATGTGGAGAGGTCTTGTGGTGCCAAAACAGTAAAAACACCCCCAAAAAGACACCATTTGGCAAACTACACCTTCAAAGTATTTATCTAGGGGTGTAGTGAGCATTTTGAATAAAACGTTGAAATGTTAACATTTTACAAGGAATAAAGTAGAAAAAGCACTACAACATTTGAAAAGCAATTTCTCCTGATTCTGACAATACCCCATATGTGGTAATAAACTGCTGTTTGGGCACATGGCTGAACTCAGAAGGGAAGGAGCGTCATTTGGCTTTTGGAGCTCAATTTTGTTGGAATGGTTTTTGGGTGCCATGTCGCATTTGCAAATCCCCAGACCAAAACAGTGGAAACACCCAAAAGTGTCCCAATTTGGGAAACTACACCCCTAAATGAATTTATTTAGGCGTATATTGAGCATTTTGACCCCACAGGTATATTGCTGAATTTATTGAAATTATGCAATTTTTTCTAATTAAATGCATGTTTTGCTCAGATTTTCAAATTTTTACAATAAATAAAGGAGAATACGCTCCCCAACGTTTGCAAAGCAAACTCTTCTGAGCACGGCAATACCCTATATGTGGTAATAAATGGCTGTTTCAACACACGGCACGGCGTAGAAGTGAAGGAGTACCGTTTGGTTTTTGAAGCTCAAATTTTCCTGGAATGGTTTTCAGGTGCCATGTCGTATTTGCAAAGCCCATGAGGGACCAAAACAGTAGAAACCCACCAAAAGTGACCCCATTTGGGAAACAACACCCCTCAAGGAATTTATTGAGGGGTATAGTGAGCATATTAACCCCACAGGTTTTTTGCTGAATTTATTAGAATTAGTCCATCAAATTGAAAAGCAATATTTTATTCCACTAAAATGTGGAATTTTTTAATTTTCACATGAAATAAAAGAGAAAATGCACCCCAAAAATTGTAAAGCAATTTCTCCCAAGTACGGCAGTACCCTATATGTGGTCATAAACTGCTGTTTGGACACACGGCAGAGCTCAGAAAGGCAGGAGCGTTATTTGGCATGCAGATTTAGCTGGATTGTTTTTGGGGTGCCATTTTGTATTTGCAGAGCCCCTGAGGTACAGTGGAAACCCCTGAAAAGTGACTCCATTTTGGAAACTACACCCCTCAGGGCATTCATCACAATTTGTTACTCAATTTCTCCCGATTATGGTAATACCTCATATGTGACCCAAAACTGCTGTTTGGGCACATGGCATGGCTCAAATTGGAAGGAGCGCCATTTGGCTTTTGGAGCGCAGATTTTGCTGGATTGGTGTTCGGGCGCCATGTCGCATTTGCAAAGCTCTCTTAGGTATACCAGAGTACAGTGCAAACCCCTGAGAAGCGACCAAATTTTGGAAACTACACCCCTCAAGGCATTTATCATTTGCCTGGACAAATGACAGGGCTTAGGAATGAAAGAGCACCATGCGCATTTGATGTCTATTTTGGTGATTTTCGCAGCATTGACCCACAATTGCAGGGCTCTGAGGTCAAATAGTAAAACAGACCCCCAAGTAGTGACCCATATTTTGAAAACGACACCTCTTAAGGCATTTTAAGGGATGTAGTGAGCATTTTGACCCCACAGGTGTTTTTTCATTAGAAAGTAATGCGCAGCAGATTGTGCAAAGTGAAAATTGTGCAATCTACAAATACCTAATAAACTGCTAAGCGGGTTCTTCCCGGTATGGGAATGCCATATATGTAGAAGTAAACCACTGTTTGGGCATACTGTAGGGCTCAGAAGGGAAGGACCGTGATTTGGCTTTTGGAGTGTGGATTTTGCTTAGTAGTAGTTCTGTCTGGGGTTTTATTGGTATTTCAGTTTATAATGTGGGGACATATATAAGCTTTGCGGAGTACATCAGGGCATAATAAGGTGGTATAATAATGGGGTAAATTAATAATAATTCTCAGATGTGTGGCCAGTGTCACACTGATAAATGGTTCCCAATCGTATCCCTCTTTTGGAACACTCTGCACCTTTTGTGTCGTTATATAGAGCCAGAACTTTTTTATTTTTTTTTCCAACAGAGCTGTGTCAGGGCTTATTTTTTGCAGGACAATCTGTAGTCTTCATTGGTACCATAGGGTACATGTGACTTTGTTCACTTTTTATAACTTTTTTTTACAGTGTTCACTTTGGACTATAAATGACATATTAACTTTATTCTGCTGGTGGATACGATTACGGCGATACCAAATGTATATCATTTTTTTATGTTTTACAGCATTAGCACAATATTTTTTTATTAAATCTTATTTTTTGGTCAAAAAAGCTGTGTAAGGGCTTGTTTTTTACAGGACAGGTTGTAATTTTTATTGGTACTATTTTGGGATACTACTTTTTGATTACTTTTTATTACATTTTTCAGGAAGCAAGGTAATTAAAAATAGTCTGGTATTGTTTTTTATTTTATTTTTTACGGTCCTCACAAAGTGCTAAAAATGACATTTACTTTATTCTGCGGGTCAGTGCGATTACGGCGATAACAAATGTATATTGTTTATTTATGTTTTACAGCGTTAGCACAATCAAATTATTTTTTTTGAATAAAATTTTTTGGTGTTGCCATATTCTAAGAGCCATACCTTATTTATTTTTGCGTTGCCAAGACTGTGTAAGGACTTGTTTTTTGCAGGATGAGCTGTAGTTTTTATTGGTACCATTGTCGGCTACGATTCTGGCATTGTTTTTTAGTATGGCGTTTGCCGTGCGGGAAAAATTATGTTTTAGTTTTATAGTTGGAGGAGCCCATGACGTCACTGTCCATATATGGATAGAAATTCTGGTATTGTTTTTATTATTTTATTTTACGACATTCACTGTGTCGGAAAAATAACATTATGGTTTTATAGTTTGGTTTTATACTTTTCGTAAAGCTGTCCATTTTTTTCCTATAATAAAAAACGTATGGGAAAATAAGGTGTTTTCTTTTTTTTAACGTGAAACTTTTTTTATTTTTATACATTTTTATTAACTTTTATAAACTTTTTGTCCCACCAGGAAACTTGAAAGCATGAAGCCCTGATCGCTATTCTAATACACTGCACTGCCTACATAGTTATACTGTACACTGACAGTAAGCCTATTAGGTCCTACCTCTGGGCGGGTCCTAAAAGGCTTCTGTTCATGGCAGACCAGGAAGCCATTGTTAGGCACCGGTTGCCTTAGGAACCATCGAAATAGGCTACAAACCAAATAGATGGAGCTGTCGCTTTTGACCATTGCATCTAAGGGGTTAATGGGTGGGTCGGAGCTAGCTCCGGTTCCAGCCATTACAGCAGGTTGTCAGCTGGAACATACAGATGACACCTGCGGCTGATGGCGCAGGCTCAGCTTCTGAGCCTGTTCCATCACCTCAACGTACAGTTGCGTGGCGTTGCGGTAAGTCATTTACCACAGCGACATAACTGTATATTGGATGTGGGTTTTGTGGTTGTGCTTTTACTAAAAGAAAAACACAAACCTCAAAATAGGGAGCTCTAATGGAACAACTAATTGAAAGTGTTTACTAGATTATTGCTCTAAATAGGACTTCAACTACATAAGAGGGTGAAGAAAAAAAGCTCATACAAGGGCTGTTCTTGTCCTTTGGAGGTTCAGGTGGTTTCAGACCCTGGTTTCGCAAGTAGTGAACTCAGATATAATATGCATATTAAGAGGAGGGAAACTCAACTGTCCATTTTCTCTTAAGCAGCAAAAAAACTATTGAAAATAAACTTATTCACCTTGTTAAAATGGAAAAAGCCCACAAAAAAACACAAAACACATTGCATCACATTTCAAGGTGCTGCACCTATTTCATAGGCAGTATGTGGTTGCAGGTCCTTTGTATTGTATGGGGTCTGTTGATGCACCATCAAGGTATCATCAAGAACACAGCATTGCTGTACTTAATGATATTCGAGAGCCGCCAGTGTAAAGTAAATAAACAAAGTCCCCGTTCATTTTAAGCCTCGACAAGAGTCCCAGCCTATATAGGATGCACAATCGTCTACATACTTCCCATCTAAGCTAATTGAAACATATCTTGTTAAAGAATCCAACTATTTTAAAACATAATAGACTTGTGTCCGGCTCACCCTACCGTATAACTTTAAACTGAATGGTGTAGTAAAGGGAGAAAAAAAGTAACTAAATGTAAAAGTTAACAATATATGCTTTTTTATTCCGATTTTATAACAATATGCAGGAGTGAAGCGATTATTGAATCAATTTATCTTTAAAAACAAACCTGAACTGTAAGACATTATTTATGGATGTAAAGCCTACGTTTATGTTTCACAATAGTTTAATGGGACACTCATGCCTAGGAAGAAATTCTGGTAGGGTACAAGAAAAATTAGAGAGAATTGTGCATAAAAACAAGGTAACATTTAGCCAAAGTGTGGTGATTGACTTTGGCTTTATGTCACTAACATCTCCTGAAATCACACCAGTAGCTCAGCCTGAGCCAGTAACTTGTGACAACATGGAAAACGTATCCAGTACAACTGAAATATAATTGGGCTATCCAGTTACCAACAAAGAAGAGACAGTAATTGTACCTTGGCCTTCAGTCCAGAGATCCAGAATCTGGCAAAATAGTGTTCCAGATCGAGATGACTGAAGAGTTTTGTTGTGTTCTAAGTTTGCAAGAAAAACAGGATGTTAATGAAGTTCAGCAAAAGAAGAACATTTTCAGATTTATCAGTAGAACTGAACAGCCAAGTGAGCTGCTAATCCATATACAGGTGTTCTGTCACATCACGTGACACGTGACACAATTCACCTAAACAAAGAAGTGGCGTACAACCACCTGACTAAAAAAAAATGTAACATATTTTTATTTCCATTACAAAAGATTACAAACATTTTTCCTCGCAGGGCATGCAAAGTATTTTTTTTTTTTTAATTTACACATCTACTCCCCACCACCACCCTGCATTCACTCTAAGGAGGATAAGAGGAAAAAACTTCAATAAACAGTTCTATAAAAAGGGGATCACTATAGCCCCCCCCCCCTTATATCCCATAGGGCATAAGCTCAGTCCTTTTATCTCTCCAGATATTCCCACCTCTACCTATCACTCTATTACCCACCCAACCGCCTCCGATGATGGGACCTCAACAAAAGGAAAAGTGAAAAAAAACAAACAAAAAAAACAACAACCCCTTCTCCTCCGTTAATCTCAAGCCAATCAATTAAACAATTACCCCAATTGTTTTGCCAGAATTTAAACCACTCCTCCCGATATTTCCATATTTATTTGCCAGTCTTCTTGGGTTTGTTTATTATGTTCTCATATCTCAAGATTTTGTTCCCCACTTCTCGGCACTCAAGCAAATTAGGTGCCTTTGTTGATAACCACCCTCTTGCTATTATCAATCGAGCAGCAAAGAACAGGTTATATACAATCCATAATTTAACATTATTTATCTTCAAACCATTCAAATCCCCTAACAATGCACAATCATACCTAAACTATACTTTATATATTCTGTCCATTATTTTAAAAAAATAAAAAAATACAATATTTAAATCACATTACCACCATTCATGCTCCAGATCAGCTCAGCTATTACAGGTCACAGACTCCTTTGCTCCATTCCTATAAAGCATTGTAGCCAAATAATATAAACTATGGGTTATTAAAAATTGTGAGAAGATTAGTACTCATTTGATAAATCTTATCCCAATAACTCACCTCTTTACTCCCAATAACTCTTTCCCATTACTTCTTAGTGTATATTTCAAATTTATATTCAAGATTTTATAAATTCTAGCCAGTCTTTCCTTAGTATTTCCCTTAATTCCCGTTATTTGTACCATACTATTTGAATTTCCTATCTTCAATACATCATTCTCTCATGTTGCTATCACCACACTCCTCATCTGTATGTATCTCAGCTGAGATATCTGTCAAGATGACAGCTCATATCCTCATATACTTTAAATTTCCCATCCACACAAAATTGTGATATCTTTATCAGCCCTTGGCCCACCCAATAATTCGGATTGAATACTTTTCCAAATTGCGGAAGGGAACTCTTACATAATATAGGTGTAAAACTCAGAGAACTTACCACCCCTGAAATTTTCCTAATGTGGTGCCAGACTTAATTTATTGATCTCATCAATGAACTTTTTTATACCCTTATTGCCCCTCTTCATTTCTAACACATCAAAAATATTTTGTGCCACTCTGTGCTGTTCTTCCACTTAGACCAATAGTCTGTTTCTTTCCATTTAACCAGCAAAGCTGATAAAAAATAAAATAACACATATTTGTTATAGCCATACCCCTCCTTTTCTTCTGGGAGTGTCGCTATCCTCGCCTTAATGCAGATACGTTTTCTGTTCCATATTAGCACATTTAGAAGCCTATCTATTTAAAAAAATAAATAATTATCACCTATTCAAACTGGGGAATTGCTTAAAACATAATAGCTGTAAGAGCAATACCATCTTAATTAGTCCTAACCTGTCCTCTTTAGACAATGGTAACTTGTTCCATATACCAACCCTAATTTTCACCCTATCCAACAGTGGCATGATGCTGACAGAAGCCCCCAAAGCTTACCAGCTGTACCTCTGTTTCCATTTTTAAATCCAGATCCAGGGAGAGCAAAACAAATTTACTCCAGTTTATTTCCAGGCCCGAAAAACAACAAAATACTTTAACCTCCTGCATTACTACCCCCAAGCTGCCCTCAGTGTCTCACAGATTTTTTTTTACTGAAATATAAAACACACAACAAACAGCATGCTCTAGAAAAAACAAATGTTACAAATGGAGTTCACATTGAGTCATTTCTAGGCAGAAAAAATCCAATGCGTAATCTGCGTAAAAAATGCATGTGATTTTTTGCGCTGATTGTATTGTACACGTGTATTTTGATGTGGTTTTTTTTCACTGCTTTTTCATGCAGCTTATTTTAAATAATGTACCTAAATACCTTTGGTGTATGTTTAAAAATGTACTGGTCAAAAACTGTGCCACGTATTTTGTGCACATTTACGCATGCAAAAACTCTCAAGAGCAACCAAGCATTTTTTGGTAGCTTTCTAAAGCCTCCCATTGGCTTCAATGGGGAAATTGGCCACATTTTCGGAGCGGAAAGTGCACCAATAATTTACATTTTCCTTTTTTTAATTGCACTGTTTGATTTAATTGCGTCCACATACAAATAATAATTAAAAAAAACGTTGTATGCACTAGCAGCACTTATTCCCATTGAAGTCAATTGGAAGCTTTAAAGAGTAACTGTATTTTCAGTAAACTTTTGATATATTATACAGACATTTCAGAAGTTTTGATCGATGGGGATCTGGGTACTAAGATTCCCACTGATCACTTAAACGAAAGGGGCGGAAACACTCAGCCACAGAGGCGTAACTTGAAGCTCCTGTGCCCAAAAGCAAAATCTGGGGCAGGGCCCCCCATCTACCATGGGCCATTTTTAATACTTTTGTGGCAGATGGGGCTTTGGGCCCCCACAGACACCAGGACCCAGGTGCAACTGCTACCTGTGCACCGCTTATAGCTATGCCCCTGACTGTGATGCATGCATATCAATGGCATCTGTCACCCTTGGGCTATAATGGTATGCGTTTAACGGATACGTCATGAGCCCTCTCAACCCCTTTCATGATGTATTCATTAAACGGATACTATTATAGCCTATAGGTGATGGATGCTACTGTTAAGCATCCGTTTAATGTTGTTTTTAGAATGCTGCTACATAAAAGTTTTTTTTTATCTACATGCCAGGCCTCTCAGAGACATGGCGCAGTATAGTCGGAGCTCTATGTATCCACTAGTTTAAGGCTATGTTCACACGGAGTATTTTGGGGGAGGAATATCTGTCTCAAAATTCCGTTTGGAACTTTGAGGCAGATATTCCTCTCCCTGCACGCCGATTTTCGCGGCGATTATCGCGCCGTTTTTCGCCCGCGGCCATTGAGCGCCGCGGGCATAAAACAGAGAGAAATACCCTTTCTCCTGCCTCCCATTGAAGTAAATGGGAGGTCAGAGGCGGAAGCGCCCGAAGATAGGGCATGTTGCTTCTTTTTCCCGCGAGGCAGTTTTACTGCTCGCGGGAAAAAGACGCCGACACCTCCCATTGAAATCAATGGGAGGCGTTCTCGGGCCGGTTTCCGCGTCAAAAAACTCGGCAAAATACCCCGTGTGAACATAGCCTTAAACCTTCCTGGGCAACCTTTTTTAAAGTGCATCATGACAGTGCTGCGTAAGGTTTAGATATTTAGAGACCAATATATTCCATAACTTATATTCATCTGTTCTGCTACTCATTAAACCTATAAGACGGAAACCATTTTACCAGAGCAGTATCACATGTGCTGCTAAAAGCTATATACACCACAAATATGTGTATACTTACTTTATTATGAACTTTCCTTATCCTATTATTTATTCATCATTATGCATGTTGATAAACATAAATAATTTATGCAACAAGAAAATTAAAACATAAGGCTCAAGGAGCGGCTGCTTTGCAATATCTGAGTAATTAAGAGTTAAAGACATATATTTTCAGCTAGCAGGATGTGATTGTTTTAAATAACGCTATTATGTTCGGTCCCGATGAAATTACACATTTTGTTAAACATATTAGTGTTGAGAGTTGGTTTTAAATGTTTACTGCCAGATGAAGGCAATGATTATCTTGGTTTCATGAGCTCTGCTTTGACGTCCCTTTTATATGATATATTGTATTACTGCAATAGCAGCAATTCAATAATATACCATTGCCAGAAAAAGTAAGTGAACACTTGGGAATTACCTAGGTTTCTGCATTGATTACTAATAATGGCATTCCACAGCCTGCTATGTACACTGATACATAGAAGCTGCAGAATCCAGAGGCCGCCTCACCAGGAAGTGCGGGATCAGGGGACCCACATTATGGACATAGGTGCGAGTCTTAAATCTGGGACCCGCATCTATCAGACTGGTTTGACATACCCTGGGATAATGCCATAAATGTCTAAGATGGGAATAACCCTATACCCAGAGAAAATAGCTCATCCATAATTTAAATGTTTGTCTCAACTGAGGAAATAAACTCTAGTGCTCTCCTCTTAGGCCCTGTTCACACAGAGTTTTTGCAGGCTGAAAAATCTGCCTCAAAAACTCATCTGGAATTTTGATGCAGATTTTGACCTGCCTGCACGCTGTTTATCGCGTTTTTCACTGTGTTTTTCAGCCGCAGACAATTAGCGCCACAGGTACAAAACGCTTCGAAAAACTCTTTCTCTGCCTCCCATTGATGTCAATAAGAGGTCAGAGACGGAAACGCCAGATGAAAGGGCATGTTGCCCACGGGAAAAAAACACCTCCGCCTCCCACTGAAATCAATTGGAGGCATTTTCGGCCGTTTTTTGCCGTGGTTTTCGATGCGGTTTCTGGCAAAGAACTGAGTGTGAACAGAGCCTTAGTTACCATAGACAGGCAGTTATATCTTGATTTAGATGCAGCATTACATTGAAATTAATATTTGTATAAAAAACAACAACAACAAAAGTCTCTAAATTTCTTATTGGATTCTTGGTTTACTTAACCCTTTAACGACCGCCCACCGTCTTTCGACGGCAGGTGGTGCAGGTACTCAATCTACAGCGACGTCTTTTGGCGTCGCTGTAGTAGAGGGGGTTTAGCGGTGCTCTGATGAAATCTGCTCTAAGAACCAGCTGTAAGTATCAAGTCCAGTTCTTAGAGCAGCAATCAGGAACCGCCAATTTGATCTAGACATCATGTGACTACTGTGACAGCCAAAAATGTATGTTTATCCTCACTCACAAATTATGGACCCGCCCGGTTAGATTAGCCACGGACACCTTTACGTATCGCTACGGAAGAGTGCCCGTGCCATAGAACCATTCCGGGTAATATGGAGCATGTCCTACTTTTCGTTTTTTGCGCGCCGTCCTCCCATACTTTGTATAGGAGCCCGGCCCAAAAACGCGGCCCGCGGCCTGCGTGTGTGGACAGCCAGCCGTGCCCGTAATCATGGGCCGTGATTACGGGCACGGCCGTGTGCATGAGGCCTTAGACTGTATATTATCTGCGGTTTAGACTGTATAGTCATTATGGCTGCCAGAAGAGACCGTGTTGAGGAAGCCTATCAGATGCTATGTTTAGATATTAATTCAGCATCTGAAGTTGACATTTTACTTGAAAGTGACAGTGATTTGAGTAAAATGAGACCCAGTACCAGTGATATAGGAGGCGGCACAGTTAGTTGTCAATAATTTTCACCACTACATTTTTTTAACATTTTTATTACCGACCAAGTTGTGGACCATATTGTGAAGGAAACAAATTTGTATGCCAGACAGTACATTGCAAACAAACCTTCGTCTCTTTATGCCAGGTTTTGGAATTCCACAAATGAAATTGAAATAAAAAAAATCAAGGCCTTCTCCTCAACATGAGGATCATAAAAAAAATACACTATGGGCTTTATTACGGCCGTGTGCATGAGGCCTAATTGATTGAGCATATATAGGCATTATCATATTGCTATTATAACCCCTTCACGACTGCCATACGGCTATATACGTTGTAACTGCCGATGTCCCGTGCAGTTAGCACGTGCATAGACATCGGCAGCCTGGAAAGGGTTTAAGGAGTGCAGTGCTGCTTCAGCGTGAGCAGCACTGCACTCATGTGTGCCAGGGCTTTGAGAGCCCCAGAATACACCCCCCATTGTAAATCGTGCCACCCACAGCCCCCGCAAAACACTCTATAAATAGCGCCACATAAGCTCCCTCCAGCATCGGAATCCCCGGCAAGCGCCCTGGTCGAGGATTCCCTTTCTAGATGGAGCCCCCGGAGTCTTTCCATCCCCGCTGTAGATACTGCCACCTCCCTGCAGATAGTGAACCCCCCAACCCCCATCCCGCTGTAGATAGCTTCACACCCCCCACTGTAAATAGCACCACCTGAACTGAGTCTGGGAGCGGAATCCCTGGTGTCAGATCGCACTGGCCGGGGATTCCCCTCCTAGACAGAGCCACTAATGTCACTGTCTAAATGGACAGTGACATCAGGGGCTCTGTCTAGAAGCAGAATCCCCGGCCAGTGCGATCTGACACCCGGGATTCCGCTCCTAGAGTCAGTTCAAGTGGTGCTATTTACAGTGGGGGGTGTGATGGTATCTACAGCAGAGGGTTGCTATCTAGCATCACACCCCCCACTGTAAATAGCACTCTTAGATTTAACCCATGACGTCATTGTCTATATATGGACAGAGACATCTGGGGCTTCCTGTAGGAGCGGATCTTCAGCCAGATGGATTCCTCTCCTACAGAGAGCTACAGTGTAGCTATTTACAGAAAGGGGTGCCATTAACAAATAAAATTCATCCATTTTTTAAACGACCATGAAAAACGGATGGCAAATGCCGGTTAAAAACGATCAGACGGCCGGGAAATGGATTCAAATTTTGAGACACATTGATGCAAAACAGCTATGAAAATCTGACAGTTGATTAGTTGTTGACTGCTATTTTTTTTCACGGTCGTGTGTGCATAGCCCTCTTCACTCACCCCTCACAGCGATGCAGGGTGACAGAGAGAAGAGTACTAATTGTTAGGGTATGTTCACACGCTGAGTCAAAAATGTCTGAAAATTCAGACTCCATTGAAAAACAGCTCCAAAAACGATCGTAAAATTCGCTTGAAAACAGCTCCTGATTTTCAGACATTTTTGTAGCAGCTCGCGTTTTTTGTTGCAAATTTTACGATCGTTTTTGGAGCTGTTTTTCAATGGAGTCAATGAAAAAACGCTCCTAAAATGTCACAAGAAATGACCTGCACTTCTTTGATGCAGCGTCTTTTTACGCGCCGTATTTTGAAAACGACGCGTAAAACTACACCTCGTGGCAACAGAACACCGTAAATCCCATTGCAAGCAATGGGCAGATGTTTGGAGGCGTAATGGTGCCGTTTTTTCAGGCGTAATTTGAGGCGTAAACCGCCCGAATTACGTCTGAAAACACATTGTGTGAACATACCCTAACAGAGCTCTACAGTGTATGTATGTACACTACCGTTCAAAAGTTTAGGGTCACTTAGAAATCTCCTTATTTTTGCAAGAAAAGCACAATTTTTTTCAATGAAGATAACATTAAATGAATCAGAAATACACTCTATACATTGTTAATGTGCTAAATGACTATTCTAGCTGCAAACGTCTGGTTTTTAATGCAATATCTACATAGGTGTATAAAGGCCCATTTCCAGCAACCATCACTCCAGTGTTCTAATTGTACATTGTGTTTGCTAACTGTGTTAGAATGCTAATGGATGATTAGAAAACACTTGAAAACCCTTGTGCAATTATGTTATTACCGCTGTAAACAGTTTTGCTGCTTAGAGGAGCTATAAAACTGACCTTCCTTTGAGCTAGTTGAGAATCTGGAGCATTACATTTGTGGGTTCGATTAAACTCTCAAAATGACAAGAAAAAGAGAGCTTTCATGTGAAACTCGACAGTCTATTCTTGTTCTTAGAAATGAAGCCTATTCCATGCGAGAAATTGCCAAGAAACTGAAGATTTCCTACAACGGTGTGTACTACTCCCTTCAGAGGACAGCACAAACAGGCTCTAACCAGAGTAGAAAGAGAAGTGGGAGGCCCCGCTGCACAACTGAGCAACAGTACATTAGAGTCTCTAGTTTGAGAAATAGACGCCTCACAGGTCCTCAACTAGCAGCTTCATTAAATAGTACTCGCAAAACGCCAGTGTCAACGTCTACAGTGAAGAGGCGACTCCGGGATGCTGGCCTTCAGGGCAGAGTGGCAAAGAAAAAGCCATATCTGAGACTGGCTAATAAAAGGAAAAGATTAATATGGGCAAAAGCATACAGACATTGGACAGAGGAAGATTGAAAAAAAGTGTTATGGACAGACGAATCGAAGTTTGAGGTGTTTGGATTACACAGAAGAACATTTGTGAGATGCAGAACAACTGAAAAGATGCTGGAAGAGTGCCTGACGCCATCTGTCAAACATGGTGGAGGTAATGTGATGGTCTGGGGTTGCTTTGGTGCTGGTAAAGTGGGAGATTTGTACAAGGTAAAATGGATTTTGAATAAGGAAGGCTATCACTCCATTTTGCAATGCCATGCCATACCCTGTGGACAGCGCTTGATTGGAGCCAATTTCATCCTACAACAGGACAATGACCCAAAGCACACCTCCAAATTATGCAAGAACTATTTAGGGAAGAAGCAGGCAGCTGGTATTCTATCTGTAATGGAGTGGCCAGCGCAGCGACCAGATTTCAACCCCATAGAGCTGTTGTGGGAGCAGCTTGACCGTATGGTACGCAAGAAGTGCCCATCAAGCCAATCCAACTTGTGGGAGGGGCTTCTGGAAGCATGGGGTGAAATTTCTCCCGATTACCTCAGCAAATTAATAGCTAGAACGCCAAAGGTCTGCAATGCTGTAATTGCTGCAAATGGAGCATTCTTTGACGAAAGCAAAGTTTGAAGGAGAAAATCATTATTTGAAATAAAAATCATTATTTCTAACCTTGTCAATGTCTTGACTATATTTTCTAGTCATTTTGCAACTCATTTGATAAAGTGTGAGTTTTCATGGAAAACACACAATTGTCTGGGTGACCCCAAACTTTTGAACGGTAGTGTAAAGGATCTGCCAGGCACAGCTTCGGGGTTAACTCCCATAGGTAATCAGTCTGCACCTGAATCTACGTCTCTGAGACTGACTCCATCTTCCACCACTCAGGATGGCAGGCTTAGGAGTGGGAGAGCCTATCGCAGCCTGGCCAGACGGAGCTAGCTCCCGCCCTCTGTCTATTTATACCTGCCTTTCCTGTTCCTCCTTTGCTTGTGATTCTTTCCGTGTGGTTTCCTGGCCCAGCTACAGCTCCTAACTATTTGATCCTGCTTCATATTGACCCTGGCTTACTGACTACTCTCCTGCTCTGCGTTTGGTACCTCGTGCTCTCCTGGTTTGACTTGGCTCGTTCACCACTCTGGTTGCTCACGGTGTTTCCGTGGGCAACTGCCCCTTTCCCTTTGCTTTGTTTTCCCTTGTATTTTTGTCTCGTGCACTTACTGAGCGTAGGGACCGCCGCCCAGTTGTACCCCGTCGCCTAGGGCGGGTCGTTGCAAGTAGGCAGGGACAGAGTGGCGGGTAGATTAGGGCTCACTTGTTCGTTTCCCTACCCCCGTCGTTACAGGTAGTGTATGTATATTGTAGCAGTGCAGCTACTGGACAGTGCAGAAACTGTCTGGTTTTAAGCAGCGAGGGAACATGTACAGCAGAGTGTGTTTTCTCTGCTGTTGCTTGGGTGTAAAACCCGAAATAGGGCATGGTTTGATAGTATGTGAAGGAGAAGGGCGGTTTCCACTCCATACAGACAGTCCGTGTCTTGGGCTGTCTGATGAGCCTAGTTAGGCTTCACCTGAGGCGGCTCTTTAATTGAGGTGTGTACTGTTCACACTGGGCTCTCAGTCTGGTGAAGACAGGCATGCTAGCCTGTGAGAGTCACCACCGTGTAATATAAAACTGCCTATGTTTTGTGGTACTGGGTACAAGGCTCAGGGTCTCTTAGTGAGGGACACTTAATGTTTAGCTAGAGGCTGGACGGCCTAGGGTTTGTTTTGAACTGCTCTGTAAAACCATCTTTCATATGTGAAGACAATAAAGCTAGCTGTGGCTGGTTTAAACTTTTATTCAATGAGTTGGAGGGAACTTTCTGTGTGTTTCAACCATCTCACCCCACACACATACACACACACACACACACACACACACACACACACACACACATGTTAAGTGATTTGCATGCTCATAATAAAAATTAAAAACACTGAATTAATTAAACTAATCTAGAAAATTAAAGCTTCATAAATCTTGTAAAAGGCAAAGTAAAAATAGTTGTGATATTCAAAGCGGTTCCGAAGATATTATCGTTTAAAGAAGTGAATATAAAAAATGGAAAATTTGACCAGGACACAGGGGCATCAATGGGTTAATAGGGTTTATTGCTACAGTTTACCTCTTATTGAAGGTTGTGGGGTCTGGACCTTGATGTTTATGAGAGTGGTCCATCACATCATCATGGTTTTTTAAATGTGGCAGTTTTATCTTCAATAAAATATGTTGATTCTTTGTAATTGGATTGGAGTTATAGCACCATTCTTTCTTTTCCATATGTCAAAACTAATTACTAGATACATTGGCCATTTTTACAGATTGTCCATTAATTTATAGACGGTTTGCAACCCTGATCATGCAGATCATGTCATACTGAGGTTGAAGTTCTGTTTACCCTGCCACAAGATATATGGCTTGTACCAAGTATAGAAAAGAATGTTATTTCCCACAACATAGAATTATTGTGTTATATTACTACGGCTGGTAATAATAGGACCCAGATACCAAAATATTTGACATGTCCTTGACATTCACAGTCATACTTTTTATGTAGAAAATATTGTAAGCATATACTGTATGATATAACAGTTTGCTTTAAAAGGAAAATTACAGAAAATAGATGAAATGTAATATATCTAAAAAAAAACTTTTGTATAGTATTAAAATATATATTGTTTTACTGCTTCTGTCTCCCCTCTGAATGGAATTCACTCTTTTTGGGTGATGATAAACAGCACTTATTTGGCTTTGTGTATAATGGGTGCATGATATTATGCTGTATTATTTCTGTTTGCCAGACGTGAGTTATGTATCTAAACAGAGAAGATCTTCGACTCGGAGGGTATTTAGAGTAATTGATGTCATACTATGTCAAAGCAATTTAAAAATGGAGAAAAGAAACTGCTAAAAGCAGAGTCAAACAGGGTAAGAGCAGGTTCAAAGAACATAGCTGATCTTACAGGCAAAAAAGCCTCAACTCTACAGCTAAAAAACAAAATCCCTGGCAGGAATGTTCAGATTAATTAATGTCATATAGTGTGTTCAAGCAATGTGAGATTCCAAGGCAGCATGAATAGAAGAAAGGGAATATTTGTCAAAACGTGATATTTTTTCGCATGGGATGTTGTTCACTCATAAAGCATCATTATCCTGAGTCATCAACATGTCTCAAAGTACCCCCATAATATGATAAATGAGGCCCCTAGAAACTGGTAACAAAGATAAATAATCTCACATGGGATAGTACTCATCTCATAATTACAGCTTAAACTAATTTTAATGGAAATACATACATATTTTATACATCAGAATTATAAAATGTCCTTTCTAATTTAGTGACAAAAGTTCTAGCTCTTTAACCCTTTCACTGGCCAGGGGTTTCTGGACGTTTTGCACCTCTGGTAGCCCGGACAATTTTGACTCTTTTGACATGTACGAATAAAAAGTTATAAAATGAAATATTTATACTAAACCCCCCCATACCCAAATATATTGTGAAATAAGACACCTAGCACATTGTCAAAATGACATTCAGCGCTTCATGCACACAGGCACTTTCATGCAATTTTCCATCGTTGTGTAATTTTTGGTAAAAAAAAACAAAACACACAATACTTTCTTAAAAAAAGTTCAAGATATAAAGAATTTACGCTTGTATATTACAAACATCTTCATCAACAAGAGCTTGTGCGCTCCAAAAAATTAAAACAGAGGCCACATTTGTACTTCCACAAAAGATAAAATGTGAGGGCTTCGACAAAGCATGGGATCACATGAACCGGTTGTAAGCTGTACGTTATTCCACATAGAAAATGTTGTGCTAAGTGGAGAGTGCCACGATTGCTATCCCTTCTTTAATTAAAAAAATAGTGCACACCCCAGACAGCTAAAAAAATGTTTTTAAAAAGTACACAGCATGCCATGTATAAAAATACAACTTAAAAAGGTAGATGCTCAACCTACTTCATGCAACATTGCATCAAACATTGATTATAGGCAGAAATTAACCTTTGCGACTAAAATACTTACTAAAGCAGACCCCTTAGGGTATGTTCACACGGCCTATTTTTGGCCGTTTTTTTGGGCCGTAAACGGATGAAAAATCGGAAGCATTCGGTTCCGACGGGTCGTTTTTTCGCGCAGTCGTTTTTAAAAACGGCCATGTAAAAAAAATGGCCGCGAAGAAGTGCAGGTCACTTCTTGGGACGTTTTTGGAGGTGGTTTTCATAGACTATTGAAAACAGCTCCAAAATCGGCCGTAAAAAACACTGCGAAAAACGCCAGTTGCTCAAAAAACTTCTGAAAATCAGGAGCTGTTTTCCCTTGAAAACAGCTCCGTATTTTCAGACGTTTCTGAGTTTGCGTGTGAACATACCCTAAGACAAACCTTAGACATACTCTTCAAAAACCTGTAAGATATGAGGAGTTGATACATACCACACATGTCTATGTTCACTCTTTTGAGTGTTAAATAAATGCAAAACCCACCAAATACACCAACCGATTTTTGCATTCAAATTTAATGATGAATTATATATGTTCTATATAGATCTAATCCCCTATACACAGATGTGTCCTCCCTTACTTTCTCTTTAAATCTAACAAAATCCAGAATTTTAAATTAAGGCTCTCTTCACATATGCTTTGAAGACTCCTTTAGGAGTATCAATTCCAGATTCCATCATGTTTGCCGCACAAAATAGTGCAGCATGCAGCGCTATTTTGTCCGGCAAAGTGATGCAAACCATGATGAAAACCCGGGCGACGTTTTTTCCTGGTATTCTGTTATTCTGATGGAACAGTATAACGGAAATCGTATTGCAGATGTAAGCAGAGCCAAACATGTAAAAAAAAACATATGCCTCCAACGAATGCCTCTGATAGAAGCCACCTGTCAGCCATCTGTCGCCCATAGATTCCCATGTTAACGCTCATAGACTCTAAACTTCCATGTGGTTCGAACCTATCTCTGCAAGGACGTAGAACGTCCTTCAGATTTACACTGTTTGGCGCTCCCTGGTGGCATTTAGCTCTGTGATACAGCTCTAGAGAGCTGTATCCGAGGGAGAAGAGTAATGTAAAAAACACACAAATTTAGAGATTTGCTTTTGGCAAATTCATGAGACAAAAAGGGGAATCTATTCTCTTGTTATATTCTATGTAGCACCAAATTGACAAAACAGGAGCATTGATTTGCTCACTCCTAGTCCTAAGCAGATTAGAGCACAAGGCTACACCTTAACATTCATATGTCCTTGTAATACTAAAGATAATTTACTCTTCTGCTAATGATGTATACACTCTTTGTGTTTTTCTCAGAACTGATAGGTCCTCTTTAACCAGTTAGTGAACGCCAATACGCCTTTTTAACGGCGGCCACTAATGGGCTTTATTCTGATGCATACGCCTTTTCACGGCCCTGCATCAGAATAAATAAGCAGAGCAGGGAGCCGAAAAATCTCCCTGCTCTCAGCTACCAGAGGTAGCTAAGGGCTGGGGGCATCCCTGCTCGAACGGATGAGATTGATATCTGTATCCAGGGGTGGATTAAGGGCACCATGGGCCCCAGGCACTTTTTCAAGTCTGCCCCCCCCCCCCAAACTCCGAAGACAAAACCTTGAAGACACTGTAACGTATATATTTGCAGATTTCTGTTTAGGCGGACACAGATCTGTCACCGTTTTAAATTAGCTGTAAAAGCAGAATGAGCCATATAGAAGAGAAAAAGCAGAATACTTTGAGACACTAAAGTGGTCAGCAGCTTTATAACTTTTTTATTTTTATGTCAATGGAGTGGTGTGTGAAGGATATTTATTTTGCGGAGGAGTTGTAGTTTTTATTGGCACCATGTAAAGTACCATATAATGGGTGAATTGGAAAAAACGGAGATGTTTTTTTGGGGTTTAGTTTTTACTGTATATATTTACCTTCTCATGGTAAAAGTAGATTTAACATATACTTTTACCTTAAGAGAAGGTAAATATATATAGACCCAGAATCAAGCTCAGTACAAATATACAGACCCAGAACCAGGCTTAGTACAAATATACAGACCCAGAACCAAGCTCCGTACATATATACAGCACTAGAACCAAGCTTAGTACATATATATATAACTCCAGAACCAAACTCTGTGTATATATATATACACAGCACCAGAACCAAGCTCAGTACATATATACAGTACCAGAACAAATACAGTTCAGTACAGAGATAATTAGCAAATTGAGTTTAACCCCTGCTGTATAAATTTGTATGACATAAAACGACAGCTCCCAGTATAGCCTGAACAATGGTTAGGATATGCTGAGAGTTGCTGTTAAACAAAAAAAGAATGCTACCATCCGTGATCTCGCTGCAGAGACTACAGTACTGATCAGTCACAGGGAGAATAAAATTTACATTGAGTGACTCACAGGTGACGTCTTAGATTATTTTTCTCTTTTTTTCTCCATCCAGTCCAGACCTCTATGATGACTTCTCCCGGGCATGGCCCCTTTCTGCAGTTCACAGCTCAGATGTCTTCGGCTCCTCACTTTTCCAACATTTCCGCACTTGTAAATGAAGATAAAATTCTCATGATGCCACACTCTATGCTTCTAAATATAATAGTATCATACAATGAATATAATAGTACTATACACTGTGCCCCTGAATATAATAATATTATACACTGTGCCCTGAATATAATAGTACTATACACTGTGCCCCTGAATATAATAGTACTATACACTGTGTCCCTAAATATAATATTATTATACACTGTGCTCCTGAATATAATAGTATTATACACTGCCCCCTGAATATAATTAAATTGTCAAACACTATAAAGTAAAACAACACACATTAACAATGCTCCCTGTACATAGCACCAGACACAATGCCCCCTGTAGATAGTGCCAGTTACAATGCCCTCTGTAGATAATGCAGCTTGTAGATGGTGCCAGTCACAATGCCTCCTGTAGATAGCGCCAGTCACAATGTCCACTGTAGATAATGTAGAGGATAAAAGAGCCGATACCGATACTATATTGCTCTTTTCCTACACTTTTTTCCTCTACATACCCTGTCCCCGGGGCTAAGGAATTAGTACCGAGGGACTGCAGTGGGTGGCAGCTGGCAACCTATACCATTTCATTCCTCCCATAGCCTCGGAGGAGCGCCGTTGATCCCTCACCTTTTTCCATTGTGCACTGTAGATAAGGTCCCCTGTAGATAGCTCCAGTCACAATGCCTCCTGTAGATAGCTCCAGTCACAATGCTCACTGTAGATAATGCCCCCTGTAGATAGTGCCAGTTACAATGCCCTCTGTAGATAATGCCCCCTGTAGATAGATCCTCTGTTCTGGGCTAGCTAAATTAAGTGGCTTGTGATATAAGTGGAGTTACTAAACCACAGTTAAAAAGAGGAGTTAAAGCCCTTGTAAGTACTCTTCTTTTCTTTTACTTTAAAGGGAATGTGTGGCCAGCAAAACATGTTTTTTTTTTTTTAATTAAACATTTAGTGTGTAGGTGTTTAAACATTGTTCACATTTTTTTTATTTTTTTCACGAGTCAGGAAATATTATAAATTAGATTCTAATTTATAATATTTCCCATTGCTGGTCACTAGATGGAGCTATTCCCAAAATTGCAGCATTGCATGTGGTAAAGCAACCACATTGCTTTTTGCTGCAAAATTGGGTAAAAAGCACTCGCTCTAGTGAGCTCTGAGAATCCCCCCCTCCTTTATCCTGGCTAGTGCCGGGATAAACGAGGGGATTGAACGGTCTAACCTCCTACACTGTGTGTCGCCATTTTTTGAGCTAACACACAGTGTAGTAGGTTTACATACAGTAGTAAACACACACAAACACGAACATACATAGAAATCTCTTACCTGCTCCTGCCGCCGCGGCTCCCTCCGGCCCGTCCGCTCCGTCTGCTGCCGCTGGTCCAAGTGCACAAGTCCGGAAGCCGCGACCGGAAGTAGTAATCTTACTGTCCGGCTGCGACTTCCGGTCCACAGGAAAATGGCGCCGGACGGCGCGCATTTCAAATTGGACTGTGTGGGAGCGGCGCATGCGCAGTTCCCACACAGACGGCGTACACAGAAGTGGATGGGACGGGACCCGTTCACAGTCCCTATGGGACTGTGGCTGCCGTATTCCATGTCTGTATGTGTCGTTAATCGACACATACAGAAATGGAAAAAAAAATGGCAGCCCCCATAGGGAAGAAAAAGTGTAAAAATAAGAAAAAGTAACACACAAACACACAATTTAATCCAAACGTTTTTAATAAAGCACTAACATCTTTAACATATTAAAAAAAATGTTGTGGTAACACTGTTCCTTTAACAATTGTTCACTGTTTTTTTGTAACTGGGATAATGGACAGCAAGATTGGAGGTTTTCTTCAGTGCACAGTTTGCCATATGTATGCACGACTGGAGTCGGAGTTCCAGGGTGAATACCTCTGTGGCAGATGTGAGCATGTTGGTCACCTGGAAGCTAGCATTAGAGATCTGGAGGAGCAAAATGCAACACTGAGGGCGATAGACAATCTTGAGCGGAGCATGCTGCTGACGAAACAAACAGTTAGTGGGGTAGAATAGGAGGGTGAAGACATGGGTCAGCAGGACTAGTCAAGTAGCTGGGTTAATGTAGTTAGGGGCAGTAGAATTGGGTCCAAGAAAAGGAAGGCCAATCCTGTTTCTGATATTCCAAGCAAAATTGCCAAGTTGGGTGATGATGCGAGGGTGTCGGTCTCAGAAATGGCTTCCCTAGTGGATACTGATCTCCCTAACAGCCAGGAGAACAGTCCAGCTAGTAGTCGGCGGGATGGTAATGCAGGTAAGGCAAGACAGTTGATAGTTGTAGGGGATTCTATAATCAGGAAGACGGATAGAATAATTTGTTGCCAAGACCGCCTTAACCGAATGTTTTGCTGTCTCCCTGGGCCAGGGTTCGGCATGTGGTGGAACGGGTGGAAAAATTGTTGGGAGGGGCTGGTGATGATCCAGCTGTTGTGGTCCATGTAGGTACCAACGACAGAATAATTGGTAGGTGGAGGAGTCTTAAAGAGGCTCTGTCACCAGATTATAAGTGCCCTATCTCCTACATAGTCTGATCAGCGCTGTAATGTAGATAACAACAGTGGTTTTTATTTTGAAAAACGATTCTTTTTTAGCAAGTTATGAGCAATTTTAGATTTAGTTTCTTAAAGACCAACTGGGCGTGTTTTTTCTTTTGACCAAGTGGGTGTTGTAAAGAAGTGTATGAGGCTGACCAATCAGTGACCAATCAGCCTCATACACTTCTCATTGTTCCAGCCCAGCATGATCCACAGCACAGTGTGATTGTGCAGTGAAAGAAGCTGGGATGGAACAATGAGAAGTGTATGAAGCTGATTGGTCACTGATTGGTCAGCCTTATACAGTTCTTTACAACACCCACTTGGTCAAAAGTAAAAACACGCCCAGTTGGTCTTTAACCCCTTAAGGACGCAGCCTAGTTTTGGCCTTAAGGCTCAGAGCCCATTTTTCAAATCTGACATATTTCACTTTATGTGGTAATAACGTCGGAATGCTTAAACCTACCCAAGCGATTCTGAGACTGTTTTCTCGTGACACATTGGGCTTCATGTTCGTGGTAAAATTTGGTCGATATATTCAGTGTTTATTGGTGAAAAATTGCAAAATGTAGAGAAAATTTAGAAAAAAATAGCATTTTTCAGAATTGAAATGCATCTGCTTGTAAAACAGACGGTTATACCACCCACAATAGTTACTAGTTCACATTTCCCATATGTCTACTTTAGATTGGCATCGTTTTTTGAACATTCTTTTATTTTTCTTGGACGTTACAAGGCTTAGAACATAAACAGCAATTTCTCATATTTTTAAGAAAATTTCAAAAGCCTTTTTTTAAGGTACCTCTTGAGTTCTGAAGTGGCTTTGTGGGGCCTATGTATTAGAAACCCTGATAAAACACCCCATTTTAAAAACTAGACCCCTCAAAGTATTCAAAACAGCAGTTAGAAAGTTTTTTAACCCTTCAGGCATTTCACAGGAATTAAAGCAAAGTGGAGGTGAAATTTGCAAATTTCATTTTTCTTGCTGAATTTCAATTTTATTCATTTTTTTTTCTGTAACACAGAAGGTTTTACCAGAGAAACACTACTAAATATGTATTGTCCGGATTCTGCAGTTTTTAGAAATGTCCCACATGTGGCCCTACTGCGCTCGTGGACTAAAACACAAGCCCTAGAAGCAAAGAAGCACCTAGTGCATTTTGAGTCCTCTTTTTTATTAGAATATATTTTAGGCAGCATGCCAGGTTTGAAGAGGTGTTGAGGTGCCAAAACAGTAGGAATCCCCCAATAGTGACCCCATTTTGGAAACTACACCCCTCAAGGAATTCATTTAGGGTTGTTGTTACCATTTTGACCGCACAGTTTTTTCACAGCACGTATTTGAATTGGGCTCTGAAATGAAAAAAATGTCATTTTTTCCAATAAAATGTCATTTGTGATCAAAATTTCTTATTTTCACAGGGAACAAAATACCCCATTTTGTTGCCCAATTTGTCCTTAGTGTGGCAATACCCCATTTGTGGTGATAAACTGCCGTTTGGGCCCATGGGAGGGCTCAGAAGGAAAGGAGCGCTATATGTTTGTTGGAGTCCAGATTTTGTTGGATTGGTTTTCGGGTGCCATGTCGCATTTGCAGAGCCTCAGAGGTATCAAAGCAATGGAAACCCACCAAAAGTGACCCCATTTTGGAAACTACACCCCTCAAGGAATTCATTTATGGTTGTTGTTAGCATTTTTACCACACAGTTTTTTCACAGCACCTATTTCAATTGGGCTGTGACATTAAAAAAATGACATTTTTTCCAATAAGATGTAATTTTTTACCAAAATTTCTTATTTTCACAGGGAACAAAATACTCAATTTTGTTGCCCAATTTCTCCTGAGTGCATCAATACCCCATTTGTGGCAATTAACTGCCGTTTGGGCCCATGGGAGGCCTCAGAAGGGAAGGAGCGCTGTGTGTTCTTTGGAGTACAGATTTTGCTGGTTTGGTTTTCGGGTGCCGTGTCGCATTTGCAGAGCCCCAGAGGTATCAAAGAAATGGAAACCCACCATAAGTGACCCCATTTTGGAAACTACACCCCTCAAGGAATTCATTTATGGGTAATGTGACCATTTAGACTCCATAGTTTCTTCACAGAACTTATTTGAATTGGGCTGGGAATTAAAAAAATATATATTTTTTCCAATAATATGTCATTTTAGCTCAAAAATTCTTATTTTCACAAGAAATAAAATACTCCATTTTGTTGCCCAATTTGTCCTGAGTGCGGCAATACCCCATTTGTGGTGATATACTGCCGTTTGGGCCCATGGGAGGGCTCAGAAGGAAAGGAGCGCTGTGTGTTCTTTGGAGTACAGATTTTGCTGGATTGGTTTTCGGGTGCCATGTCGCATTTGCAGAGCCCCAGAGGTATCAAAGCAATAGAAACCAACCACAAATGACCCAATTTTGGAAACTACACCCCTCAAGGAATTCATTTATGGGTGTTGTGACCATTTTGACCCCATAGTTTTTTCACAGAACTTATTTGAATTGGGCTGGGAATGAAAACTAAATTATTTTTTTCAAATAATATGTAGTTTTGGCTGAAAATTTCTTATTTTCACAAGAAACAAAATACCCCATTCTGTTGCGCAATTTGTTCTGAGTGCCGCAATACCCCATTTGTTGTGATAAACTGCCGTTTGGGCCCATGGGAGGGCTCAGAAGGAAAGGACCACCATTTGGCCTACTGGGGATTTTCTAGTGCGAAGTCATGTATGCAGAAGCCCCTGAGGTACCAGTACAGTTGAAACCCGCAAGAAGTGACCCCGTTTTAAAAACTACACCCTTAAGGCATTCATCTAGAGGTGTAGTGAGCATTTTGACCGGAGACCTACACCCCATAAACTGTAATGTGGGTTCTCCCGGGTATGGAAATACCCTACATGTGGCTGTTATCAGCTGCCTGGACACACAGCAGGGCTAAGAGGGGAAAGACGAGGGGGGATAAGCTGTGTGGAGTGCATCAGGGTAAGTAAAATTGGGGTAAATTATAAACCAAGGGATGTATGATAAATTTTTAAACACTTTCATACAGAGCTCTGGTTATTCGGGACACGTGTCACATTGATATATTGTGTCATCCATTATCGCCCTCTTATAGCAGACTTTGCACCTCTTTTGACTTTTTCCCTTCTTGCCAGTTTGGGGAACTTCTCCTGGAAAGTGTTGCCCTGGTACGATGCATGTGGGCTCGCTTCCAGAAGTACTGGGTGCCCCCCCCTTCTTGGTCCCTAAAGATTAGGTTCTTGATAATCACCTCTTGAAATTCCAGGAAAGTTCCCGTCTGGCCTGCACATCGACGTAGCATGTACGCATTGTACAATGCCATCTGTATGATGTGCACGGCCAGCTTCTTATACCACACCGCATGGCGCTGTAGGGCTTCAGGGCTTGATCTTACAAGTCCATCCCTCCCATGTAGCTATTGTAGTCCAGGATAGTCTGGTTTGGGGGTGGCCTTTCCTTCATATATCCTAAACCTGTAGGTATACCCTGATGCACTCTCACAGCTTATACATCTTCACGCCATACCTTGCCCTCTTACCCGGCAGGTACTCGCGGAATTGAACCCTCCCTTTAAAATGTACCAGGGACTCATCAATAGAAATACACTTCTCGGGGGTGTATGCTTGGGAAAACCGGGCACTGGAACGGTCTAATAGGGGTCTCCGTTTATACAAACGGTCAAAACTGGGGTCATCTCGGGGTGGGCACGGCTCATTATCAGTATAATGTAAGAAATTAAGTATTGCCTCATTTATTTATTTTTTTAGGTTCCAGTTCAGTTCTGAAGTTGCTTTGAGGGACCCATATATTAGAAACCCCTATCAAATACCCAATTTTAGAAACTAAACCCCTCAAAGTATTCACAACAGCATTTAGAAAGTTTATGAACCCTTTAGGTGTTTCACAAAAATTTAGAGCAAAGTAGAGTGAAATTTACATATTTTTTTTTGTCAGAAAATCCTCTTTATACCATTTTTTTTATAACACAAAAGGATTTATCAGAGAAACGCAACTTAATACTTATTACCCAGATTCTGCAGTTTTGAGAAATATCCCACATGTGGCCCTAGTGCGGTAATGGACTGAAGCACCGGCCTCCGAAGCAAAGGAGCACTTAGTGGATTTTGAAGCCTCTTTTTTATTAGGCACCATGTCCGGTTTGAAGAGGTCTTGTGGTGCCAAAACATTGGGAACCCCCCAAAAGTGACCCCAATTTGGAAACTAGACCCCTTGAGGAATCCATTGTAGTTTTCTTGGGGTGCATGTGGCTTTTTGATCAGTTTTTATTCTATTTTTAGGTGGCGTGGTGACTAAAAAACAGCAATTGTACGTTTTTGTTTTTTTCGGTTTTTTTTACGGCGTTCACCGTGCGCTATAATTGACATGTTCACTTTATTCTGCGGGGCGATACGATTACGGCGATACCAGATGTTTATAGTTTTTTTTTATGTCTTATGGCGTTAGCACAATAAAATACGTTTTGTAAACAATCATTCACTTTTTGTGTTACCTTATTCTAAGAGACAGAACTTTTTTATTTTTCAATCAATAAAGCCGTGCGAGGACTTATTTTTTGCGAAACGAACTGTAGTTTCGATCAGTACCATTTTTAGTTACATGTGACTTTTTGATCTCTTTTTATTCCATTTTTTGGGAGGTGAAGTGACCAAAGAATTGTGATTGTGGTTCGGTTTATTATTATTTTATTTTACGGCGTTCACCGTGCGGGATAAATAATGAAATAATTTTGAAGTTCAGGCCGTTACGGACGCGGCGATACCAATTATGTATAGTTTATTTGTTTGTTTATATATTTTTATTAATAATAAATGACTGATAAGGTAAAAAGGGGGATTTTTACTTTTAATACTTTTAAATCTTTTATTTTCTTATTTTTACACATCTTTTTTTAACTTTTTTTTAACTTTATTACTTTGTCCCACTAGGGGACATGAGGGCAGGAGGCCCTGATTGCTATTCTAATACACTGCACTACATGCATAGTGCAGTGTATTAGAACTGTCAGCTACTCACTGACAGCAAGCATAGTGGGTCCTGACGTTGTCAGGACCCACTAGGCTTCCGTCTATGGCATAGCCGGACGCCATTGTTTGGTGTCCGGTTGCCATAGTCACCATCGCCGGCCGCTGTCGCGTAGCAGGCCGGCGATGGCAGCTTAACCCCTAAAAAGCCGCGATCTCTATAGAACGCGGCTTTTAAGGGGTTAATCAGCGGGGACACATCGATCGGTCCCCGCTGTAGGAGCTGTGACAGCTGCTGAACAAGACAGCAGCGTCACAGCTCCTGTATGTGTCGGGAGGACGGCCGAAACGGCCGTTACTCCCGAAACGTACTATTACGGCATGGAGCGCGAACGATACAGCTGCCGTCAAGGAGCGGGAAGGGGTTAAGAAACTAAATCTAAAATTGCTCATAACTTGCTCAAAAATGATCGTTTTGCAAAATAAAAACCACTGCTGTTATCTACATTACAGCGCCGATCAGATTATGTAGGAGACAGGGCACTTATAATCTGGTGACAGAGCCTCTTTAAGAATAATTTTAAAGAACTAGGCTACAAGCTGAAGGGAAGGACCTCCAAAGTAGTATTCTCAGGAAAACTGCCTGTGCCATGCGCATCACAGGAAAGACAGTGGGAGCTCAGGGAGTTAAATGCATGGCTTAAGTCTTGGTGTAGAGGAGAAGGCTTTGGGTTCCTAGAGCACTGGGCTGACTTTTCATTGGGGTACAAACTATATTCTGCAGATGATTTGCACCTAAATGGAAGTGGGTTCTCTGTGCTGGGGGAGAGTATTCTAGCTGGGGTGGCAGAGTTTTTAAACTAGGGCTGAGGAGCGTGGCCAATGTAGAAAATAACAGGGTAGTTAGGTTAGAGAGGGGTCAGACTATATTGGTGGGGGAGAAACAGACTGTGGGGAGAGGACTAGGCAACAAGATAAGGAGATCCTTTCGTTACAAAACAGCAATGAAAATAAAAATGCCCAAATAATGTCAAATAATCACATTTCTGATACTGAAAGTGAAAAATTTAAAGGCAAGTTAAAGTGTATGTTCACAAATGCCAGAAGTCTAGCAAGCAAAATGGGGGAGCTGGAGGCCTTGGTACTGGAAGAAAATATAGATATAGTTGGTGTTGCTGAAACATGGCTAGACTCTTCACACGACTGGGCTGTAAATCTACAGGGTTTTACACTGTTTCGGAAAGACAGGACAAATAGGAAAGGTGGTGGTGTATGTCTGTATGTGAGAAGTGATATGAAGGTGAGTGTGAAAGAGACATTAGAGGGTGAAGATTGTGAGGAGGTTGAAACCTTGTGGGTGGAATTACAAAGGGAGGTAAACACTGAAAAAAATTACTTTTGGTGTAATCTATAGACCCCCCCCCCCCCAATATAACTGAGGAGATGGAAGTTCAGCTATATAAACAGATGGAGCGGGCTGCACAGGCCAGTACTGTAGTGATTATGGGAGATTTTAATTACCGGGATATTAATTGGTGTCATGGTTCGGCTTCAACTGCAAAGGGGAGACATTTTTCTCAACCTGTTGCAGGAAAATTTTATGGGCCAGTTTGTGGAAGACCCGCCTCGAGCTGTAGCTCTGTTGGATCTGGTCATTTCTAATAATGCAGAGCTTGTTGGGAACATCAAGTTTCGTGAAAACCTCGGTAACAGTGATCACAATATAGTTACATTTTACCTATACTGTAAAAAACAAACACGGGCTGGGAGGGCAAAAACACTTAATTATAAGAAGGCCAATTTCTCCAGGTTGAGGACTGCAATTCAGGATATAGACTGGAAAGAACTAATGTCAAATAATTGTACAAATGATAAATGGGAGATTTTCAAATCTACTTTGGGTAATTATAGTGCAAAATTTATTCCCACAGGTAACAAATATAAACGACTAAAATTAAACCCCACATGACTTACACCTTCTGTAAAAAGGGCAATACATGACAAAAAAAGGGCATTTGAAAAATACAAATCTGAGGGTACATCTGTAGCCTTTGTAAAGTATAAAGAGCTTAATAAAATTTGTAAAAAGGTAATAAAATCAGCAAAAATATAAAATGGAAGGCTGGTGGCCAAGGAAAGTAAAACAAATCCCAAAAAACTCTTCAAGTATATAAATGCAAAAAAGCCAAGGTCTGAACATCTAGGACCCCTAGATAGTGGTAATGGGAAGTTGGTCACAGGGGATCAAGAGAAGGCAGAGTTACTAAATGGGTTCTTTAGTTCTGTATATACAACAGAAGAAAGAGCAGCTGATGTATCCGGTGCCAGTGCTGTTAATATATCAGTTGATATACTGAATTGGATGAATGTAGAGATGGTCCAAGCTAAATTAAACAAAATAAATGTACACGAGGCCCCGGGACCAGATGGATTACACCCTAAAGTTCTTAAAGAGCTTAGTTCAGTGATTTCTGTCCCCCTCTTCATAATATTTAGAGATTCTCTAGTGACTGGTATAGTGCCAAGGGATTAGCGCAGGGTAAATGTGGTGCCTATTTTTAAAAAGAGCTCTTGGTCTTCCCCGGGTAATTATAGACCAGTAAGCTTAACATCCATTGTGGGGAAAATGTTTAAGGGGCTATTGAGGGACTATATACAGGATTATGTGACAAAAAATAGTATTATAAGTGACAGCCAGCACGGTTTTATTAAGGACAGAAGCTGTCAAACCAACCTGATTTGTTTTTAGGAAGAGGTGAGCAGAAGCCTAGACAGATTGGCCGCTGTGGATATAGTGTTTTTGGACTTTGCAAAGTCATTTGACACTGTCCCTCATAGACGTCTAATAGGTAAATTAAGGACTATAGGTTTAGAAAGGATTGTTTGTAATTGGATTGAGAATTGGCTCATGGATCGTATCCAGAGAGTTGTGGTCAATGATTCCTACTCTGAATGGTCCTCGGTTATAAGTGGTGACCCCAGGGTTCAGTGCTGGGACCACTATTATTCAACTTATTTATTAATGATATAGACGATGGGATTAATAGCATTATTTTTAAATTTGCAGATGACACCAAGCTATGTAATATAGTTCAGTCTATGGAAGATGTTTGTGAATTGCAAGCGGATTTAAACAAACTGAGTGTTTGGGCGTCCACTTGGTAAATGAGGTTTAATGTAGATAAATGTGAAGTTATGCACCTGGGTACGAACAACCTGCATGCATCATATGTCCTAGGAGGAACTATACTGGGGGAGTTATTTTTGAGAAGGATCTGGGTGTGCTTGTAAATCATAAACTAAATAACAGCATGCAATATCAATCAGCTGCTTCAAAGGCCAGCAAGATATTGTTGTGTATTAAAATAAGCATGGACTCGCGGGACAGGGATGTAATATTACCACTTTACAAAGTATTAGTGAGGCCTCATCTAGAATATGCAGTTCAGTTCTGAGCTCCAGTTCATAGAAAAGATGCCCTGGAGTTAGAAAAAAATACAAGGAAGAGCAACGAAGCTAATAAGGGGCATGGAGAATCTAAGTTATGAGGAAAGATTAAAAGAACTAAACCTATTTAGCCTTGAAAAATGACGACTAAGGGGGGACATGATTAACTTATATAAATATATGAATGGCACATACAAAAAATATGGTGAAATCTTGTTCCATGTATTTCTAGAACAAAAAAATATAAGCTCTTATGTGTAGAATTTTTTTTTTACTTCCCTTTTCCAATCCCTTGGTTGAACTTGATGGACATGTGTCTTTTTTACTGGAGTGTCTGGAGATTGTAAACAAGTTACAATGAACACAAATGGTGAGCCCAGGGGACCGCCTTCTCTCCCAGGTTTGCAAGGAGAGGTTTAACCCCTTAGTGACCACCAATACACCTTTTCACGTGATTCACTAATGGGCTTTAGGCTAGGCTGACGCCTTTTCACGTCAGCCTAGTCTAAGTCCTGCACGGGTCTCCCGTGCAGGCAGGAGCCGGGGCTCTGCTGTCTGATGACAGCTGAGCTCCTGCTCCAACGCCCGCGATCGAAGTTTACTTCGATCGCGGCCGTTTAACCCGTTAAATGCCGCCGTCAATAGCGACCGCGGCATTTAACTTTGTTTACAGAGGGAGTGTGCTCCCTCTGTCACCCATCGGCGGCCCGCGAATTAAATCGCGGGTCTCCGATGGGCTGTCATGGCAGCCGGGGGCTTGATAAAAGCCCCCAGGTCTGCCCTGGACATATTCCTGTTAGGACGCGCCGGAGGCACGTCCTAACAGATTGCCTGTCAGATTTACACTGACAGGCAATAATGCTCTGGTATACGAAGTATACCAGAGCATTATAGCAGCGATCGGAATATCGCACAGTAAAGTCCCCTAGTGGGACTAATAAAATCAGTCATCAAAGTGAAATAAATATTATTAATAAAAAGTACAGTAAAAAAATAAATCAATTTTTTTCCATAAAAAGTGGTTTTATTTAGTAAAAGTGTAAAAAAAAAAAAAAAGTACACATATGTGGTATCGCCGCGACCGTAATGACTCCATTAATAAAGTTAATAGGTAATTTAAACCGCAAAGTGAACACCGTAAAAAAAAAAAAAAAAAAACATGGCGAAATTGCAATTTTTTTCCATTGCCCCCCAAAAAAGTCATAATAAAAATGAATCAATAAGTCCCATGCACCCCAAAACAGTACCATTCAAAACTACGTCTTGTCCCGCAGAAAACAAGCCCAAAAAATCACTACATTGATGGAAAAATAAAAAAAATTACGGCTCTTGGAAAGCGACGATGCAAAAGCAAATAATTTTAGTTCAAAAGTGTTTTTATTCTGCAAAAGTCGTAAAACATAAAAAAACCTCTACATATGTGGTATCGCCGTAATCGTACCGACCCATAGAATAAAGGTAACATGTTATTTACGTCGCATAGTGAACGGCGTCAATTTAAAAACGCATAGAACAATGGCGGAATTTCAGGTTTTTTTTATAATCCCCCCCAAAAAGGTTAATAAAAGTTAATATAAAAATTATATGTACCCAAAAATGGTGCCATTAAAAAGCACAACTAATCCCGCAAAAAACAAGTCCTCTTACAGCTATGTAGACGAAAAAATAAAAAAGCTATAGCTCTTTGAATGCGACTATAGAAAAACGAATAAAATAGCTTGGTCATTAGGGCCTAAAATGGGCTGGTCACTAAGGGGTTAAGAGTAGATTGGAGCTGGAGAATATGTTGAGGCAAATTTAAGAAGAAAGATGGTAGCACCCCAAAATTGAAAGCCCGGAGACTTCTTAGCCATAGGGAGAAGGTAATTTCTAAACTGACAAGTAGGTATGGGGAAAATGGCATCTCTGGGTCGGTTCTTGTCGACCCTAAAGGCAACTTCAATAGCCAGCTGAGAGAAAAAGGGTGAGTTAAATATCTGCATAATCAGAGCCACAATAGAATCAATTAGATGCTGCTCATTGGAAGTGTCAGATAGTCTATCAGAATTTTGTGTTTAGTGTCTAGATTGTCAACAGTATGGTGGAGAAGAAGCAGGGGGTGACCCAGTGTTTCCACAGAAGCGTGAAAAGAGATATTTTTCTGGTCCAAGGAGTGTTTACTAGTAGTGTAGCAACCTCTCCACAATTGCAAGGTCAGCCAAGATGTCGACAAGCGTTGTGCCATCACCTCAAATTCCCCTTTAGATTTAAAATGACCCCATAGTTTGTTGATTAGACGGTCCTCGTCAACCACAAACAGGGCACTTAGGAACAAGTGGGAGAAGGTTGGCATGGAAAATTCAGGGGACCTTCGTGTTTTTTTTGTTCAATAGGCACACAATGGAAGGGGAGAAGGCAGGTGGGTCTGTAAAAGGCCGATTTGAGGAAATAGAGGGTGTTGGCGCAGATTGTGGAGGAGGATGAGGTTGATCCCACCTCTCCAGGTTTTTGCATTGTAGTGGGTGCCAGGAGAATTGGGTGTACATAAAAGATTCAGAACAGGGCAGATGGAACAGTGGGAATCAAATCAAGAGGTTGTGGCAGCTCTATGGTCTCGGTGATGTTCAAATGCTAAGAGTGGAGTAGTAGTCCATGCTTGTTATAGTGGCAACTGCCCAAGCCTGGAATCTGCCTGTGAAGAGTAGTATAGCAGAAAAATCCAGGCAATCATAGCACCCCAGAAAGGAATGCAGGCAGCTTGGAGCCATGGAAGGTACGTTTTTGTTAGGCTCTATTTTTTTTCCCCCATCCTTAAACTTTAGATTAAAGAGAAATGCAGAGGAGTCAAGGGAGGATCATGTGACGCTTGGTAGTGCCGAGCGGAGCTCCATGATTCACCTTTCTCATGAGCTGTATTAACATGATGAAGAGCTGTACAGTGAATGTTAGAATATTTTGGGTGGACCAGGTATAGACAAACAAAGCAGAAACATGCCAGCGAAAGTGGAGGCTATTTTGTACACATGTCCACCAAAGGAAGGAAATCTTTGGGTAATATATCTCTCAAATACATTAGAAATATAGCTGATGCCACTGGGGGAATTTATAATAAATTTATCTCCGAAAGAGTTTAGAAAAAGTGACCTCACTGGGAGAATAGATAAAGATTTGAGCTCACCAAACTTGATGGGTAAACCCAGACAAGCATTAGCGTGCAGAGGGAAGTAGTAATCCTCCCAGAATGGACAGCTGGGACCCTAGTCCAACAAGCCCTATCCTGGGAAGTAGTATAGAAGCCATAAAAAAATAAATAAAATCTCTATAAACAACGTGGCTAACCAAGTTGGAAATATGCGAAGCAATATATCCTTTTTTTTTTTTTTTAATCAGTTCAATTTTATTCAATAAACTCCACATTATTACAGGTCATTGTACGTTCTCATACAGTGTATAAGCAAATTTCAACAGACCCAATTATTTACATCCAACCAAACATTCCCTTCCCCCCAACTCCCCCTTGTATCCCCCCAGCCGGTCTTCTCAGTACCACTTTTCCAATCCTCTCTCCTTCTCTTCCCCTTTTTCATTCCCCATCCTACGCCTGCTCTCCGTATGTACCCCCCCGTCAGTGGCCCTATACCTGAACGTGTGACCTTAGTGTCATTAGCTCCACAGAAGCATACCCAGATTGATCAATCCACCTAGCCCATTGTTTTTCAAACTTGACCCTGGACCCCCTCTTGGAGTATATCCTATATTCCATCAGAACCTGTGAGTTAAGTGCCCCTATGATTTCTTGTTTTGATGGTGGCTCCGCATCCAGCCAGTGCTTTGCTATTCCTTTCCTAACTTGATACAGTATTTTAGCAATTGCCAACCCTGACATCCTATCCCCCACCAAATCTCCAACATACCCTAGCAGCATTACCACAGGATCCCATGGAATCTGTACCTCAAACACTCTCCCCACTAGTTCCAATATTTCCGTCCACAGAATCCCCAACCTCCCGCATGTCCAGAACATATGAAGGATGTCTGCTTTTTCCTCCGGGCACCTAGGGCACTTGGCATCTGCTCTTAATCCCATTTGTTTCAGCACCCACGGGGTCCTATACACCCTATGTATCAGAAACAACTGCGATCTTCGTTGTGCTACATTAATGGACAAAGTACATGTTGCTGCCAATACCGCCTCCCAGTGGTCTGTTGTAATAGGGCCCACATCCCTCTCCCATACAGCTTTCACTGGTGCCATAGGATCCCCCAGATGTTCCACCAATAACCTGCGATAAACCAATGAAATTAATCCTTTTGACGTTACTGCTTTTGCAATATGCTCCAACACCCCCGCGGCATGCATCGTCAGGTCCACACTGACCGCTTGTGTCTGCACAGCGTGTCGAATCTGCAGGTACTGATAGAACATGCGGGAGTCCAGTTGAAACTCCTCCCTCATTTTCTGAAAGGATTTGAGTATGCCTCCCTCGTACAACTGACTCAATCGTATTATGCCTTGCTGCTCCCACCCCTGCATCCCTTCCAATTTACCCAATTCCCCCAAGTAAGCATTCCTCCAGAGTGGTGTATATTTAGTGCACTCTCCTATCCCCAGCAATTTCTTGCACTGCCACCACACCTTGTGTATGAGCAGCAGAGTGGGTCTGGTACTCGCCATCTGTTTATAGCTGTGCGCTTCCAGTCCTGCCAACGGGTTCTCCCCCCCCCCAGATATGATAGGATGCGCGCACTGGACCCCCATGTCTCTTCCTGCTCCCACCCCCAGAAATGTTGACATTGGGCAGCTAAATAATACACCCAAGCATTGGGCACAGCCAGGCCCCCCTCCTCTTTTGGCAGCTGTAATTTCTCCAGTTTAATCCTAGGTACCCCCTTCTTCCAAACTAGGTCCCTAAAAAGGTTATGCAACCTCCTGAACCAATATTTGGGGATCCATACCGGGGAGTTATGTAGGACATACAGCACCTGGGGCATAAGGATCATTTTAATCAGATTCGTCCTACCCAGAGCCGATAGCGGTAACTTATTCCACGCCTCTACTTTGGCTTTTATCGTTGTTAACAGTGGCATTACATTAAGGGACATATAATCCTGTGCTTTCGCCGTCACCCTAACCCCCAAATACTTAAACTCCGTGACCACCGGTATCTCCACCTCCTCTTCCCCAGTCTGGATAACCCCCGGGTCCATGAGCATTAGAGCCGATTTTGACCAATTAATGAGTAGTCCTGAATATTTCCCAAACCGCTTAATTAGGGCCATCACTAACGGTAGTGTGCGCTCGGTATCCGCCATGAATAACAGCATATCGTCTGCGTATAGTGCAATTCGTTCCTCCACCCCCCCATATCTCAACCCCTGAATATGTTCATGTTGTCTCACTGCGCACGCCAAGGGTTCCACCGCCAACGCAAACAACAATGGAGATAATGGACATCCCTGACGCGTTCCCCGCTCCAGCGCGAACCGATCCGATAGCACCCCATTCACCCTTATCTTTGCTGTCGGGGCTACATACAACAACTTTACCCATTTTATATAATTAGGGCCAAATCCCATTTTCTCCAGAACTGACCACAAATATTTCCACTCCACGCAATCGAATGCTTTAGCCGCGTCTAAGGACATAATGGCTCTCCCCCCACGATTATCCGGCAGAACTTGTAAATTCAAGAACAGCCGTCTCAGATTCACCGCCGTCGATTTGGATGGCATAAAGCCGGCCTGATCTCCATGTACCACCCCAGCCACTACTTTAGCTAGTCGAAGCGCCAATACTTTCGCCATGATTTTAATATCCGCCGTCAGTAGAGAAACTGGTCTATAGGAGCCCGGGAGCTGGGGATCCTTCCCCTCTTTAGGCAGAACGACTATAGTCGCTTCGTACATTGTTTCCGGAAGCCGCCCCCTATCAAAGCTATCTAAAAGAGTGGCCAATAACTGCGGTGCGAGCTCCTCCCCATATTCCTTAAAAACTTCCACCGGAAGACCATCCGACCCCGGCGCCTTTTCACTGGCTAGTATCCCTATAGCTGCCTGGAGCTCCTCCAGAGATATGGGCTCCTCCAATGTCCCTCTCTCCTCCCCTCCCAACCTGGGAAGTTCTATCTCCCCTATATACTCTTCCAGCTGTTGAGGTGTGTGCTCTGCCCTAGAGGCATACAAATCTGAGTAAAACTGCTGAAACACTTTCAAAATCTGTCCTGTATCCGTCTCCAACTTCCCCCCCTCCCCTTTAATAGTGTGTATGTAATTATTCTCCCTCTGAGCCTGCGCCATCCTTGCCAACAGCCGTCCAGTGGTTTCCCCCTCCTCATAATATTGGCGTTTTAAAAACATCCTTTTGTTATCTGCCCTCTCCAACTGATGCTGTTTTAACAACCGCTGCGCCTCCACCCAATGCTTCAGTGTGTCTGGTGTGTTATCTGCTATATGTAGCCTTTCTGTCTCTGTTACCCTTTCCAACAGCGCTTCTCCTAATTGTCTAGACCGTGTTTTTACTGCTGAAATGTGCTGGATGAACACCCCTCTCAGCCACGCCTTCATCGCGTCCCACAGTATCTCTTGCGGTACCGTTCCCGAATTGAATTGAAAGTATTCCTTTATGAGGTCTAAAATTTGTTTATGATCTATCAACTTCAGCCAAAAGGCATTGAGTTTCCAGCACCCTTGCCCCCGCCCTGTCCTCCCCTCCGTCTCTACCTTCATTAACAAAGGAGAATGATCCGATAACGCTCTTTGCAAGTATTCTATCTGGGCTACATATGGTACCGCTGCCGGTGAGCACAAGATCAAGTCTATCCTGGATAAAGACTGATACGTGGAAGACGCACAAGAATACTGAAAGCTATTTGGATGTTTATCCCTCCATATGTCCCGCCAACCCATTTCAGCAACAAGATGGCCAAACGCTGTTAAACCTCCCCCTGTCATGCCGAATTTATCCATATTGGTATTCAATACTGCGTTAAAATCCCCCATCACTAGTAACGGCACCTCCGGGTACCTAGCCAGTTCCTCCACCACTTTCTTGATACATCCGCTAGAAAATGGAGGGGGGACATACAACACCACCAACACACAATTCCAATGATACATCGTACAGTGTACCCCCACATACCGCCCCTCCCCATCCTGGAAGGAGTCGTGACATATAAATGGCACTGCCCTATGTATGAGAAGACTCACCCCCCTTGAATATGTAGTATGGTAAGAATGAAAACTATGGCCTACCCAGGCCCTATGCATCATGGAGACTGAATCCCTAGTCATATGTGTCTCCTGTAATCCTATCACCCTCGACTCCTGTTTCCTAATAAAATCAAATACCGCCTGTCGTTTTCTGGCTTCCCGCAGGCCCCGTACATTCCAGGACAAACAATTAAGTGATCCCATCATCCCTCAACATATCCCAACACATCCTGTTCTCGTAATTTTACATATCCGACCGGCTGGGTCCTCTTTCCCTCCCTCCCCTCCCCCCCCTGCAACCTCCCCCGTAAACCTACCCCTTTCCAAGGGTTGGGGCGACAGAACGTATCTGCCATTACCCATAACAAGCGTCGGCAGGTCAACTCCGCCCACCGTACATTCAACAATACCATAACTCGTTATGCACTTTTCCCGCGTAACTGACCATCCCTCCCGCTGCCATTTTCTTGCAAATAAACTACCATCCCTTCAACATATCGGTACCCCTCAATGTCCATAAACACATTCCTCCTCTTCCGGTCTTCCGCGTTCACCGCAACCATGCCCTCCAACTCCAAGTCCAAACATGACCAGAAACCCTCAATGCCATATCTTGCAATTTTCTACGACACCTGGTTCAGTCCCGCAACCCCAGCCTCCTTTTGTCAGCCGGTCTGTTCCGGATCAACGCCGTCCCTCTGCCTCCGCCGGTCTCAGCTGACTTTCATGGCTATCCAACCATCTAACCGCTTCTCTCGGTGTCTCGAAAAAGGAAGTTGTGCCCAGCGCCACCACTCTCAGACGGGCAGGATACATCATTGAATATTGCACTTGTAACGCCCTTAGGCGTCTCTTTATATCCATAAACTGTGATCTTTTCCGTTGTACTTCCATAGAGAAATCCGGGAAGAAGGACACTTTCACCCCATTAAAGGAGATGTCTTGACGTTCTCTAGCTTTCCTCAGGATCTTGTCTCTATCTTTATAATGTAAAATCTTTATCAGCACCGGTCTCGGCGGCCTTCCCGGAGGGCCAGGTCTGGTCGGCACCCTGTGCGCTCTCTCCACCGCAAATAAAGGGGTCAATTCCTCTCTGCCAAATGTGTCTATCAGCCACTTTTCAAAGAAGTCATCCGGATTCGTTCCCTCCACTCTTTCCGGAACCCCCACAAGGCGAACGTTATTCCGTCTCAGCCGATTTTCCATGTCGTCTGTCTTAGCCAGCAATGTCGCCACTGCCTGCGAGTGTGCCTGTACATCCTGCTTTATGTGAGGAATCGCATCCTCCATGTCTGAGACTCTCCCTTCCACGGCAGTGGTGCGTTTCGCAACTTTCTGCAAATCATTCCTGAGCAGCAAAATGTCCTCCTTCAATCCACCCATCTGGCTTGCTAAGGTATTAAGGACCATAGAATTTTGCTTCACCGCTGCCAAAATGTCCTTTAGGGAGGGTTCCTCCTTCCTTACTCCACTTTTCCCTCCAGCACCTGGCTGATCCTGCATGGCGCCACTCATCTCCTCCTCCTCCTCCTCCTCCTCACTTCTCATGTCCCCCGCCAAAGGAGAGTACCTGGATCCATAAGATGAGCCTCCAGCTGCCTGATCTCCAGCCGACTTTCGCTGCTGTGCAGCCGCCCCCCCTGCTCTCGGCGTGCGGGCGAACCTCTCCAGCTTCTCCACTACTTCCTGCCGGAGGCCTCTATTGCGGCCTTCCTTCTCCTCGGCGCCATCTTGAGCGCGGGACCCGGGACTCGCTGGCGGCGACTTCTGCTTCTTTGAGCGCGTCATTATGGCCGGGTACTCGTGCTCCTCCACCTCCAGACTCTGGTAAGACCCTGGGGAAGCTATTTTCCCCGAATTTTACGGGATATATGGACCTTATAGGATGAATACAGCAGGAGCTCCGGTCACACACGTCCTCTCACATTCACCGCTAGGCCACGCCCCGAAGCAATATATCCTTAATCAGAGATGACCTATCAAAAATCAGATCACACAAAGTGTCATAAAGAGGAGCTGAAAAAAGTTGACTCCACCCTTACAGAGGAATTAAAGAATATTAGAAAGGGCATACTGAGTCTCCGTTCTAAAATCACTGAACTAGCAGACAGATCATGGCGCTGCAATTTCAGAATTGTGACCCCCTCCTCCCTTAAAGGGCCAGTGTGCCAAATCTACCCAGCTTTCCTGGGTACATATGGTACCCTACCCCTCTGCTCAGAGCCTGATCTACAGATTGTGTAGCCTAGCTTGATAGCTCTATATTTGCTGTTATTACTATTGGATTATCTGTTGCTGACCCTGCTTGAACTTGACCATGTCCTGATTGCTGTCTGTCCTGACCTTTTGCCTGATTTCTTTGACAACCGTCTGTTGCCTGCCCTAAACTCTGGTTCAGCAAATTGTATGTGACTGTTCACCTCAGCCGTTGCTAACAGAGACTACTCTGGCAGTAATGACCTAGGGATTCTTGGAGCCAAGTCCACATCTCCAGATGGAGGTTAAATGGGGAAAACGTTGCAATCCCCTAGATCTTGCTTAAGTTTAGCCTCATGCCAAATCCATTGAGAACACAGAGGGTGGGACACCATCCTCTGTTGGCCCTGTGACAGTTGCCTTCCTCTGTGGGCCCCATGACAGATTGGATTAAAACTAGCATTGGGAAGAAGATCTTTTCACTACTGTTTGGAATTGAAGGGCCACACATGGTGCCGTTTAAGCCCCCCACCCCCACGGTAGTTACCTCAGAGCAATGATCACAAAAGTTGTGTTCTAATGACAGAGACTGCATCTTACAGATAGCAAGGGAAAGACAAAAGCTTATAAAAAAAATAAATAAAATTGCAATCTTTCAAGACTACTCAATAGAAACTTAAAAAAAAGAGAAACGCTCCCCCATATCAAAAAGAGATTAAAATTCTGATGGGTCTAGTACTCCTTACTTCTCCCATCAAAATTACAAGTCATATCAGGAAAATACTTTTTTTTTAGTACATTAGAAGAAACTTAAATAAATGGATGTAGAGGGCATAAAAAAAGTGATCAATTCAAGAACAGAATTGACTCCTGAGAGGGGTTGGGGGAGAAAATTCTCAAAGTAAAGACTTGTTGGGAGGAGAAGAGTCCTGGGCAGGAGACAGTGGTGTATTTATTTTCTATATTGATAATGGCTGGATACGAATGTTATTGTATGGAACGTAATATAATGTATAATTGAGGCACACCTAAGGCCTCATGCACACGACCGTAAAAACTCCCGTTATTACGGGTCGTAATTACGACCCGTAATAACGGGCTCATAGACTTCTATTGGCGACGGGTGCCTTCCCGTTTTCTCACGGGAAGGTGCCCGTGCCGTTGAAAAAGATAGAACATGTCCTATTTCAGGCCGTAATAACGGCACGGACAGTCCATAGAAGTCTATGGAGCTCTCGTAATGACGGGTGGCTACATGTGTGCACCCGTCATTACGGCAGCGTTGCTAAGCGACGTCAGTAAATAGTCACTGTCCAGGGAGCTGAAAGAGTTAACTGATCGGCAGTAACTCTTTCAGCACCCTGGACAGTGACTACCGATCAGTATAAACCTGTAAAAAATAAAAATAAAAGACGTTCATACTTACCGAGAACTTCCTGCTTCCTCCAGTCCGGTCTCCCGCCCGTTGCCTTGGTGACGCGTCCCTCTCGACATCCGGCCCGACGTCCTGGATGACGTTTCAGGCCATGTGACCGCTGCAGCCAATCACAGGTCAATCACAGGCTGCAGCGGTCACATGGACTGCCGCGTCATCCAGGGATGTCGGGCTGGATGTGAAGAGAGGGACGCGTCACCAAGACAACGGCCGGGTAAGTATGAATTTCTTTAACTTTTATTACAGAAAGGGCTGTCCCTTCTCTCTATCCTGCACTGATAGAGAGAAGTGGCTGCCGATTAGTGCAGTGCTATTTTGCCGCCAAAAACGTGCCCGTAAATACGGGCGGAATACGGGTGACACCGGACCGATATTTACGGGCACGGGTTCGTAAATACTGGTGCAAAACGGGTCGAATACGTGTGACACCGGACCCGTATTTACGCCAGTATTTACGGGTGGGAAAAAATACGGTCGTGTGCATGAGGCCTAACAAATAATAAATCTTATTTAGCACATAAAGTTGGGTAGCACAAGAATGTCTTTCGGTATATTCATCATATTCACATGTGTCAGTCTACTTATACACAAGAATATTAAATGTAATATTATTTCAAAAGAAATAAATAAGGAAGGATTGTTTATTTTTTTGCACTGTAAATTTGATAGGTTAATCTGTGTAATAGTGTTCCTATACATCTGCCTCTGTATTCATCCATGGTATTAAATTATTCATGTGAAAAATAATTGTCCAGTCACAGTAGCTGGAGATCTAAACTGTGTCATGGACGAACAAATATATAGATCAAGAAATGTAATAAACCTTATCCAAAAGTCACACTAGCTGAGATCTGCCTGCCTGGCACTTGGGCTAATAGTTGTATTGAGAGCTATAAACACAGATAAAAAAAAAGTCTACTCCTGTAATAATGGTTACCTACAGCACCAACCAGACTTGCCCTGTGTCCAAAAAGAAGGAAATGAGCCAGAAAGTTTATCCGATCAGTGTCTGTTAAAAAGTAAAGATGGCAACAGATCTTAAAGGCTATGCAAACCTTAAGGGCAATTTTATTTATTTTTTAATAAAAAGGTTAGTCAGTATGATTATTGCAAACCTTCTAAATAGTTTATATTAAAAAGTTACTTTTTGAGATACAGTTATGAACTTAGATGTGATAGATTACAGGTGGATCCAGTGTGACCCGCTGTCACTGAACCTGTCAATCCCCCGGACCGGACGGGAGAAGGATTTAGAGCAAGATACAGCTGCTATGTTTATTTTTTATTTTTTTTAATTATATGAGTTTCAAAGCTGCTATGTTTAGAGAATACAGAGCAGCTGTATCTCAATTTTTATTAAAAACTATTTAGAAAGTTGCACTAATCACACTGACTAACCTTTTTATTAAAAAAATTGCCTTTCAAAGGTTTACATAGCCTTTCAGAAAAAAAAATTAGGGTTACAAGATGAATGCACACTGGCGCTTTGATAGTGGATCAAAATTGAATAAAGACTGAAATGAATAGCTTCTTCATACAGAATTGGCGGACAGCAAAACCCCCTTTTATCTAGGATGCAGCCAAGGCATTTTTCTGAGGGTTGTTTGAAAAAATCACCAAGTTAAGGAGATCTTATGTAAGATAGAAGATATTGATATTTGCTGAGAGGGGATTTGCCTCGGACCAGAAAAATGACAATACATTTCAATGAGAGGAAGCAAAGTGTCAGTACAAAAAAAACAAAAAACATTACATCAAAAAGGTTGCAACAATAAATAATTGTGAATTGGTAAAACCTGGACAGATGCTTGTAAATAGTCAAGAATCAGAAGGAAACCCACACTATTTCAGCTATTAGATTTAATAATGACACTATTTGTAATAATAAAGAAGCAACTGAAAAAAACCATAACCAGATTATGACATGGTCATTATTTTTTTTAGATGATATTGAAATCCCGAAACTTGCAGAAACACAGAAAAAAAGTTAGATACCCCTATTACTTTAGACGAGCTGAGTAAAGCTATAAAAATACAAAGGGAAACACAGCCCTAAGATCAGTTGACTTTTGTTCGTAAATATATAGAAGATATGTAGATTTGCTATTAGGAATTTTGTTGAGTATAAACTAAGAGCAAATCTTAACCCCTTGAGGACCAAGCTCATTTTGGCATTCAGGACCAGACCCATTTTTTCAAATCTGACATGTGTCACTTTATGTGATAATAACTTGGAAATGCTTTGATGTGTCCAAGTGATTCTGAGAATGTTTTCTCGTGACATATTGTACTTTATCTTAGTGGAAAAATTTGGTTATTTGTGAAAAACACCAAAAGCTTTGAGAACATTTGCAAAAATTATGATTTTTCTAATTTTAACTGTATCTGCTTGTAAAACAGATAAGTAATACCACACAAAAAAAAGTTACTATTTCACATATTTCATATGTCTACTTTATGTTGGCATCATTTTTTATTTTTCTAGGACGTTACAAAGCTTAGAATTTAGCAGCAATTTCTGAAATTTTCAAGAAAATTTCAAAAGGCTATATTTTCAGGCAATCCTCAAAGTATTCAAAACAGCATTCAGAAAGTGTTTTAACCCTTTAGGCGTTTCACAGGAATCGAAGCAAATTAGAGGTGAAATTTATAAATTTCATTTTTTTTGCCAAAATTAATTTGTAAAACATTTTTTTCTGTAACAGAGATGGTTTTACCCAAGAAATGCAACTCAATATTTATTGCCCAGATTCTATTGTTTTTAGAAATATCCCACATGTGGCCCTAGTGTGCTAAAGGACTGAAACACAAGCCTCAGAAGCAAAGGAGCACCAAGTGGATTTTGGGCCCTCCTATTTATTAGAATATATTTTAGGCACCATGTCAGGTTTGTGACCCCATTTTGGAAACTACACCCCTCAGGGAATTTATCTCGGGGTATAGTTAGCATTTTGACCCAACAGTTTTGCTAAATTTATTTGAATTAGTCTGTGAAAATGAAAATCTACTTTTTTTTCTGGAAAAATATAAAATTTTCTAATTTTTGCAAGGAAAAAAGGAGAAAAAGCACCCCAAAATTTGTAAAGCTATTTCTCTCGATTACGAAAATTGCCCATATGTGGTAATAAACTGCTGTTTGGACCCATGGTAGGGCTCCGGAGTAAAAGAGCGCCATTTGGATTTTGCAGCGCAGATTTTGCTGAATTGGTTTCTGGGGTCCATGTCGCATTTGCAGAGCCCCTGAAGTACCAGTACAGTAGAAATTCCCCAGGTGTGATCCCATTTTGGAGACTATAGCCCTCAAAGAATTAAATTAGAGGTGTAGTGAGCATTTTGATCCCTGTTTTATAGATTTTATTAGAATCGGGGCGTGAAAATGTTAAAAAAAAAAATTTCCCCAATAATATGTAGTTTTAGCTCATCATTTTACATTTCCACAAGGAATACAGAAGAAAAGACACCCCAAAATTTGTTACACAATTCCTCCTGAGTACGGAAATACCCCATATGTGGTTGTAAACTGCTATTTGGACACATGGCAAGGGTCTAAAGGAAAAAAGGGCAATTTAGTTTTTGGAGTGGAGATTTTACAAAATAGTTTTTTGATGCCATGTTGCAGTACAGTGGAAAACCCCTGAGAAGTGACCCCATTTGGGAAACTACACCCCTTTAAGGAATTTTATCATGAGGTGTAGTGAGCATTTTGACCCCACAGGTTTTGCAGAAATTAGTACACAATAGATGTTGCAGATTGAAAATTGTCATTTCCCACATATATGCAATTTCAGTGCCCAATGTGTTGTGCTCAGCTTGTGCCACTAGAGACACACGCTCCATAAATTGTTAAGTGGGTTCTCCAGAGTACAGTAATACCCTAGATGGATCGCCATTTGGCTTTTAAAGAGCACATTTTGCTTGGTAGTAGTTTTGTTTAGTGTTTTACTGGTATTTCAGTTTATAATGTGGGGGCATATGTAAGCTGGGCGGAGTACATCAGGGTATATGTAAGCTGGGCGGAGTACATCATGGTATATGTAAGCTGGGCGGAGTACATCATGGTATATGTAAGCTGGTTGGAGTACATCATGGTATATGTAAGCTGTGCAGAGTACATCGGGGTATATGTAAGGTGTGCGGAGTACATCGGGGTATATGTAAGCTGTGTGGAGTACATCAGGGTATATGTAAGCTGTGTGGAATACATCAGGGTATATGCAAGCTGGGCGGAGTACATCAGGGTATATGTAAACTGGGCGGAGTACATCAGGGTATGTGTAAACTGGGCGGAGTACATCAGGGTATATGTAATCTGGGCGGAGTACATCAGGGTATATGTAAGATGGGCGGAGTGCATAAGGATATATGTAAACTGTGCAGAGTACATCAGGGTATATGTAAGCTGGGTGGAGAACATCAGGTCATAATAGGATGATGTAATAATGCGGTCAATTAATAATAAAATGATCCATAGATAGTGACGTCCGCTTTGAACCAATCCTTTATGCACAGGCCAGACTTTTGGGTGCAGGAGTCGCACTTCTAAAGGGTGTCCATGGTATTATACAAAATATCCGAACTCCAGCATTGCCTAATCTTTGACTTCTGCACTAGCCCCATATGTAGCACATCCCCCAAAATGTCATAGTTTCCGCTGCATTTACAGGATCTTTCAGTGGGGGCTGCAAATAATCATGTGGGGTTTTAGTTGAAGAACTGCTGCACATATAAATTAGTCTGGCCCGTCGTTTTGCATTATTGCGTTCCGAGAGTCATAACTTTTTATTTTTCCGTTGATGAGCTGTGTGAGTGCTTGATTTTCATGGGATGAGCTGTCGATTTTTATTAGTATCATTTTGGGGTACATGCGATTTTTTTTTATAAGTTTTTATTCAATTTTTTGGGAGGTGAGGAAAGCAAAAAAACAGAAATTCTCTCACTGTTTTTTATAAATTTTTAACGGCATTCTCTGTGCAGTATAAACAACATGTTTACTTTATTCTGCGGTTCGATACGATTATGGCTATACCAAATTTATATAGTTTTTATATGTTTTACAACTTTTACAGAATAAAAACGCTTTTTACTAAATAAAATAATGTTTTAGTGTCACCATATCCTGAGAGCCATAACTTTTTTAATTTTTTGTTGACGGAGCGTAGTGAGAGCTTGTTTTTTGCGTGACAAACTGTAGTTTTTATTGGTAGCATTTTGGGGTACTTGCGTCTTTATGATCACTTTTTATTCTATTTTTTTGTAAACAACGTGACCAAAAAAGGAATTCCTGCCATTGTTTTTTTTTGTTTTTTTTTTACGGTGTTCACCGTGCGGGGTAAATAATGTGATATTTTTATAGTACAGGTCGATACGAATGAGGCGATAACTATTATGTATATATTTTTTATTTTTTTCAAATTATAAAGGACTTGATCAAGGAAACAGGGCGGGTTTTTATTAGATGAATAATAATTATTAGTTTTTATTAGATAACACTTTTATTTATTTATTTTTCTAAAACCTTTTTTTTTTTTACACTAAGGCCTAATTCAGACGAGCGTGTTCGGTCCGTGATATACGGCCCGTGCGTCGGCCGCATTTCCCGGACCGAACACACTGCAGGGAGCCGGGCTCCTAGCATCATAGTTATCTAAGATGCTAGGTGTCACTGCCTCGCTGCGGGACAATTGTCCCATACTGTAATCATCTTTTCAGTATGGGACAGTAGTTCCACGGAGAGGCAGTGACACCTAGCGTCATAGATAACTATGATGCTAGGAGCCCGGCTGCCTGCAGTGTGTTCGGTCTGGCAAATGCGGCCGACGCACGGACCGTATATCACGGACTGAACATGCTCGTCTGAATTAGGCCTTACTAGGGGACTTGAAGATCTGATCTGATCCCCTGTACAATACACTGCACTACTTATGTAGTGCAGTGTATTGTAACTGTCATTTTACAACTGACAGTCAGTCTATTAGGTCCTGCCTTTGGCAGGACCTAATAGTCTTCCGTCCCTGGCCGACCAGGTAGTAGTTACTATGCTTCCTGGTTGCCATAGCAACCATCGGCAGCCCGCGATCTTTTGCGGGGGGCCAACGGGGTGCAGAGGGAGCCCCCTCCCTCTGTATCAATCACTTAAATGCCGACATTATATTATATTATTATATTATATTACAGCCGACATCCGCTGAAGATAAAGCGCGCACAGCTCCTGTGCCCGCTTCATCCTCAGGGCGTTACTATACGCCCATTTGCGGGAAGGGGTTAATAAAAAAAATAAAAAATTTTTACGTCTTTCTCTGATCTCCTCACGGATTTCACAGAAATGAGGAGATCAAAGAAAGTGACAGGAGCTTTCTCCTGTAGACGATGTCACAGATGGCTGTGATTGGTCAGTTTCTGAAGACTCACCAATCACAGCAATCGCCGGCATGGGGGCCTGCTGATTGGTCTGTGAGTACATATGGAAATTAATGGAGAGAAGTGTATGATGCTGATTGGTCATACACTTCTCTTTACAATGCCCAATTGGTCAAAAGTTAAAAAACGCCCAGTTGGCCATTAAGAAACGAATTAGCAGAAATCTAAAATTGTTCATAACTTGCTCAAAAATTATCGTTTTTCAAAATAAAAACCACTGTTATGTACATTACAGCACCTATCAGATTAGGCAAGGGAATAGTGCATTTATAATCTGGAGCCTCTTTAAGATGGTCATATTTCTTTACTGCAAGAATTAATGTAAGTGGAGATCTTTCAATGGAATTTGGCCTAAGAAGTGGTACTAGACAGGGTTGTCCTCTTTCCCCTGATGTTTGACTTGGCAATAGAGCCTTTGGCAATTCTGATATGAAATAGCCCCCTGATAATACGGTTTGGAGTAGGGGGAAGGAGAACAACATATTGTTATACAACAAAGATATTTTGATGTACATGGTTAATCCAGAAAATAAAATAGCACTTTTGATACAGAATGTGCAAGAAGGTGGGAAATATTCAGGATAATTATTTCATTACACACAATATTGGCCGTAAAAACGAACGCCGATCAACCAGACAGCTCATTGATCGGCGCTCGTTTGCTCCTTTTATAAGGAGCTATGTATGGGGACAAAAGGAGATGTGCTGCCGACAACGATAATATTTTGTGCTGCATAAACAATACGTTCAACGAGCAATCCAATCCATTAGGAATATAAAAATGCTGCAATATGTTGGAGTATGGTTCATTTGCGTTTACCCCTTTCTGACAATGTTAACCTTCCTGAACTCTGTAAACTTGGAGCTTAGAGTAGTTTGGTGAAAGGGGTATCAGTTTGGTAAATTATGTGCTGGTGGGGGAAAAATATTAAATAATGGGAGTTACTCAGAACTCAATACAACCTGTCTGGATCCGAACTCTTCCCTACTTATTATTAAACAGGCTCTGCAAAGCTGGGCAAAAATGACCTTTTAATATTGAGAACACTTTCGTAATTATAAAAGACATAATTCATTATAATTTCTATATTATTATAAAGGATTACAGGAAGAAATAGGATTTGATTTAAATGGTGACAGGATCTAAGGGAGTTTTCGTCGGTAAACTATAAAAACAAAAAAGAGAGGGGGGGCAAAAGGGAACGGGAAAAATAGGAGAACCCTGGTAAAGGTGGGGGCACTCGGCTCAGCAGTTATATAAAAATATCAAATAGTTTATTAGCAAAATTTAAATAAAAAAGTGAAAATAGCTCCATATGTGATCCTGCATCCAAAAACAACAAACATGGACATCACAGACCCGGCCAGGTGAAATATAGCACTGTTCATAAAACACAAGTGAATGTCATTTGCATAAACATATACCCCGCACATAAATATATGCTGCACAGAAAGAGTATCTTAGCAAAATGCAGTGAACCCTTTTATATAGTTTTTGTTATGTTTTAGTACCTTTAAAAAAATTTAAAAGTTTGAAAAACTAAAATCGCCATATCGTGACCCCCATAACTTTTTTATATTTCTGTCTACAGAGCTGTGTAAGGCGTCTTTTTGTACGTGGAAAGATGTAGTTTTACCATTTTGGAGAATGTCGGGCATTTCAATCACTTTTTATTATTAAATTTTTTTGGGGGGGTTGAAGTAGGAAGAAAACTGCAATTCGGCAATTTTTACCTTTTTTCCCAGCTACGATATTCACCGTCTTGGATAAATATTTTTATAGCTCGGGCATTTTCGGGCATGAGCATATCTAATGTGTTTATGTTTATTATTTTTTTCATATGTGATCTAGGGAAAGGGGGGTGATTTGAATTTTATATTTTTTTAACAAAATGTTTAAATTTTTTTCTACTTTAATTTAGCCCCCCTAGGGGGCTTGAACCTGCAATCATTAGATCGCTTATGCCAAAGACTGCAATATCACAGTATTGCATCCTATGGCAAAATCAGTTCATTGCTATTGAGACCTGCCATAGGCAGGTCTCAATAGCAATCTTCCTATAGCAGGCCTGCGAGCGTTCAGAAGGCTCCAAGCTGCTAGAGGAATACACCGGCTCCCGCGATCTTGCCATGCAGTAGTCGGTGACTGGCCCTGAAGTGAAAGGGGCAGTAAAAACCCCTCAGATGCCGATGGTCACATCTGACACCGGCATCTGAGGGGTTAAATGCTTGCGATCAGACATTTTTCTGATCGCAAACATTGCCACTGTGTCCCTGCTGTGTAACACAGCAGAGACCCGGAGGCTATGGTGCCGGCTCTGCTTCTGAGGTGGCGCCATATTTAAATACCCTTTTCAGATGTAAATCAGCGGTAGAGCGACGAGAAAGGGTTCACTGCATTTTGTATTTGCTAAGATACTCTTTCTGTGCAGCCTATATTTGTGTGGAGTATATGTTTATGCAAATGACATTTTCACTTGTGTTTTATGAACAGTGCTATATTTCACCCGGCCGGGTCTGTGATGTCCATGTTTGTTGTTTTTGGATGCAGGATCACATATGGAGCTATTTTCTCTTTTTTATTTAAAGTGTAGCTAAACGTTTGACAAACTTCTGCCATGTCATAGTGACATGTCAGAAGTTTGGATTGGTGGGGGTCCGAGCTTTGAGACCCCCACCAATCACTAGAACAAAGAAGCTGAAGCACTCCTGTGAGCGCTCAGCCGCTTCGTGTTTGTTCGGCTTTTTCCGGAGATAAATGTATCGTGTACGGACTAAATAGAAAGTCTATGAGCCCGTACTCTGATACATCGGCTTTCCGGAAAAAGCCGAACAGACACGAAGCGGCTGAGCGTTCACACGAGCGCTTCAGCTACTTTGTTCTAGCGATTGGTGGGGGTCTCAGTGCTTGGACCGCCACCAATCCAAACTTCTGACATGTCACTACGACATGGCAGAAGTTTGTCAAACGTTTAGCTACACTTTAAAGTTTGCTTATAAACTTTTGGATATTTTTATATAACTGCTGAGCCGAGTGCCTCCACCTTTACCAGGGTTCTCCTATTTTTCCCGTTCCCTTTGTCCCCTCCTCTCTTTTTTGTTTTTATAGTTTACATTATTCCCTGGTTGGCACCGTACAATTTGTACTGAACTCAGGTTTACCTGGTGGAGATCCTATATTTTTGGGGAAATGGTGTATCAGAATGTTAAAACTGTTTCAATGAATAACAACCATAGATTGATAGAGTATAACATTATACATATACTCAGAATTACTGTAGTCCAATACATGTAGCAAAAAATAAAGTCCTAGATTGAATAAACAAGGGACAGGATTACTGCACATACTGTGAGTGTTAAAGTTATTCCATATTGGAAAGTGTTTTTTTCAAGAAATACACACGCGATGCAACCGAGAATGACCCCTTTATCTGGTAATAGGAGTTCTGGGGGATGACTCAATGTATAAAAGTGGGAAGAATAAAAACATAATATGCAACAAGGTATTGTTTATAGCAAGACTCCTAATATTATGGAATTGGTTGTTACCTAGAATATCGGACAGGCAGGGATTTAAGTAAGAATATGAATATAAATAAGGGCGGGTTCACACGTGGCGGAATTTCACTGAAATTCCGCTGCGGACACTCCGCAGCGTTAATCCGCAGCGGTGCCGTTTGTCCATTGACTTACACTTTAATTTAGCAGTGTTCGTTTAGACTAGGCGTAAAATTCCGCTGCGGAGCATAGGCTGCGGAGCGGAATTTGGTGTCCGCAGCATGCTCTGTCTGTTGCGGAGCAGTGGCGGACTGGTTGCGGACTCATGGCGGAATTTCTCCATTGACTTCAATGGAGAGTCAAAATTCCACAATGAAGTCCGCAGATCTTATGTGTGCTGCGGAGCGTATTGTTTTTACTACCATGACATTTCTTCATTCTGGCTGGACCTATGTATTTCTAGGTCTACAGCCAGACTGAGGAAGTCAATGGGGCTCCCGTAATGACGGGAGCGTTGCTAGGAGACGTCTGTAAATAGTCACTGTCCAGGGTGCTGAAAGAGTTACGCGATCGGCAGTAATTGTTTCTGCACCCGGGACAGTGACTACCGATCTCAATATACATGTATCTGTAAAAAAATATATAAGTTCATACTTACCGAGAACTCCCTGCGTCTGTCTCCAGTCCGGCCTCCCAGGATGACGTTTCAGTGTAAGTGACGGCTGCAGCCAATCACAGGCCAAGCACAGGCTGCAGCGGTCACATGGACTGGAGCGTCATCCAGGGAGGTCGGGCTGGATGCCGAAAGAGGGACGCGTCACCAAGACAACGGGCGGTAAGTATGAATTTCTTTGACTTTCACTAGGGAAAGTGCTGTCCCTTCTCTCTATCCTGCACTGATAGGGAGAAGGGAAGCACTTTTCCTGCAGTCCGCAGCCGCCAGTCCGCATCAATTTTCTGCACATTTTGTGCAGATCCGCAGCAGAATCTGCAACGCAGATTCTGTGCGGCATTGATGCGGACAGTTGCGGAGGAAATCCGCCACGTGTGGTCATGCCCTAATAAGGCAGAAAAAATTTGTAAACATTGTTGTTATCGGTTATAGAAAATGAATAGTTTTATTTTTATATGGTCTTTCTCTGTCCAAAACTTTGAGGGAGGGTTTGGGGTACTTTTTAAAGTTAATAATGTATCACTTTTTGCAAAATAAAATATTATAAAAAGGAAAAACAAATTGAAGGTAAATAGTGATCTGAGGGGAATAGAGATATGTTGCAGGTTACATTTGAGAAAATTCTGTGTTCCCACACCTTGTTAATCTGTTTTGCCACATGTCTGATAAATCACTTTGTGATTCATGTTAGCTCTGTGGGTCTGGTTATGGGCAGAGTTACTTTTTAGCCATATTTATGAAATGCAACTTTTTATAAAAGTATTTTTTTTTTTATTCTGCACGGCGCAAGGAGGCTGGTGTAAAATGTAAGCCACAAAACGATACTAAAAGCACCACACCTACAATATAAAATGTGACCAATTTAACAAATGACGTGAAATTTGATAACTTTGTTGCAAAATAAACTCCAAATACCTGCCACAAAATAAGACTGACTCCGAATAAGTTAATATTGATGCATGTGGGCATATGACTGTGTCAGTATTCTGTGAAAGAAGCCTTTAAAGTATATGCTTGCCCATCGATATTCACACCTGAAAGGTATTCCACTGAATAGTGGTTGAAGATTGAGGAAGCATTGTGTGGTATGTGTCCTTTATTCATGTCATGGTTTATTCTATGCAATAGACCAGGGACATTTATTGTCTGTTATTTTCTGTGTTCTATCTTACACCGATTCATTTTGTTTTTTTATCACCCTTTCCTGTTTTCATTTTTCATCATTACTATGATTTGTGTTTTTTCTTGACTTTTCTATACCATTAATTTCATATGTTCAACTTTCTCTTGCAATGCATAGTATGATATAAGAACAGTTATATGGACATCATCAATTTTCACCTTGGTGGCCTTGGTAGTTGCAATAAGTGTCAGTTTATTTTGGATACTCAATGTCTTAATTCTTTATGAGCTAATTTATCGCTTTTTGAGAAGACACTTTGTAGTTTGTACTACGGAGCTGTCATAGGCGCTGAAGTTGCCACTGCGGCAATGATCTTTAGATTCTGAGGGAAAACAGCTCCTTATTTTCAGCTGTTTTTTAAGCAAACTCGCGTTTTTCGCAGCGTTTTTTCCGTCCTTTTTGGAGCTGTTTTTCTATAGAGTCAATGCTATAGAGTCAATAGAGTCTATAGAGTCAACTGCTCCAAAAACGGCTCAAAAAGTGACATGCAGTTCTTTTTCGCGGGCGTTTTTTTACGCGGCTGTTTTGAAAAACTGCTACGTAAAAAAAGACGCCCTGTTGGGAACAGAACACCGTATTTTCCATTGAAATCAATGGGCAGATGTTTGTAGGCGTTCTCCTCCCGATTTTTCAGCCATTTTTCGGTACGTTTATGGCCTGAAAAACGGCTGAAAACACTACGTGTGCGCATACCCTAAGAGGGTAGAAGTCAAAGGGGGGATTTATGCATGTTCGAGGGAAGGGAAGGAGGACAGTGTGTGATCTATTAATATATAGCTTTTATTGGTATACATTAAAATGTGTTTTGAAATAAAAATCCAATGGTGCAATTGAGTATGTGCGAGTGACCCCCAAACTCACATACTCGCTGGTCCTACAGTCAGTATAACAATGTATATTGCAGTGAAATTTACATGTAGTTGTGTGCTACCAGCATTTTAATGTATACCAATAAAAGCTATATATTAATAGATCACACACTGTCCTCCTTCCCTTCCCTCGAACATACATGAATTTCAGGTGGTGTACACCAATGTGATCTACCCTCCATACACAAGTGTGATAGGTGGTCTTCCATTTAATACTTAAAGGGGGGATTTATAATCAGCTTGGCGCCAGTATTATGGCCTTAGAAAAGTTGCAAATTAGGGCGCCCACCATATTTGTGCAATTATTTGAGGCTTTTTCCAGTTCTAAGCTGCCTCCACCATTTTTTATAAAAAATTAAGTGTGGTTTACCATAAGGGAACTGGGCCATCCGCTCAACAAATTCACTTTAATTAACACCTGGCAACTGGCATCAATTTTAGCGGAAATTTACGCCAGCTTGCAGCTGGGGTATGTCACGGGCACAGGGTTTGTGGACCCACTAGGCCGCTCAGCCGTAGCGTTGAGGCAGCTGACCAGGTCGCAGTCTAAGCAGAAGTAAATGGTAGACAGTATGCTTGGGTACCTGAAATAGTCCGGGCGGTGGCTGTGGCTTCAGCACGGATGGAGGCAGGTGCGGCAAGTGACGCCAGACGTGGCGGGCAGTATCCGATGGCACTTGACGTGGCAGATGGCACTTGACGTGGCAGATGGCACTTGACATTGCAGAAGACACTTGACGTGGCAGATGGCACTTGACGTGGCAGATGGCACTTGACGTGGCAGAAGACACTTGACGTGGCAGATGGCACTTGACGTGGCAGATGGCACTTGACATGGCAGAAGACACTTGAACGTGGGTAGGCACAGGAAAAATACGGAATACAGGAACGGTAACAGGGCACGGGTAACAGCTGGAACGGGAGACACTAAGGAACCATTTGCGAGACAGACTGGGAAAGACTAACAACGCTCAGGCAAGGATTAGAAGGCCAGGGGCCTTCTTATAGACCAGGAAATTGTGGCAGTTGATGGTGATGACAATTTCCTAATTGCGCGCGCTGGCCCTTTAAGACCGGGCACGAGCGTGCGCGCGCACCCTACGGGATCCAACCGAACGGAGCGGAAGTGAGCGCTGGCATCTCCTAGGAGGGAGACGGAGGCCAGCGCTCACAGATCCATGGCTGCGGGCATCGGGATGTGAGTAAACCCGACGGCCCGCGGCCATGGGCGCTACAGTATCCCTCCTCTTACGCCCCCTCTTCTTGGGGCCAGAGTGAGAGAGGAACTTTTTAATAAGAGCAGGAGCACTGAGGTTCTCTTCTGGCTACCAGGACCTCTCCTCAGGACCAAACCCTCTCCAGTCCACCAAATAGAAAGTCCTTCCTCCTACTCTCTTGCGGTCCAGGATCTCCTTTACCTCAAATACATCAGAAGGACCGCTGGGAGCAACTGTGGGACTAGAGGTCTTGCTGTAGCGGTTCAGGACCACTGGTTTCAGGAGGGACACATGGAAGGAGTTAGGGATTCTGAGGGTAGGAGGCAGCCGCAGCTTATAGGAGACAGGATTCATTTGTTGCAGGACCTCGAAAAGGACCAAGGAACCTGGAAGCGAACTTGTATAAGGGCACCCTCAAGCGAATGTTCCGAGAGGACAGCCAGACTTTAGTCCCCGGAAGATACTGAGGCGGCTCTCTTCTCCTAGTATCTGCCTTTCACTTCATGCGTTCGACCGCCAGCAAAATAGAGGACCGGGTCTGTTGCCAGATTTGCAGGAAGTCCCCATATGCAGAGTCAGCAGCGGGTACCTGAGATGAAGTCGACACAGGAAGAGGGACTCTGGGATGTTGACTGTACACGATGTGAAACGGAGTGGAAGTGGTGGACTCACTTGTGTGGTTGTTGTATGAAAACTCCGCCCATGGAAGAAGCTGTACCCAGTTATCGTGCTGTGAAGAGATTAAGTGGCGGAGGTAATTTTCCATGATCTGGTTGATCCTCTCAACTTGCCCATTGGACTGGGGGTGATAGGCAGAGGAAAAATCCAAACTCACATCCAGGAGTTTACAGAGGGCTCTCCAGAACTTGGAGGTAAACTGAACCCCCCCCGGTCGGACACAATGTGAAAAGGCAAGCCATGCAAGCGGAAGATGTGCAGAATGAAGAGACTTGCCAGTCGAGGAGCAGAGGGTAGGCCGGTCAGCGGGATAAAATGTACCATCTTAGAGAACCGGTCCACCACCACCCAGATAGTGTTGCATCCTGCTGAGAGAGGAAGGTCCGTGACGAAGTCCATAGCAATGTGCTGCCAGGGGGCACTGGGTACAGGCAGGGGTTGAAGCAGGCTGGCAGGCTTGCTGTGAGTCACTTTGTTGGAGGCACACACCGTGCAAGTAGAGACAAAGTCCAGAACATCCTTAGGTAGCGTGGGCCACCAGAAGTGACGAGCGACCAGGTCTTGGGTTTTACGGACACCGGCGTGCCCAGCCAGTTTAGAACTGTGTCCCCAGCGGAGAATTCTTTTTCTGTCTGCCACCCGAACAAAAGTTCTCCCCGGAGGGATATTTCTAAGCTGCAGAGGATTGGCGGTGACAACGCAGGATGGGTCTATGATCGTCTGAAGGGACTCCACCGTGTCTTCCGTCTCAAATGATCTGGACAGGGCATCGGCCCTCACATTCTTGTCAGCGGGACGGTAGTGGAGGAGAAATTGGAAATGGGTGAAGAACAGTGACCACCTGGCTTGACGAGGATTCAGTCGTTGTGCAGACTGAAGGTAAGTGAGATTCTTGTGGTCGGTCAGGATGTGGTGAGCAGCGCCCTCCAGAAGATGTCTCCACTCCTCCAGGGCCAATTTGATAGCCAGTAGCTCCCGATCTCCAATAGAATAATTGCGCTCAGCAGAGGAAAATAGTCTTGAGTAGTAGCCACATACAACTGCCTTTCCTTTGGAGCTCCTCTGGAACAGAAGTGCGCCTGCACCAACAGAGGAAGCGTCCACTTCCAGTGAGAACTGCTGAGATACGTCAGGGTGATGGAGGATCGAAGCTGAAGTGAAGGCTTTCTTGAGGCTAATGAATGCGGACTCTGCCTCTGGAATCCATACCTTGGCGTTCACACCCTTCTTGGTAAGGGTAGAGATGGGGGCCGTCAGAGAAGAAAAGTTCGGAATAAACTGCAGGTAGAAATTGGCGAAACCCAGGAACCGCTGTATGGCCCTTAGGCCTTGAGGACGTGGTCATTCCAGGACAGACTTTAGCTTCTCAGGGTCCATCTTAAGGCCTTGATCCGAGATGACATAGCCCAGGAAGGGCAAAGACCTATTTTCAAAGGTGCATTTCTCTAACTTGGCATACAAGCGATTCTCTTTTAGTCGCAGAAGAACTTGACGAACATGCCTCCGATGGGTCATCAGATCTGGGGAGAAAATTAGAATATCATCAAGATAAACTACAACGCACATATAGAGGAGATCTCGGAAGATGTCATTAACGAACTCCTGAAATACTGCGGGAGCGTTACACAGTCCGAAGGGCATCACTAGGTATTCGTAGTGCCCATCGCGGGTGTTAAATGCCGTCTTCCATTCGTCACCCCGGCAAATCCGTATTAGATTATAGGCCCCACGCAGATCTAGCTTGGAAAAATTTTTGGCTCCTCGTATGCGATCAAACAGCTCGGAAATGAGTGGCAACGGGTATTTGTTCTTGACCGTGATCTGATTGAGACCACGGTAATCAATGCAGGGTCGGAGAGATCCATCTCTCTTTTTAACGAAGAAGAATCCTGCCCCGGCCGGGGAGGAAGATTTTCGAATAAAACCCCTCTCCAAGTTCTCCTTGATATAGGCTGACATCGATAAAGTCTCTGGCAAGGAGAGAGGATATACTCGTTCACGGGGAAGAGAAGCATTGGGAACCAGTTCAATGGGACAGTCATAATTCCGATGTGGAGGCAACGTCTCAGCGTATCGTTTGCAAAAGAAATCCGCAAAACTGGCATACTGAGAAGGTAGATCGGAGAGTGACTGAGACAGAGGGGGCACAACAGGACGGACTTGTGACAGGCAATGGCTATGGCATCTGGAACCCCATTGAAGAACCTCTCCAGAACTCCAGTCGAGTGTCGGGGCATGTAGACGGAGCCATGGCAGACCCAGCAGGATAGGATTGATAGCCTTGGGTAGTACCAGGAAGGAGATCTGTTCTGAGTGAAGAGCTCCGACCCGTAATGTCAACGGCTCAGTGATGAGCATGATCGGATCAGGCAACGGTAGACCATTCACAGAAGCAACTGCCAGGGGTCTCTCCAGATGGACTGTGGGTAGTTGAAACCGATCCACTAGATCCTGGTGGATAAAATTAGCAGCCGCTCCAGCGTCAAGATAGGCGGAGGAAGGATGTGATGTCTGTCCGGTGACGATGGCCACAGGTATCGACAATTTGGAAGAGGTTTTAACATTTGGAGACGTTCCACCTAGAGTTGCCTCTCCAACCAACCCTAGGTACTGGAGTTTCCCGGTTTCTGTGGGCATTGGCGCACAAAATAACCCTTGAGGCCACAATACATACAAAGTCCAGAGGAGCGTCTGCGCTGCTTCTCCTGTTCAGATACCCGGACTCTGTCTACCTGCATGGGTTCCTCAGGTAGTGCACTAGGAGTGGACAATAGTGGTCTCTGGGCAGAGGGTGCTGGTCTGTGGACCCGGCTTTCCTGACGAACCTCTAGAGAGCGCTCCCGGATTCTCATATCAACCCGGGTGGCTAACAGGATGAGGGCATCCAAGGTAGAAGGAAGGTCGCGGGCTGCCAGTTCGTCCTTGTGAGAGGACAGTCCCTGCCAGAAGGTCGCCACCAGTGCCTCATTGTTCCATGCCAGCTCGGCTGCTAGGGTACGGAAGGAGATAGCATACTCCCCTACTGTGGAGCCTTGTTGCTTGAGGGTCAACAGAGTGGCTGCGGCAGAGGATGTTCGACCCGGCTCCTCGAACACGGCACGAAAGGACTGCAGGAACAAGGCTAGGTCCGCGGATACAGGTCCTTGTTGCTCCAAGATTGGGTTCGCCCATGCGAGGGCCTTGCCAGCGAGGAGGGAGATAATAAATGCCACTTTGGCTTCCTCGGAGGGGAAGAGATGAGGCCGTAGCCTAAAATGCACCGTGCATTGATTGAGAAATCCTCTACATGCTCTGGGGTCACCATCGTAGCGAGGAGGAAGAGGCAGAGGAACTGAGGATCCGGAACAAACAGGGGGAGCAACAGGCAGTGGCACGGCAACAGCTTCAGGGGGAAGAACCGGGGGTGGAACAGCGAGTAGATCCAGGCGGACCAGGATAGAATTCACCGCCTCAAGGAGTTGATCCTGACTCGTGCGGAGGTCCTGCATCTCTGTCTGAATCTTCTGTACTGGGGTCTTGGGCTGGCCAGTGGGTTCCATGGCCTGAGCGTACTGTCACGGGCACAGGATATGTGGACCCACTAGGCCGCTCCGCCATAGCGGGGAGGCAGCTGACCAGGTCACAGTCTAAGCAGAAGTAAATGGTAGACAGTATGCTTGGGTACCTGAAATAGTCCGGGCGGTGGCTGTGGCTTCAGCACGGATGGAGGCAGGTGCGGCAAGTGGCGCCAGACGTGGCGGGCAGTATCCGATGGCACTTGACGTGGCAGATGGCACTTGACGTGGCAGAAGACACTTGACGTGGCAGATGGCACTTGACGTGGCAGATGGCACTTGACGCGGCAGATGGCACTTGACGTGGCAGATGGCACTTGACGTGGCAGAAGACACTTGAACGCGGGTAGGCACAGGAACAATACGGAATACAGGAACGGTAACAGGGCACGGGTAACAGCTGGAACGGGAGACACTAAGGAACCATTTGCGAGACAGACTGGGAAAGACTAACAACGCTCAGGCAAGGATTAGAAGGCCAGGGGCCTTCTTATAGACCAGGAAATCGTGGCAGTTGATGGTGATGACGATTTCCTAATTGCGCGCTCGTCCTTTAAGGCTCAGCGCGATCGTGCGCGCACACCCTACGGGATCCAGCCGAACAGAGCGGAAGTGAGCGCTGGCATCTCCTAGGAGGGAGACGGAGGCCAGCGCTCACAGATCCATGGCTGCGGGCGTCGGGAGGTGAGTAAACCCGACGGCCCGCGGCCATGGGCGCTACAGGGTAGACTTCCCTTTATGATGCACGGCCGGCCGGAGATGCGCCTAAAGAAGCGTGTGCCTTTTAATAGCCGCATCTTACTCCAGTGCTCTTCACTTCACATGTACTCTCAGGAAAAACTGAACAAAACTTCCGCATTAACTACAGTTTGATTTGCCTTCCTTCTTTATAAGTATCTATGTTAGTAAAAATAAAATTGGATCTTCATTTAGACTAACAGTGATCAGATTTTGCCTCATTAATGGCCTAAATCATTCATAAGATTGTAGAGGAATTTTTATGCAAAACAAGTGAAGATTTTTTTTTCCGTTACCTAAAATATATGTAGGTTCGTGCTACTTCACAACTCCATAGCAATGCATATTAAATATTTAATGCAAATAAAAATTTAGCATGAGGCCATAAGAAACAGGAAACAGCTTCAACGCTATTTAAAAAAAAATAAAATAAAAGAATTTTAGCGTTTAGAAACACAATTGGGGCATTGACCAAGAAGTATTTTAACCCCTTCCCCCTACATGCATTCTGGGCACTAATGACCAAGCAATTTTTTTTTGTTTTTCCATCGTCACATTCAAAGAGCTCTAACTTTTTCTGATGGACATGGCTGTATGAGGCCTTATTTTTTGCAAGATAAGTTGTATTTTTCAATGGCACCATTTTGGGGTATATAGAATATTTTTAATAACTTTTTTTGGGGAGGGATATAAAAAAAACCAGCAATTTAGCCATTGTTCTATGCATTTTACATTTACGCCGTTTACTGTGCGGCGTAAACATGCTACCTTTATTCTATTGGTCCGTACGATTACGGCGATATGTATAGTTTTTTTTATGTTTTACTACTTTTGCTGAATAAAAACACTTTTGAACTAAAATAATTTTATTTTGCATCGCCGCTTTCCATTACTACCATTTTGGGGTACATGGGACTTATTGATTGACCTTTTATTATTATTTTTGGGGGGGAATGGGAAAAAATAGCAATTTTGCAGTTTTTTTTGCGTTTTTTTTTTTACAGCGTTCACCTTGCGGTTTAAATAATATGCTAACTTTATTTTTTGGGTCATTACGATTGCGGGGATAGCATAGATGTGTCGTTTTTATTTTATTTTTACACTTTTACTAAATAAAACCATTTTTTATGGGAAAAAAATGGTTTTATTTATTTTAATGTGTACCTTTTTATACATTTTTTGTTCACATTAATTATTTTTTCAGTCCCACTAGGAAACTTCACTATGTGATCTCTAGATCGCAGATATAATGCTTTGATATACTTTGTTTACCAGAGCATTATTGCCTGTCAGTGTAAAACCGTGTGCGCCGTCCGGGTCCCGTCAGTGATCCGAGGAAAGATAGGACATGTCCTATCTTTCCTCGGATCGGAGACTCGGATCATTTTTCACGGACCCTATTCACCTGCTAAAGTGAATGTGTCCGTGAAGACTATCGGGTGCCACTCGGATGTCGTCAGAAATGGCCCGAGTGGCACAACGGTTGTGTGTATGAGGACGTGCCTCGGGCACGTCCTAATCGGTATATAGCCAGGGCAGACCTGGGGGCATTTGTTAGGCCCCTGGCTGCCATGACACCCCATCGAATGCCCGCAATTGCATTTGCGGGCCGGCGATGTGTGACAGAGGGAGCTCCCTCCCTCTGTAAACAACTCATATGCAGCGATCGCTAATGACCACAGCATTTGAGGGGTTAAACGGCGCGATCAAAGTAAACTTCAATCGCTATGGTTGGAGTAGGAGCACGGCTGTCATTAGACAGCCGAGCCCCGTTTCCAGGCTGCACATGACACCCGTGCAGGTCGTTAATTAGGCCGCCGTGAAATCGCGACGGCCTAAAATACAGCTCCCTAATGACCGCCATGAAAAGGCATATCGGCGGTCATTAAGGGGTTAAATCTTAGATGCAGTAAAGCATCCAGCAGAAATAAGAGAGGCTTCGTTACATTGTTTCCGTAAAAATGCATGCAAATCAGTGATGTAACCACTGTGGAGTCAAACCATACAAATGTGATGGGGACCTGTGGTGGGGGGGGGGGAGGGTTCAGCACCTAACTGCTCAGTCCCTTCACATCTCTTTGCATTAATTGATAGTATTGTGTTTACCTGCCATTAGGATGAACTTACTGCAGACAGATTTATAGAGCTCCGAACTGGTCAAATGCAGTATACATTTGTATGCAGAAAGCTCCACCTAGTGGTGGCTGCAAGCTGTGATCATTTTATTATGAAGGGACTTCTTAAGAATAATAAACACATTCCGTGAGCACCGTGCGAGCTAAGAAGCACCTGAATGAGTTTGGCTGACTGCATAGAAACAAGCAGAAGTGACCATGCAGCAGGGACGTTGCTAGGGTCTTAAAAGATAAGGGACACAAGCCCCGAGACATATATTTACCCCCCCCCCCCCCGAAAAATAAATACATTTTTACATGCATGTCAGACATACCATATCTATAAGACTAAGGCTCCTATAGCTACACCGCTGGATAGAATTGGATGCATTGTCTCAGCAGTCAGTATCATACATGATAGACTTAGGGCTCATTCAGATGAGCGCGATTCTCGTCCGTCTGCTGTGCGATGAAACAACGCACAGCACATGGAACAATTAATTTCAATGGGGCCATAAACACATGCGTGAGTTTTCACACAGCAAGTGTCCGTTGCGTGAAACTCACTACATGTCCAATATTGGTGTATTTCACGCACCTAGTCGCCCATTGAAGTCAATGGGTGTGTGAAAACCACAGACAGCACACAGACGACATCCGTGTGCTGTCCATGTATCAAAAATCAATTACACTGAAAAAAAAAGTGTTCGCAAGTGCGTGAAAAGCACAAGCCACACGCAAAGCACATTCATGCAAAATGCAATGCACACGGACAGATTTACGTGCATTTTTTTACGCACGTAAATCTGTCATGCATGTGTGAATGTAACTTTAAAAACAGGGCCCCAGTAGTAAGTATCCTTGTACTAAACCTCAGAGGCAAATTTAGCATTTCTGGGGCCCCAAGCAAAGTTATGACTCGGGGCTCCAATCAAAAACACCTGTAGAGAGTTCCCCACAAACTGCCCCATGTGTATAGTGTCACAACCCCCCTGTATGGTTACACACAGTCCCCCTGCCATACATCCCCCTTGTAGACAGTGCTATGCAGTCCCCTGTAGGTAGTCCCACATACCCGCCTTGTCTCAGCTCGCTGATATTGCGGCTCCAGCACTGGGCCCAGAAAAGGTAAGAATAATAATTGTTTTGGTTTTTTATGTGTTACTAATTTTTTGGGTGTATTTGTGTTTTTTTACAGGTTCGGTCGTTGGACTACGTCGGGTTCGAGGACTACTTCGAATACGGCTTTTTTTATTTTCAATAAAATGGTTAATGAGAGATGTGTTTTTATTTATTTCAATAAAATATTTTTTCTATGTCCTTGTATTTTTTTTAAACTTTATTACTACCCCCTTAGTAACAGCCGTTGGCTGATTGACAGTGTCCATTACTAAGGCTATGCTTGGTGTTAGCCGGTGCAAAGACTAAAACTAACCCCTATTATTACTCCTGTACCCACCGCCACCAGGGGCACTGGGAAGAGCTGGGTACGATCCAGTACCCGACCATTTGTAGTGTAGGTCGGGCTCTGGGGCAGACGCAGGCTGGTATTATTAGGCTGGTAAAGGCCAAAAACAGTGGCCCTTCCCACTCTGGAAATGCTAGCCAGCTGCTGCTATGTTGAATCTGGCTAGTTATAAAACATGGGGGGGACCGCACAATGTTTATTCTATTTAAAAAAAATAAAAACCAGCCAGATTCAACATAGCAGCTCTAGTGGGCTTGTAAAACAAGTGGTTTGTATATCAAGTGGAGTTACAAAACCGGATTGACTTACTGTGTTGTGTGTGACAAAGTGGGGGCCATTGTATGTGATATATGAATTGATTGCTTGCTTGCTAAAAGAAGTTTGCAAAACTGACACAATTTAAAACCATTTTTTCTTTGCAGCTTACTTCTTGCTAAGCAGCTTACTAGGGGGAGGTGTTAACTGGTCCCAGGTGGTATAAATTAGCCCTCAGGACTCTAGAGAGCCGGCTCTAGTGGGCTTGTAAAACAAGTGGTTTGTATATCAAGTGGAGTTACAAAACCGGAGTTAAAAAGAGGAGTTAAAGCCCCAGTAAGTACTCTTTTTTTCTTTTGCATTAACAACTGTTTTTGTTTTTTTTGTAACTGGGATAATGGATAGCAAGATTGGAGGTTTTCTTCAGTGCACAGTTTGCCATATGTGTGCACGACTGGAGCCTGAGTTCCAGGGTGAATACCTCTGTGGCAGATGTGAGCATGTTGGTCACCTGGAAGCTCGCATTAGAGATCTGGAGGAGCAAAATGCAACACTGAGGGCGATAGACAATCTTGAGCGGAGCATGCTGCTGACGGAACAAGCAGTTAGTGGGGTAGAATTGCAGGGTGAAGACATGGGTCAGCAGGACCAGGCAAGTAGCTGGGTTAATGTAGTTAGGGGCAGTAGAAAGAAAAGGAAGACCAATCCTGTTTCTGATATTCCAAGCAAAATTGCCAAGTTGGGTGATGATGCGAGGGTGTCGGTCTCAGAAATGGCAGCCCTAGTGGATACTGATCTCCCTAACAGCCGGGAGAACAGTCCAGCTAGTAGTCGGCAGAATGGTAATGCAGGTAAGGCAAGACAGTTGATAATTATAGGGGATTCTATAATCAGGAAGGCGGATAGAATAATTTGTCACCATGACCGCCTCAACCGAATGGTTTGCTGGTTCCCTGGTGCCAGGGTTCGGCATGTGGTGGAACGGGTGGACAAATTTCTGGGAGGGGCAGGTGATGATCCAGCTGTTGTGGTCCATGTAGGTACCAATGACAGAATAAATGGTAGGTGGAGGAGCCTTAAGAATAATTTTAAAGAACTAGGCTACAAGCTGAAGGGAAAGCCCTCCAAGGTTGTATTCTCAAGAATACTGCCTGTGCCATGCGCACCACAGGAAAGACAGTGGGAGCTCAGGGAGTTAAATGCATGGCTTAAGTCTTGGTGTAGAGGAGAAGGCTCAGGGTTCCTAGAGCACTGGGCTGACTTTTCATTGTGGTACAAACTATATTCTGCAGATGATTTGCACCTAAATGGAAGGGCTCCACTGTGCTGGGGGAGAGAATTCTAGCTGGGGTGGCAGAGTATTTAAACTAGGGCTGAGGAGGGAGGCCAATGTAGAAAAAAAAGGGGTAGTTAGGTTAGAGAGGGGTCAGACTATATTGGTGGGGGGAGAAACAGACTGTGGGGAGAGGACTAGGCAACAAGATAAGGAGATCCTTTTGTTACAAAACAGCAATGAAAATAAAAATGCCCAAATAATGTCAAATAATCACATTTCTGATACTGAAAGTGAAAAATGTAAAGGCAAGTTAAAGTGTATGTTCACAAATGCCAGAAGTCTAGCAAGCAAAATGGGGGAGCTGGAGGCCTTGGTACTGGAAGAACATATAGATATAGTTGGTGTTGCTGAAACATGGCTAGACTCTTCACATGACTGGGCTGTAAATCTACAGGGTTTTACACTGTTTCGGAAAGACAGGACAAATAGGAAAGGTGGTGGTGTATGTCTGTATGTGAGACGTGATATTAAGGTGAGTGTGAAAGAGACATTAGAGGGTGAAGATTGTGAGGAGGTTGAAACCTTGTGGGTGGAATTACAAATGGAGGTAAACACTGAAAAAAATTACTTTTGGTGTAATCTATAGACCCCCCAATATAACTGAGGAGATGGAAGGTCAGCTATAGAAAAAGATGGAGCGGGCTGCACAGGCGGGTACTGTAGTGATCATGGGAGATATTAATTACCGGGTTATTAACTGGTGTCGTGGTTCGGCTTCAACTGCAAAGGGGAGACATTTTCTCAACCTGTTGCAGGAAAATTTTATGGGCCAGTTTGTGGTGGACCCGACTCGAGGTGAAGCTCTGTTGGATCTGGTCATTTCTAATAATGCAGAGCTTGTTGGGAACGTCAAGTTTGGTACAATATAGTTATATTTTACCTATACTGTAAAAAACAATATATATATCTATATGATTTTATATATAGAGAGAGAGAGAGAAAGAGACAGATATATATATATATATATATATATATATATATATATATATATATATATATATATCTTTCTCTCTCTCTCTGTGTCTCTCTCTCTCTATATAAATATATATATATATATATATATATATATATATATACACATATAAAATCGTATAGATATATATATATATATTTATATACTGTGTGTGTATATATATATATATATATATATATATATACACATACATGTCTATATTATATATTTATATATATATATATATATATATATATATATATACACACACACACACACGTAATATATATTATATATAGACATATATTTTAAATTTGTTAATACTAAAAATTAATAATTAGGGATGTTATATATCTATATAATCATATAGATATATATGTACATGTAATATATACGTATACACACATATACTTATATAAATCTCTTCATATAATTTACACGTTTTTTAAATTCTAAATACATTGATTCATTGTTAGGCTGTGTTCACACTGAGTTTTTTGCAGGAGGAAAATTTCTCCTGCAAAAATTGCTCCAGACGTTCTTTGCACAGTGGTTTGCCAAAAACTCGTCAAAACACTCGTCGAGGTGTTTTTTTTACCCTTCTGACTGATTGAAATGGGGTTTTGGAGGCGGAAACCGCCTCAAGATAGGTCATGTCGCTTCTTTTTACCGCGATGCGTTTTTTTTGCTCATGGTAAAAAAGCTTGTCCAACTCCCATTGAAATGGGAGACATTTTCGGGCGGTTTTTGACGAGTTTTGCGGAGCGGTTTCCGCGCTGAAAAACTCGTAAAAAAACCTCTGTGTGAACAGGGCATGAGGGTTGTTCATAAATTTATTGATCAATGGATTAGTGGACTTTTTCTTTGTTACTTTTATTAAAACTGTTACAAAAAATAAGTTAAAAAAAAATACGTAAAAAATGGCACGCAAGTTATATACCACTTAAGAGGCATTTGCTCTCTTGGATTCTGATAGTGAATGGGGTCACTTTTGGGGGGTTTCTGCTGTTTTGGTCCCTCCAGGGCGTTGCAAATGGGACATGGCACCGAAAACCATTATAGCAAAATTTGAGCTCCAAAACCCAAATGGCGCTCCTTCCCTTCTGAGGGCTGTAATGTGTTCAAATATAAGTTTATGACCACATGTGGGGTATTGCCGTAATCAGGATAAATTTCTTTACAAATGTTGAGGTGCCTTTTCTCCTTTATTCCTTGCAAAAATTAAAAAATGTCTATGTTTCTTCAGAAGAAATGTAGATTTTCATTTTCACTGACTAACGCCAATAAATTCAGCAAAAAACCTGTGGGGTTAAAATGCTCACTATACAACTAGATAAATTCCTTGAGGGGTGTAGTTTCCAAAATGGTGTCACTTTTTGGGGGTTTCCACTGTTTAGGTACCACAAGACCTCTTCAAACCAGACATGGAGCCTAAAATATATTGTAATAAAAAGGAGGCTTCAAAATCCACTAGTTTCTCCGTTGCTTCTGAGGCCGGTGTTTCAGTCCATTGGGACACTAGGGCCACATGTGGGATATTTCTAAAAACTGCAGAATCTGGGCAATAAGTATTGAGTTGCGTTTCTCTGGTAAAACCTTCTGTGTTACAGAAAATTTTCTATTACAAATGAATTTCTGCAAATAAAAATTACATTTGTAAATTACACCTCTACTTTGCTTTAATTCCTGTGAAATGCCTAAAGGGTTAAGAAACTTTCTGAATGCTGTTTTGAATACTTTGAGGGGTGAAGTTTTTAAAATGGGGTGAATTATGGGGAGTTTCTAATATATAAGGCCCTCAAAGCCACTTCAGAACTGAACTGGTCCCTGAAAAAATAGGTTTTGGAAATTTCTTGAAAATGTGAGAAATTGCTGCTAAAGTTCTAAGCCTTGTAACGTCCTAGAAAAATAAAAGGATGTTCAAAAAACTATGCCAACATAAAGTAGACATATGGGGAATGTTAACTAGTAACTATTGTGTGTGGTATTAATATCTGTTTTGCAAGCAGATACATTCAAATTTAGAAAAATTCTATTTTTTGCACATTTTCTATAAATTTTGGTGTTTTTCACAAACAAATATTGAATTTATCGACCAAACTTTTTCACAGACGTAAAGTACAACATGTCATGAGAAAACAATCTCAGAATCGCTTGGATAGGTAAAAGCATTCCGGAGTTATTACCACATAAAGAGACACATGTCAGATTTGAAAAAATCGCCTGCGTCCACAAGGCCAAAACAGGCTGTGTCCTGAAGGGGTTAAAAAAGGATATGTTAGATTAGAGGAATGCATTGAATCCAAAACTGTCATTGTGGCCCGCAGGAGACAGACTGCCCAACTTGTAGATCCAACTGGCTTCTAATTGGGCTAGGTTCTTCATTATATTGCCTTCTCTGGAGCCCAGATGTATTTGATCTATCCCCCTAAACTTGAGAAGCTTGGAATTACACTGATGAAATAGTTTATTATGTTTGGGTAGGGTTTTTAACTTGGAGATATCGGTCTCATTTTTAGCCTTTTCAATATCGCAAATATGTTCTCGCACTCTCACCCTAAATTCTCGTATGGTTAAGCCAACGTAGATTTTCTTGCATGGGCAGATCGCACGGTATATGATTCCCGTCGAACTGCACGATATGTGTTGTGTAATTTTAAAGACCTTGCGGTCATTAGTATCTGTGAAATTAAAGGCTCTTTCAATGTTACTACATGCTTTACAAGATCCACATGGGAAGCATCCCCATGCTGGACCTTTTGAGCCTCAGAAGTTGTTTTTTTCCCATACGTAATGGCTGTGGACTAGTAGATCTTTTAATTTTTTTGCTCTCTTAGCTGTTATTAAGGGTGAGGGTGTTAGATTAGCCCTTTGGGTTGGGTCCGTCTGGAGTACATGCCAATGGCTTTTTAATATTGAGGTCATTTGGGAACACTGGGAATGATAAGGGACTGACAGTTTTTAAATTTCCTGGAGTTGGGAGAAAGAAGATTCTCCCTATTAGTAGATCGAGCTCGTTTGTAACCTCTTTTGATGGATCTGTTGGAATAGCCCCTTTCCTGAAATCTAAGTTTTAAATCTTCAGCTTGTTTTTCAAAAAGGGCAGTTGTAGAGCATATCCGTTTCATTCTTAGAAATTAGACCGTAGGTATTCCTCTAATGGTAGATGGAAGATGTGCAGATTCTGCATGGAGGAGGGAATTTACAGATATAGTCTTCCTAAAGACATCCGTTTCAATTTCACCACTTATTTTTGCTTGTATATTGATGTCCACAAAATATAAATTTTTCTACCTCATTTGGAAGGTAATTTGACATTAATATCATTTTTATTCAAATTACACATTAGGAGGTTTAGGTCCTCTGTGGTGCCCTCCCAGATGAACAGCATGTCATCTATATACCTTATACAATTGTCGATTTTGCCTATACCTTGGAGAGGGTCCGAAATGAAGACTTCCCTTTCCCATGCTCCCAAAAAGAGATTGGCATAGGATGGGGCGTATGTGGCGCCCATTGCCGTACCCTGTATTTGTTGGAAATAGTGATCTTTAAAGATAAAAATAAGTTGTGTTCCAGAACAATCTCCAAGAGTGTCAAGAGTAATTTGCATAAATCCTCAGCTAGATCACTTGGTCTGAGAGCCCAGGCTATAGCATTTAGCCCATCCTTGTGCCGAATTGAAGTGTAGAGGGACTCAACATCCGCAGTCACTAGCAGCATATTATCTTCTAAGATAATACCATCAAGATGTTTAAGTGCTGCTGTGGTGTCTTGGATGGATGAAGGCTGGTGTGCAACAAGAGGTTTTGGATAAAAATCGATGAATTTACAAACATTTTCGAATAAACTTTCATTACCCGATATTATGGGTCCTCCCGGAGGGTCCACAATATTCTTATGGATCTTGGGAATGAGATAGAATGTAAAAATTTTTGAACACTAGGGCATCAAAAATGTATTTAGGTATTATTCCCTTGTCCAAAGCCGGTTGTAGGATGTCTACAAGTTGTTTCTGGAATCATACTAGTGGGTTGGAAGTCAGTCTTGTGTAACAGGTATTGTCCTTGAGCAGTTTATATGCTTCTTTCTCATATACATTTTTTGGCCAGATGACTACATTATCAACATGTTTGAGTATTTGGAGCTCTTTAAGAGCTTTCCGTTCATCAAACGAGAGACTGTCCCTACGTTTTTCAAAATTAAGTTGTTCCAGATATTTAGTAACTAGGTATATCCACCGCTGGACATAAGCTAAGAGGTGGGAATTTGTCCGATTTCAATTTAAGTGCGGTGGGATATTTGCTTAACTGTTCGTTGTTTGATTCGGATTGTACACATTTGAGAGCCGCTAGGGCTTCTAGTTCTTCGCTGGTTGTAAATATGTTTTCAGTGTCCTTTTTATTGTATATTTTTTTCAGAACCAGTTTGCGGGCAAAGAGATGGACGTCTTTAATCACTGTAAATATATCGAAGTTATTACATGGGGAAAAATTAAGCCCTCTGGCCAGAAGATTATTTTGTGCTCTAGTTAAAGTATGTTGAGAAAGGTTGATTACCTGTGGACCTTCACCCCTCCTAGTTTTACTTTCGTTGTTTGTGGTCTCACCAGATTTTCGTTTATACGGATGTTTGCTTCTCGTTTGACGTTTTTCCTGTCTATTTGAGTTAATTCTATGGGAAGATCCCCAAGCTGAGTGTTTACTCTCTGCTGTGGTAGAAGTTGAGGATACTAATGTAGATCTTGACCTATTATCCTGTAGTCTTTTTTGCCACCTATAAACCCTATTCTGCTCATAGTCCCCAATATCTCTCTGTAGTTTTTTGGTTTTACTTTCACAGATCTCCTTTTCCCAGATATTGAAATGTTTTTCTAGGTCTAACTGGACTCTTTTAAAACGATCTCATTTGAGATCTTTTTCCAGCTGATTTTCTAGTTTATCTATTTCACTCCCAATTTTCTTTATATCCAGAGTATTGGTTTCTATGATCAGCTGGATGAGAGTGCAAGAGCATATTGTAACCGATTCTTCCCATTTTTGTTTAATTACATCATTTTCCATTCCTGTACTGGGGTAAATTTGTATTCTAAGACCCCTAGGTATTAGGTTCCTAGATAAATATCCCTCAAGGGATGCTTTATTCCACCATAATTTCGTTTGTGTATGCCATGCTTCTCTGAGAGTGCGGATTCGTTCTTCCCCTCTTTGTGATTCCTCATTTAAAAACAGTGTTAATCCATCCTTAAACAGCTCTGTGAGCTGTAATTGCCAGGACTGCTCTCTGGACTTAAAGTCCATTGTAAAAGGAAACCGGACTGAAATGTCTGTGAATGAACACAGAAAATAGAATAGTTTTTCCTATAAATAGTCCGTCTCGAATGAGAAGGGAACAGCCTATGGCTCCCAAATAGACATGATATAAACCAAAATAGAACAAAAGGAGCATATAGACTAGAATATATATATTGTATCAAAAAGATGTTTATTTGTTAATTTAAGCAACAACAAAGATAAAAACAGGCTAAAAATGAGACCGATATCTCCAAGTTAGAAGCCAGTTGGATCTACAAGTTGGGCAGTCTGTCTCCTGCGGGCCACAATCACAGTTTTGGATTCAATGCATTCCTCTAATCTAACATATCCTTTTTTAGTCTTGGGATAAGGGATCTTGCGTTTTTAAGTGAATACTTATACCTATACGCATTTTTAGCTTTCGCTTCTATTTTTATTTTATTTTTTTTATTATTTTCTATTTATTTTTTCATAACTAATACTTTATTTTCTTTCTAAGCTATTTCTTCAGGGATGTCAATGATATAAGATAGAGCCATAAGTAGAAACACTCCAGGAATATATAGATCTTTTAACATCATGAAAATACTACCTGATATCGGATGGGGGAACCATAAGAAGATTCGTCTCCACTGCGCCTGAGAAGATATGGGACTATCATGTTCCTAAAGTACTTTGCTTGTTTCAAGATGCAGAAGGGATAAGTGGGTCTTGTTGGAGGGGCCCTATTTTGTGGAGAGATTGCTCTCTCTGGTTCTCCTGTGATTTATGCAATTTAGATTTATGTGTAATGAATTTACATCCAGTAAGAACTCTCATTTCGCTTTTGTTTTAAGATACTGTCTATATCTACTAGAGTCTTTCATGGGCATCTAAAGCATGTAACCTTGGTGAATTTTAACATATATGATAACTATAAAAACCAAATAGATGGTCTTTTACCATCTTTTTTTCCAAAGGAATGTGAAGATAGTAATTTTGCTCCTTGCTGGATGCAGATTAACAAATGGGAGAATTGGGAAGCTCTGCTCACCAGGAGATCATGTTCTCTTTGGTTCGTCAGGGGCATATATAATCCTCAATAGACTGACTATATATATTCCATACCTTCATTCTCACTCCAATATATATTATTTATTTTATATATGGGGAGGTGCATGGGCAAGCTTTGACATGCAGCTTCGGCTGATCCTAATACTTTTGAAAATTCTTAGTATGAAATAGAAATCTTTTTTAATGATACGGCAATACTCCTTTATTGGGCTAGTGTTACAATAAGTAATACCCAGAATAATATACAAAATTTCACATTCACTATATTACTTTCGCACAAATCCCTTCAGGAATGTCCCTTCCTAATTTATATATTTATTTGCAGAGCTTTTTATTGATTATTTATTATCTATTGTGTTCTCACCTTTCACTAATCTTTTACCTTCATCACCTACATTTATATTTCACTTAAAATCCCGCGGGTTGGATGCACGCTGTACCACCATGATACTCTGGTCTGATCTGGACGGACCAGATGTAGATGGAGTCTTCCGTTCTTCTTTTCCCAAGGGATCTTTTCCTGGTTCCTTTTTCCACTTCACATATACAATTATTTTTTGTCATGATAATCAGTTAAATGCTGAATACACAAGTATATCACCTTTTGTACACTCACTCCAGCCAGTATATCGCAATTCAACACACCTTTTTTTCACTTCCCTACTTGTATTATGTTTCCTTACATTTAGATAACAAATACACAATTAACACCACTTTGATATTACGATCTTTATAAATACATTTATACTCACTGACTTGCGAACTCTGAGGTACGATATCTAAACTAATGTAATTTAATGTCCTGCTGTTCTATTATATATTTCATACTAACATTTTTCTTTCTCCTAAAATGACATATTTATATCCAAACATACACATAATAATCATATTTAGAGATATAAACTAATTACAGCTTTGCATGCCACCTCCAAGATTTATACACAAGCTGTACTCCCTACGTATTCACTGGCTCACATAATCTGTCAATCAGATATGTTGACTTCCATTGGCGCCAGTCATATATTTAAGACATCCTTGATCACCTCATAAACACGCCTCCTGAGGAGAACTAATTAGAAATGCGCGGTGAGGCTGCAATACACGCCAGTTACTGCACTGCACTTTTATTTCATGTGAGTAAGAGTTTAATCTTTTCTTTTCCTGGCAAGGTTTCAGTACTATATGCATGCATATTTGATGTCAGAGGTTTTTCAAGGTGATGATTCAATACACCTCTATTGTGATATGTACTGACCTTTACATATAGACGTATATCCGCAACGTATATTCCTTGCTATGCTGCTTTTACCTAATGTAGCTAAATAATATCATATCTCACTCCATGGAAACCAATGTGGCGTTGTATATTTGGTGTTTGATATCATTTTTTTATTTTTGTAATATATTATATATTTGTGGTTTTATCTTTGTTGTTGCTTAAATGAATAAATAAACATCTTTTTGATACTATATATATATATATATATATATATATATATATATATATATATATATATTCTAGTCTATATGCTCCTTTTGTTTGATTTTGGTTTATATTTAAGGAGTGTATGCATATACTTGTTTTCAATCCAAAATATTGGTATCTACAGACTGCGAATGAAATAATAACACTATACTGTAATTGTGAAAACAGCAGAATTCTGCACTAGCTGCTGCTCCTGCGAATGTTAGATTAATGGAGGTTTACGGTTTATTTCTTTTTTGCTATTTCTTCCTCGGACCTACTTAATACATGCAATCCAACTGCAGCATTTAGATACATATTGAATTAACTTAAAAGCTGTGGCTTGCAAAAAGAAAAAAACATTGTAGCTCCGTAAAATGAAGTACAAGGCTTTACTGATGAAACAACCTGAAACAGCATTATTTGCCAACTATTTCAGGAATCTATAGGTTTCAATTTCTTTAGAAGCAGAATCCCTTAATGCAAGTTTACTTCTGCAGTTCTGGATCTCTAAAATATATTTTCTGTTATACAGAACTTCTGAAAGCACAGCCGAGAGACTCTAACCTGATAACAGTTCTATACCAGTGCTGCCCAGAGATATGAGACAGACTCCCTTATGATACAAGAACTGCCAACCAAGTATTGAACTTGCCAAGGAAAGGTGATAAGAGTCAAAGCAAAATCAGAAAATGCCTAAAGAAACATAAAAAAAAGGTGCATTAGATCTCTGTAATAAACTCTGGGAACAATTTATGACACATGCCAAGTGGTTTTCCAGCTGCCTGCAGTCCGGGGAATAAAACTCTAAAACCTGAAATGATCCAGTTGAGGCAATTGTTTTTTATTGCCGTAATGTACCTTAATTTCTAAATTTTATTCAGCTAGTGTATAATTCTGCAGTTTTAATAATTAAGGCAAATCATTATTACTGTTTTGGTATGTGAAGACAGCAAACTTTGGATTGATGGGAACTCAGTAAATCTGTAACTGTCATTTAGAAGCTTTAATGCTATCTGAAGGTTATGTCAGACGGACCCTATAATGTCATACAGAGCATGTGACGTTATTTAAAATGCAATAAATACATTTCCTATGCTTACATGTGCGTCAGAGGCTCTGCTCAGAGCCTCCACTGTAGATTCTGTCAAATTTGATGAGAAAAATATCACTGCAAGAAGCGCAATTTTTCCAATCAACACACCGAACACCACAAAGGAACTTTATGGACGACATTATAAGTCAGTGGGGTCCGTTGGGCGCCAGTGGCATACGTTGTATGATGGATCCAGTACAGCATCCTGGTTTCTTTTATAAAGGGAAAACAGGATTCAAAATTATGCGTTTAAATTTTTTGTTTGTTTTATTTAAACATTATTTATATTATTTTTATGCTTGTATTTGACTGTGACAGTAAATATCCTCATTATTATAATGTCCTCCAGAGCGAGAGATGCTTTTTGAAACGACTTCCCACTCGGGTGAAGAAATAAGGATACTGAACAGAGGACTCCCCTTTATTAACTCAAAACTCCCTAACATCCTATATGAACCTGGGTTTTCTAAACTGGACAACCTCTTTAAGTAAATTATTTTATACATACAAGCAGTGATCATCCAAGGCTGGATCAAGGTTAGTGGAGGCCCATAGGCAAAAAATTGCTGAGTGCCATCTCCCCAGTACCCATAATATAATGCATGATTAACTTCAGTCAAACATACACATCAGATAATAGTTTGCAGATCTTTCCATTGTGAGGCACCGAAAATCTAATATGTATGAGTGCATCCTGACTATCCCTCAATGTTGGTTAATAACGTTTTCAGGGCAATTCTGCAGACAACTTTAGCCTGAAAGTCAATATTCAACCTTCAATAACAAAATTTTGTTTAACCTTAATGAGTGACACATTTAAGTTCTTAATATATCTTTATAATAGCTGGAGCTCTGTTTCCTGATACAAAGCTTCAAACACCCTGAATAGACATAAATTTAAATCAAAACATTCTGGTAGCCGTAACTAGAGGGAGCGTAGGAGCCTACCTCATACTGTTATACATTGAACTAAAAGGGCCAAAACGAAACTTTCCCGTGTGTACCATTATGGTATTCCATGTGTCAGTCTCTCACCTGTTATTTTTCTTGCTGCTTCTATCACTATATATCAGACTGGGATGGTTGCTTAGCAGCAGTGTGAATGAGGCTCGGTGACACGCTTTCTCTACTTGAATCTATGGAGTGCTATGTGTCACCCATCACAGGCTCCAGCAGTTCCTGTACCACACTAGTTTTGCACAGGGGGGACAGAAACTTCTATCATTAGCTACCACTGACAGACAGATTCCTGTCACATAGGTATAAAGTAGAAGAATATACCACAGCCTTCCTGTCTATATACTTATAGTTTCTCAGCTTATTTAGGAGAATATAGAGAAAATGATAATCACGGTGTCCCCCAGCATGCAGAAATGGTATGGTCTTTAGCTGGTCACGTGATGCTGTGCTGAAGTATCATGAGATTGATGCAAAGCAGAGAGAAAGAGAAAGCTGGTGAAATCTAAGAATCAAGATGAAGGCTTTTTAAAGCACAGACAATGCAGCAGTTCAAAAAGTAGGTACAGAATACATAAAATAAGTATACAATGTGTTATACAGTAAGGTGGGCAATGCAGACATGGAAAGTTTCCTCTGTAGGTCTTCTTTAATGAGAAGACCGTATGCAATAAGATGTACTGGGTCCTTCCAGTGGTGACTCCAGGCAGTATGTTAACTTTTAAATCTGTGTATGCATCTGTAATTTGCACTTACCAGTTAAAACACAGTTATACTAGGGCCATAGGTTGTTTTTTTTATCAATTAACAAAATGCAAAGTGAATGAACAGCAGAGAAATCTAAATCAAATCAATATTTGGTGTAACCACCCTTTGCCTTCAAAACAGCATCAATTCTTCTAGGTACACCTGCTGTCACGTACTCTCTGCCTGCTGCTCCCTCGGTCTCCAGGACATCGAGAGTTACTCGCTCGGGCGTCGCCCGGCCTGGCAGACTGAGGCAGTCTGCAGCCAATAGGAGCTCAGGAGCGTCAGGCCAATCAGAACCTGGCTGTTGTTCCTGAGCTCCCGCCCTATCCTTATTTAGTTTAGCCTGGTATAGTTTTGGGATGAACAGGGACCTCACTGTTTACTGTGTATTTGTTCATGACAGAATTACACAGCTTTTACCTGCTCTTCCCTGTTGTCTGGCCTTGTTTGCCATGGACCCCTTGGTAGTGTTAACGGAGCAAATGCAGGGTTTCACCCAATTGGTGCAGGATCTGACCCAGAGAGTCTACCAGCAGGAGCATGCCCCGCAGGTGGCCATGCCTGTGTTACCCGTGGCAGCCTACACTCCCGCACCTGTGCTGGAACGCCAAATCCAGTTACCCGATCGTTTCTCTGGCGATAAAAAATGTTTTGCATCTTTTCGTGAGAGCTGCAGTTACGGCCCCATTCTTCTGGCTCTGAGTCTCAACATGTGGGGATCATTATATCCTGTCTACTGGGGGACCCCCAGGATTGGGCATTTTACTTATCTCCCACTAGTCCCCAACGCTCCTCTATCGATGATTTATTTTCCGCCCTGGGACATCTCTATGACCGACCCAACAGGACAGCGTTCGCTGTAACTCAGTTAGGGGGATTTCGACAGGGTAAGGGGCCGGTAGAGGAGTCCTGCTCTGAGTTTAGGAAGTGGTCTGTGGAATCTACCTGGGGTGACTCAGCCCTGAAGTACCACTTCAGGCTAGGACTGAGTGACGCCCTGAAAGACCTGCTAGAAGGTTACCCCCCCCGACTCCCTAGATCAGCTCATGAATCTCGCTGTCCGTCGACGCATCCGGGAGTGTCAGCAGGAATGGTCCAGTCCTCCTACTCCAGTCAATCCTCCTAGGTCTCGAGCTGTCCCAGTGCCTTCTTCTTCAGCTGACTACCAGGAGGAACAGATGTAAATAGGGATCACAGGAGATCCGAAAGTTCGCAGGGAGTTCTGCCGCAAAAATGCCTTATGCTTCTACTGTGGAGACGCGGACCATCTACTCAGCGCCTGTCCCAAACGCAAAAAAGAAGACTCTGGAAAACTTCCGCGCCTAAGTGGTCATTGGAGAGGTCACTTGGGCGCACAGGTATCTCCCATTCGTTTTAATAAGGTCTTGTGGCCAGCCCAGGTGTCATTTTTGGGCAAGACTGGGATAGGTTCTGCGTTTGTGGACTCCGGGTCCGTTGTCAATTTTATTTCCCACAGTTTTGCTTTGTCGATTGGTTTACCCCTTATTGATTTGTATGTTCCTATTCCCCTGGTAGGGGTAGACTCCTCCCTGTTAGCTTGCGGGCACGTTTTCCAGTCTACCCCTGTGTTTTGTTTAAAGATTGGTTCAATTCACTTGGAGGAATGTACTATGTTTTTCCATAAGGGGTTATCCACCGAAATTTTATTAGGTCTCCCCTGGTTGCACAAGCATAACCCCATCTTAGATTGGGTGACGGGGGAACTTGTTACTTTGGGTAAGAAGTGTTTGTAATCTTGTATGTCCACTTTAAGGGTCAGTCTCGTTGAGGAAGGGAACACTCTTCCTGAATTTATTCAGGACTTCAGTGACATCTTTTAAAAAAAAGCCTCTGAAGAGTTACCTCCTCATCGAGTACACGATTGTGCAATCGACCTGGTACCTGGAGCCAAGCTCCCCAAAGGTAGAATCTTTAATCTATCTTGCCCTGAGCGGGAAGCGATGAGGGAGTATATCCAGGAGAGCCTGTCCAAGGGGTACATCTGCCCCTCCTCATCACCTGTTGGTGCTGGTTTCTTTGTGGGGAAGAAAGACGGGGGGCTCCGACCCTGTATCGACTACCGTCAGCTTAACAATATTACCATAAAGAACCAACACCCACTTCCGCTCATCCCCAATCTCTTTACTCAGGTTCAGGGGGCCCAATGGTTCTCTAAGTTTGACCTGCGGGGGGCATATAACCTGATTAGAGTTTGTAAGGGGGATGAGTGGAAGACTGCCTTTAACACCCCCGAAGGCCACTTTGAGTACCTGGTGATGCCCTTCGGTCTATGTAATGTGCCAGCTGTGTTCCAGACTTTCCTAAATTATATTTTTAGAGACTATCTGGGGCTCTTCTTGGTGGTATACTTAGATGACCTGTTGGTGTTTTCCAAAGACTGGGACTCGCACGTCAAACATATCAGGACTGTCCTGCACATTCTCAGGGAGAATAATTTGTTTGCTAAATTTGAAAAATGTAGTTTTGTTACTCAAGAGATGCCTTTCTTGGGACATCCTTACCCCTGAGGATTTCCGCATGGATCCTGCCAAGGTCCAGGCGGTATCTGACTGGGTTAGGCATCTTCCCTGAAAGCCCTCCAAAGGTTTTTAGGGTTCGCAAATTATTACAGACGTTTTATCCAAAATTTTTCACTAATCACCAAACCCCTTACCGACCTCACCCGTAAAGGTGTGGCTCTCCTCCACTGGTCTCTGGAGGCGGTCCGAGCCTTCGAGCTGCTAAAGGGGTGCCCCGGTACTAATCCAACCAGATCAAACTCAACCCTTTATTGTGGAAGTAGATGCTTCTGAGGTGGGTGTGGGAGCAGTATTGTCTCAGGGTCCTGCTTCTCACACTCACCTATGACCCTGTGCCTTTTTTTCCCCTAAGTTCTCTCCCACTGAGCAAAAATACGATGTGGGTAATCGGGAACTGCTGGCCATCAAATGGGCTTTGGAGGAATGGCGCCATTTTCTTTAGTCTTTCTAGAATCAGCCAAGAGACTCAATCCTAGACAGGCTAGATGGGCTCTATTTTTTACCAGCTTCAATTTTCTTGTTACCTACAGGCCTGGTTCAAAGAATATTAAAGCGGATGCTCTGTCCCGTAGTTTTCTGGCCACCCTTCCACCTGGGATCAAACTCGAAGGAGTATTGCTTCCTGGTGCGGTAATGGCAACCGTAGGCTCTGACCTGACCACAGAGATTGCGGCCAGCCAGGACCTGGTTTCTGGTGGCCAGGGCTGCTACGGGATGTCCGAGCCTACGTGGTCTCATGTGAGATCTGCGCCCGGTCTAAAACTCCCAGATCCCGACCTGCAGGCTTGCTGTGTCCTTTGCCGGTGCTCCAAGGACCCAGGACCCATCTAGCCATGGATTTTATCACCGATCTCCCTTCGTCCCAGGGCAGGTCGGTGATCTGGGTAGTGGGAGACTGGTTTAGTAAAACGGCCCACTTCATTCTCCTGAAGAAATTGCCCAATGCTAAAGAGTTAGTTAACCTCTTTATTAAACATATTTTAAGTTTTCACGGGGTACCTGTTAACATCGTCTCTGACAGGGAGGGCGTTCTGCAAGCAGTTAGGACTAGACTTGTCCTTTTCATCGGCCTTCCATCCAGAAACTAATGGCCAGTCTGAGAGGACCAATCAGTCTCTGGAACAGTATCTCAGATGTTTTGTAGCCGACACTCAGGATAAATGGTTCAGGTTTTCGCTGAATTTTCCCTCAATAATCACATCAGCACATCGTCAGGAGTTTGTCCATTCTTTGCTAATTATGGTTTTAATCCCCGGTTTTCTTAATTTTCCCCATGTGTATCAGATAACCCTGAAGTGGAGCTTCTTAATGGGAATTTGAGGGTCACCTGGGACCAGGTCCAGAGTAATCTCAGGGCAGCCCAGGACCACAAGCCAATAAAAGGCGTTCGGCTAATCCTGATTTCTTGGTTGGAGATCAGATTTGGTTATCTTCCAAGAACCTCCGCCTGAGGGTACCCTCCAGAAAGTTTGCCCCCAGGTACATCGGTCCTTATGAAGTCATGGCGAGTATCAACCCAGTCTCCTTCCGCTTAAAATTGCCCCCCTCCTTCCGCATACACAATGTGTTTCATTCCTCCCTTCTGAAAAGATTTGTTCCCCCCATCCTTCCCATAGGGAAATCCCCCGTTCCAGTATTGACACCCGAGGGACAGGAGTTCGAGGTGGCCAGGTTGCTGGACAGTAGAAAGGTTCAGGCGTCTATCTAGTACCTGGTCCATTGGAAAGGATATGGTCCAGAGGAGAGGACTTGGGTCCTAGTCCGAGATATCACACTCGGACCCTTATAAAAAAACTTTCATAAAAAGTTTCCGAATAAACCTGGTTCGGGGGTTGAGGGTCCAGTTGCCTCTTGTAAAAGGGGGGGTACTGTCATGTACTCTCTGCCTGCGGCTCGCTCGGTTTCCAGGACATCGAGAGTTACTCGCTCGGGTGTCGCCCGGCCTGGCAGACTGAGGCAGTCTGCAGCTAATAGGAGCTCAGGAGCGTCAGACCAATGTTCCGGAGCTCCCGCCCTCTCCTTATTTAGTTCAGCCTGGGATAGTTTGGCCTTTGTCTGTAATTAGAGTTTCCTTGCCTGGTGCTTTACCTTGTTTCAGACTCCCCTGTGCGACTTGCTTTTTGACTTCTTGTGACCTGACCTCTGCTGGACTCCTGACTTTTATTTGCCTTCTAACTTTTATTTCCGCACTCTCCCGGTTTGACCCTGCCTGCCTGACTCCGCCTTTTGTGCCCGGACTTGTCCGTGGCACAATTGCACTGCCTCTCCCTCTGTATACTTCCCAGGTGACCCTTTGTTATTTCGTACTGTCTCTGTCTTATCTGTCTGTCAGTTTCACTTGTACCAGTATAGGGAACGCGCCCAGTTGTGCGCCGTCATTTAGGTCGGGTCATACAAGTAGGTAGGGACAGGGGTTTGGTAAGAACGGGGACCTCACTGTGTATTTGTTCATGACACCTGCACTCTGTTTTTGAAGGAACTGTAGGGAGGTTGTTTCAAACATCTTGGAGATTTAACCACAGATATTCTGTGGATGTAGGCTTTCTCAAATCCTTCTGTCTATTTATGTAATCCCAGACATACTCAATGATGTTGAAATAAGGGCTCTGTGGGAGCCATATCATTACTTCCAGGGCTCCTTGTTCTTCTTTACATTGAATATAGTTCTTAACATTGACTGCAGACACTCATTATTGTACTGCTCTCCAGCCCTTCGGTGAACAAACTGCCTTCTGTTACAAACAAATATTTCAAACTTTGACTCATCAATCCGGAACACCGGCTGCCCTTTTTCTGCACCCCAGTTCCTATATTTTCGTGTATAATTGAGTCGGTTGGCTTCCACCTCGAAGGTATTGTTTTTTTCCACAATTCTTTCATGAATTCCAGTTCTGGCCACACTTCTCCAAACAGTAGATGGGGTACCTGGATCCCACTGCCAGTTCTAAGCTGATGGCATTGCTGGACATCTTCCGATTTCAAAGGGAAGTAAGCATGATGTGTCTTTGATCTACTGCACTGTTTCCTTGGCCGACCACATAGTCTACGATCCTCAACATTGCTATTTTCTTTGTGCTTCTTCAAAAGGGCTTGAACAGCATATCTTGAAACCCCAGTCTGCTTTGAAATCTTTGCCTGGGAGAGACCTTGCTGATGTACTATAACTATCTTGTGTGTTATTGCTGTGCTCAGTCTTGCCATGGTGAACCTGGCAGTTCCTCACCCAGTTTTAAAGAGGCTTTTTCACCAGTTTATAAGTGCCCTATCTCCTACCTAATCTGATAGTCGCTGTAATGTAGATAACAACAGTTTTTTTTTGTTTGTTTTTTTAAAACGTTTATTTTTGACGGAGTTATGACTATTTTTCGTTTTATGCTAATTTCTTCTAAAATGCCAAGTGGGCGTTTGTTTAACTTTTCACCTAGTGGGCGTTGTAAAGAGAAGTGTATGACGCTGACCAATCAGCGTCATACACTTCTCTTCATTCATATTCAGCTGTACTCACAGCACAGCGTGATCTCACGAGATCACGCTGTGCTGTCACTTACTCCCACAGTAATGTTACCGAAGTGTGGGGAGAACAAAAATACATCGCCTCCAGCCAGGTTCAATGTGGTTGAGGTCAGGGCTCTGTGTGGGCCAGTCAAGCGCTACCACACCAAACTGACTCAACTATGCCTTTATGGACCTTGCTTGTGCACAGGCGCACAGTCATGCTGGAACAGAAAAGAGCCTTCCCCAATATGTTCTCACAAAGTTGTAAGCATACAATTGTCCAAAATGTCTTCATATGTTGAAGCATTAGGATTTCCTAGAGCATAAAGAGGCCTATATAAACACATGAACAATAACCCTATAGCATTATCCCTCCTCCACCAACTTTACGGTTGGCACAATGCAGAAAGGCAGGTAACGTTCTCTTGGCATTCGCCAAACCTAAACTTGTCCATCAGACTGCCAGATAGAGAAGAGTGATAGGCCACTCCACAAATCATGTTTTAACTGATCCAGTGTCAGCGTGCTTTACACCACTCCACTGGTTCCTAAGCGCTACCACTCTGCAATACCACCTACAGTTCATCGTGGAATATCTAGAAGGGAAGACATTTCACAAACTGACATGTTGCAATTGTGGCATTCTATGATATTACCACGCTCGAATTCAGTGAGCTCTTTAGAACGACTCATTCTTTCAAAAATGTTTGTAAAGGCATATACACCTATGGCAATGGGACTGAATAAAACACCTGAACTCAATTATTAAGAGGTGTATCCCAATACTTTTTTCCCCCTCCTCCTCCTTACTATGCTGTCTCTTGCTGAAAGATAACTGGCTGCAGCAGGAGCCTCTCCCCTCTGCCATGTCTACAGTAGGAAAAAATTTTAAGCCTCTTGGCCAAGCCCTTAGCTACAATAGTGGATACCAGCTGTGTCCCTACGTTTCCGCACCACTTAGTTAGCAGGGTGCTTCATCAGGGATCACAATGTTTATTGAATAAAAACACCTAATGGCCGGTAAGCACCTATTGCGTGCTTAAAACATTAACCCGGCTCGTGCACGACACTGGTCAGCTGGTCGAACACGAGCAGAGTGAATACCGGACATAAATAGTAATGGTCCCTCCTCCCAGCGAAGACACGGCGCCCGGCCGGCCAATCCCCTACAAGCTACGCTGATGACGTCACCTGAACAGGGCGAGCTCCCGGATGCACCCTGCAATCGCGTACGGGAGCAACCAAAGCGTCCCTAGTAACCAGGGATCATAAGGCGGCTAGATAACAAACTATGAGACGATTGCTGACATTGGATGAGTTATGGAAAACAGCTGGCAAAAGCTATGAGCAAAAATACCTATAACACCATCAGACTATAAGATAGGGAGCGAGGGAGCAATTAGGGAATAACCAAAAGCTACCCACATTACCAAATAGACAAGTGGTGAATGATGGAAGGATTAAAAGACTGAAAGTGAAAACTTGGTCAAAGGTTAAATTGTAGAAGTATATGCATGGCACAGAAGGACATAATTGAAGAAGGCATGAGGATCGATCGGAAACCGCAGGTTTCATGGTATGCATGCGGAAGATCCATTGGGCCTCCTTCTGTAAAATCCTTTTATCCAAATTCTCTCCCCTAGCAGATGGTCGTATATGTTCGATCCCCTGGAATTTGATCATGTTTGTATCGCCACCATGGTATTCCCAAACATACCGTGCCACCGGAGTATCCTTACTTCTACGAATATCACCTACGTGGTCCATGATCCGTCTCCTGAACTCTCTGATGGTCTTGCCGACATATTGCAGTCCACATACACAGGAAATAAGGTAGACAATGCCTCTTGTTTCACAATTAATAAAAGACCTATTGTCAAACGTCGTACCTGTGGTGTGACTACAGAAGTTTTTGTGGCAAAGTATGGAATCACAGGCCTTACATGATCCACACCTAAAAGTTCCCTTAATGCCATGTGTAAGCCAAGTGGTAGGTAAAGTTGGCTGCAGGTGGCTATGCACTAGACGATCTCTGATGTTTTTCCCCCTCCTGTAAGTCACCAGTGGTCTCACTCACCAGACTTCCAACATCAGGGTCTGTTTTAAGGATCCCCCAGTAAGCCTGTAGGACCCTCAACACCTCCTTATTGGCTGAGTCATACGTAACTATAATGAGTAACTTATCATCAATCGAGTGCTTCCTTGGATTAAGGAGGTCACTCCTGTTGCAGCTCAAAGCGTTTTTATATGCTGATCTAAGGATTTCACGAGGATGTCCCCTCTGAAGGAATCTGTTCTGTAAGTCGGATGCAGCTATTCCAAAGTCTGTGATGGTGGAGCAATTCCTCAGCGCCCTTAGGTATTGTCCCTTGGGTATCCCCCTTTTCAGTGGTGCGGGGTGCCAACTCTCCCATCTAAGAAGACTGTGTCCTTCCTATATATATTCGTTTGAATATGTCCTTGTTCAGTCTTAACGATATTGATGTCAAGAAACGTCATTTTGCAATTTCGAACGTAAAAAAGAGCCCCATTTCATTGATATTAAGGATGGCCACAAATTAATTGAACTCCTCCTTAGTTCCCGTCCAGAGAATCAGGACGTCATCAATGAATCTTAGCCAGAGGAGAATCAGGGATGTCCATTTGTCCATTTCCTTGCTAAAAACAACCTTCTCCCACCAGCCCAGGTAAATATTGGCATAGAAGGGGGCGCAAGGACTTCCCATTGCCACCCCCCTGAGCTGGTGATAGTATTTACCACCAAATAGGAAGAAGTTATGTTCAAGGACAAATTTGAATAGGCTGACCACAAACTCATTGTGGGCCTGAAACTGTAGTTCCCTTTCACTCAAAAAGTCCTGCACAACCCTGCACCTAGAGGTATGGGGTATAGAGCTGTAGAGGGCCTCAACATCCAGGGAGGCCAAATGGATGCCGGTATCGCATTTGATACCCTCTAGCCTTCTAAGTACATCCATTGTATCCCTAATGTAGGATGGGAGGGCCAATACAAAAGGACTAAAGATACGATCAATCTAAAGACTAGCATTTTGGGTCAAATTGTCCACCCCTGAGACAATAGGGCGACCTTTAAGGGGAGACGTGCCCTTATGCACTTTTGGCAGACTGTAGAAGGTGGCATATTGAGGGTGAATCATAGTTCATCAGCGCTCAACAAATTCAGGGATTTGCCTTTATTTATTAATTCCTTTAGTTTATTCCCAAAGATCTTCATTGGGTCACTCGGTAGAATCCTATCAGGCCGTATCCCCCAAAATGCAATGGCACATGATATTATATTGACTCAGATCCACAATCAGGGCACAAAAGACAAACCCTTTTTCAAAATACTAGTCTCTTCTGTGGTCAAAATTCATGATGAGAGATTCATTATCTGCAAGTCGTCCTCATGATGACTGAAGATTAAACTTCTCTCCTGTCTCGTAGGAGGTACTCTGAGATAGGATGGTTCCTGGCTAAAAAATCATCCCTGTTGGATCCCTTTCCTCTGCCCCTACCCCTTTGATTTGTATGGGTAGGGTTCCTTCCCTGGTATTGATTGCCCCTAGGCCTTCTACTGGGGATTCTGGGGTTATCAGAATCTGACTGTTCTTGTTCAGAGGAAGATGGTTCTGTGTCCAGCTCATGACCCCCCATATTTTTCACACTATAATCGAAGATTTTTCTCTCCTTAAAGTCAGCAGTATCACATACATATTGGAAATGCTTCCTTTCTTTTATATGTCCGGTGAATTTCTCTATACCCTGCTGGAGTACTAATTATTTTCTTTCATAGTCTGTGTTAGAGAATTTTCTGACCAATTCAATCCCCTCTTAAAGTTCAGCAGCAATCCGGGCTAATATAATTTTTTTAGAACTTCGTTTTTTTTTTAGAACTTCTTTTGCATCACTCATCCATTTAGCCACATTAATCCCACCAGTGAGAAAGACTGCCATCCCCACTGTGAATAAATAAAGTATTCAAATTGACACTACACAACTGACGTTGTATTGGTTTGTATAGATGTACGTTCACTTGTATTCAATATAAATATCACTGCCTATATGAACGATTAAGATATGAATTTTATTATAGAAATCAAAAACTAAAATTGGGCTAGATAGCCAAGAAACTATTAAAGGCGTAAGCACGATGACCAGAAAGGGGGGTGCTGATGGGTACTATAATGTCCGTGTAACCACACAATGCATGAAGATATCTCCCCCTCTTGATTTATATCATAAACACCTGGTCAATACGTGCCACTAGAACCGTGTCCCTATGTGTTTCTACATCACTTAGTTAGCAGGGTGCTTCATCAGGGATCACAATGTTTATTAAAGAAAAACTCATCCAATGTCAGCAATCTTCTCATAGTGTAATGACAGGGATAGGGAAACAGACAAGTGAGCCCTAATCTACCCGCCACTCAGTCCCTGCCTACTTGCATCGACCCGCCCTAGGCGACGGGGTACAAGTGGGCGACGGTCCCTACACTCAATAAGTGCACGACAGACAACCAGAGATGGAAACACAGAACAAAGGGAAACGGGGCAGTTGCCCACGGCAACACCGTGAGCAACAAGAGTAGTAAACGAGCCGAGTCAAACCAGGAGAGTACGAGGTGCCAAACGTAGAGCAGGAGAGTAGTGAACAAGCCAAGTCAAACCAGGAGTGTACGAGGCACCAAACGCAGAGCAGAAGAGTAGTCAGTAAGCCAGGGTCAATACGAAGCAGGGACAAGTAGTTCAAGAAGCTGCAGCAGGGCAAGGAAACCAACAGAGAAGAATCACAAGCAAGGAGGAACAGGAAAGGCAGGTATAAATAGACAGAGGGCGGGAGCTAGCTCCGTCTGGCCAGGCTGTGATAGGCTCTCCCACTCCTAAGCCTGCCATCCTGAGTGGTGGAAGATGGAGTCAGTCTCACAGATATAGAAGCAGGTGCAGACTGATTACCTATGGGCGTGGATACAGAAGCTGTGCCTGGCAGATCCTTAACAGTACCCCCCCTTTTATGAGGGGCCACCGGACCCTTTCTAGATGGACCTGGTTTATTGGGGAAACGAAGGTGGAACCTCCTGACCAATACTGCAGCGTGAACATCCCGGGCGGGTACCCAAGTCCTCTCCTCAGGCCCGTATCCTCTCCAATGGACCAGGTACTGGAGGGAGCCTTGGACCATCTTGCTGTCCACAATCTTGGCCACCTCGAATTCTACCCTATCAGGGGTGAGAACGGGGACAGGAGGTTTCCTCGAGGGAGCCAAGGACGGGGAGCAGCGTTTAAGGAGGGAGGCATGAAACACGTCGTGTACTCGAAAAGATGGCGGCAACTCCAGTCGGAAGGAGACAGGATTGAGGACTTCAATGACCTTGTACGGCCCTATAAACCGGGGAGCAAACTTCTTGGACGGGACTTTAAGGCGCAAGTTCTTTGACGATAGCCACACCAGATCCCCGACTATAAACAAGGGGTTAGCAGAACGTCTTCTATCTGCCTGAGTTTTTTGTATGCTCTGGGACGCCTCTAGGTTCTTCTGAACCTGGGCCCAGACTGTGCACAGTTCCCGATGAACGACCTCTACCTCGGGATTATTGGAACTACCAGGTGAAACGGAGGAGAACCGTTGATTTAACCCAAAATTACAGAAAAAGGGGGAGACCCCTGACGAGTTACTGACCCGGTTATTAAGGGAAAATTCGGCGAAGGGAATGAATGAGACACAATCATATTGACAGTCAGAGATAAAACACCTTAAATATTGTTCTAGAGACTGATTAGTCCTCTCGGTTTGGCCATTAGTTTCAGGATGGAAGGCAGAGGAGAAGGACAGATCAATCTCCAACTTTTTACAGAAGGCTCTCCAAAACAAAGAAACAAATTGTACCCCTCTATCAGAAACAAAATTGACAGGGACCCCATGGAGACGCAGGATGTGTTTGACAAACAAGGTAGCTAACGTCTTAGCATTGGGTAGTTTTTTGAGGGGCACAAAGTGGCACATCTTACTGAAGCGGTCTACTACAACCCCCACCACCGACTTACCTTGAGATGGAGGCAAATCGGTGATAAAATCCATGGAGATATGGGTCCAAGGTCTCTGGGGAATGGGCAAAGAACGTAGTAAGCCCACTGGTCGGGACCTGGGAGTCTTGGACCTAGCACAAACCTTCCAAGCGGCGACGTAGGCCTTAACGTCTTTAGGCAACCCAGGCCACCAATAGTTTCTATCAATGAGGTGCTTGGTACCCAGGATGCCTGGATGACCAGATAGTGCGGAGTCATGATTTTCCCTAAGTACCCTTAGCCGGAATTGCAGGGGAACAAACAGCTTGTTCTCAGGAAGGTTCCCGGGAGCTGAACCTTGATCAGCAGCAATTTCAGAGACTAAGTCAGAATCAATAGAGGAAATGATTATACCTGGGGCAAAATACAAGCAGGATCTTCCTCCGAAGGAGGGCTGGCCATGAAGCTACGCGACAGTGCATCAGCCTTAATATTTTTAGACCCAGCCCTATAGGTAACCAAAAAATTGAATCTGGTAAAAAATAACGCCCATCGAGCTTGTCTCGGGTTTAGCCTCCGGGCCGATTCTAGGAAAACCAGATTCTTGTGGTCGGTAAGGACCGTTACCTGGTGCCTAGCCTCCTCCAGGAAGTGGCGCCACTCTTCAAATGCCCATTTAATGGCTAAGAGTTTGCGGCTGCCAATATCATAGTTACTCTCAGTGGGCGAAAACTTCCTGGAGAAGAAGGCACAGGGACGGAGATGGGTGAGGGACCTGGTACCCTGGGACAAGACAGCCCCCACTCCCACCTCGGACGCGTCAATCTCCACGATAAATGGCTCCATTTGTTTGGGCTGAACCAACACCGGGGCCGAGATAAAGCACTTCTTAAGGACCTCAAAAGCCTGGACAGCCTCAGGAGGCCAGCGGAGGAGATCAGCACCCTTGCAAGTGAGGTCCGTAAGAGGCTTAGCGATGACCGAGAAGTTAGCAATAAATCTCCTGTAATAATTAGCGAACCCCAAGAAGCACTGTAATGCCTTCAGGGAGGCAGGTTGGACCCATTCCGCCACAGCCTGGACCTTGGCGGGGTCCATGCGGAATTCATGAGGAGTGAGGATTTGACCCAAAAATGGTATCTCCTGCACCCCAAACACACATTTTTCGGTCTTCGCAAACAGTTTGTTTTCCCGAAGGACCTGGAGCACCTTCCTGACATGCTCAATGTGGGAGGACCAGTCCTTGGAAAACACAAGTATGTCATCAAGGTACACTACAAGAAATACCCCGAGGTAATCTCTTAAAATCTCATTTATGAAATTCTGGAAGACCGCGGGAGCATTACACAACCCAAAGGGCATGACGAGGCATTCGAAATGACCTTCGGATGTGTTAAACGCAGTCTTCCACTCACCCCCCTCTTTGATGCGGATAAGGCTATACGCCCCCCGTAGATAAAACTTAGAGAACCATTGGGCCCCCTGAACCTGATTAAAGAGATCAGGAATCAAAGGGATACTGGTTCCTTACAGTGACCTTATTCAAGTTACGGTAGTCAATGCATGGCCTAAGACCACCATCCTTCTCCCCTACGAAGAAGAAGCCAGCACCTACCGGGGAAGTAGAGGGGCGAATGTAACCCTTGGCCAGGCATTCCTGGATATACTCACTCATGGCTTCACGTTCGGGACAAGAGAGATTAAATATCCTACCCTTAGGGAGCTTAGCTCCTGGTACCAAATCGATAGCGCAATCGTATTCTCTATGAGGAGGTAACACTTCGGAGGCCTCCTTAGAGAAAACATCAGCGAAGTCCTGAACAAACTCAGGTAGCGTGTTCACCTCCTCAGGGGGAGAAATAGAATTAACAGAAAAACATGACGTCAAACATTCATTACCCCATTTGGTAAGATCCCCAGTATTCCAGTCAAACGTGGGATTATGCAACTGCAACCAGGGAAGGCCTAAAACCAAATCGGACGATAATCCCTGCATCAACAGTACAGAGCACTGCTCCAAATGCATGGAGCCAACAAGGAGTTCAAAAACAGGGGTATGCTGTGTAAAATAACCATTAGCAAGAGGAGTGGAGTCGATACCCACTACCGGGACAGGTTTAGGCAAATCAATCAAAGGCATAGCTAGAGACATAGCAAATTCCACAGACATGATATTAGCAGACGACCCTGAATCCACGAAGGCACTGCCGGTAGCAGACCTACCACCAAAAGAGACCTGAAAGGGAAGCAAGATTTTATTATGTTTCATATTTACGGGAAATACCTGTGCGCCCAAGTGACCTCCCCGATGATCACTTAGGCGCGGAAGTTTTCCGGCTGCTTATTCTTACGCCTAGAACAGGTGTTCACTTGATGCTTGTCATCCCCACAATAGAAGCAGAGACCATTCTTCCTGCGGAACTCTCTACGTTGTTGGGGGGACACGGAGGCCCCGAGTTGCATAGGTACCTCCGAGTCTTCCGTGGAAGAACGAAGCAACAGAACCTCGGGAGGCATCATGGGGGAGTCAGAGGAGAAAACACAAAAACTTTCACGTTGTCGTTCCCTGAGATGTCGGTCAAGTCGTACCGCTAAAGCCATAACCTGGTCAAGGGAGTCAGAAGAGGGATAGCTAACTAGCAGGTCTTTCAGGGCGTTCGACAGACCCAACCTAAACTGGCACCTTAAGGCAGGGTCATTCCACCGAGAAGCTACGCACCACTTCCTAAAGTCAGAGCAATACTCCTCAACAGGTCTCTTACCCTGACGTAAAGTCACCAGCTGACTCTCGGCAAAGGCAGTCCTGTAAGTCTCGTCATAAATGAGTCCGAGAGCAGAAAAGAAAAGATCAACGGAGGAAAGTTCAGGGGCGTCTGAAGCCAAGGAGAAGGCCCATTCTTGGGGCCCTTCCTGGAGCTGGGACATAATTATACCCACCCGCTGGCTCTCAGAACCTGAGGAGTGGGGCTTTAAACGAAAATAGAGCCTACAACTCTCCCGAAAGGAGAGAAAAGTCCTCCGGTCCCCTGAGAACTGGTCAGGCAACTTGAGGTGGGGTTCAAGAGGTGAGGTGAGGGGCACTACCATGGTAGCATCAGGCTGGTTGACCCTCTGAGCCAGGGCCTGGACCTGTAGGGAGAGACCGTGCATTTGCTGAACCAGGGTCTCAAGGGGGTTCATAGTGGTGTGAGGGACCAGGGTAGAGTAGGTATATGGGCTTGTGATTATGTAATGACAGGGATAGGGAAACAGACAAGTGAGCCCTAATCTACCCGCCACTCAGTCCCTGCCTACTTGCAACGACCCGCCCTAGGCGATGGGGTACAACTGGGCGACGGTCCCTACACTCAATAAGTGCACGACAGACAACCAGACAAGGAAACGCAGAACAAAGGAAACGGGGCAGTTGCCCACGGCAACACCGTGAGTAGTAAACGAGCCGAGTCAAACCAGGAGAGTATGAGGTGCCAAACGTAGAGCAGGAGAGTAGTGAGCAAGCCGAGTCAAACCAGGAGTGTACGAGGTACCAAACGCAGAGCAGAAGAGTAGTCAGTAAGCCAGGGTCAATAAGAAGCAGGGACAAGTAGTTCAAGAAGCTGCAGCAGGGCCAGGAAACAAACAGAGAAGAATCACAAGCAAGGAGGAACAGGAAAGGCAGGTATAAATAGACAGAGGGCGGGAGCTAGCTCCGTCTGGCCAGGCTGTGATAGGCTCTCCCACTCCTAAGGCTGCCATCCTGAGTGGTGGAAGATGGAGTCAGTCTCATAGACATAGAAGCAGGTGCAGACTGATTACCTATGGGCGTGGAAACAGAAGCTCTGCCTGGCAGATCCTTAACACATAGTTTGTTATCTAGCCGCCTTATGATCCCTGGTTACTAGGGACGCTTTGGTTGCTCCCGTCCGCGATTGCAGGGTGCATCCGGGGACTCGCCCTGTTCAGGTGACGTCATCGGCGCAGCTTGTAGGGGATTGGCCGGCCGGGCGACGTGTCTTCGCTGTGGTGGAGGGACCATTACTATTTATGTTCGACATTCACTCTGCTCGTGTTCGACCAGCTGACCAGTGTCGTGCACGAGCCGGGTTAATGTTTTAAGCACGCAACAGGTGTTTTTATTCAATAAACATTGTGACCCCTGATGAAATAAACTAAGTGGTGCGGAAACGCGTAGGGACACAGTTCTAGTGGCACGTATTGACCAGGTTTCTATGACATAAATCAAGAGGGGGAGATATCTTCATGCATTGTGTGGTTACACGGACATTATAGTACCCATCAGCACCCCCCTTTCTGGTCATCGTGCTTACGCCTTTAATAGTTTCTTGGCTATCTAGCCCAATTTTAGTTTTTGATTTCTAGAATAAAATTCATATCTTAATCGTTCATATAGGCAGTGATATTTATATTGAATACAAGTGAACGTACATCTATACAAACCAATACAACGTCAGTTGTGTAGAGTCATTTCTAATAAATTATATGTACCCCAAAATGGTGCTGTTAAAAAAATACAAGCTGTCCCGCAAAAAACAAGACCTTATACAGCTATGTCAGCGCAAAAATAAAAAAGTTATAGCTCTTGGAATGCGACAATGGAAAAACTTAAAAAATAGCTTGGTCGTTAAGGTTTAAAATAGGCTGGTCATTAAGGGGTTAAGTACAGGGAGATAACCCACTGCAAAAACAGGATTATTTAAAATCACTTCAGATGCTAGCTTGTTCATGAACACATAAAGATCTTTTTGTACAAGGCAGTAATGTTCACAACTGTAGACAATGCTTACATTTATAAATAATAATAGTAATAATAATAATCATATATAGAAGCAGAGCATGCAGGATATATTCAGTTTCAGGTGCTATGTAAACAAAAAGTCTATAAATGAGTTCTCTAAACAATTGTACTATATGAGAGAACAATTTAAAATACTAAAATACCAAATAACACATTTTTGTATGTGTTGAATATACAAACATGATCAAGAAAACTAAATAGTAAATGTGTCTGATTTTACTCAGCTTTAGAGATGTTAAAAAGAACAATCCGCTATTGTTTAGCTGTCAGATGTCTAACTGAATGCTTGAAAAGTTATATAATATAGTTTTCTTTGACAATGATTAAAGGGACACTAAACCTTGAAAAAATTATAATTAAGTACATATATAATGTCTCCTAAAGCTTTCAGCAAGCTGCAGAATCAAGCAGCTTTGCAGAAATCTTGCAAAAGTCCTTTCTTCCCAGTCTCCTACATCTTTCGCTGGAGACCAGCTAGGATCTCTCTACCAACAGTATAAATGAGCAAGACATTACTACTGAAGCTGAAAGTTCGGGGAAGGGGGGCGGGCTTTTTGTCTATTGACTATAATGGACACAGTTAGCTGATCAATGATTAAAGGGGCTTTCCCATAAGGGACATTTATAACATATCCACAGGATATGTCATAAATGTCATATAGATGCAGGTCCCACCTCTGGGACCCGCACCTATCTCTAGAACGAGACCCCCTAAACTCCATTCTACCTTATTCTGCTCCCGCTGCCTCCTGGCCACTTCCTGACTTTATGGTCGGGAGTTGCGAAAACAGCGTAACTCGCTGAGCTACGCTGTTTCCGTAAGTCCCATAGTAGTGAATGGCATTTACAGAAGCAGCGTAGCATGTGAGCTATGCTATTTCCATAACTACCATTCAGTTCTATGGGACTTTCGAAAACAGCGTAGTTCAGCAAGCTATGCTGATTTCTTCTTTATGCTAGGAAATGTGCTGCTTTAGCTGCAACACAGAGCAGCAGAACGGGGTGCAGGGGGCCCGTTCTAGAGATAGGTGTGGGTCCCAGACAGGGGTGTTACTAGGAAAGACTGGGCCCCATATAAAACTGTTAACTGAGCCCCCTCCCCTAGGTGCCACACGCAGCCCCCCTTATAGATGTAGCCCCCTGTAGATTGTGGAATACAGCCCCCTGTAGACAGTGCTATAGATCCCCCCTGTAGACAGTGTCACACCCCACATGTAGATAGCGCCCCCACCTCCCCCTTGTAGATAGTGCCATACAGCACCCCTGCATATATCGCCATAAAGCCCCCTGTATATAGTGCCACACGGACCCCCTATGTAGATAGTGGCATACAGCCCCCCTTAGTAGATAGTGCCACACAGCCCCCCATTTGTAGATAGTGCCACACACAGACCCCTGTAGATTGCATCACACACAGCCCCCTGTAGATGGTGCCACAGCCTTCCCCCTTGTAAATAGTGCCATACATCCCCCCCAGTAGATGGTGCCACACAGCCCACCCCTTAGTAGTGCCACTCAGCCCCCCTTAGTAGTGCTGCACAGCCCCTTGTATATAGTGCCAAACAGCTCTCCCTTGTGTATAGTGCCACACAGCCCCCTCTGTATGGTGCCACACAGCCCCCCTTGTATAAAGTGCCACCCTGCTCCCCCCTTGAATATAGTGCCACCCTGTTCATAAATACAGCACCAGAACAAAGCTAAGTACATAAATACAGCACCAGAACCAAGCTCCTACATAAATACAGCACCAGAATCAATCTCCGTACATAAATACAGCACCAGAACAAAGCTCCGTACATAAAAGTAAGGCAGGTAGGAGCAGCACAAGTGCAAATTAACAAATAAATGGTCGGTGCTAAGCTTCAAATGATAGGAGTGACTTCTCCCCATATGATGTATAACAAAAAGACAAGAGCATGGAAGCAGCACTCACGAAAAAAAGTGAAGTTTATTCACGCAACAAATGCAACGTTTCACTTCCTCAATGGAAGCATTTTCAAGCAAAATGCTTGAAAATGCTTCCATTGAGGAAGTGAAACGTTGCATTTGTTGGGTGAATAAACGTAACTTTTTTTCGTGAGTGCTGCTTCCATGCTCTTGTCTTTTTGTTAAGCTCCGTACATAAATACAGCACCAGAACCAAGCTTAGTGCATAAACACAGCACCAGAAACAAGCTAAGTATATAAATACAGGGGTGGGATTCAAAACTTTAACAACAGGTTCCCTGTTTTTCGGACGAAGACATGCGGGGGGGATGAGTTCACTGTGTTTTGCGGTGTATTGCGCCATTGAAAATGATTCTAAAAATAAAATAGAACAATTATGATATTCCAAATAGCCCCTATATTAAAGTGAACTCTAAATAAAGAAATTCCCTGTCCAGAATGTTTTAGTGTGAATTGCCACACTATTTATATAATTGCATAGGCGTACAGACCTAAGCGTGCTCAGCCCATTTAGTTAGGCTGTGCACATGAGAAGGGTGGAGGACAGTGCGGCGTGCGCAGTAAGCCACGACAACTCTCCCGGCTAATGCACAGATACGGTGCCAGGAGCAAGCTCAGTACATATATACAGCACCAGAACGAAGCTCAGTACGTATATGCAGCATCAGAACAAAACTCAGTACAAAATACAGCACCAGAACAAAGCTCAGTACATTAGTACAACACCAGAACAAAGCTCAGTACATAAATACAGCACCAGAACCAAGCTCAGTACATAAATACAACACCAGAACCAAGCTCAGTACATAAATACAACACTAGAACCAAGCTCAGTACATATTGTAGTAGTGCAGCTACTGGACAGTGCAGAAACTGTTCAGTTTCAAGCAACCAGGGAACATGTACATTAGTACAACACCAGAACAAAGCTCAGTACATAAATACAGCACCAGAACCAAGCTCAGTACATAAATACAACACCAGAACCAAGCTCAGTACATAAATACAACACTAGAACCAAGCTCAGTACATATTGTAGTAGTACAGCTACTGGACAGTGCAGAAACTGTCCAGTTTCAAGCAACCAGGGAACATGTACAGTAGAGAGCGTTTTCTCTGCTGTTGCTTGAGTGTAAAACCCGGAATAGGGCCTGGTTTGCTGGAGTGTGAAGAAGAAGGGCGGCTTCCACTCCATACAGACAGTCCATGTCTTGGGCTGTCGGATGAGCCTAGTTAGGCTTCACCTGAGACGGCTCTTTAATTTAGGTGTGTATAGCTCACACAGGGCTCTCAGTCTGGGGAAGACAGGCATGCTAGCCTGTGAGAGTCACCAACGTGTAAGGGGCTCTCAGTCTGGGGAAGACAGGCATGCTAGCCTGTGAGAGTCACCACCGTGTAAGGTAAAGCTGCCTATGTTGTGAGGTACTGGGCACAAGGATCAGTGTCTCGTAGTGAGGGACACTGAATGTGTTAGTTAGAGGCTGGATGGCCTAGGGTTTATTTTGTATGTTTTTGTTGTAACACTGCTTGCTGTGGTGAAGACAATAAAGCTAGCTGCGGCTGGTTTAAACTTTTATTCCATGAGTTGGAGTGAACTTTCTATGTGTGCCAACCATCTCACCCGGGAGATGGCGATCCTGTAAGCTAAGTGGTCCCCAAGTTGTCACAATATATACAACACCAGAACCAAGCTCAGTACATAAATATAGCACCAGAACAAAGCTCAGTACATAAATACAACACCAGAACCAAGCTCAGTACATAAATACAACAACAGAACCAAGCTCAGTACATATATACAACACCAGAACAAAGCCCAGTAGATAAATACAGCACCATAACAAAGCTCAGTACATATATACAGCACCAGCACAAAGCTCAGTACATATATACAACAACAGAACCAAGCTCAGTACATATATACAGCCCCAGAACCAAGCTCAGTACATAAATACAACACCAGAACCAAGCTCAGAACATATATACAACACCAGAACCAAGCTCGGGACATATATACAGCACCAGAACAAAGCTCAGTACATATATACAGCACCAGAACAAAGTTCAGTACATATATATATATATATATATATATATACATACACACACTGTATATATATATATATATGTTTTGAGCTTGGTTGTTCTGATATATATGTACTGAGCTTTGTTCTGGTGCTGTATAGATGTACTGAGCTTGGTTCTGGGGCTGTATTTATGTACTGAGCTTAATTCTGGTGCATTATATATATATACTAAGCTTTGTTGTGGTGCTGTATATATGTACTGAGCTTGATTCTGGTGCTGTATTTATATGCGGAGGTTAGTTCTGGAGTTGTGTATATGTTCTGAGCTTGGATTCTGGTGTTGTATATATGTACTGAGCTTTGTTCTGGTGCTGTATATATGTACTAAGCTTTGTTGTGGTGCTGTATATATGTACTGAGCTTGGGTCTGGTGCTGTATTTATATGCAGAGCTTAGTTTTGGAGTTGTATATATGTTTAGAGCTTCTCTTTGGTGCTGTATATATGTATTGATTATGAATATAACTCTAGAACCAAGCTCAGTACATATATGTACACAGCACCAGAACCAAGCTCAGAACATACATACAGCACCAGTACAAATACTGGTCAGTACAGAGATAATTAGCAAATTTAGTTTAACCCCTGCATATAAGTTTGTACGGCATAAAACTATAGCTCCCAGTATAGCCTGAACGATGGTAAGGATATGCTGGGAGTTGCTGTTTCACAAAAAAGAACGATACACACATCATCTCCCTGCAGATCATACAGTGACTGAGCAGTCACAGGGAGAATTTAGTTACATTTAGTGACTCACGGGTGACGACTTCTCAGATTCTAGTCATTCTCTTTACTTTTCCATCTGGTCCAGAACTCTATGATGCCTCCTGGCCGTGACCCATTTCTGCGGAAATGGGTAAATTTGCTGCTCAGATGTCATCGGAAGCTCACTTTTTCAACATTTCTGAATCTATAAACGAAAAGCAAACTCTTATGGTACCACACTCTATGCCCCCCAAATATAATAGTATCATATACTGTGTCCCCGAATATTATAGCGCTACACACTATGCCCCTGAATATAATAGTAACATACACTATGCCCCTCAATAAAATTGTGTCAAACACTGTAAAGTAATGCACCACGCTCAGTAGCCCCTGTAGATAGTGCCCCTCATAGAGCCCTCTGTAGATAGTGCTCCCAGTAGAGCCCTCTGTAGATAGTGCTCCCAGTAGAGCCCTCTGTAGATAGTGCTCCCAGTAGAGCCCTCTATAGATTGTTCTCCCCATAGAGCCCTTTGTAGGTAGTAGCGTTCCCTGTAGATAGTGCCCCCTGTAGCATTCCCTGCACACAGGGACCCCTGTAGCAATCCCTGTAGATAGTGCCCCCTGTGGCATTCACTGTAGCGTTCCCTGTATAGTGCCCCCTGTAGCGTTCCCTGTATAGTGCCCCCTGTAGCGTTCCCTGTATATTGCCCCTGTAGATAGGCCCCCTGTGGCGTTCCCTGTGGATAGAGCCCCCTGTGGCGTTCCTTGTAGATAGAGCCCCCTGTGGCATTCCCTGTAGATAGAGCCCCTGTGGCATTCCCTGTAGCTAGAGCTCCCTGTGGCGTTCCCTGTAGATGGAGCCCCCTGTGGTGTTTCCTGTAGATAGAGCCCCCTGTGGCGTTCCCTGTGGATATTATAATCATTTTTGTGATATGAAATGTAAGGGGGACTTTAACTAGAGGATGTTTAGATTGAGAACATAAGAATACGTATAAAACACAGTGTTGTATCTGACCATAGAGGAACATAGTGGCTCTCTCCCCCATTTTCATTGGCCGCTTGTTAGCATGTGACTTTGGTTGCTTGGTTTTGGCATCCTCGGTTATAGCATTAGGTTTACTTCCTAAAGTAGAATTAGGGTCATGTGATCTGGGTTGTATGGATACATCGGTGTTTAGGTTTAAATCCATGCGAGTTAGATGCATGCTCAATTAGATTACTTAACTGCTGATTTGTTTAACTTAGTCAGATGAGTTATACCTGCTACTTTTGGAAACTTCGGTGTCTCTGCATTTTTGTTGACCATGGGGTTTGCGCAGTATAATCCTGTGATTGCTGCTGGGTGCTGTAGTGTGGTGAGCTTCTCTCCCCCTTTCTTCTTTGTTTTTTTCTTCTAGTAAAATAATGACTGAGCTATATATATTGACTGTTGTATTGAATGTATATAATATACATAATCTTTCTTAGGGCCTGTTAACATCACCGTTCATTTCCGTTCCGGGGTTCCGTCGGAGGTTTCCGTCGGGTGAACCCCGCAACGGAAAGTGAAACTGACAGCACAGCTTCCGTTTCAGTCACCATTGATCTCAATGGTGACGGAAACATCGCTAATGCTTTCTGTTCGTCACCATTCCGGCTGGTTTCCGGTTTTCTGACGGAATCAATAGCGTAGTCGGCTATGTGGGGTTCACCCGACGGAACCCTCCGACGGAACCCCGGAATGGAAATGAACGGTGATGTGAACAGGCCCTTACATGTTTTTAATATGAAATAATGTTATCAATGTTAACCATACACCTGTATAAATCACCTGTGAGATGTTGATTGTGACTATCGCTGGTTCAAATGTATCACGTGATGATCTACATCTACCTATTTAAGCTGATGTTCTTAGATATGATGTTAGGCTTGAGAAAGACCCTTCACTCACCATGGATCAAAACGTTGCCTGTATTTTGCAGATCTCTTGACAATAAATATACTATTTTGAAGACTTGGAGAGGTGTGCTGTTGTCCTACTACATTTTTGAAGATTGCATTACGCCAGAGTGGGTTTACCTGGCTTGACAGCGTGACACTGCTCCAGTGATCGAGACCTGTGCTGCTTTATCACCCTTCTTTTTGGATCAATATCCTGTGGATATGTCATAAATGTCTCTGATGAGAAAACCCCTTTAGGCTATGTTCACACGGGGTGTTTTGCCGAGTTTTTTGACGCGGAAACCGCGTCGCAAAACTCGGCAAAAACGGCCCGAGAACGCCTCCCATTGATTTCAATGGGAGGCGTCGGCGTCTTTTTCCCGCGAGCAGTAAAACTGCCTCGCGGGAAAAAGAAGCGACATGCCCTATCTTCGGGCGCTTCCGCCTCTGACCTCCCATTGACTTCAATGGGAGGCAGGAGAAAGCGTATTTCTCGCTGTTTTATGCCCGCGGCGCTCAATGGCCGCGGGCGAAAAACGGCGCGATAATTGCCGCGAAAATCGGCGTGCAGAGAGAGGAATATCTTCCTCAAAGTTCCAAACTGAATTTTGAGGCAGATATTCCTCCCCCAAAATACTCCGTGTGAACATAGCCTAAAGGAACTGAAGCAGGGAATCAGTGCAACTCCAAGGCAAGAATTACACCTGGTATAGATAAGTTTTACATGTTCTGTGTTGTTTTAGTTTACTTTGTGTAAAGTTAGTATATGTGTGCTGTTTGTAGGGCATCTGTAATTATATACTTTTTTAAGTCTTGTCATGTAAAAATGACTGGAAAGCATAATGACATATTTGCAATAGTAAAACGCTGAAAACATGTGACATGTGAACATACTCTTACAGATTCCATGTGCACGTAAACTTCTCAGGTTTTTAAAAGGCAAATCTGCCTAGCTATTATACTATTAGGCAGGGTTCCCACACAGCGTAAACACTGCGAAAATTCCACAATGGAATTCTGTGCGGAAATTCCGCTTTATTTACAGTAGCAGCAAAATTTATGAGATGCTGCAAAAAAACAAAGCAGAAAAGTTGTGAAGAAAGTGTTCTGCAGTGCAAATTTTAAATCAGCATGTTAATTTATGCTGCGTATTCTGTGCGAAAATGCTGCATGCTTGGCCAACAGACTTCAATGGGGGGCATAAATTCTGTACTTAAATATACAAGTTGCATTTTGTACAGTATTTACACAGTGGAAATGCAGTAAAAAACACTAAAAATCTACAGGTGCGGTTTGCTATAATTAATGCTCGACACTAAAACCACTGCAGAAGAAACGCAACACAAACACACTTTATGCTGCGGATTTCTGTGAGTGAATAACCTAAGGTTTGTTAAATTCAGCTGCAGATTTTCTGTTGCAAAACATTTGCAGCATATCCCTCCTGTGAAAACAGACTCTTATGGGGGATTTATTTAGGTAGATTTAGCACTGAGCAGTTTTTTTTTACAGCCCCACATGATTGGATATCCTGGACCAGGACCCTGAATGGCAAATCTGTCTAGCTATGCTAAATTATGGGTATTATTTGACTGCATAACTAGGCAGATTTCAGGAGCTTTGGAAAGCAGGGTGACTTCTGTAGAATTCTAAAGGAGGCCCCAAATTGCTGTGTAAGCACTGCTGCCCTGATGCTATATTTTTGTACAGTATATATAGTATTGGGACACCGCTACATGTATGCTGCTTTTATCCCTGTATGCGCAATCAGTAAGATTTCTTCTACCACAAAAATTCTTTCTACTGTACCAATGTTAGCGCGTGTTCCCATCTGCGTTTGGTATTTCCATTTCTCTGCTCCATCAAAGGAGCAGAACAATGAAAATATCAGAATTGACAGACACCATAGGCGTCCGAAATAACCCATTGACTTTAATGGGTTCTGTCATGTTTCCGTCATGGTGTCCGTCATTTTACCATAAATAATAGCACAGAATGCTGCGCTATTGTTTTCGTCATTTTGGACCAGATCTTTGACACAAAACGAACAAGTGACCCCTGGTAGCTGGCGGACACAATATATATATACACAAAAGGAGCTGCCTGCAACAGCCAAACCCAATTTCCCAGCCACCACTAATAATGAGAATAATAAACTTTAATAGCTACGTATAGCTGGACAAACCACAGTTATGATTTAAAAATATCACCAACCGAGATCGGACGTACAAGTATGTAACCTGATTGAACAGGCATGTATATGTGTAACATAGGAGTGTGTCGTCCCTAACCAGTTAAATTGTTTAGCAACTAGTAGGTAGCAGTAGGTCCGATCAACGGCAGTGTCTAAAACATTAGCAGCCCCCCCGACATGTTTCGCTACCAAGTAGCGTCTTCAGGGGCACACGGGGCTAATGGCGGCGCGGGGTAAAGTGGATCCTAATATAGACACACAAAATGACGTGTCTGAAGGTGTGTCCGGCCGACAAATGAACAACAGTGTAAGGTACTTCAATCAGAGACAGGTTGCGACGCATGCGCACAAAGATGAAAGAACGAGAACTATTATATTATTGATGTGCGTCTATACATGGGGACTTTGTCCCTGTGACTTAACTCATACGGGTGCACATGTACCTTGATTCTTTATACTAACTGGACCTAGCACTGGGTTCATGAACCCGGACCGTGACGTAAACATCGATATGGCAACTAATTGTCAGGGAGTATGTTTTGGTTATATGAGGAGGGATATTGACAATTTCCCTTTATTTTTCCTCCCCCTTTATTTGATTCCGGCAGTCCGTATCGATGCTGGCTCAATTACTCTATACATGTCCTAATAGACTGCAGGTCCCTCCTGTATGGTTGTTCCGTGTGCCCGCATTATTGCTGGATGCATACTTGTTGAGTGCCGCTCGCATGACATAGACGGCAATGGGCACCAGTGTATATGACAGTAAGCATCGCTAGCCAGAACGAGCCTCTGGCACTGAGTCGCTGTTTGTCGCATCTGCGCAGGCGCAAGCAACTCATTAGGTGAGTCGCGGTCTCGGCTGGTCTAAATACACCAAGTCGTTCTTTCATCTTTGTGCGCATGCGTCGCAACCTGTCTCTGATTGAAGTACCTTACACTGTTGTTCATTTGTCGGTTGAACACAGCTGAGAGACTTCTATGTCTCCCTCACTGCCATAGGCCATTCGGCCGGACACACCTTCAGACACGTCATTTTGTGTGTCTATATTAGGATCCACTTTACCCCGCGCCGCCATTAGCCCCGTGTGCCCCTGAAGACGCTACTTGGTAGCGAAACATGTCGGGGGGGCTGCTAATGTTTTAGACACTGCCGTTGATCGGACCTACTGCTACCTACTAGTTGCTAAACAATTTAACTGGTTAGGGACGACACACTCCTATGTTACACATATACATGCCTGTTCAATCAGGTTACATACTTGTACGTCCGATCTCGGTTGGTGATATTTTTAAATCATAACTGTGGTTTGTCCAGCTATACGTAGCTATTAAAGTTTATTATTCTCATTATTAGTGGTGGCTGGGAAATTGGGTTTGGCTGTTGCAGGCAGCTCCTTTTGTGTATATATATATTGTGCCCGCCAGCTACCAGGGGTCACATCCTTGTTCGTTTTGTAATACTGCTGGGTTAATTACCCTTTCTATCTGACCCTGTTCCTATTAGGAACGCTTATTCATCTAGTTACTAATTCAATTGGCATGGCAGGTTTTTTATCTAGAAAGCCAGACCTGGAGACCTTATCTGCAGACGCGGCAATTGTCTTCTCTGTGGGTAATATCCCCCTACAACAATTTGAAGTTCAAACAGCATTCAGGGACCTACAAAAAACTTACCAGAAGTACATCAGATCCTGTTGGGAAGTGGCGAGTTTAGAAACCTACTTGCAACAAAAAATCATATATAGAGGTTTGAGGATTAACATCACACCGAACTCCTATAGAGATAACACAGCCTTTGTTAAGGGCTGGGAGGAACTCCTCACTGACAGTTCTATGCGTTTGCTCCAGTATTTACTGGAGTTTGAGAAACAGAACTATAGCACTGTCAGTGCACAACTTGAAAAGGAGATTGTGGACATACAGGCTTTTAGTTCATGCCCTGAATTTGGGATCTCTGAGATTAAGTTACAGAAGAACATAGAAAAGCTACAGGGAGAAATAAAGGAACGTAAACACCGTAAATACGTTCGCGATCGGAGAGACTTTGATCTTGGACAGGTTTATACTTATAAAACCAACTCATACTCTAAGCCTAAACGTAATACAGTGTTTGCTGACTTTACTGATTTTTCTGAGTCAGACACCTCGGGTACGGAGGAACTTAGAAATAGTGCCGACAGTCTTAGACTTGGTACCAAACGGAAGATAAAAAACAATAGACCAAGTTTCTCTAAAAGAACCCCGACTGTGTCCAAACAATTTACAACTAACGTTCCTAACCGTGCCACAACATGTCCCTCCAGTACCTCAAGTTCCTCCTTTGCATCATCTATGCCGGTCCCTTCATCCATAATAAACCCTGTGAATATACTGTCCACTCCTCATTCCTCTCGCACCAATCCAAGCATATATGGAGGGGACAGTGCAAACAAATCATGTACTGGTCCCCCAGCTGCTTTTCCTTTTTTTAGGCCCACCCAGCCTGAACTGGGGAATGAAGTCGTGAAACCCAGTACACAGGCAGAAAGAGGTGATGAGATGCAAATAATAAATCTATCTTCATGTCAGCTTGATTCTCACCAACTAAGTTTACTTAAAAAGGGCCTGTCATATACTCCTACTCCATCTTACGATGAATTCACATGGGTTAAGGATATCAACCTTTTTGCACGAAAATTGGCCCTACATAAGTACTTCAAAGGTAATATATCTGAGAAAACCTCTCAGGACCGTACAGAATGTAACACCTTGAGGGACCTTGAAAGCTTGCTCCATGAGAGTGAATTCGGTGTGGCAGATGTTGTTGGACCGCTTTCGACTTTACGTCCTAAGTCCAAGCTTACACCTCCATTCTCACAATATAGCCACATCGATACCTTTGTTAGGATGGTGTGCAGTGACCTTAAAAAACTTAAAACCAAGAAATCTTGTATTTTCGGTAATCTTAATAACGACGAGAGACAGGCATTGGACACTTTGTGTAAAGATGACAATCTAGTCCTCAAACCCTCTGACAAGGGGGGCAATATTGTAATTATGGGCCATGCCGACTATGTTCGCATGGTTCATAGGTTACTTGATGATAATACCACCTATGTCACTCTGGATTCGAACCCTACGGTCAAGTATCTTGCCGAACTATACTTCCTCCTTAGTGGCGCTAGGAATGAGAACCTTATCACTACCGACGAATTTAAATGCCTTTATAATTCCACCCCCACTTTGGCAACCTTTTATGCGCTTCCAAAGGTGCACAAGGCAACTTCTCCTCTCCCTGGTAGACCCATTGTGTCGGGTAATGACAGCCTGACACAGGGCATTAGCCACTATGTCAACGAAATGTTAATACCATTTGTTTCTTCTCTGTCCTCTTACCTTAGGGACACTAAGGACACCGTCACCAGGATCCATGAGATCAATGTCACCTCAACCACAATGATAGCGAGCATAGACGTGGAGTCACTTTACACTAACATTCAGCACGAATTAGGACTCACTGCTATAAAACACTTTCTAAACACTAAAGGCATTCAATTCCAACGTCACAATAACTTTGTTCTGTCACTTTTACGTTTCCTACTTACTCACAATTATTTTATTTTTGATCATAAATATTATCACCAAATAAAGGGGACGGCGATGGGTACGGTCTGTGCACCCACTTATGCGAACCTTTTCTTAGGGTGGTGGGAAGACACTATAGTTTTTTCTGACGATTTCTCCTCCTTCACCTCACATATTTCTTTTTGGGGGAGATATATTGATGACATTCTCATCCTCTGGGATGGGGATGTCAACACTTTTCGTGACTTCATGTCTATGCTCAATGCCAATAATATTGGCATGAAATTTACATATGAAATTCATGATCATACTGTAAATTTTCTTGATCTCAAGATATCGTTGGATCCTGGTGGCGGTGTCCAAACGGATGTTTTCCGTAAGGCTACTGCGACCAATAGCCTTCTGCACTGGCAGAGCTATCACCCCTCTGCCCTCAAGAGAGGCATACCAATTGGCCAATACTTGAGGGCCAGACGCAATTGCTCGAGCGAACTAGCCTTTCAAATTGAATGCGATGGCCTTTTCAACAAGTTTACAGCACGCGGCTATCCTAAAAAATGGCTGCATAGGGCATACGCTAGAGCAAGGGCTTCTGAGAGGAGGGATTTATTGTCGAGTGCTGGTGGAGTTGCTAAGGCAAAGTCATCTGGAGTTATTCGATGCATTGGCACCTTTGATGCCTGCTCTCCTCAGGTTGTCCAAATTTTAAAGAGACACTGGGCTATTCTCACGGCTGACCCTGATCTCAGAGATGCCATAATGGCCAACCCTAGTGTCACTTACCGTAGGGGTAAGAACCTACGGGAATTTTTGGTACATAGCCATTATTCCAAACAATCTAATACCCCATCGACATGGCTCAAGTCACCCTTGAAGGGCTTCCATCCTTGCGGCAGATGTTCTTTCTGCCCCTTAATGCCGACTGTAAAAAACTTTTCTAATCCTGTCGACGGTAGGCTATATCGAATCGAACAATTTTTGAATTGTCAAAGCAATGGAGTGATCTATGTTGCCAAGTGTCCCTGTCCCAAGCTATATGTGGGCAAAACCATTCAGGAATTGAGAAGACGTGTGTCTAGACATGTAAGTGCGGTGACCTGTAATGAGGATACCGCTCTTTCTAGACACATTGTAAAATTTCACGGAGGTAACCCTAAGTTGCTTAAATTTTGGGGTATTGCCCAGGTTAAAATGGGACCTAGAGCGGGCAATTTGGACCGTAAACTTCTGCAAGAGGAAGCGAGGTGGATTCACCGACTTAATACCATGTCTCCTTTAGGTCTGAACGAGGGTTTTACCTTCAGTGCGTTTCTTTAGCTCTACAGTTGGACATCGAGAATTCTTCTCGGTGGTATTATTGTCCATATTTATGGACCTCTGTGGAATTACGTATATACTTATAGGGACTACTCATAGTTTATACTTTTCTGCCATAGTGTTCTTCACAGTGATGTGGAGGACTCTTCCAAATGATACAAATAATAAAATAATCTAACAATGTGAGAACCATTCTGATCAAATGGTTAGAATGATCTACGTATCGACAATTATTAGGGTTTCGACCACATAATGGAGGCGTTTGGTTATCACTGACATAGTGTATATATGTTCATTGATCCTGTATTGATCCTTAGAAATATGGCATATCCTAGAATGGGGACTTTAGAGACACTTTTTTATTTGAGAATGACGGCTTTTTTCCTCCCTTCTTTCCTTGTGGAGAACTATTATATTATTGATGTGCGTCTATACATGGGGACTTTGTCCCTGTGACTTAACTCATACGGGTGCACATGTACCTTGATTCTTTATACTAACTGGACCTAGCACTGGGTTCATGAACCCGGACCGTGACGTAAACATCGATATGGCAACTAATTGTCAGGGAGTATGTTTTGGTTATATGAGGAGGGATATTGACAATTTCCCTTTATTTTTCCTCCCCCTTTATTTGATTCCGGCAGTCCGTATCGATGCTGGCTCAATTACTCTATACATGTCCTAATAGACTGCAGGTCCCTCCTGTATGGTTGTTCCGTGTGCCCGCATTATTGCTGGATGCATACTTGTTGAGTGCCGCTCGCATGACATAGACGGCAATGGGCACCAGTGTATATGACAGTAAGCATCGCTAGCCAGAACGAGCCTCTGGCACTGAGTCGCTGTTTGTCGCATCTGCGCAGGCGCAAGCAACTCATTAGGTGAGTCGCGGTCTCGGCTGGTCTAAATACACCAAGTCGTTCTTTCATCTTTGTGCGCATGCGTCGCAACCTGTCTCTGATTGAAGTACCTTACACTGTTGTTCATTTGTCGGTTGAACACAGCTGAGAGACTTCTATGTCTCCCTCACTGCCATAGGCCATTCGGCCGGACACACCTTCAGACACGTCATTTTGTGTGTCTATATTAGGATCCACTTTACCCCGCGCCGCCATTAGCCCCGTGTGCCCCTGAAGACGCTACTTGGTAGCGAAACATGTCGGGGGGGCTGCTAATGTTTTAGACACTGCCGTTGATCGGACCTACTGCTACCTACTAGTTGCTAAACAATTTAACTGGTTAGGGACGACACACTCCTATGTTACACATATACATGCCTGTTCAATCAGGTTACATACTTGTACGTCCGATCTTGGTTGGTGATATTTTTAAATCATAACTGTGGTTTGTCCAGCTATACGTAGCTATTAAAGTTTATTATTCTCATTATTAGTGGTGGCTGGGAAATTGGGTTTGGCTGTTGCAGGCAGCTCCTTTTGTGTATAGATCTTTGACACAGGCCCCTAAGGGAGACTCCAATGCAGATGTGAACAGGCCCTTAGTCAGTGAGGCTGGTGCCCCTGTGTGTAAAATCCTTTTTGGGGCTCTTAGTACTACTGGTTTCCTAGAGATTCCTTCCGACAAAATGGCCACACTTGTGGTGTAGAAAAAAATAAGCATGCAGCCTAAATCGAGCCTCCCCCACCTAAACTTCCTGGCTAACGTGCACTAGCCATGGGGAGGGGTTTCCTCCTAAAAGAACATGTATTCACGGCTTTTTTAATTTATTTTACAAGTTTTGAACTTGTGATATAGCACAGAACATCAGCAAGAAATAGAAGGAGATTATGTGATGTTGTGTTTGTTGGTTTAGATGTTATGTTGTCTTTTCTTGGAAAAATTGGTAAAAAAATGTAGTTCAAGTGAATGATATTAATTACAGTTGTATTGTCAAGCCTTGTTTAAGATCACCCCATCACATCAGTTGTGTAGTTCAATATAGTATAGTAAAATGCAGATTGTTGCCAGAAACAAACCTCTGTGGAGCAACATTTGTTTATTGTCATTGAATATTGTTCAGCGAACATCAATTGCTTAGCACAAAGTTTATTCTTTTTTTAATGCACTTTATAGCATCTACAGGTGTGAGATATAATTCATTCAGATAAATAGTTAAAAGAACAATCAAAATTGATCTTTTTTTTCTTTTAGTGAAAAAAGAGGTATTATTATCAATTGGTGTCTGATTATCAAATCTTCTGGATTATAAGTCATTAAAAAAGTATGCAGTACAAAACTCACTTGTAAGGTTAGATAACCTCAGAAAGAAAGTGTACAGCGATAACATTGTTCTGTAATCCCAGGATTTTCCTTTTTTGCATCTGGTCTTGTAAAATGCCTTTTTAGATTGCAGTCCTGTACTAGAAAAACGTTCTGGAGTATCAGACTTTTTGGTTTATCAGGTGTATAAAGTTTAAATGAGACTAATGTTTTATGTACAGTGGACAAGTCACCCTATATTGTACTATTTAAGCGTGTAATCAGACGTTACAGTTGAGGTGCGGTTAAAGGGGTTATCCGGGGATCAAAAATTGCTTGGGGTTTATATTTTTATGTGAAAAGAAGTCACTTACTAATGTCATTTTATTTTTAGTTCTGTACTAAATCGTGCAGTTCAAACCCGGTGAAGTGGTGCCGGGAGTCCTGTCATTTTCCTAATACTGATGACATGGTATCAAGCAAATGACCGCAAGGGGCTGGCACATTGCCTATCACTGGAGTCCCCGAGCAGAGAATTAGCTGGCGCTCTGCCCGGGACTCCAGCTCTACTCCCGACGTTACTGTCCATATATGGATAGTGACACCAGGCGTTTCCTATCTGCCAGGGACTCCAGTACTGCTCCCGATGTGATTGTCCATCCCCGAGCAGAGCATCAGCTAATACTTTGCTCGAGGACTCCAGCCATAGGCAATGTGCCAGCCCCTTGCGGTAATGTGCTTGAAACAGACCGACACGAACGGCACAGGAAGCAAGCCCTCAGTACGTGGGGCTGTGTCAGCGCGTCATCAATATTAGTAAAGCTACAAGACTTTCAGTACAGAATTAAAAATGATAGTACATTAGTAAGTGAATTCTTTTCACATAAAAAATATTAAGCCCAAGCAATTTTTGGTCCCCGAATAACCCCTTTAATACCACATTAAAAAAAACATTAAAAAAACGCATGCTTTTCTACGGCGATCTGGTGCGTTTTTCGATGCGGTTATGTTATTTACGACAATAGCATAGAAAAGTGCACCTAATCATGATAAAAACGCATGCAATCTGTAAATAAGTTGATGATTTAGGCAATATGCCAAAATCGTATAAATACACCTGGCGTATATACATACTGGTTTAAATAACATGCTGCCCTATTTTACCAATCAAGACCTATTTATCCATACACTGGAAACACAAACAGAACCTCCAGAAACAGCATAGTAATATGTACAGATTTGTTTTATTAATAACTATAGAACTGTCCTATTCCGGTAACTATATTACACAAAACACATTTCAATACATTTTAATTAAATCTATATTAAAATTAACTTCACAAATGATAGCATTAAATTAGCTGAATAATACAAATATATTTACCAGAGAATTTATGTATGAAAGGGAGAGCAGCAAAATGTCACCCATTCTAAATATTGTTCTTATTGTCTATCCTAGGGAATGCAGACATTTTATCGTCATAATTGTGATTTCACATTCTTAATTCATAGTATTTTTCATAATTGTCTATTATAGGGAACAATGAATACAAAAGTAGTAGAGCTGGATTTGTCACGTAGCTATTTTTGGTTCTATTGTTTGTGAATTCGATTTTTCTCTGCATCAGGACGATTCCTTGGTTTTGTACAAGATATAAAACTTCAAAACTTGAAAAAATTGGCTTAGAACCAATATTTCAGGGACCTATAGCTCCCTTAGCCTCTTCCCTAGTTTATTTTTTCCATAGACCGTAACGGCCTTTTCACCCTTTTGGCTATTTTAGTAGCTGTCATCTGTGAAACACTAAGTGACTTACAATACAACTAGTAGCCCCATTTCTTCTATTGTGTGATTAACCGTTGCAAGATCCATCAATATGTTGTTATTTGGGAGTCTGGCAGTCATATAAAACAGTGCTGAGGATGTTAGATTTCTAAGGTAAGTTAAAGGAACAGTGTCATCACAAATTATTTTTTTATATGTTAAAGATGTTAGTGCTTTATTAAAAACGTTTATATTCATTTGTGTGTTTGTGTTTTACTTTTTCTTATTTTTACACTTTTTCTTCCCTATGGGGGCTGCCATTTTTTGTTCCATTTCTGTGTGTGTCGATTAACGACACATACAGACATGGAATACGGCAGCCACAGTCCCATAGGGACTGCGAACGGCTCCCGTCCCATTGACTGCAGTGTACGGCGTCTGTGTGGGAACTGCGCATGCGCCGCCCCCACACAGTCCTATTCGAAAATGGCGCCGTCCGGCGCCATTTTCCTGTGGACCGGAAGTCGCGGCCGGACAGTAATATTACTACTTCCGGTCGCGGCTTCCGGATTTGTGCACTTGCACCAGCGGCAGCAAACGGAGCGGACGGGCCGGAGGGAGCCGCGGCGGCAGGAGCAGGTAAGAGATTTCAATGTATGTTCGTGTTTGTGTGTGTTTACTACTGTATGTAAACCTACTACACTGTGGGTTAGCTCAAAAAATGGCGACACACAGTGTAGGAGGTTACATCGTTCAAACCCCTCGTTTATCCCGGCACTAGCCAGGATAAAGGAGGGGGGATGCTGAGAGCTCACTAGAACGAGGGCTTTTAACCCAATGTTGCAATGCTGCAATTTTGGGAACAGCTCCATCTAGTGACCAAAAATGGGTAGTATTATAAATTAGAAGTAATTTATAATATTACATGGACTCGTGCAAAAAAATAAAAAAAATTTGAACAATGTTTAATCACCCACACACTAAATGTTTAATTTTTAAAAAAAAAACATGTTTTTCTGGCAACACATTCCCTTTAAAATGTGTTGTGGGAATGTGTGGGGATTGTAAAGACCATTACTCAAAGTTGACAGGGGTATAGAGGACCTAATATGTCAATACATGGCAGTGATTGCTGCTGAGATCCAGAAATAATAGACGTCACTGAAACCAAGTCATGATACCACTGATACCTAAAGCGTACCTCCAGTGATCTATTTAAAAAACTCTAAGGCTAAATTCACACAAAAGTGTCTGTTTTGCGTCCGTTTGTCATACGTTGCAGTTCAGTGTGGCATCCGTGTGTGTTCCATGTGGCATCAGTTGTTGATGTCTGTTTATGTACACATTTATGTATTTTAATTTTTTTCTCTCTTCATTTCTTATGAACTAGTGCGTGAATCACAGACAGCACACGAATGTGCGTCCACGTGCTGTCCGTGATTTTAACGCACCCATTGACTTCAGTGGGTGCATGATGTGCAAAAAACCCACAAGAATAAGACATGAAGTGAGTTTCACGCAATGAAAATACGCTGCGTGAAAAACACTGCGGCTGTTGTTTTAACGGCTGTCACACGGACGTATTCAACGTTAATGTGAATAAGGCCTTAGGCTAAATGCACACGTTGCGGAATTTTGTAAAGAAAATCGTCATCAAAACTGTAGGTATTAGGCTGGATTCACACGAGCATGTTCCGTCCGTAATGGACGGAACATATTTCGGCCGCAAGTCCCGGACCGACCACACTGCAGGGAGCCGGGCTCCTAGCATCATAGTTATGTACGATGCTAGGAGTCCCTGCCTCTCCATGGAACTACTGTCCCATACTGAAAACATGATTACAGTACAGGACAGTTGTCCGGCAGCGAGGCAGGGACTCCTAGCATCGTACATAACTATGATGCTAGGAGCCCGGCTCCCTGCAGTGTGTTCGGTCCGGGACTTGCGGCCAAAATACGTTCCGTCCATTACGGACGGAACATGCTCGTGTGAATCCAGCCTAATAGTGTGTTTTTTTATGCGTTTTTAGGTGCATTAACACATAGCTAAAAAACGTTAAATAATGCACACAAAACGACTAGTTTAATATGTAAAATGAGCAATAGTTTACAAGAATTAAAATATCAATATAATCTAATAATTTTAACCTGTACAATTTGAAGTGAATATAAGTTTTTGAGCACTAGTTTTCTACTAACCGAGAAGTTGAATAAGAATCAAAACTGACATAGTTTAATAGATTACCCCTCAGGCCAATGACCCTGACTTTGTGATGGTAGTCCATTATACCATAGGTACTGTATAAATGTGGAAACACCACAAAGTCATGGTTGGTAATAATGAATTTCCCTTGTTAATTATATTAGGTTTTGACATCAGGCCATATTTTATACCATAGTAATCATTTGTATTCTAGTATAGTAAAAGAGGTTTTTAATATTAGAACCTCTTTCATACCTAGTTTGTATATTATCCATCTAATTCCTGAAGCAATTTCTTTGAGACCATATCACCTGGTATATTCATATTTTACTATACTTTGTAACAATTATACATTAGAGACCAAGATTTAACATTCCTGATGGATTGTCTTCAATTTTATACAAATAATTTTTTACTCACGATTAGTCATAGTGGTAGACCCAGAAGTAGGTGTAGCACCTGAAATGCTACTTAAAATAATCTGAAAACGGCATGACTATTATAATACAGTATTCATTTTAAGGGTCAGTTCACACAGAGTTTTTTTGGTGCTGATTTTGACGCAGAATCTGCGTTGGAATCAGTGCCAAAAAACGGCCTCTATCGCCCCCCATTAATTTCAATGGGAGGCATAGGAGGTTTGTTTTTTTCCTGGGCAGCCTTTTTTGTATAATTCTGTTTTAAGTAGCAAATGACATACAGAAAAGGCACTACCATGTTAATCTGTTAAATGCAAATCTTGGGAAAAGGAATCAAAACATATCCTAAACCAGGAATATTAACGATATATACAAAATACTGTGCATTCAGTGAGAAGATACATAACATCAGAAGTTGATGAGGACAAAGGGACGAGTATGTCACATATCCACAGATTCATCAATATGAAGGGAGTGAGAGGACATAGGACATAGGACACATGAGGGGGATCTAATGAAAGGATGTTAAGTGGTGGGAACAATCATCAGTTAAAGTAAGAGCTGGCTGATTGTTAGTAGTATGTCTAAAGTGTTTCCAAGGGGACCAAAGAGTCACAAATTTTGAGTGAGATCACTGCTCACACCTAATCCATTCCTACATTCTGCATATGTGATCTAATTTGTGGAACAATTGGTGCATAGTTGGAGAGATTCTAGATCTCCAATTAAGGGGGATCAGTAACTTGGCAGCTGTGAGTATGTCGGTAATAAGGTAGTTTCTGGCTGGACAGAAGGAAGGGGTGGGCACCCAAATCAAGACTAGAGGGGCATTTAAGAGTACAATTTTCCCAGTTGTATTTTGAATCAAGTCCAAGTCTGTACCCTCCAACCAAAAAGCTTTTATAAGTGGACAATCCCACCAGATGTGAGAAAGCGAGCTAGTACCCCACCACACTACCAACAAATTCCATCAGGAGATAAGCCTATCCTATGCAGAATTTTAGGGGTTCTATACCACCTAGTCAGAGACTTGAATGAGTACTCCTGTATCCTCACACATCTAGAAAATCCATAAGGGCATGACCAGACGTGGCGGAATTGCTCTGGAATTCCGCTGCGGACAGTCCGCTGCGGAAATCCGCAGCGTACACGTTTTTCCATTGCTTTCCACAGCTTTTTAGTGAGGTTCGTTTACATGTTGCGGAAAACTCCGCTGCGGACCATAGGCTGCGGTGCGGAATTTGGTGTCCGCAGCATACACTGGTTGTTGTGGACGTGTAGCGGACTTGTTGCGGACTCATTGCGGAATTTCTCCATTGAGTTCAATGGAGAGTCAAAATTCCGCAATGAAATCCGCAGATGTTATGTGTTTTTCGAACATGACATTTCTTCATTCTGGCTGGATCTATGTATTTCTAGGTCTACAGCCAGACTGAGGCCCCATACACACTAACGTAAAAACGCCCGTAATCACGGGCCGTTATTACGGCACGTGCAGGCCCATAGAAGTCAATGGGGCTCCCGTAATTACGGGTGACTACGTGTGTAAATAGTAACTGTCCAGGGTGCTGAAAGAGTTAAACGATCGGCAGTAACTGTTTCAGCACCCTGGACAGTGACTACCGATCGCAATTTATATGAACTTGTAAAAAAAATAGAAGTTCCTACTTACCGAGAACTCCCTGCTTCTTCCTCCAGTCCGGCCTCCCGGGATGACGTTTCAGTCCAAGTGACGGCTGCAGCCAATCACAGGCTGCAGCGGTCACATGGACTGCCGCGTCATCCAGGGAGGTCGGGCTGGATGTCAAGAGAGGGACGCGTCACGAAGGCAATGGCCGGGTAAGTATGAATTTCTTTTACTTTTACTAGGGAAAGGGCTGTCCCTTCTCTCTATCCTGCACTGATAGAGAAAAGGGAAGTACTTTCACCTCAATACGCAACTGCTAGTCCGCATCAATTTAATGCCCATTTTAGGCAGAGCCGCAACAGAATCTGCAATGCAGATTATGTGCGGCATTGATAAGGACAGTGGCGGAAAAAATATGCCACGTCTGGTCATGCCCTAAGAGTGTCTTAGTATGGCAACTGTCTCTGGAGGAGACCATGAGGTCTGAAGTTCCAAATCCCATGCTAATATGAAGCTAGGTTTGACAGACGCTGAGCGAGTAACAATAAGAGTACATTTTTTAAACGAAATCGATGGGGTTTGAGGGAAAGCAGAGTAAAATGTCTATTCAGGATGACGCAGGTTATGGCAAATTAAGACCGTAAAAGAGCCGGGGTCTTAATTGTGATTAGGAACACTCTTTATTTTAAACTTATTGATTCTCTGGTTGACATTAGGGGTAGATTTCTTGCTCTGGTGTGTTCTATCAACAATTCCTTACTTACCTTAGTCAATATATATGCTCCCAATGCTTCTCAGATTCAATTCCTAAACAAAACCATGTGGAAAATTTGCAAAATTCAACAAGGCCAACTCATTTTATGTGGAAATTTCAACATCATTCCAGACAGGGTTTTGGACACTACTAGTAGGAGCAAGAGATCTCTCCCTACTGTAACGTCTATGGCCGCGGTCTGTCGTTCTAACTTACCCCTCGACGACCGCGGCCATGGACATCCTGCTGCTGTGCTGTGTCATCCCCCTGTGAGGCGCCGGCGTTAACTTCCAGGTATCGAGACTGTCTCCCAGAGGGTGCGCACACTCGTGCCCGCTCTTAAAGGGCCAGCGCGCGCATGAAAATAATCATCATCAACTCACATGATTTCCTGGACTATAAGAAGGCCACCGGCCTTCTAATCCTTGCCTGAGCGTTGTTGTTATTTCCCAAAATTTGTCTTGCAAATGGTCTCCTAAGTGTCTTTCAGCTTCCCAGTGTTCCCCATACCTGTATCCTGTGCCTCGTGCTATCCAGTACTATCCTGGTCTACTGCCATGCTGAGCTGTTGTCGTGCTGTGCTGCATTTCCACGCCTGTTCTGCTACTCCACGCCTGACGTCTACCTGCTGCCTGGTCCCAGCCGAGCCTGCCTTGCTACTGTCTACATTGCCTCAGGTAACCTTTCTGGACTATAGACTCTGTACCATACCTGTTTGGCCAGCTGCCATCCTGCTACGCGGTACGGCCCAGTGGGTCCACACCCCGCAACGTGACACCTACACTATCACCATGGGCTCAGGAGGAGGATGTTTATGATGTGTTTAGATGTCACAATGTTTTGTCCAGGGAATTCACTTTTTATTCGTCATGTCACCATACCTTTTCTAGGATAGACTTATTCCTGTTGTATAAATGGTTACTTCAGTCGGTTATTAAACCTGAGATAGGGGTGATCACTTGGTCAGACCATGCCCCCATTTCCATACAAGTTGCGCTTTCACCCCTGTTCCGACCTTACAGGTCTTGGCGTAAAAATACCTTCTTAGAGGCCCACTCCCGGTATAAATTGCGTATATCCTCTCAATTGCAGGAATATTTTCATCTTAATGACTCCCCTGACATAGACCCCTTTGTATTGTGGAATGCCCACAAAAAACAAAAACAGGCTGATACTGACAGAGTTCTGGCCCACATTAAGACCCTGGAGTCCCAACAACAAACTTTCCTTTCAGACACTTTACACGATGCTTTGACCAAGCTTTTAATAGTGGACTATGACAAACATTTAACCTCCCTTCGTATGACCTATTATACTTCGCATAACAAAGCTAGTAAATTGATGGCGAAAAGAGTTAAACAGAAACAGCAAAAATCAAAGATACCGTTTTTGTTAGCGGAGGGGGTGATCCTAAAATTTCAAATCCCCAAGATATTGCAGATAGATTTAGCCTGTTCTATTCCAAACTTTATAATTTAATAGACGATCCTAATCCCCTTCACCTTACTTCGGAGGCCATAGACAGTTTTCTAGACCAGACCATTTGCCTAAGATATCTCCTCTTCAACTTGATCAACTAAACGCTCCTATTCTGCCTGCTGAAGTGACCAAAGTCATTAGACTAGCCAAACCATATAAAGCTCCAGGGCCGGATGGGTTTTCCTCCGAATACTATCAACTTAATTAGTCTATTTTAGCCCCTCATCTAGCTCGTATTTTTAATGTCGCGATGTCCAGGGGCAATCTTCCCACTGAGATGCTCCAAGCCACCATTGTAACTATTCACAAACAGGCGAAGCCTCCCAATCTTCCGGCTAAGTTTAGGCCCATATCGTTGCTAAATTGTGACACAAAACTTTATGCAAAAATATTGGCCCAACGCCTTTTAGCTATATTGCCTACTGTTATACATAATGACTAGGTGGGCTTTACTCAAGGGAGACGGGCCCCAGACGGTACCAGACGCATCATTAACTTGATTTCCAAAGCAGAAATTAGTTGTACGCCTTCTCTCCTCCTTACCCTGGATGCGGAGAAGGCGTTCGACAGGATACACTGGGATTTTGCCTTTTTGACTATGAAGAGATTTGGTTTCTCCGGTACTATACTTCGGGCGATTGGGGCCTTCTACTCCTCCATTTCAAATCACCAACGGTACCAGGCAGGGATACCCGTTATCCCCCTTGCTTTTCACTATGGTGATGGAACCTATGGCAGAAATTATACCCATGGATATGGAGGTGTGTGGTATTTCTACAGTTCATAGCCAGCATAAAATCGGTTTATTTGCTGACGATGTTATATTAACTCTTACGAACCCATTGGCTTCACTCAGAAAGGTCTCAGAGATTCTGTCGCAATTTGGTAGGGTTTCATATTATAAAATTAATGCCTCCAAGTCTCAGAAACTGGGTCTACCGATTCCTACAGCATTGCGCCAGGACATACAGAGGGAGTTCCCGTTCGGATGGGAGGAGATGTCGATTCCCGACTTAGGTACATGCCAGAGCGTTCCCTTCTAATGGCGCAAGGATCACTTTCATTATCTCGCTTCTTTCTGGAAGGAAAGTATGGGCAAATCCTATTTGGGAGCATCAAGGACCAGAGACTCGTGACTTCCAGGGGTTCCTACGGATATTTCGCACAGTATTTAGAGGAGCCAGGATGGGTCTCGTCAGCAGCTGCCTCCCTGCTGAACCTTCACCACTGAGACACTTCCGTGGGCAAGTACGCCATTCACTTCCACACCCTAGCAGGAGAGCTGTCCTGGAACAACGAGGCTCTGGTGGCTACATTCTGGCAGGGACTGTGGTCCGAGATCAAGGACGAACTTGCCGCTCGTGATCTGCCATCTACCCTGGATGCCATCATCTTGCTTGCCACCCGGGATGACATGAGGCTCTGGGAATGATCTCAAGAGGTTTGTCGGGAGAGAAGATTCCCTAGGCTGTCCCCCCACTTGACAGCAATGCCTGTTGCTGTCGCCAGTTGGCCCACCTGAGAAGCCTATGCAGGTGGACCGGCTTAAGTTATCCGGCCAGGAGAAACAATGCAGATGCACTTCGGGACTTTGTCAGTATTGCGGCCTCGGAGGCCATGTTGTGCGTCTGTGTCCGCAAAAGCCCAAAAACTCTGATGCCTAGGATTGGTTGGGGAGACAACCCTAGGCGATACAGCGCTGGATAAAAAAACTCTCCTCAGAACTGTTCAACCCCATGACCATAGTGTCCAGCGGGAAGACCCATGGGGTCTCTGCCTATCTGGACTCTGGATCCGCAGCCAATTTTATCCAGAGAGACCTAGTGGATCTCCTCCAGTTGCCCACAGTTGCCCTGTCTTTGGCTGTTGCCTCAGTGAACGGTCTGCCTCTGCCCGATCCAGTCGTATCTAAGACCAAACTGCTGAGGTTCCAAGTTGGGGCCTTTACTTTAGACCTAATTTATTTCCTCATCCTGCCCAGGGCCATCAACACTGGGCCACTGGGTTTGCCTTGGCTTCGACTACATGGCCCAGTCCTGGACTGGAATTCCGGTGAGGTTCTCCAGTGAGGCCCCAAGTCTCTCAACCACTCTCTGGGACAGATTCATCTGGCCCAACCTCCTCTTCCTTGGTCGTTGACAGGATTACCCCCTCACGACTCACAGTTTGTGGATGTCTTCAGCAAGAAGGAGGCTGAGACGCTGCTCCCACACCAGGCATATAACTGTCCCATTGAACTGGTTCCTTATGCATCCCCTCCTCGTGGATGGATATACCCACTCTCCTTGCAAGAGACCCAGTCTATGTCCGTTTATATCCAGGAGAATTTGGTGAGGGGTTTTATACAAAAGTCCTCCTCACCAACCGGGGCCGGGTTCTTCTTTGTCAAAAAGAAAGATGGATCTATTCGACCTTGCATCGACTACCGGGGTCTCAATCAGATCACGGTCAAGAACAGATATCCACTGAAACTAATCTCTGAACTGTTTGCCCGCATACGAGGAGCCAAGATTTTTTCCAAGTTAGACCTTGGAGGGGTTACAACTTAATCCGGATCCACCAGTGTGACGAATGGAAGACGGCATTCAACACCCGAGACAGGAACTATGAATACCTGGTAATGCCCTTTGGCATGTGTAACGCTCCCGTGGTCTTCCAAGAGTTCGTCAATGACATCTTCCGAGATCTCCTCTATGTCTTTGTCGTGGTCTACCTCGATGACATCTTGCTCTTTTCTCCAGACCCGACGACTCATCAGAGACACGTCTGTCAAGTTCTGCTGCGATTAAGGGAGAATCGCCTATATGCCAAGTTGGAGAAATGTTTGAGAGAAATTCTCTACCCTTCCTGGGCTATATCATCTCGGCTCAAGGAGTCAAGATGGATTTTGAGAAGGTAAAGTCCATCCTGGAATGGCCACGCCCTCAACTTCTCTTCACTGACAGAGCTCATCTCTACCCTCACCAAAATTGGCATGAACACCAAGGTATTCACTCCAGAGGCAAAATCCGTGTTTAATAGCTTGAAGAGTGCCTTCGCGTCAGCCTCTACCCTCCGTCATCCTGATGTCTCGACAGTTTTCGTTGGAGGTGGACGCCTCCTCGGTTAGTGCAGGCGCACTTCTGTTCCAGAGAGGACCCAAAAGCAAGGAAGTGGTATGTGGCTATTATTCTAAACTTTTCTCTTCTGCAGAGCGCAACTACTCGATTGGGGATCAGGAATTACTGGCCATCAAGTTGGCTCTGGAGGATTGGATATTTACCTACCACAAGAACCTCACCTATCTCCAGTCGGCCCAATGGCTGAATCCCCGGCAAGCCAGGTGGTCTCTGTTCTTTGGCCGGTTCCAGTTTGAGCTCCACTACTGCCCTACCGACAAAAATGTGAGGGCCAACGCATTGCCCAGGTCGTTCGAGACTGAGGATGCCATGGAGTCTCCGCAAAACATCAATGATCCATCCTGCATTGTCTCTGTCAACCCTCTGCAAATTAGAGACATCCCTCCGGGGAGGACTTTTGTACACCTGGCAGACAGAAGAAGAATTCTTTGCCATGGACACAGCTCCATACTGGCAGGTCACGTGGGTGCCCGTAAAACCCGAGACCTAGTTGCCTGTCAGTTATGGTGACCAATGCTGCCAAAAGACATCATGAACTTTGTCTCGTCCTGCACTGTGTGCGCGGCTAACAAGGTTGCTCACTCCAAGCCTGCTGGCCTTCTCCAGCCGCTGCCGATGCCCAATGCTCACTGGCATCATATAGCAATGGACTTTGTCACGGATCAGCCTCCCTCTGCTGGATGCTGTACGGTCTGGGTGGTGGTGGACCGATTCCTGAAAATAGCTTCATGGATTCAAAATGGATTGAAAATGGATTTAACACATCTTCCGCCTGCATGGCTTACCTCTGCATATCGTGTTTGATCAGGGGGTTCATTTCACCTCAAAGTTCTGGAGAGCCCTCTGTAAACTCCTCGATGTAAAGTTTGACTTTTCCTCAGCCTACCCCCTCCAGTCCAATGGTCAAGTCGAGAGAATCAATCAGATCATGGCGAACTATCTACAAGACTGCATCTCCAGGCAGCATGATGACTGGGCAACCTACAAAAACCTCTAACCAAATCAAAGAGGGGTCCCTATAAAACAACTAGACAACCTAAACACAAATCATAAGGGAACATAACCCCTGAAAGAATCATATGCAAAAGTATATGCAAAAGTAGAAAATCTTTATTAAGCCCTTAAGGACACGGCCAATTTTGGCCTTGAAGACAGAGCAATTTTTGTTACATAACTCTTTTATTTTTTTGTACGACGTAGTTGTATGAGACTTTGTTTTTTGCGGGACGAGTTGTACTTTATGTAGGTACCATTTTTTGGTACAAATACATTATCGTTTAATTTCTATAAATATTTATTTTGGCGAAAATGCAGAAAAAAATCAGTTCCGCTGCAGTTTTAATATTTTTTCTTACACCAAACAACGATCATCATAAATAATGTTATACATTTGTTGTACAGGTTGTTACGGTCGTGGCAATACCAAATATGTCTATATTATTTAATGTTTTGGGACTTATATTTTAAAAAGTTTATTTATTATAAAAAAATGTGTGTTTCTGTGTATTTTTTTTACTTTTTATTTATTTATTTATCATAATTTTTTTTTTTACATTCATTTAACTTTTTTTTTTAATCCCATAAAGGGATTTATCATTTTGATTTTGTAACTGTAACTGTAATGTACTGGCATAGATCTATATGCCAGTACATTAGCCTATGTACTGATTGTACACAGGCAGTTGTTAGGGCGTACCTCAGTATGCCCTAACAACAGGAAATATGTTCAGACAGCCCTGGGGTCCTTCAATGGACCTTGGGCTGTCTGGCCATATGAGTTGTGGGCTTTGATCGCGTCACAGTTATTTTCTGTGACGCGATCAATGTCTAGTCCCCCCTCTTTGAATGCTTTCATCGCGGCGTTCAAAGAGTTAACGGCGGAGAGAAGATGTTTCTCTCCTCTCCGCTGTCAGAGCGGGGCCGTGGCTGTGTATTACAGCCATTGCCCCGCTCTCGATCGCGCGCACAGACGGCTGTCACACAGGATGAGTATGCTCGTCCTAATGCGCGAAGTGCTCGCCGCTCAGGACGAGCATACTCGTCCTGTGTCGGCAACCAGTTAAATATAATGACAATAACATAATACGGAATAAAAAGGATGGACCATATACAAAGAAAAAGACAATGAGGTCAGATGTAAAAGACCAGTGACGAACAGAAACAACCAACCGTAGGTGGCTGAAATCCACTCACATTACCCACAGCAAATTAAATCAGTGAATGGTATGTACTAGGATACTATGCCCACATATGTATGGTAAGAGTGCTAACTGAATACACAATGGATAACGTGGGATATCCTGACGTAAAATGCAGGCAAAAAGGCCAAAGCTGTAACTAAGGTAATCGTCAGAAGTAATAAAAAATTCAGAAGTGAAAGTAAGCACATACCCTGAGACATAGTGGGGAGTGGAGACGGCAGCATCAGGAATTGGATGAAAAAGCACCTCGACACGCGTTTTTCCTTCACAGGTGCAGATCGTGAAGATAAGAACTGTCGAAGATGTTATTTATGTATATATTTCTAATTGTTTATTTCATGGTGATATGTTCTTTGAAGCAGGTGACTCTCTTAGTCTTTAAATGCGGCACAGGGAGATTCGGCCCACATGGCATCTTTAAATATATTTTTTGCCATAACAGGGTGAGAGCACATTTAGTGTGTGTACACTTATTGCCTCACACTGGGGGGCGGTGCTTATTTTATATAAGGCAGCAGTTCCCACGTAGTGCATGGGCAACGTCCCTATAGTTGGGATTCTGTAGTGCAGGCGAGCACTAAATGGGAGAGACGTACCCTGAAGCTGTAGCAGGGTCATTAAAGGTGGGAGTGGTTGCCATGAAAGAGGTCCATTCATGGTGGGTGTAGTTCCCACGGAACACCCCTTCCCCCGCAAGCAGTGCTATGAGTAAGAACAGTCTTGTTCAAAACACGTAATCTGTAACACGCCTGACCTGTGCCCTCCTTGGGTTTTTAAGGATGAACGAATAAAGCTCTTTTTTTTTATATTTAGGGATGTGCTGAGGAACCTTCTTTTGTCCTGTTATATATGAATCACTTGCCATCCTGCAAGCCCCCTCTTCACTGCACTCCATTGAGGAACTACAGATCCCAGAATGAATAAATTGGGTGAACACACCGTGGCTTTTCTGCTAATTTTTTCAATAACATGAGAGTGATTGTGGTTAGACGGGTGGAATTTGCCAGGGAGCTTCCCTGTGAGCGAGATACTGGTTCAAGGAGAGAAAGCTCTGTCCAGAAGTCAAGTGATGAGCCCCCATTGCCTGCCTATGTCTGCATTTTAACGCTATTTTGCTGTGTAACGTTTAAGAGACTGAACCTCTCTATTGGAGAAGTATTTACACCCAGTGGCGTAACTACCGCTAGAGCAGCCGTAGTTATGGCTATATGGCGTTATCTACAGGGGGGTCTGTATGGTGTTATCTACACTGGGGTCTGTATGGCGTTATCTACAGGGGGGTCTGTATGGCATTATCTACAGGGGGGGTATGTATGGAGTTATCTACAGGGGGGGTCTGTATGGCGTTATCTACAGGGGGGGGGGTCTGTATGGCATTATCTACAGGGGGGTTTGTATGGTGTTATCTACAGGGGATACATCTCTTTTGTAGGACAAACTATAGGCCGTTTTTTTTGTGGGGGGGCTATATGGCGTTATCTACAGGGGGGTCTGTATGGTGTTATCTACGCGGGGGTCTGTATGGCGTTATCTACAGGGGGGTCTGTATGGCATTATCTACAAGGGGGTCTGTATGGAGTTATCTACAGGGGGGGTCTGTATGGCGTTATCTACAGGGGGGTTTGTATGGTGTTATCTACAGGGGGGTCTGTATGGCGTTATCTAGAGGGGGGTCTGTATGGCGTTATGTACAGGGGGGACTGTATGGCGTTATCTACAGGGGGGTCTGTATGGCGTTATCTACAGGGGGGTCTGTATGGCATTATCTACAGGGGGGGTCTGTATGGTGTTATCTATGGGGGGTCTGTATAGCGTTATCTACATGGGGGGTCTGTATTGCGTTATCTACAGGATGGTCTGTTTGGAGTTATCTACAGGGGGGGTCTGTATGGCGTTATCTACAGGGGGAGTCTGTATGACATTATCTACAGGGGGGTCTGTATGGGGTTATGTACAGGGGGACTCTGTATGGCATTATATACAGGGGACTCTGTATGGTGTTATCTACAGGGGGTCTGTATGGCGTTATCTACAGGGGGTCTATATGGCGTTATCTACAGGGGGATTGTATGGTGTTATCTACAGGGGGGTCTGTATGGCGTTATATACAGGGAGTAGGTATGGTGTTATGTACAAGGGGGGTCTCTATGGCGTTATCTACAGCGGGGTCTGTATGGCGTTATCTACAGGGGGTCTGTATGGCGTTATCTACAGGGGGGTCTGTATGGCGTTATCTACAGGGGGTATGTATGGCGTTATCTACAGGGGTCTGTATGGCGTTATCTACAGGGGGGTCTGTATGGCGTTATCTACAGGGGGGTCTGTATGGCGTTATCTACAGGGGGGTCTGTATGGCGTTATCTACAGGGGGTGTCTGTATGGCGTTATAGGGGGGGCTGTATGGCGTTATCTACAGTGGGGCTGTATGGCGTTATCTACAGGGGGGATTTGGGGCTGTAAGACGTTCTACAGGGAGGCTGTTAGGCGTAATCTACAGAGGGCTGTGTATAGTGCTATCTATAGGGGGGCGCTGTGTGGTGGAATCTATAGGGAGGCACTATCTACAAGGGGGGGAGTTGTGTGATACCCAGCGGAGGGGGGCCCCAGTCAAAAGTTTGCTATGGGGCCCAGTCTTTCCTAGTTACGCCCCTGTTTACACCTCTAGTAGGTGTTCCTGTTACCTACATAGATTACTTATTATAACAGGGCAAATTATTTTGGGTCTAGACTTTTACGGACCATTTTTCGCCTATAGGAATGACCTTGTTGTGTCAGTGTGCCTTCCTTGTTTCCTTTATTTATTTTATTTTCACCCCAATGCTATAACTTTTCTTTCATCTGCAGAAAAACGGAAGTAAGTCTAGTTTTGTAAATTTTGGCATCATTTTGTCCCAACCCACTGAAAACACCCACAGGAAGGTCACATGATCATTGAGATGCCATTTTCTATTGCTTTTACAGCATAGAGATATTTTTTCCTGCATGGCTAAGCAACGGATTCATGAAAAACAGACAGCACGCAGATGACGTCTGTGTGCTGTCTGTTTTTTTCCCGCACACATAGACCTCAAAGGGCGAGACTGGTTAGCAAAACATACCAGAATAGGGCATGCTGTGAGTTTCTTGCAATGGACACTCGCTTCGTTGAAAAAACAGATGCGTGAATAGCCCCGTTGACTTGTATGGGTCATCATGTTGTCTGTTGTTAAATTTAACAGCACAAGACGAGAAATACTTTTGTGTGGATTAGGCCTTAGACACTTGCGATGACCCTGGAACACACAAGTATTACTGATCAGTAATTTTCTCAAGCTTATTGAGCAAAGTTTTTTCATAAACATACCGTATAATATTTGATCATTATTACAGATCAATCATATTGAAGTTGAGCACTTGCTGAGTCATGGATTGAATAGATGTAACATAAAATCTGTTTTTATAGTAATATAGTTTTATTTGGTAACGATTTGCTTAAACCTGTATGCAACAAGTGCCTCAATTTCTGTATCTTTTTTTTTTCTGCACACAGTCCCTATTCACTTACGCAGTCTAAGTACTTTCAGTTTTATGACTACAATTGCAAATATTGTGCAAACCAGACGCCTCCGCTGCTTACTACCTCTTCAAACATTATAGCACTGGCACTCTCTTCTTTAGGATAACATCCCTGAGGCATCTGGATATACAGTATGTGTCCATAGAATTCTATGGGCACTGTATTAGGAATCTATACCACACCGCTGTTTGCAGGAGCCCTTGTTTTGAATAGTTTTTTTTGAAACAGATAAAATCTTCAAAAACTTTTCTTTACATATTATTCAGCAGTGATTAAGTCATTTAATAGTGATTCAGAAACGTCAACTGTTCATATCACTTTTTCTGCAGACTCTATCAAAAAGTAATTTTAACATCGTTTTAAAATATAGTTTTGTAATAAGCCTGTCAAAAGGTTTGTGACATTTATCAATTTAATTAGTAAGTATACGTAAAATAATACCAAGTTAATAATCATTTATCACCAGGCAGTTTAAAATGTATGGATGGATTGATGACATGCACTGCTATTTATCACAGACAAATCTCTTTTTACTGCAAATAGTTCATTAAATATTTTAAAACTGTAGGACTTTCCAGGTGCAAAACTGTCATAAACTATGTGTGTATATATAGCAGGAATATCCACTTATCAAATGTCTACTAATGAATGATCAAAAATTGTTTGTCATTGTAGAGGTTTGCAGTTTTAGTCTTGTTGCCATCTTGTAGTTGTGTTTATTATTTGAAAACTGATTATTTAGCAAATTCAATACAAAAAAATACAGAGTATAGAAAATAACAGGGTATAGGGCAAACCATATAGGAGAAATGTGGCACAGTACATGGCTAAACAAATAGACAGATACATAATATTTCATGCAATTAATAATTTGTCTGCATGAGCAATACAGGCTATACCCAAAAATTTATTTTACAAAAACAGTGCGGGCAAGAAGCAGAATGAACCCTCTGTAGCTATAGAAGTCTAATGATTATACATGGTAAATTAGCAAATTACAACTTTTGACAGTGAAATGACAATCTATGAGGGAGTAAAGATGTGTGGGACATAATAAAGCCAGCTTAACCTAGTCATGGATGGAACAATTTGCTCCAATCTTACCTGTGTTTCAATGTTCTGGATGATGGTTGTTAAAAGAGAATACATCTGTGACGATGGGAATGATTTTCTATGTGAGAAAGCTTGACATCTGCCTTATAACTAATCTAACTTTAATGGAATGTCCGTGACATTTTAAAGACTTGGCTGCAAGCAGGGGATGTGAAAAAATAACAAAATAAGTACTACTCACCTGGTAAATCCCATAAGGATTTAGCGTCCTTGCTGAGGTGCTCCCCAGCAGTCTCTTTTGCAGTGATGATGTTCCGACTACCTGCAGGTGACTGCTGCAGCCAATCACTGTCCTCAGAGCTCACGTGCCCACCATGATACCACCGCTGAGGACAGTGACTGGCTGCTGGACAGTGAGACACATACCAATGGGGAGTACCGGAGCGGCATTGGATTAACCGAGTAATACTAATTTTGTCATTTTATTACATCCCCTGCATGTAGCCAGTCTTTAAAATGTCTCTAAAAATCCCTCTTGTGCCAGCTGGCATCTCGAACTTGCCCTTGCTATGTACACTCTCTACCCTCACGATTCCCTGCTTCCTTGTCTTCTCTTTCCTTAGTCTTCTATTCTCTCTTGTTACTCTATATTCTACTTTCTATACTCTCACTCTTCTCCTCTTTACTTCTTACTAGTTCTATAGGTTACTTTATTTTACTCTGTTTGCAATTGGGACACTTGAACAGGCTGACATTGTGGCCTACTTGGTCCTGTATTTTCCCTGTGTTTACAGGGATTTATGCACTCCCGTACTATTGTTTACACCAGGCACTGATGTTTGACTCTTTAGATACTTGGTATTGTTGTTGTATAGGGAAAAAAGTCCTATGTCTTGTAAAACCACTAGAACAAATTTAAATAAGTCAAAATCAATAATTTTAGTAAAGCAGTATTCACATGTGCCATTTTTGTCATGTTTTTGCTCTTATTTAAGCAAAACCACAGCATTTTTGCCAAAGTTTTGAAAATATAGCAGAGAAAAAGGCAACAAAACCTCATGTGTGAATATAGTCTAAGGTAGACAACATTAATAACCAATACACTGTTTTTAATAATCTTAAATTTGTATAAAGGTACTGAATTAAAACCATAATTAAGTAATTATGTGTTTTGCTGAATTGACAATTTTCTGGCTTTAGTTTTACCTATTTAAATGCTAAAAGAAAAATCAACAATTCCTGGATTTGTGTGTGATGTAATTTAGAACTTATTATTAGAAGCCATTCTATAAATATTTTAATTCACAACATCAGAGAGAACAACTACAGTATATACCACATAAAAACATGCACTCAAATCTTATAGCAGTTAATAAAAGCTTATTTATGGAAATATATTACTCAATTAAATTAATTGATTAATTAAAACTTTTTTTGTCAATCATTCTAACATAGGCATATTTACTTGTTTAATCACTTTTAATTCCATTGGTAAAATCTTAATTGAAAGCGCAGATGGGTCATGTTACAAGTGCATGGACAACATCCAATCTCCATATACTAAATGAGGTCTTTCAAGGAGGCAAAAAATTAATTGTTAAAAATAAAATCTCAAAATCTATTCACACAGCTCCATTCGTGATGAGTTCAATTTACAAATGTGATGTTTCAATTTTGAATCAATTTGCTCATCTCTATTTGAAAATATTTTGGACGAATAAGGCACTGTTTACATCTGCGTCAGAGGCTCCGTTAGAGGCCTACGTCGCAGATCCGGCAGGGTATACCGGAGATAATTGCGCAGTATGCATACGGCGCTATTGTGTCTGGTAAAATCACGGACACCCCGACGAAACCTATTAAAGTCAATGGGTTCCGTTATTTCCTTGTTCTGCTCCTCTGACAAAGCAGAGCAACAGAACAGCACAACGCAGGTGTGAAAATAGCCTAAGCCAGATACTTGTAACCATGCCGGCTGTCTTGGCCTATAGCAATTCACTTTCCTGGGGACCAATAGTGTCTCCCAGTACTCAGTTATCCCGAGGACTTACAGCAACGAAGAATTGGGAGTCAACCGGATTGTCGAAGGAAAGGGAAATATGGACCATATATCCCAATGCTAACAGGCAACAGAAATACAAGAAACAGGAACACACCAATTGAATACAGGGATGGTAACAAGATGATGATGTCAGACATGATGGGAACAAGCGGATGATGGGTAATGGAAACAAGCTGACCTTAACTTTAGTTCATGTATAGAAGGAGCTAAACCCACACACCTAGCCTGTGCTCTTTTAACTATGTTTGCGAAATAAATTTATGCTTTTTAAGGATGTACCGGAGGATTCCTTCTTTTTCTCCTTCTATACATGGATTTTTCATGTTAGCCTGCAAGCACCCCTCCATTGCACTCCGTCATTGAGCAACTAAATATATCACATTATATGATTAACTTGTATAAATATATGAATGTCACATACAAAAAATATGGTGAAATCCTGTTCCATGTAAAAACTCCCTCAAAAAACAAGGGGGCACTCCCTCCGTCTGGAGAAAAAAAGGTTCAATCTGCAGAGGCGACAAGCCTTCTTTACTGTGGAATAGTCTACCACAGGAGCTGGTCACAGTAGCTACAGTGGATGACTTTAAAAAATACATCAATAATTTCCTAGAATGAAAAAATATCAGCTCCTATGTTAATGTGTAGACTTTTTGTTTCATCCCTTCCTCTTTTCCCATCCCTTGGTTGAACTTGATGGACATGTGTTTTTTTTTCAACCGTACTAACTATGTAACATAAGATGCATCTGATGAGCACACTTTTTGCAATTTCCTTGTCTTTTTAACTTTAGCTCACCCTATATCTAACCACTAATCCTCACTGTCCCAAACATTGTTCCTAATGGAGTCCCTAATCTATATACACTGTTCCTAACAAAACACTTGGAAAACAGTAGGAACCAAAGGTAACAAAAACAAAACTAAAAAGATCCAAAACCCAGTGAAACAAGGCCAGAAAAACAGAAAGCAATTAAGACAGGATAAAACCGAACAACTAAACAAGACCAAACACTTAAGCAAACAAGGAATAAAGAAATAAACGACAGAGCTTGAAAAACACTGGACTGTGCTAGTAATACACAATCTTGCACAGAGAAGTGCAGGCAAACACACATAGCATACGCTATAACTGATACCCGAAGGCTGAGGCCAAGGATTCTTACGTAGAGGCAGGACTATCAGGTTGCTCTCTCCAAACAAGCCTTAGTGGCTCACATCAGTCTGGTCATCTGACCTGCACTGACGATTTAGCTGGGCAGCAGTTGTCTTAGTAACTTCACCACTGTTGTGCCTGCGGTCACTGACCGCTTATACGTCCTATTCACTGGCAGTCGCGACCGCAGGACACTCTCATGCCGGTGTCTCGTTCCCCAGAGACGCAGGCAAACGTGGCTGCAGCTCCCCACTCAGTCCTCTAGGGTGCGCTCGCGCGCTCATTTCCGGCCTTAAGGGGCCCACCGCGCGCACCAGTGTTAAGTTCCCGAACCAATCCCTATGCACCCTGGACTTAAAAAAGAGCTCTGCCCTTTCTCTCCTTGCCTGAGCGTTGTTGTGTCTGCCCATATTCGTCATTGCAAATTGTCCCTTAGTTGTATTCTGTATCCAGTGTTCCCGTTTCCTGTACCCCGTATCCCGTATCCAATAATTGTGTTTGCTCTAGTGCAAAGTCTAGTGTTGGAGTCGTTTCTCCATGTATCTGTTACACCAAGTGTCTGCCAAATCTTCTATACAGGTACTCTTGTCCTAAGGACTATCGTTGATTGCTGTTTGGCCAGCTGCTACTCTGCTAATCCGCAGCGGCCTAGCGGGTCCACATACTCCATAGCCGGGACAACTAGCTTCTGATTAATAGCTAGTAGATGACAAGCATGAAGGAACAGGCCTGCTGCTTGTAACAATACAAGACACTCACTAACTAACTTATCCTTTTTACAGAATTTGCATATAACACAGAAATAAACACTAACAGAAGAAAGGCAAAATCAAAGTGTGTGATAATCCAAGGTTTTAGTCAGAGAGAAACAGGGCACCAAGATGGCTGTTTTTATATTGGCAAAGGTTTACTAACACCTTCTCTAAAAACGTACTGATGTTAGTGTGGAGCAGTTGTAAGAAGGTGAAGCAGCCCCTCGTGAAAAAAATGCTACTGTTTCTTTCAAATGCATTGATTTATGTTTGTGTTAATATTTTAGGAGCTCATTATATATTTAGGAGCTCATTATATATTATATATATTATTATATATGCTTTGCTTGTGCTAAATATATATATATATATATATATATATATATATATATATATATATATATATATATAGCAAAAAGAAACTTCGCAGCACTCCAAGTTGAGTTGAAAAAATGGTGGTTTATTCAATCCAAATATAACAGCAACGTTTCAAGTAAGATCCTATTGTAGGATTGAAACGTTGCTGTTATATTTGGATTGAATAAACCACCATTTTTAAAACTTGGAGTGCTGCGAAGTTTCTTTTTGCTATATTTGACATTCCGTCCAAGGATCGGGACGTTTTTGCTTGGCACCCGACCAATGATTGCTTTGTGAGTGCTGCTGCCTTCTCCTCTCTCTCTCTCTCTCTCTCTCTCTCTCTATATATATATATATATATATATATATATATATATTTGAGATTGCTCTATTTTATGTGATCTTTGTTTATTGATAGGTAATGGTCTCTCACTGTAGCTGTTGCATGCGGCGATGGGAAGAACGCCCAGGGCACCATCTTGGAGTAGATTTTCTGGATCAATAGCAGTGTGAGGATGTGTCCAGCTTAGGGACGCTGCGTGCCCCACACTGGGGCGGTGCTTTGTTGTAATAAGGCACAGTATACAGGCTACAGCCCTAGAGAGCTATTGGTAAGCGGTAGTGCTGGTGAACACTAAATGGGAAAGATGGATCCCTAAATCTATAGCGGATTTATTGATGGTACTTCAAGTTGCCAGGAAGCCTCCCCACAAGCTGTAACAGAGATTTGGTGGCAGCAGATACCAGGGAGTCTCCCCAAAAGTGAACTGCTGAACTTGTGGGTGGGGTTGCCAGGGAGCCCCACCGTGATAGAGATTACTAAAGGCCAGAGAAAGAAAGAAGGCCTAAAGATAAAGCGGGTGAATTAAAGCTCTATCCGGAAGCCAAGTGGTGAACCACTAATGTCAGCCTGTACCTGCATTTGACCGCCATTGTACTGTGTAACGTTTAACAGACTGTACCTCTCTGCTGAGTTGTTTGCACCCCTAGTAAGCGTTCCTGTTGCCTTCTATTGTATAATTGAACTTTTGTTGTGGCAGAAACCTGTCTGCTGTTTTAAAATCACGTCTAAATCTGCATTGCCTTACCCATATGGCTTAGACAGTCAAGATCTATTGTGCATTCTATTTAATATTAGCATGACTGTCGTACACATTCTTCATGATCAGTTGGGATGTGCAGTTTAAATTGAGTATGGTAAAGCACAGTTTCTCTTTTTCCATCCACTTACACCATAGGAAGCAAGGATTAAATGAAATACCATAATCAATTTCTATCCATATCCATTTTTAACAGTTGGTTTCCAATTGTAACAAGCTGTAGAACTAAATGAAAAGTGCACACACACAAAAGCACGCAGTCTGATGTAATGTATTGGCACGTGACTAGAATAAAGAGCGTTCCATGTTCTATCACACTTACAAGCCGCTTTTAAAGGCCCCGCAATGAGATACTTCAATAGGCTTTAAGCCTCAGTAAGGACACTTTTAATCCTGATTGCTTGGAGATGTCATTGCAGAATTGAAAGGAAAGAAAAAACATATCAGCTGTAGCTGCAATCGCTGATGAGATCTTAGGTTTCATTCCTGTGCACGGTGATATAACTCTGCAAGCTGCTTTATTGCATCTCCTGTTTCTCCATGCGAAATAACAACGAAAATTTTTCTTTCAATTAGATTTTGATTTACACAAAAGGAATAAAAAAGTATTGGGTTTGTTGACTTTTAATCATGTACTAGTAGGGAAAGTTAATGTACACTGCAGACCACATAAACCATGTTTCTGGCCTGAATCTGTGCTGTATTTCCAGGTATGGTATTGTAAGCAGCAGTTTTACCTTAGTTATGCAATCGTTGGGCTCACTTACAGCTTTGTATGATGTGGAGAAACCTTGCCCTTGTGACGTTTGTATTATGTGTCCTCTTTGTTGCTTATGCAAATACAATATTGTTCCAACATTAGCAGGATTTTCAACTAATTGACTTGGAAGCCTAGATAAAGTTTTTCAAATCCCCAATGCCAGGGTATGAAAGTGGAAAAAAAGTAAATTTTATATTAACACTTATTTACAGTATTTGTTGCGCTCAACCAGTATCGAGGATTCAAAATTGGCAAGGTAGTACAACAATCCCTACCTATCCGTTCCTAGGAGGAAATGTGAATCAATACTGCAGCCGCGGACAGTCACCCGCATTTGCGGATTGCGCTCCCATTATAAAGCATGGGAGCACGGTCCGTAAAATAAAAAAATAGGACATGTCCTATTTTTTGCAGAGCCTTTCTACGGCCTGGACACCTTCCTGTAAATATACGGGAAGATATCCGTGGGGAATAAAAATTAATGAGTCCGTACTTTGATTCGCAATTATGGTCCGTAATTGTGGATCAAAATTACGGCCATGTGCATGGGGCCTTAGAGATTAATAAAAAAAGTGATCCGTGCAAATAGAGAACTTGAGAAAAGTTAGCAGATATTTTCCCCACACTGGCATATGTGGGTTAACAGGAGACTCTGCAGTTCCTATCCTCAGATTTTAGATACATCACCAGACTGCAGATATTTGATTCCAAAAATTCCTATATGATTAACAATTGGGACAGTGTGGCTCCTGTGGAGAAGTACTGCGACACAACAGCCTATATAGTGCAAGGTATTTTTTATACTCAAAGGATTCCAAAAAGATAAAAGCATATATAAAATAACAGCGTCATCAAACTCAAACGTCCAACTCGAGTCTTACCCTCACAGCTTATTTCAAGCCATTGATGCACAAGAAGAAGCCAATTCGGGCGAAACGCTGCAACATTACTGTTAAAGATTATGTAAACCTTTTGAAGCCTTTTTATATATAATGCATGTGTTTTGTGATCCTTAATATTTTTCTAATATACATTTATTCAAAATTGCATTTAATTTTTTTATGTATCCACAATAAATAGAAGCTGCATAACACCGCTGTAAGCTAAATCCGTCAATCAGCTGGACTGACGGAAGCTCGTGTGTTCCTCTGACACATACCATCACCCTAAGGCCACATTCACATAGCAGTACTTAGGTCAGTATTTGGCATCAGTATTTGGAAGCCAAAACCAGAAGTGGGTCCAAAACACGGAAGAGGTACAAATCTTTCCATTATACTTTTTCTGTCTAGGTCCCACTCCTGGTTTTGGCTTTCAAATACTGATTCAAAATACTGACCAATATACTGCTGTGTGAAAGTGGCATAATACCGATCAATTCTAAGTTGATCAACTTAGATTTGATTAATATTAGGCTATTATTGTGTGTCAGATGCACACAGAAGCTGCTGTCAGCAGAACCGACAGTCAGATGGAGTTGGCTTACAACAGTGTTCTGCAGCTTCTATGAAAGTGCATAAAGACAAACTGCAACGTCTAAATAAAATACAAGTTTTAATAAATGTATTTTAGAAACATATTAAGAATCATAAAATACATACGTTACATAGAAAAAAAGGCTTCAAAAGTATACAAAACCTTTAGGCCCCATGCACACGAACGTGCTTTTGCGGCCGCAATTCCCCCGAAAATCCACGGGAGAATTGCGGCCCCATTCATTCCTATGGGGCCATGCACACGACCGTGGTTTTCACGGTCCATGCATGGCCCCGGAGCCCGGACCGCAGAAAGAACGGGCAAGCCTTATTACAGCCGTGTTCTGCTCATTAAAAATAATGGCCGCAGCCATGTGCACGGCCCGCGATTTGCTTGCTTCTTGCGGCTGTCACTCCGTGGCCGGCCGACCCGGAAATCATGGCCGTGCACATGGCTACGGTCGTGTGCATGAGGCCTTAATGGTAATGTTGCAGGGATAGACTTTGTCATTATGATAAAATGATCATTATAATCGAGTGATGTCTGTAAGTTTCTGTATCAGTTCAGTGGCTTTGTTTAACCCCTTGATGACCTATGACGAAAATGTATGTCACGGTCGGATGCTAGTTCCCGTACCGTGAAGTACATTTTCATCATGGTGAACTCACAAATAATGTCAGGGCACCCATAAGATCAGTGGCAGGAGCTGGACTTAAATAGCGACCGCCACATCATGGGTGTTTTTATTCTTTATAAAAAGTGTTTTGATTTTGTAAAAGTGGTATGGTATCATCACAATCATAACGAACCATATAATCACGTTAATGTGTGATTTAACCCTTTTCTTGCAGCATCAAACGTATCTTATACGTCGTGGCAGGGAGATACTTCAGTAGCCTAGGACATATCTGATAGGTCCTTGCTACTAAAGTCCCTAGTTCATGCTAGATTGCAGCTATGATTTAGGTCTTATTGTATAGCTAAGATTCATATCTATTATACACTGTTACTTTTTTAACATTTCCAGTTTAAAACCATATTTTTGATCTGTTCAATTCTGGTGATTTTATGAAGATATATACATGTAGACATACAGATGAAGTCAAGTTTATCTTAACTGATAACTTGCTGCAGCATGATACCACACAACATTGAAAAGTCATTAAAAAGTTAAGTTAAAGTTTCTTGCCACTGTGTATTTAATGTGTTAAGAGTCAAGATAAAGATCGCTACATCTGTAGGCATAAGTAGAATGTTTGAACTCTGCACATATTGAACTTTTATTTTTAGAAAATGTGGTGCATCTAATTTTCTGATTGGGTCACACTTTTAGCCACAAATATAATTTTTTATGCATTTTGTATGAAAGACACTTTGACACAAAATTAATGACGGTGCCTATGTACATAAAGGGATGAGTTGCATTTTGACAATACACCAGGTGTCTGTTTTCAGAGTATATAAAGGTATGGTGGTTTAGTATGATTTTTTTATATGGTAATTTAGGCTTTATTTGTACATGTCAGAAGTGAGAAAATTGCCCTGGCTGCTAGAGGTGCAAAATGAACAAAAACCCCAGGGGGCAGGGAAAGGCTTAAACCGTGTGATGAATAACGTAAAAAAACTCCACAAAAAATGAAAGTGGCATTGCTTTTTTTCCATTCCCTCCCAAAAAAAACAATAAAATTTAATGAATGATCTATATGTACCCCATAATAGTTTTAATTAAAATATGACTTGTTAAACAAAAAACAAGCCCACATATGGCTAAAGAAAAATAAAACAATTATAGCTTTGAGAATGCAGGGATATGAATACATAAAAAACTATACATATTTGGATTCGCCATAATCATACCGACCCATGAAATAATCATAATACATTATTTATGCCACGGTGTCTAGTATAAATTTAAGTCACAGCATTAGACACTGGTAGGGAATTTATGTTTCCAATATGCGTTCCATTGACTGCTGCCAACAGAGTAGCTGAGCATTGGGCTTGAACATATAAATAGTGGGGCTATGTGCTGTGGTATGTCCTGGAGTCCAGATTCACTATGCAGTGTGATTAAGGGCTTATTCAGACGAACGTATAATACGTCCGTGCTACGCGTGTGATTTTCAAGCGCGTCGCACGGACCTATGTTAGTCAATGGGGCCGTTCAGACTGTCAGCGATTTTCACGCAGCGTGTGTCCGCTGCGTACAACTCACGAATGACATGTCCTATATTTGCCAGTTTTTCGAGCATCACACACCCATTTAAGTCAATGGGTGCGGGAAAACCGCGCACGGCACACGGGCGCACTTCCGTGTGCCGCGCATGATGCGCGCTACAATAGTCAAAACTATGAATGAAAACAGAAAAGCACCACGTACTTTTCTGTTTACAAACATAAAAACAGAGTGTCATAATAATTGCAGCTGCGCGAAAATCACGCAGTCACGCATCATATGCTGCTGACACACAAAGCTTTTATGGACCTTTTTCGTGCGCAAAATGCCGCGTTTTTTGCATGCGCAAAACGCACATGCTCGTGTGAATCCGGCCTAAAGATGTGTTTTCATTTGCAGAGAACCAGAGAGTAAGTACAGCAACTCCAGCATCCTTAATCAAGACTATTATCATGGTGATGGTGTCATTGTGTGTGTGGGGGGAATCATATTGGATTCACGTACACCCCTCCATGTGTTTGAACAAGGATCCATAATAGCCCAGGCATATAAAGATGTCATCTTCCCGACATTATGTCTGGCTGTCCAGGGGTGCAATGGAAATGTAATGAATCAGGGTAGGGAGACGGACAGGTGAGCCCTAATCTACCCGCAACTCAGTCCCTGCCTACTTGTACGTCCTAAGTGACGGCGTACAACTGGGCGACTGTCCCTACGCTCAGTAAGTGCAAGACAGACAACACAAGACAAGGGCACACAGAAGCAAGGGGGGGAGGTTGGGGCAGTTGCCCACGGAGACACCGAAGCCAAATCAAACCAGGGGAGTACGTAATAGCAAATCAGAGCAGGAGAATAGTCAGGCAAGTCAGGGTCAACAAGTAACACTGGTCAATCGGGTGAATAGCAAGAATCGCAGAGCCAGGAAACCAGACGATCACAGGCAAGGAGCATGCTGCAAGTGAGGGTATAAATAGACCAAGGGCGGGAGATAGAACTGGCAGGCCAGGCTGTGATAGGTTCTCCGTCTCCTCAGCCTGCAAGCCTGAGTGGTAACAGATCGCGTCACTGTAGCAGACCTTGGAGCTGATGAGGGCTGATTAACCCCGGGCGTCGACACAGAACCTGTGTCTGGCAAACCCTTTACAGGAAACAAACTTTCTATCTAAAAATAACATTATCCTTAAAGGGCTTGTCTAGGATTATAAAAACATGGCTGGTTTCACTCTAATAACTCTATTAAAGTGATACATGCAAGATATTAATAGATTATTTTTTTTTAACACAAAGGATGATAAACTAAGAGCCTAAGATAAATCTTCCTGCTACCAATATTTCTTTTGAATTCCTTCCAAAGGACGTTCCTTTTGTTGCCTCTGTAACAACTGGCAGGTATGTGGACCCACTGGGCCACTCCGCCATTACGGAGCAGCTGCTGGTCAACTGAGTCTGTGAGATTAAGTAATGATAAAGTACCTGGAAGTGGGTATATGTCAGACAGTCAAGGGAAAGCAGGCCTGTGCAGGATAATGAAGTTTGGCTAGGTCACTGGACTGGAGTAGTGCAGTCGTCTTGGACACTGGACTTGGCTAGGACACCGGATTGGAGTAATGCAGTCGTCTCAGACACTGGACTTGGCTAGGATACCAGACACAGATGGTGAAGTGGCCTCGGACACTTGGCTTGGCACGGGCACAGGACACAGATGGTGAAGTTTTCTCAGACACTCGACTTAGGCACTGGAACTAGACACAGATACTGGATACGGGAAACGGGATTCAGGATACTGGATAAAGGATACAGCTAAGGAACCATTTGCAAGACAAACATAGGAAAGACACAACATTGCTCAGGCACAGGAGAAGAGGGCAGGCCAGATTATATATCCCAGAAAGTGCAGGGATAGGCTAGGGAAACTTTTAGAGCTGCACATGCTGGCCCTTTAAGAGACCGCCAGAGCGCGCGCGCACCCTATGGGAGCAGAGACCAGGAGGCAACACACGCGGGCATCCCCAGGGAGGAGAGAGATGCCGACATTGAGGTGAGAGACGCTGGCGGCCACCAGGAGTGGTAGGATACCAGTGTTAGGCGTCCATCAGCGTTACAGCCTGAATCTCTGCCTGAATGGAAACAAGAAGTTAAAGTATTTGTTGCCTCCTGTACCAACTGTGCTCAGTCCAAACAGTCAAGGCAAACACCATTGGGTCTCCTTCAGCCTTTGTCCATGCCAACTGAAACTTGGACCATGATCTCGATGGACTTTGTCAATGATTTGCCTCCTGCCCACAGATTTACTACCATTTGGGTGGTGGTGTATCGATTCTCGAAAATGGCTAATTTTAAACCAATGTCATTCCAAGAGCCATAACTTTTTTATTTTTCCATGAACATAGTTGTATGAGGGCTTTTTTTTCTTGCACATTTTTGGCACTATTTTGAGTGCATATAATTTATTGGTTAACTTTTAGTTTCAAGGGCTTTTATTGAAAAAAAATTAATGATAGCACAAGATAGGCAGAAAATCCCCACACAGGAGGTAGTTTTATAAATCACAGAAAACAAGGAGAACAGTTCAAAACCAAACCGAAGGATGGGAGTAGGGTGTGGGAAGATGAAGTCATCAAGACTTTGCATGGTTTTGTAGTTCAAGAATTCTAGCGTATATTCACATTTTAGGTTGAAGTACATAAAGATATAGAGCAGGGGTCCTCAACTGGTGGACCGCGGTCTGACCGAGGACACCAGTTGTCCGGACCAGTGGCGTCGCCGGATGACTGACAAATTCAATTGTAAATGGCAGATGGCAGAACAGAGAACTATCAGCTCCCTTCTCCGCAATTCACTAGGCTTATAGGCCACGTTAGGCCCACAGCCTATAAGCTGCTGGGACAGGATCCCAGTTTTGTCACAATTTTCTTGTGTAATGAACTATATATCGGTGATGCCCTCATTGCTCTAAACCGCTAATTTGCATATTACAAATTAACTTATATTTCTGCAACGGAGCCACGCATCTGAAAAATGAAAACAGCATTATATTCAGGTGAGGCTACACTATCTTACTGTGCTGCTTTTATAGGGCAATTTCTGGTGACCGAATCCCTTTAAGGTTATCTGATAACTGTCTTTTATATTGGTAGTGCAACAGTGGTGACAGCGATTTAAATACAAGTTTATTGGTAGGTCAGATTTTATTGATTAACTTGGGGGGGGGTGATCGAACAATACAGCTATGCCTCCACTAAGTAAATAACGTGTTATCTTTATTTTATAGGTTGGTACATTTAAGGCAATACCAAATATGTATAGTTTCTTTAATATTTTACTACTTTTGCATAATAAAATTCACTTTTATACAAAAATAATACGTTGTTGTGTTGCCGCATTCCCATAAACTTAGACCCACAAACTTAGTATTTGTCCGTCGATGTGGGCTTGTAATTTGTGTGACGAGATTTCGTTTTTATTGGTACCATTTTGAGGTATGTGATGGTTATTGATTAACTTTTTTAATTTTTTTGCAGGGATAGAAAAAAAAGCAATTTCACTATTGTTTTTTACTTTTTTTTTGTACGGCGTTCACCATGAGGTTTAATTAACATATTAACTTTATTGTCTGGGTCGTTCCAATAGTGATAATGCCATTATATTTATTTTACACTTTTAAAAAATAAAACCACTTTTTATTAGACTGTGTCAATAAACATACAGCCATGGCAGGGCTGCAGGCCTTGCTAGGCCCCCAGCAACAATTACAACTCAAGTGGTGGACAGCAATTGAGTCACCACTTAAAAGTGATGGTGACCATTGACTATGCCATTTGAGGGGTTAAACAGACGGGTTTCTGTGCCTGCATGATCAACATCACATGACGTACATGTACATGATGTGAGAAGTGGTTAAAGAAGACCTCGGCCTTGCAGATCATAGTATACCCTCTGCTTGGCTTTTATATTTACTCTATTCCTGACCCGTCCCTTGACCTCGGTCTTGTTCCTGGATTACACTCCTGTCTCGCACTTTGAGTTTATCTTCTGGTTCCTGTAGTTCCAATCCTGGTATCAACTTCTGGTTCAGTCTCATCCTTCAGCTTGCTACATCCTGACTATGAATCCGTTGGGGATCCTTGGGTATGTTCCTGACTTCACAACAAGTTCTTTGCTATAGCGCACACCTGCCACAAATTGGTGACTCTTCTGGGGACCACAACTTGGGAATCCGACTAGCAAAGTCTATACCTCCCTGCGGGGATAAGAAGGGAAAAATTGGGAGATTTGTATGAAATCTTGAGTTTCTTGACTGTCAGATGCTTGAAATTTTACAACTCAACTCTAGATATACATGTTTCTTGAAAAAGCTATTTGTCTGACCAATGTTGGACCCAGAATTGTAATTTAGAAATGTCACTGTACATGCCTTGCAATTCAAGAGTAGACAATTTACTTCCTCTATTGAACAAAATAATTGGTTTCAGCTGAGCTAACACAATTACAAAAGTTTATCTAAAAAATAATTATTGTTTAAACATGAAAAATTGAGTATGCTCTTCTAGCATTTGCAGTTAGGACACTTGCGTACTGCCTGCTGAAAATAGGTCCTAGTAGTCATAAATGAATAATAATTTTTGAATTAGTCATTTCAAGCAGTATTAGTCTATAGTAAATTGTGTAAACTTAAAAGTCCATTGAGGCAACATTTTGGCTCTATGGTTCTTATTAATGTCACATTTTTACTTCAAAAACCATGTGAGTGCTGCCTCTGTTTTTAAAATGTATTTAGTTCATAATGGGTACAGTGGACCAAGCTTAGCTAGAAGTATTCACCATGTCATGTCCGCGGTTGCTGACCACCGGCATCTCCCTCTTACCAGCAGCAGCGACCGCAGGACTGTGCATCTTCGCCGGTGTCTCCCTTCCCAAGGATGCCGGTATGTTCTGCTCTCTCCTCTTCTCCCGCCTGTGCCTGTAGTGTCTCCAGCCTATCCCTGGATACCCTGGACTATTGAACCTCTTCCCGTCATAAACAAATTTCAGATTTGAATTTTCGTTTCTTCCTCCCCACATACCAAAAGCCGTAACTTCTTTATTTTTCCGTCGATATAGTCCTATGAGGGCTTGATTTTTGCGGGACGAGTTGTAGTTTTTCGTAACACCATTTATTATGCTATATAATGTACTAGGAAACAGGGAAAAATTATTAAGATAAATCTTCCTGCTACCAATATTTCTCTTGAATTCCTTCCAAAGGACGTTCCTTTTGTTGCCTTTGTAACAACTGGCAGGTATGTGATGGTTATTGATTAACTTTTTTAATTTTTTTGCAGGGATAGAAAAAAAAGCAATTCCACTATAGTTTTTTACTTTTTTTTTGTACGGCGTTCACCATGAGGTTTAATTAACATATTAACTTTGTTGTCTGGGTCGTTCCAATAGTGATAATGCCATTATATTTATTTTACACTTTTAAAAAATAAAACCACTTTTTATTAGACTGTGTCAATAAACATACAGCCATGGCAGGGCTGCAGGCCTTGCTAGGCCCCCAGCAACAATTACAACTCAAGTGGTGGACAGCAATTGAGTCACCACTTAAATGTGATGGTGACCATTGACTATGCCATTTGAGGGGTTAAACAGACGGGTTTCTGTGCCTGCATGATCAACATCACATGACGTACATGTACATGATGTGAGAAGTGGTTAAAGAAGACCTCGGCCTTGCAGATCATAGTATACCCTCTGCTTGGCTTTTATATTTACTCTATTCCTGACCCGTCCCTTGACCTCGGTCTTGTTCCTGGATTACACTCCTGTCTCGCACTTTGAGTTTATCTTCTGGTTCCTGTAGTTCCAATCCTGGTATCAACTTCTGGTTTAGTCTCATCCTTTAGCTTGCTACATCCTGACTATGAATCCGTTGGGGATCCTTGGGTATGTTCCTGACTTCACTACAAGTTCTTTGCTATAGCGCACACCTGCCACAAATTGGTGACTCTTCTGGGGACCACAACTTGGGAATCCGACTAACAAAGTCTATACCTCCCTGCGGGGATAAGAAGGGAAAAATTGGGAGATTTGTATGAAATCTTGAGGTTCTTGACTGTCAGATGCTTGAAATGTTACAACTCAACTCTAGATATACATGTTTCTTGAAAAAGCTATTTGTCTGACCAATGTTGGACCCAGAATTGTAATTTAGAAATGTCACTGTACATGCCTTGCAATTCAAGAGTAGACAATTTACTTCCTCTATTGAACAAAATAATTGGTTTCAGCTGAGCTAACACAATTACAAAAGTTTATCTAAAAAATAATTATTGTTTAAACATGAAAAATTGAGTATGCTCTTCTAGCATTTGCAGTTAGGACACTTGCGTACTGCCTGCTGAAAATAGGTCCTAGTAGTCATAAATGAATAATAATTTTTGAATTAGTCATTTCAAGCAGTATTAGTCTATAGTAAATTGTGTAAACTTAAAAGTCCATTGAGGCAACATTTTGGCTCTATGGTTCTTATTAATGTCACATTTTTACTTCAAAAACCATGTGAGTGCTGCCTCTGTTTCTAAAATGTATTTAGTTCATAATGGGTACAGTGGACCAAGCTTAGCTTGAAGTATTCACCATGTCATGTCCGCAGTTGCTGACCGCCGGCATCTCCCTCTTACCAGCAGCAGCGACCGCAGGACTGTGCATCTTCGCCGGTGTCTCCCTTCCCAAGGATTCCGGTATGTTCTGCTCTCTCCTCCTCTCCCGCCTGTGCCTGTAGTGTCTCCAGCCTATCCCTGGATACCCTGGACTATTGAACCCCTTCCCGTCGTAAACAAATTTCAGATTTGAATTTTTGTTTCTTCCTCCCCACATACCAAAAGCCATAACTTCTTTATTTTTCCGTCGATATAGTCCTATGAGGGCTTGATTTTTGCGGGACGAGTTGTAGTTTTTCGTAACACCATTTATTATGCTATATAATGTACTAGGAAACAGGGAAAAATTATTTGTGGGGTAGAAAATTAAAAAAACAGCGATTCCTCCATAGTTTTTTGCGCGTCGTTTTTACGGAATTCACTGTGCAATTAAAACAACATGTTAATTTTATTCTGTGGGTCAATACGATTACGGCAATACCAAATATATATAGTTTTTTTCTATATTTTACTACTTTTACAAGTAAAAACCTAAGTATAAAAATGAAAATTTATTTTGAGTCGCCAAATTCCGAGAGCCATAACTTTTTAATTTTTCCGTCGATTAAGTTGTATGATGCTTATTTTTTGCAGGATAAGCTGTAGTTTTTAATAATATCATTTTGGGGTACATGCAACGTTTTAATCACTTTTTATAAAATTTTTTGTAGGAGATGAGGTGACCAAAAATTAGAGAGTCTGGCGTTTATAATTTATTTTTACGGCGTTCACCACGCAGGTTAAATATATTGTAATAGTTCAGACTTTTATGGATGCAGCAATACCAATTATGTTTATTTATTTATTTTGTTACTATGCTCTAGGGGGAAAATGGTAAAAGGTTTTTTTTTTTTTACTTTTAATTGTAATTTTTCTTTACATAAAAAATCACCTTTATTTTAGTCATTTTTACTTTTTTTATTAGTCCCCCTTAGGGGACTTCAACCAGCGATCGTTAGATCGCTTGCACGATATACTGCAATACTAATGTATTGCAGTATATCGTGAATCTGACATGCCGTTCGTTACTCTGAAGTGTCGGCTGTAACATACAGCCGACACCGGCATCGTATGGAGCGGGTTCACTCCGTGAGCCTGTTCCATACTTCCCCTACCTGACTTTGGCATATGGATACGTCAAATGTTGGGAAGGGGTTAAGGAACTCTGCCCACTGCCTGAGCAATGTTGTTTCTAACCCAGTGTTAGTCTACGAAGGTCCTGTGTCCTGTTTTCTGAATCCTGTGTTCATGACTAGTTCTGTATCCCAAATCCTGTGTCCGTGTCTAGTCCTGTGTTCTGAGTCCCGTGTCCGTGTCCAGTCCTGTATACTTTCAGAAGAACAAAGCTTCAGGTCAAAATAATTATTGAAATTCCACAAAGTCCATCTCCATAAAGAGCTGAAACTGGCTGTGTGTATTGTAGCTTTACCACCATGTGTAGCGTCCATGGCCGCCGTACGTCCGGTTTACTTACCTCCCGACGCCCACAGCCATGGATCTGTGAGCGCTGGTCCCCATCTCCTTCCTAGGAGACGCCAGCGCTTACTTCCGCTCTTGTCCGCTGTGTCTCGTAGGGTGCGTGAGTTTCCTGGACTATAAGAAGGCCTCTGCCTTTCTGATTCTTGCCTGAGCGTTGTTTGTCATATCCTAGTTTGTCTAAGCAAATTTTCTCCTAGTGTTTTCCAGTTCCAGTGTTCCTGTATCCTGTATCCCGTGCTATCCTGGTCAAGTGCCGTGGTGAGCTGTAGTCATGCTGTGCTGTATCTACGCCTGTCCTGCTTCTCCTCCCCAGACGTCTACCCGCTGCCTAGTCCCAACCGAGCCTGCCTTGCTACTGTCCGAGCTGCCACAGGTACCCTATACGAACTATGGACTGTTTCCTGCGCCCTGTTGGCCAGCTGCCATACCGCCAAGGCGGTACGGTCCAGTGGGTCCACAAACCCAACGTGACTATGCTCAGGCCATGGAGCCCGCTGGTCGATCCAAGACCATGACGAAGTCACAAGAGATGCAGGCGGATATGCTAGACCTCCGGTCTCGACAGGACCAACTCCTCCAGGCCTTGAATATTCTCGCACGTCGGCAGGAGGCACAAGCTGCCATTACACCTACTACACCTCCTGGCAGTACTGTTCCTCAGACTACACCTCCTGCCAGTATTGATCCTCATTTTTCTTTGCCGCTTCCTGACCGCTATGATGGAGACGCAAGTACGGGTCGTGGATTTTTGAACCAGTGCCAGATCCACTTCAGCCTGTAGTCAAGGGAATTTTCATCTGATGACACACGGGTCGCTTTCATCATCTCTCTTCTTACTGGCAAGGCCCTTGCATGGGCGAACCCTATCTGGGAGAAACAAGGACCAGAGACCTGTGACTTCCAGGATTTCCTCCGGACATTTTGCACTGTGTTTTAGGAGCCTGGACGAGTGTCCTCTGTAGTGGCTTCCAGCTGAACCTACGCAAAGGAGACATGTCTGTGGGCGAGTACGCCATCCACTCCCGCACCTTGGCAGGAGAACTGTTGTGGAACAATGAGGCCCTGGTGGCTACATTCTTGCATGGACTGTCTCCTAAAATTAAGGACGAACTTGCCGCTCGAGACCTGCCATCTACCCTGGATGACCATCATCCTTCTGGCTGCCGGATTGATAGAAGGCTCCGAGAACAGCTCCAAGAGGTTAGTCGGGAGGGAGGTCTTCCTAGTCTGGTCCCTTCCTTGCAGCAACCCCTGCCATCCTGAGATGCCTAAGGAGTCTGTGAGGATGGACCAATGTAAGCTATCTACCCAGGAGAGACAATGCAGACGCACTTTGGGACTCTGTCTTTATTGCCTCGGAGGCAAATGCCCCAAAGCCTAGGGTTGCTAGGAAAGACAACCTTGGGCAAAGAAGGACTCCCGTCTAAATTGTCCATACCCGTGACCATAGTCTCTGGTGAGAAAACACATCAGGTCTCTGCATATCTGGACTCTGGATCCGCTGCTAATTTCATTTGTAGAGACCTGGTGGACCTTCTTCAATTACCCACTACCCCTCTGGAGAGGCCGTTGATGGTTGCATCAGTAAATGGACTACTTCTGCCAGACCCAGTTATAGCTGTGACCAAGCCGCTGAGGCTCCAAGTAGGGGCTCTCCACACCGAACTTCTAGCATTCTATGTCCTGTCCAAGGCCGTTAACCTCAACTGCTTGGCCTGCCTTGGCCCCGACTACATGCCCCAGTCCTGGACTGGAACTCTGGAGAGGTTCTCCAGTGGTGCCCGAGTCTCACAGCCGATGCCTGGTGCAGATTAGTTCGGCTCAGCCTCCTCTGCCTCGGTCATTGGCAGGATTGCCTGGTCATTATGCTGCATTTTCGGACGTCTTCAACAAAAGGGAGGCGGATACACTGCCCCCACACTGGGCGTATGACTGTCCTATCGAGCTGATTTCTGGTGCATCCCTTCCCCGTGGTAGGATATATCCTCTCTCCTTGCCAGATACTCTGTCCATGTCCGCCTATGTTAAAGAGAACCTGGAGAGGGGCTTCATATGGAAGTCTTCCTCCCCGGCAGGAGCTGGGTTCTTCTTCGTCAAAAAGAAGGATGGCTCCCTGCATCCTTGTATTGACTACCGGCGTCTCAACCAAATCATGTTGAAAAATAAGTATCCGTTGCCACTGATCTCTGAACTGTTTGATCGTATACGTGGTGCCAATATTTTTTCCAAACTAGACCTGCGTGACGCTTACAACCTAATCCAGATTCGCCGGGGTGACGAATGGAACACTGCATTTAACACCCGTGACGGACACTATGAATACCTAGTAATGCCCTTCGGCCTGTGTAATGCTCCCGCGGTCTTCCAGGAGTTCGTTAATGACATTTTCCGTGACCTCCTCTATGTTAGTGTTGTGGTCTATCTTGATGACATCTTGATTTTTTATCCAGATCCTATGACGCATCAGAGACATGTCCGTAATGTTTTGCTGCGCTTACGGGAGAATAGTCTGTATGCTAAGTTGCAGAAGTGCGTGTTTGAAAAGGATGCTCTACCCTTCCTGGGCTACATTGTCTCAAATAGAGGTCTCAAGATGGATCCTGAAAAGGTAAAGTCTGTCATGGAATAGCCATGTCCTCAAGGCTTGAGGGTCATACAGCGCTTTATGGGATTCGCCAATTTTTATACACCGTTTATTCCAAACTGCTCCTCACTGACATTTCCTATCTCTAACCTCACTAAGAAGGGCATGGACGCCAAGGTGTGGACTCCTGAGGCAGAGTCCGCATTCAATAGCCTGAAGATCGCCTTTACGTCCGCCTCTACCCTCCATCATCCAGTTTTTTCCCTACAGTTCTCATTGGAGGTGGACGCATCCTCTTTCGGTGCTGGAGCACTCCTGTTCCGGAGAGGTTCCAAGGGCAAGTCAATGGTATGTGGATACTTCTCTAAGCTCAACTCTTCCGCAGAACGCAACTACTCGATTGAGGATCGGGAGTTACTGGCCATCAAATTGGCCCTGGAGGTGTGGAGACATCTACTAGAGTGCGCAGCTCATCCCATCCTGATTTTTACGGACCACAAGAACCTCACCTATTTTCAGATGGCCCAACAGCTGAACCCTCGTCAGGCCAGGTGGTCACTGTTCTTTACCAGGTTCCAGTTTGAGCTCCATTATCGCCTGGCCGACAAGAATGTAAGGGCCTTGTCCAGGTCTTTCGAGACAGAAGACACCATAGAGAATCCACAGAACATTATTGATCCGTCTTGCATTGTCTCTGTCAATCCCCTGCAAGTTGGGGACAGTCCTCCAGGGAGGTCTCTTGTGCGCCTGGCTGACAGAGGGAGAATCCTCTGCTGGGGACACTCCTCTAGACTGACAGGTCATGCGGGTACTCGTAAGACCCGGGATCTGATTGCCTATCATTTCTTGTTGCCCACGCTGCCCAAGGACATTATGGACTTTGTTTCTTCCTGCTCAGTGTGTGCAGATTACACGGTCACTCACTCTAGACCTGCTGGCCTGCTCCAGCCATTGCCTGTGCCCGATGCACCCTGGCAGCATATAGCTATGGACTTTATTACTGACCTGCCTCTCTCTGCTGGATGCAGTGCTGTCTCGGTGGTGGTGGATCGATTTTCAAAGATGGCCCACCTCGTTCCTCTGACCGGTCTTCCTTCTGCTCCTCAACTGGCCAAGCTTTTCATCCAACACATCTTCTGCCTGCACGGCTTGCCGCAGCATATTGTGTCTGATCGGGGTGTTCAGTTCACCTCGAAGTTCTGGAGAGCCCTCTGCGGACTCCAAGGTGTAAAGTTGGACTTTTCCTCGGCTTACCATCCTTAGTCCAATGGTCAGGTCGAGAGGATCAATCAGATCTTGGAGAACTACTTACGCCACTTCATCTCCTAGCAGTATGATGACTGGGTGCAGTTGCTCCCGTGGGCTGAATTCTCCTACAATAATCACACCAGCAAGTCCACACAGAAGACACTGTTCTTTATTTTCTATGGCCAACACCCACGAATTCCTCTCCCGGTGCCTGATACGTCCGAGGTGCCGGCTGCTGACACTGCTTTTAGGGAATCTCTGCAGATATGGCAGCAGACTCGATCCTCCATCCTGCTGGCAGTCGACCGCATGAAACGGAAGGTGGACACAAGGGGAAAAGAACCTCCTCAGTTTCTTCCTGGCACGAAGGTCTGGTTGTCCTCATACAAATTTGCTCCCAGGTTCCTCGGACCCTTCGAGATCCTGCAGCAGATCAACCCTGTCGCGTACAAGCTCCTACGGCTGCCTCCTACCCTCAAGATCCCCAAATCCTTCCATGTCCCTCTCCTGAAACCAGTGGTTCTGAACCGCTTTACCAAGACTCCTAGCAATGCGGTTGCCTCCAGCGGCCCTTCAGACCACTTTGAGGTTAAGTAGATCTTGGACACCAAGAAAGTGAGTGGAAAGACTTTTTATTTGGTGGATTGGAGGGGGTTTGGTCCAGAAGAGAGGTCCTGGGAGCCAGAGGAGAACCTCAATGCTCCTACCCTTCCGAAGAAATTTTTCTCTCGCTCTGGTCCCAAAAAGTGGGGGCGCAAGAGGGGGGATACTGTAGCGTCCATGGCCGCGGGCCGTCCGGTTTACTTACTTCCCGACGCCCGCAGCCATGGATCTTTGAGCACTGGTCCCCATCTCTTTCCTAGGAGACGACAGTGCTCACTTCCACTCCGGTCCGCTGTGTCCCGTAAGGAGCACGCGCACGCTCGTGCCCGTTCTTAAATGGCCAGCGCGCGCACATGAAAACAATCATCATCATCAACTCACATGATTTCCTGGGCTTTAAGAAGACCTCTGCCCTTCGGATCCTTGCCTGAGCATTGTTTGTCATATCCTAGTTTGTCTAAGAAAATGGTCTCCTAGTGTTTTCCAGTTCCAGTGTTCCCTGTTCCTGTATCCTGTATCCCGTGCTATCCTGGTCAAGTGCCATGCTGAGCTGTAGTCGTGCTGTGCTGTATCTATGCCTGTCCTGCTGCTCCACGCCTGACGTCTACCTGCTGCCTAGTCCCAGCCAAGCCTGCCTTGCTACTGTCCGAGCTGCCACAGGTACCTTATACGAACTGTGGACTGTGACCTGTGCACTGTTGGCCAGCTGCCATACCGCCAAGGCGGTATGGCCCAGTGGGTCCACGAACCCAACGTGACACCATGCACTGTAATTAGTAGCAATTGTGCAATGTTATTATGTCAGTGTGGTAGAGGATGTCCACAGCATATTTTATACAACTTACAGAATCCATGCAATGATAAAGTAGGACTGTTTTTCAAGAGAATAATGCATTTTATATTATTTTGCTAAAATATAATTATTGTTTGAACATGAAAAATTTATTATGATCTACTAGCATTTGCAGTTAGGACACTTGCGTGCTGGCTGCTGAAAATAAGGCCTAGTAATCCTAAATTAATAATAATTTTTTAATTTGTAATTTCCAGCAGTATTAGTCTATAGTAAATTGTGGAACGGATGCAAAAATATGGAGGACAAATACGTCATTCTTTTGTAAAAAAAAAATCAATCCTTTATAATCCACTCCTGCATCAAAAACTGCTTATGTATATTCAGCTCTAGTTTTGTATACCAGTATATTCATGAAGGCCCCTTTCACATTACGTTTAGAAAATCTGTTTCCAGTACAATATGTCTTTTTAGATCATAAGGATATAGGATCAGATAAGGGAGAGAGTAATAATTCCTTAGGAATCTAAAAAGATGGGGGATCGGATCTTCCAAACATGATGTGAAATGGGCCTAATTGCGAACTAATTCCAAAAATAAATATATATATTAACAATCTACATTTACTTTCACTTGCATCAACCTCAAACAACCTAAAATGTTATTTATTTAATGTAGTATTATTATTATTATTATTATTATTATCTTTCAGGTTATTAGAAGAAAATAATTCATTATAGGATAATATAGTAGATCATTTATATGGTAAATAATCCATTTTACAAGCGACAGTGACCACACTGCCACCCTTAGGGTATGTTCACACGCTGAGAGGCAGTTACGTGTGAAAAGACAGGCTGTTAACAGCTGCCTCGTTTCACACGTAAAAGCTCCTCCTCGTAATTTACGAGGCATCTGAGACGCTCGTAAACCTTGAGCCGTGCTTCATTGATTTCAATGAAGAACGGCTCAAATTACGTGGCAAAGAAGTGCCCTGCACTTCTTTGCCGAGGCAGTAAATTTACGGGTCGTCGTTTGACAGCTGTCAAACGACGACTCGTAAATAACAGGTCGTCTGCACAGTACGTCGGCAAACCCATTCAAATGAATGGGCAGATGTTTGCCGACGTATTGTAGCCATATTTTCAGACGTAAAACGAGGCATAATACGCCTCGTATACGTCTGAAATTTGGCCGTGTGAACATACCCTTACAGTATAACTATGCTTTAGAAATCTACAGAAGATGAGGAGCAACATATCAAAACTTACAATATATTTTTAGCACAAGATTTAGCTGGATTAAAATCAGACTGTCTTATTTTGCACATGTACCAGGCATATTTCAGTGTTATTCTGAATTCGCAAGTGAAGTCAGTACCAGCTGACAGTGAGAATGAAAAGCATCTAGACACAGCCTCCAGTGCTAGAAATGTTCCAGTTCTGTTTTGAGAATCACATTTTTAAGACAGCTAGAATCTATGGTTATGTTATTACTGTAACCTGACTTTGATTTATTATTAATGAAATAAATTTAACCCCTTAGTGACCAGCCCATTTTAGGCCTTAATGACCAAGCTATTTTATTCGTTTTTCTATAGTCGCATTCAAAGAGTTATAAAGTTTTTATTTTTTCGTCTACATAGCTGTATGAGGACTTGTTTTTTGCGGGATTAGTTGTGCTTTTTAATGGCACCATTTTTGGGTACATATAATTTTTATATTAACTTTTATTAACCTTTTTGGGGGGGATTATAAAAAAAAACTGAAATTCCGCCATTGTTCTATGCGTTTTTAAATTGACGCTGTTCACTATGCGACGTAAATAACATGTTACCTTTATTCTATGGGTCGGTACGATTACGGCGATACCACATATGTAGAGGTTTTTTTGTTTTACGACTTTTGCACAATAAAAACACTTTTGAACTAAAATTATTTGCTTTTGCATCGTTGCTTTCCAAGAGCCGTAATTTTTTTATTTTTCCATCAATGTAGTGATTTTTTGGGCTTGTTTTCTGCGGGACAAGACGTAGTTTTGAATGGTACTGTTTTGGGGTGAATGGGACTTATTGATTCATTTTTATTATGACTTTTTTGGGGGGCAATGGGAAAAAATTGCAATTTAGCCACGTTTTTTTGCGTTTTTTTTATGGTGTTCACTTTGCGGTTTAAATTACATATTAACTTTATTAATGGAGTCATTACGGTCGCGGCGATACCACATATGTGTACTTTTATTTATTTTTTTACTGTACTTTTTATTAATAATCTTTATTTCACTTTGATGACTTATTTTATTAGTCCCACTAGGGGACTTTACTGTGCGATGTTCCGATCGCTGCTATAATGCTCTGGTATACTTCGTATACCAGAGCATTATTGCCTGTCAGTGTAAATCTGACAGGCAATCTGTTAGGACGTGCCTCCGGCGCGTCCTAACAGGAATATGTCCAGGGCAGACCTGGGGGCTTTTATCAAGCCCCCGGCTGCCATGACACTCCATCGGAGACCCGCGATTGCATTCGCGGGCCGCCGATGGGTGACAGAGGGAGCGCACTCCCTCTGTAAACAAAGTTAAATGCCGCGGTCGCTATTGACGGCGGCATTTAACGGGTTAAACGGCCGCGATCGAAGTAAACTTCGATCGCGGGCGTTGGAGCAGGAGCTCAGCTGTCATCAGACAGCAGAGCCCCGGCACCAGCCTGCACGGGAGACCCGTGCAGGACTTAGACTAGGCTGACGTGAAAAGGCGTCAACCTAGCCTAAAGCCCATTAGTGACCGACGTAAAAAGGCGTATTAGTGGTCACTAAGGGGTTAAAAGCTTACATAGATATGTATTAGGAAATAGTTTATATTTTGGAAAATATCACAAATTTATTGTCTGGCAGCTAATGGCAATCTATGATGGTGCTAAGACAATTTATCGAAACAATTATATTGAAAACCAAATTGTTTAAGTATATAATTCTTGTTTTAAAGTTGATCTGGTCAGATTGCAACTTGGGATTAGGTAGAACATTTTTCCCTTTTTTGGAATAATGGGGGTAACAAAGTTCTACATTGAATCCCCCCCCCCCCCCCCGTTCCCTGTTTTCACAGCCTATACATTTTTTTTTCCTATGTGTACTTGATGGACATGTGTCTGTTTTGAACCATACTATGTGATAAGGAAGGAGAAAGGGAGAGGAAGCTGACATGAAACAGAGTTATTGGAAATCTTGTTTTTGATGGAACAATAGCCTCTGCTCTGTTATGTTCTGGCTTTATTTTCTATGGTAATACTAACGAATAGAAAAGAACCCAAATAATCTAATTGCGTTAAATTGATGCTCTGATTCATTGAAGTTCTGGTGTGGTAAAACCGGGTATGAGGATTTTACCCGTGGTGAGCCATTTTTCTCAATTAACATATATATATACTGTGTAAACGTTGCTTTATTGAGGTGAATAAATCCACTTTTTGCTTTCATCTACTCTGAAGTCCTGGTGCCGTTGCTGTGGTCTATGTTTCTCTCTCTCTCTATATATATATATATATATATATATATATATATATATATATATATATATATAAAAATAGAAATCTTGCAGCACTCCAAAAGTGTGAAAAATAAGTGGTTTATTCAGCCAACAAACAGCGACGTTTCTGTCCTACAATAGGACCTTTATCAAGCATGGTGACATACTGAGTGATAACGGTTTATAAAGAGCAAAAGAGCATTTACATAATTCATCTGATTAAAATACAAATAAAGTGCAAAGTGACAGAATTACAGAGCATTGTGTATATGAATGGTATCAAGTACAAACAAAATATTGATATATAAAGTGCACGTGCAGATACATTTAAAATAAACAACATTATCGCATAATAAACATGCAATAATACATGATTACAACATAATAAAATATACAACAGTTGTGTCAGAACTAGTCACATTAGTTCCCCTCACCAATTGTAGGACAGAAACGTCGCTGTTTGTTGGCTGAATAAACCACTTATTTTTCACACTTTTGGAGTGCAAGATTTCTATTTTTATATACTGCTGTAAAGGATCTGCCAGGCACTACGTCTGTGGATATTCCCAGGATTAATCAGTCGACACCTGAGGCCAGACCTCTTAGACTGACACCGGCTCCCACCAATCAGGGTGGCAGGCTCAGGAGTGGGAGAGCCTATCGCGGACTGGTCAGTCGGAGTTAGCTCCGGCCCCCTGTCCATTTATACCTGCCGTTTTCTCTTCCTCATTGCTTGTTATTCTTCTTGGATTCCTGGCCCCACTGCTGCCTTGCTCCAGCCTGCTTCTGCCGTGCTTCTGCCTTGCTTCAGTTCCCGCTTATCCTGCTTCGCTCTGCCCCTGGCTTGCTTCCTGCTCCGTACTCTGCGTTTGTATACTCCACTACATCCTGATCCTGACTGGCTCGTTCACCACTCCGTTTCCTCACGGTGTTCCGTGGGCTACTGCCCTTTCCCTTGCTTGTTCCCTGTTTGTATCCCCTTGCACTTAGTCAGCGTAGGGACCGCCGCCAAGTTGTACCCCGTCGCCTAGGGCGGGTCGTTGCAAGTAGGCAGGGACAGGGCGGTGGGTAGATTAGAGCTCACTTGTTCCCTTCACCTCCTTCCTGCCATAACATAGGACGTTCATCGGGAACTGTGCACAGTCTGGGCCCAGGTTCAGAAGAACCTAGAGGCGTCCCAGAGCGTACAAAAGATTCAGGCTGATAGAAGACGTTCTGCTAACCCCCGGTTTGTCGTCGGGGATCTGGTGTGGTTGTCGTCTAGGAACTTGTGCCTTAAGGTCCCGTCCAGGAAGTTTGCTCCCCGATTTATTGGGCCTTATAAGGTCATTGAAGTCCTCAACCCTGTATCCTTCCGTCTGGAGCTGCCCCCATCCTTTCGCATACACGACGTCTTTCATGCCTCCCTCCTTAAACGCTGCTCCCCGTCCTGGTCCCCCTCGAGGAAACCTCCTGTTCCCGTTCTCACCCCTGAGGGGGTGGAATTCGAGGTGGCCAAGATTGTGGACAGTAGGATGATCCAGGGCTCCCTCCAGTACCTGGTCCATTGGAGAGGATACGGGCCGGAGGAGAGGACTTGGGTACCTGCTCGAGATGTTCACGCTGGGGTATTGGTCAGGAGGTTCCACCTTCTCTTCCCCACTAAACCGGGTCCTCTTAGTAAGGGTCCGGTGGCCCCTCATAAAAGGGGGAGTACTGTAAAGGATCTGCCAGGCACTACGTCTGTGGATACTCCCAGGATTAATCAGTCGACACCTGAGGCCAGACCTCTTAGACTGACACCGGCTCCCACCAATCAGGGTGGCAGGCTCAGGAGTGGGAGAGCCTATCGCGGCCTGGTCAGTCGGAGTTAGCTCCGCCCCCTGTCCATTTATACCTGCCGTTTTCTCTTCCTCATTGCTTGTTATTCTTCCCTTCACCTCCTTCCTGCCATAACAACTGCCTTGTCCTTGGATCTGGACGACATGCTTGGCACCTAGACATTTGTTTCTAGTGAGTGCTGCTGCTTTCTATTGCTATATATATATATATATATATATATATATATATATATATATATATATATATATATATTTATATATATATATATATATATATATATATATATATATATATTTATATTAGGCAAAGAAGCAGCACTCCAAATGTAAAAAATTATTTATTCACCAAATATCTCACTGCAATGTTTCACCCCCTCTATGTAGGCATTTTCAAGCATTACACAGTAGCGATTACAGGGTTGGAATGGGGAGCATAAGCTCATTTGACAAATTACGTCATTCACATTAAACTTCTCAAAATTAAAGTGCAAATGCATTCATAAATCGATATAATCAATAGTGACATGAATATGAATAAAGTGCAAGGTGAACAGAATGTTTTTCATATTTGTAATATTTTCACAGCTCAGTGGAAAAAACTAAAAATTTAATAAGTACATATATAATTATTAACATGTGTTTCCCTTAATAATAATTAAAATCAAGCTGGCACTCACAATTATGCAAAAAACTAATGCTGCGTCATATATTAACTATTCATCCTCAGCATCCTAGCCGCTACAATGCGCATGAACCTGCATGCGCATGCACCACTCTAAGGCCTTATGCACACGACCGTAGCCATGTGCATGGCCGCGATTTTCGGGTCGGCCATCCGCGGAGGGTCACCCGGCCGTGCACATGGCCACGTCCACTATTTTCTATGAGCCTGGACCGCAGAACACGGCCATAATAAGACATGTCCGTTCTTTCTGCGGTCCAGGCTCCTGGGCCATGCACGGACCGTGAAAACCACGGTCGTGTGCATGGGTCCATAGAAATGAATGGGGCCGCAATTCCCCCGAGGATTTTCGGGGGAATTACGGGCGCAAAAGCTCGTTCGTGTGCATGGGGCATAATTCCATCAATTGGACCAAATGAGTCATGTGTTTTAAACCTGTTGTAACGCAATTACTATCGCGAGACTATTGAGTACTCGCGTATGCTCAGTTGAACCGAGCACCATCGTTAGTGCCGCTAGGCTTATAAGAAATTGCGCATGCCCATAACTAGTAGTGGATCGCATTATCGCCATTTTATTGTTGGCATTCCCTTCCATCATGGATTAACCCAATAGCCTGGGTTAATCCATTGCTTGTAGTTTGTGTGCGGTTGGCATTTTCCATGCAAATTATAGTTTATTTCTGCCTGTTTGTTAGCTGGACTTACGTATGTTTTTTATTTACCTCTAGTCAGCTCTTTCTATGCCAGCCAGCGATCTACTATTCATTATTTGGTCCTGTAGCACATGTTTTATGTCTGTTTACCATTCCTGCAATAAACTATGTACTTACCTCTCACTGCCATTAAGTTGGGTTCTCTTTCTCCTTCTGATTGTTTTTACATTTTTTTTTTAATTATGTGTTATACAATTAAGCTTTTTTTCTGATTAAAAATCAGATTTTTATCCTGTAGATATTTTTCGTGGCTTACTATACCCGTGAATGTAAAATAAAAATCTTATTACCGTTTACCTACCTCACAATGCAAATTAACACAGTCCTTAAGCCCTTCCCGCTGTGGTCACTTTTGACCCTCCTGACAGAGCCTCATTTTTCAAATCTGACAAGTTTTACTTTATATGGTAATATCTTTGGAATGCTTTTACCTGTCCAAGTGATCTGGGATTGTTTTGTTGTGACACATTGGACTCTATGTTACTGGCAAAATTTGCTCGATACATTCAGTATTTAATTGTAAAAAGCAACAAAATGTAGCAAAAAATTGAAAACATTTGCATTTTTCTAAATTTAAATGTATCTGCTTGTAAGTTAGGCAGTTATACACACACAATAGTTGCTAATTAACAACCCCATGTGTCTACTTTAGATTGGCATAGTTTTTTGAACATCATTTTATTTTTCTAGGACGTTACAAGGCTTAGAACTTTAGCAGCAATTTCTCACATTTTCAAGAAAATTTCAAAACGCAATTTTTACAGGGGCCAGTTCAGTTGTGAAGTGGCTTTAAGGGCTTTATATATTAGAAACACCAAATAAGTCACCCCATTTTAAATACTGCACCCCTCAAAGTATTCAAAACAGCAATTAGAAAGTTTCTTAACCCTTTAGATGTTTCACAGGAATTAAAGCAAAGTAGAGGTGACATTTTCAAATTTAGTTTTTTTTTTTGCAAAAATTCATTTTTAATCCATTTTTTTTGTATTACAGAAGGTTTTACCAGAGAAACGCAACTTAATATTTAGTGCCCAGATTCTGCAGTTTTAGGAAATTTCCCACGTGTGACCCTAGTGTGGTAATGGACGGAAGCACTGGCGTCAGAAGCAAAGGAGCACCTAGTGAATTTTGGGGCCTACTCTTTATTAGGATATATTTTACGCACCATGTCAGGTTTGAAGAGGTCTTGAGGTGCCAAAACAGTGGAAATCCCCAAAATGTGACCCCATTTGGGAAACTACACGCCTCAAGAAATTTATCTAGAGGTATAATGAGCATTTTGACCCCACAGGTTTTTTGCAGAAAATATTGGAATTAGGCCGTGAAAACGAAAATCTACACGGCAGGGCTTAGAAAGGAAAGAGCACCATTAGAGATTGGAGCTCAAATTTAGCAGGAATGGTTTGCGGAGGCCATGTATCATTTGCAAAGCCCATGAGGGGACAAAACAGTGGAAAACCCACAAGGGTCCCCATTTAGGAAACGACACCCCTTGAGGAATTTATCTAGGGATATAGTGAGCATTTTGACCCCACAGGTTTTTTGCAGATATTATTGGAAGTTGGCCAGGAAAATGAAAATCCACAAGGGCTAAAGGAGAAAAAGCAACCCAACATTTGCAAAGCAATTTCTCTCGAGTAAAATAATACCCCATATGTGGTCATAAACTGCTGTTTGGACACACGGTAGGGCTCTAAAGGAAAGGAGTGCCATTTGGCTGTTGGAATGGTTTCTGGGTGCCATGTCACATTTGCTGAGCAATGGAAACACCCCAAATGTGGCTCCATTTGGGAAACTACACCCCTTGAGGAATCATCTAGGGTTATTGTGAGAATTTTGACCCCAAAAGGTTTTTTGCTGAATTAATCAGAATTAAGCCGTAGTAATAAGATGTAGTTTTAGATCAACATTTTTCATTTTTACAAGGAATGAAAAAGAAAAAGCACCCCAACATTTGTAAAGCAATTTCTCCCGAGTATGGTAACACCCCATATGTGGTTATAAACTGCTGTTTAAATATATGGGAGAGTTCAGAAGAAAAGGACTGGTATTTGACTTTTGGAGCGTAGATTTTGCTGGAATGGTTTGTGGACGCCATGTCGCATTCGCAAAACCCCTGATGCACCAAAAAAAAGTGACCCCCATTTTAGAACACCCTAAAGGCATCTACCGAGGGGTGTAGTGAGAATTTAGACCCCACTGGTGTTTTTTCAGAAATTAATATGCAGTGTAGGATACAAAGTGAAAATTGCAATTTTTTTCGACTGATCTGCCTATTCACCGCACAATATGGTGTGCCCAGCTTGTGCCACTGGAGAATATTACCCTATAAATTATCAAGCGGGTTCTCCCGGGTATTGTAATGCATTACTTGTGGACGTAAACTGCTGTTTGGGCACACTGTAGGGCTAAGAAGGGAAGGAGCAGCATTTGGAGCATGGATTTTGCTTTGTAGTAGTTTTGTTTGAATGTTACTGGTATTTAAGTTTATAATGTGGGGGCATATGTAATCTATGTGGAGTACATCAGAGCATAATAAGAGCGTGTAATAATGGGGTAAATAATACAATTATCCATAGATGTGTGGTTCACTGTGAAGCAATCTGTTATGCACAGGCCAGTGTCGCACTGATAAACAGTTTTCTTTCTTATCCCCCTTTTGTAACACGCCTTTGTAGTTTTGGAAATTTTGCTGGGAAAGTGTTGCACTGGTATAACACAGGTGCCCTCGCTTCCAGTGGATGTGCTATGTCCCTTCCCTTCCTAGTTCCTAAATACTAGGGCCCTGAAACTGAAGGAATGTTCCCCTCCGCCTGCACATAGGGATGTTTTTTTTCATCACCACATTACTAGTGCCATAACTTTTACATTTTTTGGTTGATGGAGCAGTGTCGGGCTTATTTTTTGCGAGACAAGCTGTAGATTTTATTGGTACCATTTTGGGACAAATACGACTTTTTGATCACTTTTTATTTCAGTTTTTGGAAGAGGAAATTACCAAAAACAAGCAATTCTGGAAAAGTTTTTTATTGGTTTTCTTTTTTCGGTATTCACTGTGCACCATAAATTACATGTTAACATTATTCTGCGGGTCGATACGATTACGGCAATACCAAATTTACATAGTTTTTCATGTATTGCAGCTTTTGCACAATAAAAACACTTTTTTTTAAAAAAATCATTTGTTTTTTGTGTCGCCATATTCTTTTTTTTTATCTTTACATTTTTATTGAAATTTTTTTACAAATACAGGACAAAGTTGTCTCAACCAAAGGAGAACTACAGACAGCAAACAGAAATTGCATCAAAACAATATAAACAACACCTCACATTACAGAGAATACAATAATAAGAAATACCTTCACATGAAATACGTAGAGGAAATCCAAGCGGACCATAGCTTTCTAGTGCGCTCTTGAGTTTTAATATCAAAGATCAAGCAGGATTCGTGAGAGCATTGACAATTAACCATTTGTATAATGTCAGATAAGGAAGGAGACATGGGAGACTTCCATGATTGCGCAATAGCTAGTCTAGTAGCAATTAAAATGTTGTGTATAATAACTCTGGAAGATGAAGGGGTATGGTCTAAGGATATATCTAAAATTGCAAGAGCCGGATGTCTATCTAAAGGCCTGTTGGAAAATTCAGACATTAAAGCACACACTTTTTCCCATAACTTAGTTATGATCGGACATGACCACCACATATATAAGGTAGTACCTATTCGTCCACACCCTCTCCAACAAGAATTAGAATCATTTGCACACATATGTGCTAATCTATATGGAGTTAAATACCATCTAAGATGAATTTTCCGCATTAATTCTATGTGATTCACACATTTAGAGGGTTTTGAATTCCAGTTAGAGGCCAGTAGCCACTGCTCCTCTGAATAGGATACTCCCATCTCTCCCTCCCACCTTTGCATATATTTCACTCTTCCTTTCAAACCTACATCAAGTACCAAATCATAACTACAAGTAAGGCCTTTTCTATGACCTTGCCAATTACCCATAAATTTATGAAAAGTGGTAAAGCAACCTGGAGCTGCTGGAAAGTTTATCCTCCGCAGTAGATGCCTCACCTGAAGAAATTGTAAGAATGACTTGTTCGAAATACCAAATAATTGTGTGAGATTTGCAAATGACTGAAATGTGTCATTTACATAAAAATCTGAAATCATTTTAACACCTGTGTCAAGCCAAGGTGTTATAAGAATTCCTATGACTTGTATCGGAATAAGATTCCGAGAAATGTGGATCCAATTATATTTGCAAACATATCATTTTCAAACCTTCATGCAATGTTAAATACTTTTGTGTCAAAAAAGACAAAAGTATAATAGGTATGATACCTTTATTGGCTAACCATAAAAGTTCTATATGCAAGCTTTCAGAGCACAGAGGCCCCTTCTTCAGGCAGTTTACAAATGAATGACTTAGAAAAAAGCACAACATTTAGATGTTACACAAAGACAATTAGTACATGAGGTGATACATCATTAAGATAAGCCGGGGAATCAGACATCGACCGCAGAGGCATAACTGGTATTTTCGCACCAAGATACTCTGCTGCAAGAAAATGTTTAAACAGAAATCCAGGAATTATATCATCCTCTATTTGTGCCCATAAAGTCGATCTTGTAGAGGAACAACTCGATGCACTTGATCCATGATCGCCATTATATTGTAAGCTGCTAAATTCAGGACCCCCAGGCCTCTCTTTTTAAGTCTACAAAATGAGAGTTATACTCTCCCTCTCTTTTTATTCCATATGAATCCAAGGAATAGGGATTGGATTTGAGTCAATAAAGAAGATTAAATTCTGGTAAAAGTAACATCTTAACCAAATTTATTCTGGCTATCCAGGACAATTGAAAGGATTCTAGTCGACTACATTCTTGTTTCAGGAACACCAAAAGATCTGAATAATTTAAGGTAACTATTTGAGATGGATGAGGTGTCAATGTAATACCCAGATATGGAAGACCTTTATCTGCCCACTTAAATTAAAACTAGAAAGAAGTGATTTTAGAATAACTGGGACATGAATAGGCATTAGTAGAGCCGTAGTGATATTTAATTTATAATAGGATATTTTAGAATAGTCCACTATAACTTTGGCAATTTCTGTTAAAGAGGAAAAGGGAGAAGTGCTGACGAGAACCACATCATCTGCATACAATCCTATTTTATGTTCTTTATCACCTATAATAATCCCTAAAATATTTGGGGAGGTGCGGATCACTTCCACTAAAGGTTCCATACATAGATCAAAAATTAAAGGTGAAAGTGGACACCCCTGCCTAGTGCCATTGCTAATTGAAAACTATTTAGAAAGAAAGCCCGAAGCTAACACTATCGCTGAGGGACTAGAATAAAGGGAAAGAATTGTGTTTTATGAAAGATTGAAATCCAAATTTGTCAAGAACCGCGTCTAGTTTACCCTATCAAATGCTTTTTCAGCATCTAAAGAAAGTACCACCGTAGGTTCCATTGAGTCATACACCACTTGTATCAAGTCTAACATTCGTCTAGTCCCGTCTCTAGCTTGGCGTCCCTTTACAAAACTAACCCGATCTAAAGAAATCAAAGATGGCAAGCACTCATTTATCCTGTTAGCCAATAATTTAGAGAATATCTTAATATCGCTGTTCAGCAGAGAAATTGGGTTGACATTTTCAGGAGAGTCCGACGATTTACCCGGTTTGGGAAGAGTAACAATAACCGCTTGAAGCATTTCAGCAGGAGGTGTTGTCTTAGAAACTATGGCATTAAAGGTAGTTGTCATATATGAGAGAAGAACCTCTTCAAATACCGTATAATATTCTTCATTAGATAGACCATCAGGTCCCGGAGATTTATGTTGCTTTAAACTATGAATTAATTTTTTATGTTTTAAGTCTGTGAAAGGTTTATTAAGAGTAAGAAGTTGAGTGTCAGATAATTTTGGCACATTAAGGGTAGATAAAAATTCATTAGCCGCTGCTTTGGAAATAAGAGGTAAAGATGGGTCTGTGTTAAAATATAAAGCTTACAATAATAATACGCAAAAGAATCTGCAATCTTCCGCGGATCACAATTAGTTCTACCATCTGGGGATTTCAAAAACGGGATCTTAGATTTGGCTATTTGTTGTTTCACTTTTTTCGCTAGTATTTTGCTGGGTCTATCTCCTTGAGCATAAAAGTTAAATTTAAGACGTTTTAGAGTCTTTTCATAATATATAAGGTTTAGAGACCTAAGTCTATCTCTTACAGTTTTGAGCTTGTCTTTAAGGCTATCTTTTGGGGTAATTTTCATCTGGGATTCATTTAAGAGGATCTCCGAAAGAAGAGAGTCAATTTCCTTATTTCTTTCTTTTTTGGCTCCAGCTGCAAGTTGAATAAATAGTCCTCTCACATAAGCTTTATGAGGGCACCATAATAACTCTGGAGATAAGGATGAGGGAGAATTTATAATAAAAAATTCTTTCAGAGGCAAACTAATAGCAGACCTCGTATGTGGGGATTTCAGAAGGTGTGTATTCAATTTCCACGGCGGCCTAGGTGCCCAGCTATATCCATCCAACAAGGTGAGATAGACAGGAGTATGATCAGACCAAGTGATAGATACCACTCCAGACTCAGATGCATTCAACAAAACCTCCCTATCCAGTAAGAACATGTCTATTCTGGAGTAAACTTTGTGTAGGGAGGAAAAATAGGTATAATCTCTCTCAGAGGCATGATGGTATCTCCACACATCATGCAAATTTTCTTCGGTAGCTAAGGCATTTAGTTCAGAAGTCAGTCTATTCCCAAAAGAAGATCGGTCTAATCTAGAGTGCATTACAACATTGAAATCCCCACAAATAAGTACACCACCCTGTTGCATAGGCTTAGCTTTAGAAATAACTTTAGATATAAATGGTAATTGTCTAGAATTCGGTGCATACAGAGAGACAATAGTATAGGGAACCAAATTTAACTTACATAATACAATTACAAATCTACCCCTAGGATCAGTATATGTGTGAACATTTTAATAAATAACAGAATTCTTGACTGCATCAATGACCCCTGCTTTTTTAATAGCCACAGAAGCCGAAAAGTTCGGTTCGGCTAGTTCGCCGAATTTCACAAAAAAGTTTGATTCGGACCGAACTAGTTCGGACCGAACCTGTCACTTCCGTGCGCCGCGCATGCTACTGATAGAGTTAATGGGCTGCACTAACTCTTTCAGCAACCTTGACAGTACATGCTCTGCGCGTGGAAAATAAAATTTAAATGTAATAAAAAAATAAAAAAAATATGTTCGTACTTACTTTCCTCCTGTCCGGCCTCCAGCGATGACGTTTCATCCCTTTCGCCGCTGCAGCCAATCCCAGGCCGTAGTGGCGGTCACGCACGTCAGGGTGACGCTTCATCCCACGTGACCGCCTCTGCAGCCAATCACAGGCTGCAGCGGCGACATGGATGAAACGTCATCGCTGGAGGCCGGACAGGAGGAAAGTAAGTATGAACGTATTATTTATGTTTTTTGGCATGTATGTATGTTGCCATGTATGTATGTATGTATGAATGTATGTATGTATGTGCATGTATGTTTGCATGTATGTTGGAATGTATGTATATATGTGCATGTTTTGTATGTATATTTGCATGTATATATTTGCATGTATGTATGTTTGCATGTATGTATGCTTGCATGAATGTATGTTTGTATGTATGTATGTTTGCATGTATGTATGTTTGCATGAATGTATGTTTGCATGTATGTATGTTGTCATGTATGTATGTTGTCATGTATGTATGTATGTATGTATGTATGTTGTCATGTATGTATGTATATATGTGCATGTATGTTTGCATGTATGTTGGCATGTATGTATGTATATATGTGCATGTTTGTATGTATATTTGCATGTATATATTTGCATGTATGTATGTTTGCATGTGTGTATGTTTGCATGTATGTATGTTGTCATGTATGTATGTTGGCATGTATGTATGTTGTCATGTATGTATGTATGTATGTATGTATGTATGTTGTCATGTATGTATGTATATATGTGCATGTATGTTTGCATGTATGTTGGCATGTATGTATATATGTGCATGTGTGTATGTATATTTGCATGTATATATTTGCATGTATGTATGTATGTTTGCATTTATGTATGTTTGCATGAATGTATGTTTGCATGTATGTATGTATGTTGTCATGTATGTATGTTGTCATGTATGTATGTATGTATGTATGTATGTATGTATGTGCATGTATGTTTGCATGTATGTTGGCATGTATGTATATATGTGCATGTTTGTATGTATATTTGCATGTATATATTTGCATGTATGTATGTATGTTGTCATGTATGTATGTATGTTTGCATGTTTTTATTTTTGCATGTATGTTTGCATGTATGTTTATATATATATATATATATATATGTGCATGTATGTAATTATGTTTGCATGTATTTATGTTTGCATGTATATTTGTGCATGCTTGTATATATGTATGTATCTTTGCATGTTTGTTTGTATGTATGTATGTTTTCATGTGTGTGTGTATGCATGTATGTATGATAGTTTGCATGTATGTATGTATATATGTGTGTATGTTTGCATGTATATATGTGCATGCTTGTATGTTTGTATATATGTATGTATGTATGTTTGCATGTATGTTTGTTTGTATATATGTCTGTATGGCCATGTATGATACTGTCTGCTGGCGCCCTGTATCTAAGTCAACTTCGCGGCAGGCTTCTATACATGGTATAACAGTCAGTATCACACATTAAACTGAATCTAAGCCTACGACATGTTTTATTTCATTTTTTTTTTTTTTTACAGGTTTGGTGTTTGGACTACGTCCGTTTCGAGGACTACTTCGATGACGTTTTTTTTTTCTACAATAAAATGGTTAATGAGGGTTGTGTTGGGGGTGCTTTATTTCAATAAAATATTTTATCTATATCTTTGTCTTTTTCTTTTCAAATTTTATTACTACCACTTTAGTAATGGCCGCTGTCTGAGTGACAACATCCATTACTAAGGCGAGGCTTAGTGTTAGCCGGTGCAGAGGCTAACACTAACCACCATTATTACCCCGGTACCCACCACCACCAGGGGTGCCGGGAAGAGCCAGGTACGATCCAGTACCCGACCATCTGTTCTGATGGTCGGGCTCTGGGGCGGCCGCAGGCTGGTATTATGAGGCTGGGAAGGGCCAAAAACAGTGGACCTTCCCACCCTTGTAATGCTAGGCTGCTGCTGCTGTGTTGTATCTGGCTGGTTATAAAAGTGGGGGGGACCCCACGTCATTTTTTTTAATTATTTATTTATTTTTCATTTTTTTTTAAATAGACATGGGGTTCCACCCAATTTATCATAACCAGCCACATACAACACAGTGTTATTAGCCTGGGAATGGACAAAACCAGTGGCCCTTCCCACCCATGTAATGCCAGACTGCTGCGGCCTTGTATATGGCTGGTTATTAAAAATGTGGGGGACCCAACGTCTATTGTTAAATTTGTTAATTTAAAAAAAAAAACGCAGTGGGGTCCCCCCCATTTTTATAACCAGCCCGATACAACACAGCAGCAGCAGCCTAGCATTACAAGGGTGGGAAGGTCCACTGTTTTTGGCCCTTCCCAGCCTCATAATACCAACAGATGGTCGGGTACTGGATCGTACCAAGCTCTTCCCGGCACCCCTGGTGGTGGAGGGTACCGGGGTAATAATGGGTGGTTAGTGCTAGCCTCTGCACCGGCTAACACTAAGTACCGCCTTAATAATGGACGCTGTCAATCAGCCAACTGCCATTATCTAGGCACTAATAAAGTTTAAAAAAAACACAAAGACAATTCTTTGTTATTGAAATAAGAAATCCCCAACAAAACCCTCGTTAACCATTTTATTAAAATTTGAAAAAACGTAGATCTACGCAGTAGTCCAACGAATCGAAGATGTAGTCCAATCGGTACATCAAAATCTGCAACAACATAAAAAAACAGTTATCAATGTGAACAATACCAATACTTCTACTCACCTACACACATATATACACACACACACAAACAAACAACCATACACAAACACACACATATACACAAACACACATATACACAAATACACACATATAAACAAACACACCCATATATACACAAACAAACACCCATATACACACATATACACAAACACACACATATACAAAAACACACACACACACACAAACATCTACACACAAACATCTACACACAAACATCTACACAAATACACCCATATATACACACACATATACACAAACACATATACACAAACACACCCATATATACACAAACACACATATACAAAAACACACACACAAACATCTACACACAAACATATACACATACACCCATATATACACACACACATATACACAAACATATACACAAACACATATACACAAACACACCCATATATACACAAACACACATAAACACACATATACACAAACACACATATAAAAACAAAAACAGACAAAGACACATACCCAAACACACACACTGTTTATTTTAAATGCTGCTGGGGAACCCGCTCGATCCACTATATAAGGCTGCGCTATAGTGCAGCATTTAAAAGAAACAGGATCCTGACCTGTCCATAGAGTTTAAGGCAGCACAGAGTATTTCAGGAGATGAGCGTGCAGATTCAGTGCTGCTGTGAGCTCTGCTCTTACCATTACGTAGCTCTCAGTCTGTTACCTCTCCTCCACTCCTGTCCTCAAGAACACCTTCACATGATTGGCAAGTCACCACGTAATGGTAAGAGCAGAGTTCACAGCAGCACAGAGTATTTCAGGAGATGAGCGTGCGGTTCTTGTGCGGGGTGGTGACTTGCCAATCATGTGAAGGTGTTATTGAGGACAGGAGTGGAGGACAGGTAACAGACTGAGCTACGTAATGGTAAGAGCAGAGTTCACAGCAGCACAGAATCTGCACGCTCCTCTCCTGAAATATTCTGTGCTGCTGTGAACTCTGCTCTTACCATTATGTAGCTCTCAGTCTGTTACCTCTCCTCCACTCCTGTCCTCAAGAACACCTTCACATGATTGGCAAGTCACCACTGCACACAAGATCTGCACGCTCATTTCCTGAAATACTCTGTGCTGCTGTGAACTCTGCTCTTACCGTTACGTGGTGACTTGCCAATCATGAAGGTGTTATTGAGGACAGTAGTGGAGGAGAGGTAACATACCTTAGGGTATGTTCACACGCACTAATTACGGACGTAATTCGGGTGTTTTTGCCCCGAATTACATCCGAAAATAGCGCCTCGATAGCGCTGACAAACATCTGCCCATTGAAAGCAATGGGCAGACGTTTGTCTGTTCACATGAGGCGTACATTTACGCGCCGCTGTCAAATGACGGCGCGTAAATAGACGCCCGCGTCAAAGAAGTGACCTGTCACTTCTTTGGCCGTAATTGGAGCCGTTATTCATTGACTCCAATGAATAGCAGCGCCAATTACGCCCGTAATGGACGCGGCGTTCAAGCGCCTGCACATGCCGTAACGGCTGAAATTACGGGGATGTTTTCAGGCGGAAACATCCCCGAAATTTCAGCCGTAACGGACGCTGTCGTGTGAACATACCCTTAGGCTTTATTCAGACGAACGGGAAATACGTGCGTGCAACGCGCGTGATTTTCACGCGCGTTGCACGGACCTATATTAGTCTATGGGGCCGTGCAGACATGTGCGTGATTTTTGCGCTGCGTTGGTCCGTTGCAAAAAACTCACGACATGTCCGTTGATTCTGCGTTTTCAACGCATCACGCACCCATTGAAGTCAATGGGTGCGTGAAAACAACGCACGGCACACGGAAGCACCTCCGTACGCACAGAGTTTTTCACGCAACACTTGTTAAGTCTATGTAAATGAGTTGACCAAACTAGACAAAACAAGTACAAACCAGGAAGTGGCTTTTCACTTTCTGAGTACATGCGCACAGTTCCAACCGACATCTGCTGCAATGCCACGTGCGTGCGATGTGTAAAAACGTATCTGCTTGGCTGCATGACAGACCCCAGTTGTGGAACACCAATGCAGAGGCCTACCACGACCGCACAGGCAAGGAGGTTGGCTGGGATGAGGTCACGCAGAGCCTCTTCGGACAGGAGTGGGATAAAAGCACCACAAGAGACCGCAAAAGCATAGGTTAGCGCAGATCTCTATTGATGCTAATGCAATCGGCCATGCTGTAGTGTATGTGTTTCACATGTTTGTACTGTGCTTGGTCGCAGGTGTGTCACTGCATCATTAGGCAAGTGTTTAATGTTTAGTTGTGTTTAAAGTTTAGCGACGTTTCGGACAAGTGCAGTTTTCAGTTAGGTCACATGGTCTCCTTTTTTTGTCTGTTTCCTGTTCCTATGTCCAGTTGATGATGTTAAAACACGGTGGAGGAGCTGTCGGGATCAGTTCAGGAGGGAATTTGGAAGCAGAGGGCGAAGTGGGGATGGGGCGTCCAAAAAACGCCCCTACATATATATGAAACAGCTGATGTTCCTCAAGGACATTATGGAGATGCGGCCGTAAGTACTGACTGTACCTTGATGACATGTGTGTGTTCACTGTATAATCGGCCTAAAAAGCAGTTTGGCCCTTGTGGACATGTTAAAAGGAGTAACGAAAAATGTTTCTGGCAGATGCAGTGATAATCTCAATGACACCGAGGAGGAGGCTGGCCATGTGGAGTCGCAGCTGGTCACGGAACAACATCCCGTGCTGCCCTTGACCCCCGAGCTCACGTAAACACAAGCAGCCACCCAGTTAAGCAGCCAACCCGAGCTGCCACGGGACGTGGACAATCCCCGGACGCCACCAGCCAGACGCCGGCGCACCCAGGTTGCCACAGCAGGTGCCAACGTGGACTCGAGAGTCCTGGAGTACCTTCGGCGCTGTTCGGAGGAGGATGGATGTGACGCTTTTGGCAGTACCATAGCGCCGCTACTCCGGCGAGTCCCGGACTACCGGATGGCACGCGTCCAAGGGGCCATCCTTGCTATAATTGACTCTGCCACTCCTCCTAACAATCCACGCCAGTGCTTCCAGGTAATAGAGCAATAGTGTGGAATGCCTGAGGATTTGGTGCCCTCTACTGCACCTCTCCTTTCCCAGCCTGCACACACCTTTCCACGGCCACAGTACCAACGGCCGATGGTGAGCATTATGTCACCTGGTCATGTGGTGCCTCGGGAGCGCCCTTTTGCCCCCTACGTCAGACCCCAGCCTCCCTTTGGCCAGGGCCCCCCGGCAGGGCTCAACCCTCTGTATCAGCACCACTATGCTGTTGAGGCACATCCTCAGCAGGCCCAGGGACAGTATAGTGGTGCTGAAATGCAGAGCCATCAGTCGCCATCACAGAGGTATCATGATTTATAGATGTGTGTAGGCCGATTACGGCTGGCTTGATGTGGTGATGTAAACATCGAAGTCCCAGTTTGTTAATGTAGCATCATGTTGGTGCGTTTTCTATTTTTGGATGCCTGCTGGTTTCTGTTAAAAGTTACCGTTCGAAATTACAGATTAAATTGTTTTTCTGTTTGCAAGTAAGATTTGATGTGTTTGCCTCCATCTATGTGGTGGAACCCAAGTTCCCCCAAAGATTCTTTTAGGTAATGTGCAAACATTATGCCGATGGAGCAAGATTGTAGCATGCCATGATTGAGGTATTAGTGTATCTTTGGTGGTTTTCCTCCATTCCTCATATTGTGCTCGACTGCATTGCAGTGGTGTGAGAAATGTCGAACAAATGTATTTTGCCTTGGGATTAGTGAACATGGGCTAAGCCAATCTGCCTCCCAAGCTATTTCGTCTAGAGGACATTCAAACTAAAACGAAAAAACACCACAGATATAAGCTCGCAACCCACGTCAAGGGTCCTCATGTCTTGTGAGTCCCTAATCAAAATATCCCCTCCCCAAATAACAACAAATTTTACTTACAAATGCTACAGTGGGCCACTAATCTACACTAGGACAGCCCTCACAGAACATCCCCCTGCCATGCCACAGCTCCATCGGGGCTGTCAAAATATTGTGCAAATATGTCGCGTACTCGAATCCCAGATGTTTGAGCCCTTCCAAGTGGAATTTGCTGCGGAATGGTTGATGTGGAAACATTTTGCCGATTATATTCGGCATCACAACCGGCATCATGTATGCAACAAAAATTATGAAGCACGACACACGCTTGTATGACACGGGTGACATTTTGCGGCGTCAGTTGCATGGTGGTGAGAAAAACACGCCATTTGGAGGACATTATGCCAAATGCACATTCCACACATCGGCGTGCTCTGCTAAGCCGGTAATTGAATATGCGCCGGCGGTCATCCAAGCCTCTTCGAGCAAATGGGTCCATGACTTGACTTGTGAGTCCAAAACCCTCATCTGCCACGATCACATAAGGGACTGGTGGTCCTCGCGAGCCAGGCAGGTTGTTCGGCGCCGGCACGGAAAGTAGATTGCACATCAGACGATGGCCCATCCTGGATGTACGAAAGATGCGGGCATCAGCTGAGCTTCCATAGGACCCTATATGTACAATGGTAAAACAATAATTGCTGTCGGACAAGGCCAACAAGACGATGGAAAAAAACTGTTTGTAGTTATAGAATCGGGATCCTGAGTGGGGGGGCTTCTTGACCCGGATATGCTTCCCGTCTAGGGCACCAATACAATTTGGAAATTGGGTGGTGGTGATAAAGTCGGCAGAAATCGAAAGCCAGTGGTCTGTCGTGGGCTGAGGCATCACTGTGGCCTTCAATCGCAGCCACAACACAACACAGGTGCCTGTCACAATGCCCGAAATTGTGCTCACTCCAAGAAGGAATTCGAAATGTAACGAATGATAGCTGTTTTCGGTAGCTAGAAATCTACATGGGCGAGATGCAAAAACACAACACACAAATAAACGTGATGTAGGACATGACAACCACACACCATCCTGTAAGCTGCAATTGTTTAAAACACACATACCTCAACGTCACAAGGAGTCGCTCCTCGGGGGAAATGCAGCGCCGCATATTTGTGTCCTGGTAGGTTATTCCTGTGCGAATCAGGTCCAGCAGAATATCAAAAGTCGACACAGACATGCGGCAAAACGTCCGAAATTTCTCGGGGTGGCTGCGAAGGTCATCATTTAGAGTATGAAAATGGCCTTTGGAGGTGCGCTGGGCCACAAGTGGATGAACCCAAATCCTCCCTCTTCTCCGGGTTCCCTCCTGAAGCATGGGTCGGCGCTCACCAAATCTCCGAGAAACCATCCATGATATCAGCACATGGCCCAGCGGAGTCAAGGGCATAGTGTAGCTTTTTAACCTGGAAAAACCCCAAAAAACACCCAACACGGCCAAAAGTAGTTTGCAAGGTGCAAACTCGATGCGAACATGTGCTCACATCAAGCAGGTGTTGGAGAAGGTGTCTTTTTGTAGGCTGCCCTCTCCATTACTCCACCTTCCGTTGTTTTGACGTGCGTAAAAAACGAATGCCATACGCGCGTAAAATACGCAATCACGCAGCCCTAACGGATGCCACACGCAACTACCACGCAACCAAACGCTGTGTTTTTCACGCGCGCAAAAACGCCACGTTCGTGTGAATCCAGCCTTATAATGACAGCACGGCTCGCAAAAGCGGCCGGCTGCCCGTGGCCGGCCGTGCTCGAAATTACGAGTCGTAATTACGAGCACGGCCCGTAAAATAAAAAAATAGAACATGTTCTATCTTTTTAGCGGCACGGGCACCTTCCCGTGAGAAAACGGGAAGGTACCCGTGGCTAACAGAAGTCTATGGGCCCGCTATTTCGGGTCGTAATTACGACCCGTAATTACGGGTGTATTTACGGTCGTGTGCATGAGGCCCCGTAATGACGGGTGTCTACATGTGTGCACCCGTCATTACGGCAGCGTTGCTAGGCGACGTCAGTAAATAGTCACTCTCCAGGGTGCTGAAAGAGTTAACTGATCGGCAGTAACTGTTTCAGCACCCTGAACAGTGACTACCGATCACAATATAGAGTACCTGTAAAAAAAAAAAAGACGTTCATACTTACCGGGAACTCCCTGCTTCCTCCAGTCCGGTCTCCTGGCCGTTGCCTTGGTGACGCGTCCCTCGCGACATCCGGCCCGACATTCCTTAATGACGAAGCAGCCCATGTGAGCGCTGCAGCCAATCACGGGCTGCAGAGGCCTCTGCAGCCATTCACAGGCTGCAGAGGCCTCTGCAGCCAATCACAGGCTGCCGCGTCAGAAAATAAGGTCGGACTGGAGGAAGAAGAGGGACTCGTCACCAAGACAACGACCAGGTACGTATTAAATGCTTTTTATTTGATTTTTAATCAGCAGCCTCTTTTCTCTATCAGTGATTGATAGAGATAAGTGGCTGCCGATTTGTATAATATTTTTGACCGGGTTCAGTCAAAACGGGTTCGGCCGAACCCGGTGAAGTTCGGATTCGCTGCGAACCGAACTTTTCCGGAAGTTCGGACCGAAACCGGGTTCGGTTGTCCCAGTTCGCTCATCTCTAGATATGAGGAAATTTAGAATGCTTGAGAAGATGTACATCTTTTTGACATAAATGAGACTCCTGTATATATAACACATCACAATTTGCCCTAGTAGCTTCCTTCCAGGGCAATAAATGCTTGAATGGACAGTTTAAGCCATGGACATTGACAGATAAGAATTTAAGACCCATCATAGATCATGTGAACATTGTGAATAAAATCCAAAATTCTCAACTGACATGAGGTGGAGAAAAAATAACATATATAAATCAAATTAACAAGTAACAACATGGCACTCATACAAATAGAAGGAGCACTTGATATCCCTCTTTCAGGGAAAAGGGGGGACGGACCAAAGTTAAAGGACTGTAGAGCCTACAAGTAGACAATCGGACAACAGCCACAATCCCATCTGAAGCTGTAGCATTGCAGAAAAAACTTGACTTTCTCCGACCACAAAGGAGTGGCGATTTCTGGATGTGATTCATCCTACGACGAGGACTGCCAGAGGGAGACAGAAGGAGGCCCCAGTCATGAAGTAGGTCTCTAGCTGCATCAGGAGATGTACAGACTTGATGACCGCCATTCCTAGAAATTATAAGCTTTACTGGAAATCCCCATTTATATAGTATGCCTTTTTTTCTCAGGATCTAGTGGCAGGTAAAAATTCTCTATGACGCATCATCGTGGCTGCAGACAAATCTGGGTATAAAGCAATATCTTTAAATCTGTCTGGAAGATCAGGAGATGTTATAAGTGCTCGGAGGAATTCATCTTTTACATGGTAAAAATGGATGCTAGCTATAGTATCTCTGGGAAGATGAGCTACGATATGCCGTGGCTTTGGAATGTGATGGATTCAATCAATCGTGAGATCCAAAGTAGACTTTTGGGGAAGAATCAGAGCAAACAAATCAGTTATATATTGTAAGAGTAGGTCAGTCAAAACCGATTCCGGAATCCCTCTAATTCTCACGTTCGGCGAGATCTATCTTCTAGATCAAGGACTTTGTTAGACAATCTGTGAACTTCTTCTTCCAACGTCGAGTTAGCATCGATTAACATGTTGTGTGATTTGGCAAAGGCTTCCATTTTATGCTCAATATGGTCAGTATGTGACGCTATTGCCAGTATATCTGTTTTCAGGCCACCCATCATTTGCTTTAATTATGAGTGTAGGGAGTCTCTCAGGGAATTGAGCAATTTTTTGATTGTCGTTTCCGACACAGGATGGGAGTCAAGGTGATCACCCGTTTCTATAGCAAGAGATTCTGCTCTAGAAGACAGGGTAGGAGATGAGGGGGGCATAGATAAGCGTCTCTGAGCCACCAGCTGTTGAGACGGTGAATTATTGAAGAACTATGTGAATTTAGTGGGCTTTGATTTGGTATCCTTCTTTCTCTTGGTACCACCCGTCTTAGAGCCTCACAATATATACCCGCACTATTGTTGTATTTTTGTTTTTTTTAAATTGTTCTTTCTCCCCTCTCTCACTATCGTTTGCTCCCTCTCCACTTTTCCAGTAAATCACTCTCTCTGGAAGCTCAGACAGCTGTAAATTCTCTCCTACATGCGTCGTCTTTTCATCCCACTCACGTAATTCGTGCAATTCCAACGGGGCAGTTCTTAAGGGCAAGACGTGTATGCGACTCTGATTCGAATTTTGAAATGGAGTCTCAATGCCTGAGGACTCGTTTTTTACAACGCAGATATCACAATCATGACATTGAGAAGGGATACCAGAGAGCATGTCATACTAACCGGAATAGCCTACTTACCCAACATAAACGCAAAAGTAAGGATGACACGGTCAGACTCATCACTCCCTATAACACACAATAGGGGGAGATGAGGAAAATCGTGACTCGTTTTTGGCCTATACTCCTCTCTGACTCTGATCTAAAGAAATATTTACCTTCCAAACCGCAACTTACAGCCAAAAAAAGTAAAACCTTGGGTGACCATTTGGTCCGAAGTCACTACAACATTCCCAATCCAATGACTTATCTCTTTGGGACTAGGTGTCCGACATGGGATGGGGATCTTTCTCCTGTGGCCATTGCTCCATTTGCCAGTTGATTGTGAGGACGGATACTTTCTCTGACTCTGAAAATATTTTTTTCTAAAATCGTACATTTTATTAACTGCAGTACAACTGGGGTGGTCTACATGGCGACCTGTCCATGTGGCCTCTTCTATGTGGGCATGACTACAAGAGAATTGAAAATAAGAATCCAGGAACATGTCAGGGATATTAAAAAGGCTGGGTTCATTGAGAGTAATAATTTGGATGAAATTGACAAACTCAAGTCCATTCCCAGGCATTTTCGAGATTTTCACAATAATAGAAGGCAAGATCTGAAGGTTCATGGTATTGACAAAATTATTATCGGATCGCGTGGAGGGGATACTTTTTTCGCAAATTAGAGCGTATCGAATGTAAATGGATTACAAAATTGAAGACTAGCTCACCTCTGGGGCTAAATGAAAATATGTCCTTTGCTTCCTTCTTGTAACTGTTCCTATGGTCCTACAGCATCATTAGTTTTTCATTTTCACATTCGTACATATATTGCATTTAGAGTTATGATTGGTTAGGTTGACTTGTAGTAAATTTTTTTAGATTATGGTGGTTTGGTGTACTGGCTGTTATATGGATATTTTGAGCTGGCTCTTGACATTTGTTTTTTGTATCTCCATAGCAGCTGTTGATATACTATATGTCTCGTATCAGAATACCAGGATTTAGAATGATATATACTATATGTAGATATATTCTGTGTTCGTAGTTTTTTATTGGCATGTGTAGTATTTTTATTGTGTCATATCATCTACAGCTTTTTCAAGGGGTACTCATCATATTTTTTAATACGTCTGTCTTCAAGCACGTCTATTTTACACTAGGTCGTTATGGCTTTATAGTATAAATCATTATCTTTTTATATACATGTATTTTTTCATAAATTATTTTTATATACATGTATTTTTTCATATATATATTTTTCTACATATTTTTTTATTTGTATATATATTTATTTATTTTTAATGCCTTCACTATACATTCATGTAATATTATTTTACATTTGCTATTTATTGTTATAAACAAATGTCTCATGGGACTATAATGTCATATGGGTTGAGCTACCAGCAAGTGCAGAAATTCCCAGCTCCCCAATAATGAAAATAGAAACTCCAAACATCATATACTAAATACACGAGAAAAGGAGTCGAAACTATTTAAGGAAGAAACGCAAAATATAGAAAATTACAAATTTTATTGGACAATACAAAAATACATGATTAAAAAAACAGACTACAAACCCAATAACTGCATATCTCCACAGTAGGAGACAATGTGGAGCCACAAAACTACTTAAATTTAGTACAGTTTTAATATGTCACATACATCGGGAAAATTTCCCAAAACAGGTTTCTCAAAAGTATGCTCTAAAACAAGTCCCTAGAACAATGTAATAAAGGCTACCAAAACACTTGTGTCCAAAATATTCCCAGTATAATGCGTCTCTGTAAACAGTAATAGGGGATACCGAGGTAGTGATTTATTTATAGTAGTGAATACATTTAATCCACTCAGTACCAGTTTAATAATTGATTCAAAAAAGGACCAATAGTGGAGATAGCCTATTTAAGACATTGTCTAAATATGCGGATAACCCGGTAACAGCATGACAAAAAAGTAGTAATTTAGTGGAAAAAACCAACAAGTACTAACCCATGTGGCTCCTCAGTTGTGACAGCTCCCAAGTATGGAGAAAAACCCAAACGCGCATTTCGCGTAGATTGCTTTTTCAAGGGGTGTTCTGAGTTGTACAAATTAGACCTCTTAAATACGATAGGTCGGGAAGTCAGCTGATTTATCAGGCCAATGAAAGCCTGGGCTTTTGCTCCCATCGCGCGTGCCGAGATGAGTCACCACACAATCACAGCTCCGAGCCGCCGAAACCCGACCACGAATGCGCGGCTCCGGAAACCGCGCACGCGCAGACAGTCACAGCCAGCCACAAGAACAGAGACCGGGGGCGACACACTCGACACGCACAGATAGGAACCAAAGTAAGTGATAAAGAGCGATGACAAATCTCAAAAATTATATGGAGAGAAGTTTTTAAAGGGACTATTAGTTTTCCCCCTTGGAATATCGGCTGATTTCAAAAAGAAAGCAAGAGTATCATCCACCACATATATACACAGACACATTATAATGAAAAAAGCCCTCCTCATAATTGTATGAAGAAAAACCAGCGCGTATAAATAGCAGATAATCTAACAAAAATGAATAAAGTGTAAAGAAATAACAAATTATGAGTCATAATAGAGAAAATATATTGTCAAAATAATAAAAAGTGACAAAAAATAATAAATAAGATGCTGAATGAACCAGCAATAATAAGATGCTGAAAAAAACAGCAATAATAAGGTGAAACAACAATATATAAATATTGTTGGATGTTCAAGGAGAGTGCACACAAGCAGAAAAGAATATATCCACGTGTGCATTCCACCCGGACATCCATACACAAATATGTGAATTATCATAATTATGTAAGATAAATATAAAATTAATATAAAATTCAAAAAAGTAAGTAAACCTCCACGTAGGTGAATATCGAAACCCATACTTTAGTTTAAGCATAGATTCTTAAATACAGATACAATAGTGAATAGAAGCAGCGTGTGAATATGTCCCAATGGAATCCCATCATATTCCAGGATATCAGGAGGTAAAAGAATTTCTCCAAAAAAGTCCAGCTCATGATGTTACATCCCAACGACCACGAATAACTCAGAAAAACTCTGGTATGGAGGAATAAGGTAGCAAACTAAACAGAACAAAAACATAAATTAATAGATATACAGAATAAAACCGTTTAAAATAAATGGCAAATAAAGAATTTTTAAAGGAAAGAGGCAAAACTCAATGTTTCGTTCAGTCCAACAGGGGCCATAGTACCAAGGGTGATAATCCACTTACATTCCCTCTGAGCCAGCAATTTTTTGGAATCCCCACCTCTAATACCACAGAACACTCTATCAATACCCCATGCCTTGAAGGATTTTGGGTCACAGGCATGGTGTATCTTGAAGTGTCTGGGGATGGTCTTAAGGAGTGTAATATCCTCAATATCCTTGGCGGCCGTTATATCATGCACATGTTCTCTTATCCTGATCCTCAGTTGTCTTGAGGTCAGGCCAACATATACTTTCTGGCAGCCACAGGTTGCGTAATAAATTACGTTCACTGTGCTGCAGGAAATGTAGCGTCGTATATCAAAGACCCTATTTTCTATCATTGATGCAAAGTGTGTTGTCCGAACCATATTTGCACATGATAGGCAGTTACCACAAGGGTAACAGCCCAATCTGGGACTACTTGATGAGAAAGGATTTTGCTGCTTCGGTATATAATGGCTCTTTACTAACATGTCCTTAATATTCATGCTCCTCCGAGCTGTCATCTGAGGTCTTGTGGGTAGATTCCCCGCAAAAGCGGGCTCCAAATGCAGGATTGGCCAATGCTTGTCCAAAATAGATCTCATCATGTGCCATTGGTTATTATATGTGGTAATGTATCGAGTATTATTTTGATCACATTTTTTAATATTTAATCCCACAGGATGCAAAATTGAATTCCGACTCGTCAGTTGTGCCCGTCTGTATCCCTTTTTAATACTTCTATGGCTGTACCCCCTATCCAGAAATCTTTCGCGTAAGTCGCTAGACTGTTTCTCAAAGTTCACATTTGATGAACAAATGCGTCTCATTCTCAGGAATTGACCAGTAGGAACGGCGCCAATCGTCGACTGGCTGTGGGCAGAGGTTGCATGAAGTAAGGCGTTCACAGAAGTCTTCTTCCTGAAGACATCAGTTTGGGAGGGTTTTGCAACCGACTGCTCTAGGGGCTTTATGCACCTTTTGTCTCAAGCCAATCAAGTAACGTTAGGTGATTTGGAAAAAGAAATCGAGGAGGTGCAGATTATTTTGAAAGGTGACCTCTCTAGTGTTGAGTTGGAAAAATTGAATGATGATTTGGACAGGGATTTCTCTAAGTGGGAACAAGAGATTCTCTCTGTAAAATCTTCAAAATTCCAAAGAGACAAAAACGACTCACAGGAGGGCAGAATGTATAGGTGGCGAAACTTGAGATCCAGATCTATTTCAAGATCTAGATCTACATCTTTTTCGTCTGTAACTTCCAGCGATAATCTTACAAGACCTAAGCGAAATGATGAATTGACTAACCATCCAGAGATAATTTATCCGCGGAGAAATAGAGAGAGACAGGTGGCGAGACGAAAGGATGTTCCGACATATCAACAGGGGAAGAAATCCAAGAATGTATTAGAGGTGATTAATCTATCTGAACATTCCCTCTCAGAGACACAACATGAGGTGCTTGGTAAGGGACTAACTTTCTCCCCCAGTAATCCTTTCAACTTTTTTTCAGCTATGAAGGACTTATATCTATTCTCAAGAAAATTCATTTTGAAAAAATTACATAGTAGACCTGGAGTAGATATGGGACTAAATAGCGTTTTGGAAAGAGAAGCTTTAAAAGCCCTTGAGGACCTCTTACAGGAGCAAATTTTTACAGACCAAGGTAGGTTTCCAAAATCGGTTATACCCAGATCACAGAGGTTCCCACCCTTGTCCATTTGTCCGCAGGTGGAGATTTTCACCAAGATGGTAATAAATGATTTTAAAACCATTTCGTGAAATAGAAAAAATTATAATCTAACGAAAAAACAACGTGATGCACTGAAAGAACTGAAAAGCTATGAAGACGTAGTATATAAAGCGGCGGACAAGGGTGGGAATATCGTGATCTGGCCAACCGAGAAGTATGAAAAGGAGGCCTTTAGGCAGTTGAGAGATAAAAAGACCTATCAAAAATAAACCCATAACCCAGTTGGCTTGTTCTCAGCTGAACTACTTAAGATTTTAACTCTGGCCCATGATAAAGGCATAATTCCAAAAAACGTTCTGTCTGGTCTAATGACCCAGTATCCAAGAATACCAACATTATATTTTCTTCCCAAGGTTCACAAAAACATGACAGACCCCCCGGGACGTCCAATAGTGTCTGGGATAGGCGGACTCTGCGATCCCATCTGCAGGTTCATCGACCATTATCTAAAATCATTGGTAGAATGTCTACCGTCCTATGTTAAGGACACCACAGATGTCCTGAAAAGGATTGATGGTGTCAGCCTTGATGCTGACATGATTCTGGTGACAGCTGACATTGAGTCGCTGTACACCAGTATACGACATAATGATGGTCTGCAAGTTGTGCGCCTTTTCTTGGGGATGAGCAGTTGGGACGGTCCCATGTGTCGACTGGTTGTGGAACTTTTGGAATACATCCTGACACATAACTTTTTTGTTTTTAAGGATGTGTTCTAACTGCAAAAGCAAGGCACTGCCATGGGGGCGGCGTGTGCGCCGTCATATGCAAACCTGTTTCTCGGTCTTTGGGAGAGGCAGGTTTTCCATGGTGGCGGCGCTCCCGCCGTCGACCATGTGCAGTGCTGTATGAGATACATTGATGATGTTTTGTTTATCTGGCAGGGGACTGAAATACAGTTGACACAATTTATGCAGGATCTTAACAACAATGATTTAAATATAAAACTCACCTATGTGTTTGATAAGCACAGAGTCGAGTTTTTGGATATTATAATAGAGGCGGATGAGATGGGTCACCTTCAAACTGATGTCTTCAGGAAGAAGACTTCTGTGAACGCCTTACTTCATGCAACCTCTGCCCACAGCCAGTCGACGATTGGCGCCGTCCCTACTGGTCAATTCCTGAGAATGAGACGCATTTGTTCATCAAATGTGAACTTTGAGAAACAGTCTAGCGACTTACGCGAAAGATTTCTGGATAGGGGGTACAGCCATAGAAGTATTAAAAAGGGATACAGACGGGCACAACTGACGAGTCGGAATTCAATTTTGCATCCTGTGGGATTAAATATAAAAAAATGTGATCAAAATAATACTCGATACATTACCACATATAATAACCAATGGCACATGATGAGATCTATTTTGGACAAGCATTGGCCAGTCCTGCATTTGGAGCCCGCTTTTGCGGGGAATCTACCCACAAGACCTCAGATGACAGCTCGGAGGAGCATGAATATTAAGGACATGTTAGTAAAGAGCCATTATATACCGAAGCAGCAAAATCCTTTCTCATCAAGTAGTCCCAGATTGGGCTGTTACCCTTGTGGTGACTGCCTATCATGTGCAAATATGGTTCGGACAACACACTTTGCGTCAATGATAGAAAATAGGGTCTTTGATATACGACACTACATTTCCTGCAGCACAGTGAACGTAATTTATTACGCAACCTGTGGCTGCCAGAAAGTATATGTTGGCCTGACCTCAAGACAACTGAGGATCAGGATAAGAGAACATGTGCGTGATATAACGGCCGCCAAGGATATTGAGGATATTACACTCCTTAAGACCATCCCCAGACACTTCAAGATACACCATGCCTGTGACCCAAAATCCTTCAAAGCATGGGGTATTGATAGAGTGTTCTGTGGTATTAGAGGTGGGGATTCCAAAAAATTGCTGGCTCAGAGGGAATGTAAGTGGATTATCACCCTTGGTACTATGGCCCCTGTTGGACTGAACGAAACATTGAGTTTTGCCTCTTTCCTTTAAAAATTCTTTATTTGCTATTTATTTTAAACAGTTTTATTCTGTATATCTATTAATTTATGTTTTTGTTCTGTTTAGTTTGCTACCTTATTCCTCCATACCAGAGTTTTTCTGAGTTATTCGTGGTCGTTGGGATGTAACATCATGAGCTGGACTTTTTTGGAGAAATTCTTTTACCTCCTGATATCCTGGAATATGATGGGATTCCATTGGGACATATTCACACGCTGCTTCTATTCACTATTGTATCTGTATTTAAGAATCTATGCTTAAACTATAGTATGGGTTTCGATATTCACCTACGTGGAGGTTTACTTACTTTTTTGAATTTTATATAAATTTTATATTTATCTTACATAATTATGATAATTCACATATTTGTGTATGGATGTCCGGGTGGAATGCACACGTGGATATATTTTTTTCTCCTTGTGTGCACTCTCCTTGAACATCCAACAATATTTATATATTATTGTTTCACCTTATTATTGCTGTTTTTTTCAGCATCTTATTATTGCTGGTTCATTCAGCATCTTATTTATTATTTTTTGTCACTTTTTATTATTTTGACAATATATTTTGTCTATTATGACTCATAATTTGTTATTTCTTTACACTTCATTCATTTTTGTTAGATTATCTGCTATTTATACGCGCTGGTTTTTCTTCATACAATTATGAGGAGGGCTTTTTTCATTATAATGTGTCTGTGTATATATGTGGTGGATGATACTCTTGCTTTCTTTTTAAAATCAGCCGATATTCCAAGGGGGAAAACTAATAGTCCCTTTAAAAACTTCTCTCCATATAATTTTTGAGTTTTGTCATCGCTCTTTATCACTTACTTTGGTTCCTATCTGTGCGTGTCAAGTGTGTCGCCCCCGGTCTCTGTTCTTGTGGCTGGCTGTGCCTGTCTGCGCGTGCGCGGTTTCTGGAGCCGCGCATGCGTGGTCGGGTTTCGGCGGCTCGGAGCTGTGATTGTGTGGTGACTCATCTCGGCACGCGCGATGGGAGCAAAAGCCTAGGCTTTCATTGGCCTGATAAATTAGCTGACTTCCCGACCTATCGTATTTAAGAGGTCTAATTTGTACAACTCAGAACACCCCTTGAAAAAGCAATCTACGCGAAACGCGCGTTGGGGTTTTTCTCCATACTTGGGAGCTGTCACAACTGAGGAGCCACATGGGTTAGTACTTGTTGGTTTTTTCCACTAAATTACTACTTTTTTGTCATGCTGTTACCGGGTTATCCGCATATTTAGACAATGTCTTAAATAGGCTATCTCCACTATTGGTCCTTTTTTGAATCAATTATTAAACTGGTACTGAGTGGATTAAATGTATTCACTACTATAAATAAATCACTACCTCGGTATCCCCTATTACTGTTTACAGAGACACATTATACTGAGAATTTTCAGAAAATACTTTGGACACAAGTGTTTTGGTAGCCTTTATTACATTGTTCTAGGGACTTGTTTTAGAGCATACTTTTGAGAAACCTGTTTTGGGAAATTTTCCCGATGTATGTGACATATTAAAACTGTACTAAATTTAAGTAGTTTTGTGGCTCCACATTGTCTCCTACTGTGGAGATATGCAGTTATTGGGTTTGTAGTCTGTTTTTTTAATCATGTATTTTTGTATTGTCCAATAAAATTAGTAATTTTCTATATTTTGCGTTTCTTGCTTAAATAGTTTAGACTCCTTTTCTCGTGTATTTAGTATATGCTATTTATTGTGTAGCTTTTCCAGTGACATCCAGCATATATTTATATATATATATTTTCTATATGTTGACTATATAACAGGATGTGATTGTTATAAGTGCATAATTTACACTATTTATATATTTTTCACAAATTTTTATATATATATATATATATATATATATATATATATATATATATATATCTATGTATACATTTACTTATATTCTTTTTCTTTACCCATTAATATTGTACACTTTTGAGTAAACCACTCTATACAGAATATTTTATGTTTGGTTAAACACTATATTCTACACTTTATATGCAATATGATGGGATTAATAATAAAATATATATTTTTTTCAGGTGCGTCTTATTCACGTGTGCTTCACTTTATTTTTCTTGTATTGTTTTTTAATAAAAATAATTTATTTTTATCACCCTCACTTGGCACGTGTGTTCACTCACCTTATATCACTATTCATATATTTTTTTAATTATTGATATATTTATATATATTTTTATATTTTTATTTATGCATATATATCTCCTTATTAATTTTTTTCTTATTTTAGGTCCTTATACTCTTTGTATTTGTATATCTTGTCTATTCTTATTATTTTTTGTATATATATTGGAATGCATTTATGTATGTTTATGTAATTATATAATTATATTTGAGCATTATATAAAATTTACCACTGTCTATATCACTTTACATGATTTTTGTACATTTTTATGCTGTATGTATATTTTATTGTATTATTGATGACCCCTACTGGCACAATACTATATTTCATTTTTCTCTCCTGTTTGGCCGGCTTTTAAACGGGCTATTGCACTATGCATTATGAAACTGGCCCATGCTACGTAGACACTTTTTTGTGTCTGTTCCAGCTTCTAAAATGGCCACTGCGTTTTGACATGTACGGGACTACACTGCCCTCTCATAGCGCCTTGTACTACGTGTAGGAGCATGCGCACTCACGTCTCCGGTGCGCAGCTGTTAAGACCTATATCGGCGGCGTCTGCCGTTCCTTTCTTGCTACTCAGGTAATTATAAACTGTCTTTTTAGGTGATGAATAGACCTGATGCATCACTTAAACCTCATTAGTATTCACCTGCAGAAGTATGCCTTCATTGGCCTTCCTTAATCTAACCCCTCCTACCATTGCAATACAAATAGAGCGTCAGTCACCTCTCCTGTCAGTACCCCTTGATAAAGCTACCGCGAAGCGCGCATCGGGGCTCGCAGCGTGGTGTTCATTTCTAGGCTCATCATGACATTTACTGGTTGGTATAGTTTTTTGGGATTAGGCTTTATTATGGTTACTCTTTGTTGATATCTTTACACTCACACGTATACCAGCGTGTGGTGTGCCTTCCCCTGTCTATACTTATCCTGGCTTAATTGATCTCTTGTGAAGGCTTGGGTGTAAGTAACACACTTGTGGTATTTGAATCTTTTCATCTGTATATGCCTTCCCGAGTTACCTTCTATATATTTTGATTTTGTTATCTACTGAGTATATTTCACTCACAGTAGCCTTTATGTGCTCCACATCTATGCATTTTAAATTGTGTGTCTTATTTTAGGTCTTGATGGCCAATATGTTTTTATGTGCATTTGAATAAAGTATTGTCATTATTACAAGGTACAAATGTGTACTTGTTGTTGTATTTATTCCTGTTTGGATGTGTGATTTGTCCACACGTACAGTTATGGGTATTCATTCTTCATTTCTTTTTTGATATGTGTGGACGTTTATTGTAAACGTTTATCGTTTGGTCTGTATCCTTATAGGTATTTATTAATGTTGTATGAAAGCAGCAATCCAGCCAGAGGAGAAAAGAGGCTCCTGACCAACACACAGATATCTTGTGTACCTGCTGGGTTCGTGGTCTTCGCTTCTGCAGAGGAGCGAGAACGGCGTCCTCACTGCTCCGGCGAGTGTCTCACATCCGGCGGTCTCCTATGTCCCAGGAGAAAATGAAGAGGCAGGCCGCAGAACTCGTGTTCCCTCGCCGAAACCGGAGTCGGCAAAATATCCTAGACGAATCACCATGTCACACCAAGTATTATTCTGGAATAGTAGGAACTCAGATCTCATAAAGAGGGTTTAGTTGTGCCGTTTTAAGCTTCAGCAAGCAGGAGCTCTCGTTCACACGTCCGTTCTCATGTAGATCCAAGCCACCTGTGTCGCCATATTCTAAGACCCATAATTTTTTTATTTTTGTGTGGACAATGCTGTGTTAGGGATTATTTTTTTTGCTGGACGGGTTGTCATTTTTATTGGTACTATTTTGGAGTAAATGTGACTTTGTGATCACTTTTTATTAATTGTTTTTAGGAGGATATGTGGCCTTTAGGGCACATTCAGACGTGGCGGAATTGCTGTTGAATTCCGCTGCGGATAGTCCGCAGTGGAATTCTGCAGCAGCCGTTTTTTACAACTGTTTCTATACATTTTTAGGAAACTTAGTTCAGACGTTGCGGAAAATAACTGTGCAGAAATTAGGCTGCGGTTCAGAATTTTTCCTCCGCAGACATTGCAGAGAAGAAGCGGAATTTTACTGTGGATTTCAGTATTTGCAATGCAAAAACTGAAATCTGTGGCAAGTCCGGTGTGATATCAGCAACGTGTGAATTACCTGTCAAATATGCAAATGTTGGTGCAGATTCATTGCGTAATTGCCCCGAATCTGCACCAACATTTGCAGCGGAAAAATTCTGCCACGTCTCAACATGGCCAAAAACAGGGATTCTGGCATTGTTTTTATTTATTTTTTAACAGCGCTCACCATGCGGGATAATTTACATAATAGTTTTGTTGTTTGAGGAGTTACGGACACGACAATACCAATTATGTATAGTTTTTTAACATTTTTAAGGTTTTTTTCCGCAATAATAAAAGACTTATTATGGGAAAAAAACAGTTTGCCTTTTTTTGTCGTTGAAACTACATGCGTAGTGCAGTGTATTAGAGCTGTCAGTTATTCACTAACAGCAAGCCTATGAGGACCCGCTGGAGGCTTCCATACAAGGCAGACACGGAGGCCATTATTTGGCCTCCGGTTGCCATAGCTGGTCGGGTAAAAAACCCTCAGATGCTGTGCTCTCTATTGAGTGCAGCATCTGAAGGGTTAATCGGCCGGATCGGAGAATAGCTCCAGTCCTGGCCGTTACAGGAGGGTGTCAGCTGTAATATACAGCTGACACCCAGTGGTGATGGTGCGGGCTCCGCTTCTGAGCCTGCACCATCACCGCAATGTAATGGTACAGCGGTTTGCGGCAACCCCTTCCCGACAGCACCCTTCCCGACAGCACCGTATATATACGGCAGATGTCGGGAAGCGGATAAAGGGGTTGTCCGGTTTCAGTAAATTAATGTTATTTTTAGTATAATTAAAAGTTATACAATTTACCAATATATACAATTTACCAATTTACCAATAAGAAATTCCTTATGGTTTACAATATTGTTGTTATTTAGTAGGAACATTTATTGTTTGCTTCCAGTGGATACCATTCTGTCCATGGTCATGTGATGTGCATGCAGATGCTGAGATCGTTAGAAGACACAGCTCTGATACACATACTGTAAGGGTATGTTCACACGCTTAGCAAAAAAACGTCTGAAAATACGGAGCTGTTTTCACGCGAAAACAGCTCCTGATTTTCAGACGTTTTTGTAGCAACTCGCGTTTTTCGCGGCGTATTTTACGGCCGTTTTTGAGCTCTTTTTCAATGGAGTCAATGAAAAACGGCTCCAAAAACATTGCAAGAAATTACCTGCAATTCTTTTTACGCGGCGTAATTTTACGCGCCGTATTTTGACAACGATGCGTAAAATTGCGCCTCGTGGGAACAGAACACCATAAATCCCATTGCAAGCAATCGGCAGATGTTTTGAGGCGTAATGGTGCCGTTTTTTCAGGCGTAATTACGAATTACGTCTGAAACCACTGCGTTTGAACATACCCTAACTGTAACGAGCCATACACCTGCGTGTCCATCGCATGACCATGAACATAATTATCTCCACTGGAAGAAAACAATAAATGTACCTATTGAATAACAACAAGCAGAGTTTTTCGAAAACCGTGAGGAAATTGTATACGTTTTAATTATACAAAAAATAACATTAATTTGCTAAAACTGGACAACCCCATTAATTATCCGCAACAAAAGCTAAATATGTTTGAGATTTTTAATATATTGGGCTAGGTATTACCATTGTGTCTTTACATTTTTAAAAACATATTCGGTGTAGACTGATTGAAGAATACAAAGCAAATAATATTTTGAATAAGAATTGTCTGAGGGGTTGAATGCTTTAATTTCTTTGATGTGAAAATTTGTATGCTCTTTTGGGAGTGCTTATACACAATCTCATTTTATGTACGTTTGTAGCAGTAATGATATAGCATGCTCGTTTGCTACAGCTAATGGCAATCGTTACTGAATTCAGCATTATTGTAACTGTGAGATACACTAATATACTCTTTGCTAGAGTTCTGCGTACGACTATTTAATTTTATGCCTTTTTTCCCACTCATGATTCAATTTCTTACATCTTTCTTTTTAGTGTGATTTTCACACCATAGCCACCGATATAAAATCCCTATTTGCAAAACTTAAAGATACATTACACATTGTACATTAAAGGAGCCGTATACAAATATCAATTTGGTCTAAGTACTGTTAATATTTCAAGTGCTATAGAAACGCTGAAGTGTTATATAGTTGATCAAGGATTATGAATGGTAAAAAGGATAGTATAGAATGGTAAAAGCTAGTTATCACTAAGCACAGGAGGGGTGGCACATGAATAATTGAGAAATCATATGTAATTTTTTTTTTTTTTTAAGTATTTAAAGAAGAATTTATAAGCGTCATTCCATTAATTTTTCAAACCGAGTAAGTGGACATAAACATAATTTATCTCTCAAATTTAATCTAAATAGTAAATAAAGGCAATGGTTAGCACCGCAGATGACTAAGTACCTGGGTGCTAAATTCGCACACTGTTAGCGATGTATTCAAAATATTCCCAAGAGACGGACAAGACCGTGTGTATGAAAGGCACTTGCACTCCAATATTATTATTATTATACATACAAAATGTAATTAGACCATAAGTACAAAAACAAATGTGAGCTCAAGACATTTAAAAACACATATTCTTCCCACATGAAGTAATCCTGAATGATGGGAAACCTAATGTATAGATAGATGCTTCCCATCACAAAATACAAAAGGTATGGTGCCGGCTGCCCAGAGTGTGACATATATCAATGTAACATCAGGTATAATGCAAGCATTTAAAAAAATGTGTAAATAAAGATAAATACATCCCTGTGTCAGAAGCATCCATCTGGTACACCACGCGTATCGCCGCCTCTGCAGTATAATGAATTTACTATTAATGATTTCTTTTATACGGTAAGTAGTTCACATGTGTGAACATCTTCTTCATCATCAAAGTTCCTGCTGGTGGGGCATCGCCCCTCCTTCCCCACCTCTGCTGGCAGACTTTCCTAGTACCACCTTATGGTGGAAATAGCTGCTTAGGGCTTATTCACATGACCGGGATAATCGGACATGTGACAGACGGTTTTTTAACGGCCATCACGCTGCTACATTAAAATCAATGCTTGTCTAATGGACTGTTCACACAGCAGTTTTTTTAACGGATCATGTAAACAGCACATGAAAAAATAGGACATATCCTATTTTTGCCCGTTTTCCCGAATCCCTCAACAGACTCAAGTCTATGAGGGATACATGAAAACAAGTCCTGCACAGATGCAAATCGGATGTGAAAAAAGGTGTTTTTTACGACCGATTTGACACTCGTTCATGTGAATACGGCCTTACTATAAAGACTAAGAAAATTTCCTAAAAAAGTAATAATTTTGAGCTGTACGTTTTTACTTCACAATGTGTAACTTACATGATTTCTTGAATCATTATGTTACCTAAATGTACAGGTCCAGAATATGCCTTCTGCTTTTGACTTTGTAGACTATAATGCAGAGGAATGTGCCTAGTCTATACTTTTGGGCTCAAGTAATCATCTAGCTGACAGCAGTTGCCTTTTAAAAGATCATGTTGCTCAAATATCGCTTTGTGCTGTAAATGGCCATTTGTCAGATGAATGATGTTAAGGAATAAGTTCACAAAAAAGCTGCGCTGTAGCATAGAGGGGTTTTATTAGGTATCACATATCTTACTACTGAATCATCTACCATCAACCCGACCATAAAATCCTCAATCAATTGCTTGTCATGTTTTCATGATAATTGCACAAAAAAAGGAATATCTAAAGACAGAAAACAAAATCCACAAAAAAAAAAAAATTTTAAAAATATTTAAAATAAGTTCACATGCGGGAGATTTGTCAAAGACATTTCTGCAACTAAAAAATTCATTCCATACATCTGAATTGGGTGATTTCTGCAGCATGTACATGAATTTCTGCAAACCCTGTTCAAATAAATGGGACAGTCACAGAAATTTCTGAAACAAATCTGCCTCAAGTAGAATTACACTAAGGGTATGTTCACACAGCAGCGTCCAATACGCCTGAAATTACGGAGCTGTTTTCAGGCGAAAACAGCTCCTGAATATTAGACGTAATTGCTCGTACTCGTGTTTTTCACGGCGTCAATTACGGACGTAATTGGAGCTGTTTTTCAATGGAGTCAATGAAAAACGGTTCCAATTACACCGCGTTCCAAATTGTTATGCAAATGTTATTTTTCGCTGATTTTCCTAAATAGTCAATGCAAATAACAGTCAGTATAATCTTCAAGCCATCAACCGTTGGAGTATAATGCAAATTTTATTGAACAAATCTCCCAATGATAACAAATTTTTTTTAGAAGTAAAAAACTCAAAATGCACTGTTTCAAATTATTATGCACAACAGAGATCAAAACATTTTAAAGATTATAAAGAGAACTAAAATGGTAATTTGTTGAATTTGCAGCATCAGGAGGTCATATTTACAGAAATCAAAAGCTCTTTCAATCAAATAAAAATTAACAGGCCAAGTTACATGTTAACATAGGACCCCTTCTTTGATATCACCTTCACAATTCCTGCATCCATTGAATTTGTGAGTATTTGGACAGTTTCTGTTTGAATATCTTTGCAGGATGTCAGAATAGCCATCCAGAGCTTCTGTTTTGAAGTGAACTGCCTCCCACCCTCATAGATATTTTGCTTGAGCATGCTCCAAAGGTTCTCAATAGGGTTGAGGTCAGGGGAACATGGGGGCCACACCATGAGTTTCTCTCTTTTTATGCCCATAGCAGCCAATGACACAGAGGTATTCTTTGCAGCATGAGATGGTGCATTGTTATGCATGAAGATAATTTTGCTACGGAATGCACGGTTCTTCTTTTTGTACCACGAAAGAAAGTGGTCAGTCATAAACTCTACGTACTTTGTAGAGATCATTTTCACACCATCAGGGACCCTAAAGGGGCCTACCAGCTCTTTCCCCATGATTCCAGCACAAAATATGACTCCATTCACTACTCCATCCATCTGGACCATCCAGGGTTGCACGGCACTCATCAGTAAACAACACGGTTTGAAAATTAGTCTTCATGTATTTCTGAGCCCACCGCAACCGTTTCTGCTTGTGAGCATTGTTTAGGGGTGGCCGAATAATAGCTTTATGCACACTTGCAAACCTCTGGAGGATCCTACACCTTGAGGTTCACGGGACTCCAGAGGCACCAGCGGCTTCAAATACCTGTTTGCTGCTTTGCAATGGCATTAGCAGCTGCTCTCCTAATCCTATTAATTTGTCTGGCAGAAACCTTTCTCATTATGCCTTTATCTGAACTAACCCGTCTGTGCTCTGAATCAGCCACAAATCTTTTCACAGTACGATGATCACGCCTAAGTTTTCTTGAAATTTCCAATGTTTTCATAACTTGTCCAAGGTATTGCACTATTTCACGCTTTTCGGCAGCAGAGAGATCCTTTTTCTTTCCCATATTGCTTGAAACCTGTGGCCTGCTTAATAATGTGGAACGTCCTTCTTAAGTAGTTTTCCTTTGATTGGGCACACCTGGCAAACGAATTATCACAGGTGTCTGAGATTGATTACAATGATCCAAAGAGCCCTAAGACACAATACCATCCATGAGTTTAATTGAAAAACGAATAATTAAATGATTATGACACTTAAATCCAATGTGCATAATAATTTGGAACACGGTGTACATCTCAAGAAGTGACATGCTCTTCTTTGACGTGGGCGTCTTTTTACGCGCCGTCTTTTGACAGCGGCACGTAAAAAAAGCCAGTGTGCACAGAACATCGTAACGCAATTGATTTCAATGGGCAGATGTTTGCCGGCGGTTTGGAGCCGTATTTTCGGACGTAATTCGAGGCGTAAAACGCTCGAATGACATCCGTAGATAGGGCGTGTGAACATACCCTCAGGCTGGATTTACGCGTGGTGTATTTTTACGTTACAGACTTAGCTGCAGCGAATCCACTGCAAAATCTGCTTGTTCTGTATGCAGATCTGCAGTGGAATCGCTGAGGATTTCATCCTTTGGAAAGATTTGTCTGTTGCAAAGATGAGAAAAAATCTTCAATGTATATGTACGGACCATAAAATAGTAATTCATTATTTATCAACGCAGTGCCACTGGCGTAACTATAGGGGTTGCAGTGGTCGGAATTGCGACCAGGCCCCGAAGCCAGGGGGGCCTGCGGCCCCCGCACCACATCAATGAAAAGTTACTAGAGTAACTGCGGCCTATGTAATAAACTACATGAGCCCCTGTCACTATAGTAGCTGACAGTACTTAACCCCCTCTTTCCGGAGCGCAGCGGAGGTCCTGACATCACTGCGCTGTGCGCAGCGCATGACATCACGACGCTATGCGCTGCGCACAACATCCCGACCCTGGATGGAGTGAGGAACTCCGCTGCGAACGAAGTGGGGGGTAAGTTTAATATTACTGCCTGTTGAAGTTGATAGGTTGGGGTCTGATTGTCCTAGGACCCACGCCAATCAGTTGTTTAGAAGGGGGTGCAGCGCTCGTACGAGCGCTGCTTCCCCTTCATTCCGGTCACTTTCTCACACTGTGAATCACAGACACTGATGTGTAAGGGATTCACAGTGTGAGCAAGTAAGGGAAATGAAGGGGAAGCAGCACTCGTATGAGCGCTGCACCCCCTTCAAAACAGCTGATTGGCCGGGAGTCGGACCCGACCCATCAGCTATTGATAGCCTATCCTGAGGATAGGCCATTAATGTTTAGGGACTGGACAACCCCTTTAGGCCTACCATGTGATAGGCTTAGATACAGGGCCCCAGCAAACAGTAATCTTATACTGTATAAGATTACTGTCTGCTGGACCCTGTATCTAAGCCTACCTTATGCTTAGATACAGGGTCCAACAAACAGTATCACACATGCACTTCGGCCCTGTATCTAAGGCCCTGTTCACATCAGCGTTGCCCTTTCGTTGAGGGGTTTCATCTGAGGTTTCCGTCGGGTTAACCCCTCAACGGAAAGGCAAATGGAAACCTTGGCTTCCATTTGCATCACCATTAATCTCAATGGTGACGAAAACTTTGCTAATGGTTTCCGTTTGTCACCGTTGTGAACGGGTTCCGTTGTTGTGACGGAATCAATAGCGCAGTCGACAATGCAAAACAACGGAACCCTGTCACAACAGTGACAAACGGAATCCTTATAGCAACGTTTCCATCACCATTGAGATCAATGGTGAGGGAAATGGAAGCTGAGGTTTCAGTTTGCCTTTCTATTGAGGGGTTACCCGACGGAAACCTCTGACGGAACCCCTCAATGGAAGGGCAGCCGTGATGTGAACAGGCCCTTACTAATGTTTTTTTTTTGTGTTTGTGTTTTTTTACAGGTTCGGTCATTGGACTACGTCAGATTCGAGGATTACTTAGATGACGGATTTTTTTATTATCAATAAAATGGTTAACTAGGTTTGTGTGTTTTTTTTTTATTTCAACAAACCAATTTTTTCCATTTCTGCATATTTTTAAAACTTTATTACTACTGCCAGGGCCGGCCTTAGGATAGATGACGCCCCATGCGAAATGAGGCTCCCCACCCCATCATTAAAAAAAAATGCCCCATAAAAAAATTATAGTGCCCACATACAGTATAATAATAATATTTAATAATCTAATATATTACAACCCCTTCAAAGAAACAGTATTTTGTCCTTTAATTGTGTCCACAGTATTATGCCACCTATAATAACCCTACACAGTAAAATGTCTGCTTAGTGGCCCCCACATTGTATAGTACCCACCTGTAGATTTTGCCATACAGCCTCCCTGTAGACAGTGCCATAATTCCCCACCTCCTCCTTGTAGATCGTGCCAGACAGCCCCCCCACACCTCCCCCTTGTAGACAGTGCTATACAGTCCCCCACCTCCCCCTTGTAGACAGTGCCCCCAAACAAAAACAAAAATTGTACTCACCTAGGCCCCGTTCCCACAACGAACTGAGCTGCTCCACGACAGGATCCTGTAGCCTAGTACAGAGTTTCCCAACCTTTTCGGACTCGAGGCAGAACTGGAAAAATAACATTTCCTCAAGGCACCCATACCAAAATTGTTTTGAGAAAGACCGAAAATGGATATAAAAAAAGCACTACACTCCTAGCGTATGTTTACACACATTTTTAGAAGGGCAAAAATATCTGCCTCAAAATTCCTTCAGGAACTGACAGCATTGAGTCGTGAACAAATAAATTGGTAACAGTGAGGTCCCTGTTCTTCCCAAACCTCTGTCCCTACCTACTTGTACGACCCGACCTAAACGACGGCGCACAACTGGTATACTGGTATACTGGTACATGTGCAACTGACAAACAGATAAGAGACATTACGAAACAACAAAGGGCCACCTGGGAAGTACACGGAGGGAGAGGCAGCCTGTAGGTAGCGCCACACAGCCCCATGTAGGTAGCGCCACACAGCCCCCTGTAGGTAGCGCCACACAACCCCCTTGTAGGTAGCGCCACACAGCCCCCATGTAGGTAGCGTCACACAGCCTCCTTGTAGGTAGCGCCACACAGCCCCCTTGTAGATAGCGCTACACAGCTCCCTTGTAGATAGCGCCACACAGCCCCCTGGTTGGTAGCGCCACACAGCCCCCCTGGTTGGTAGTGCCACACAGCCCACAGCACCCTGTTTGGTAGTGCCACACAGCCCACAGCCCCCTGGTTGGTTGTGCAACACAGCCCACAGCCACCTGGTTGGTAGTGCCACACAGCCCACAGCCCTCTGGTAGGTAGTGGCACACAGCCAACCGCCCCCTATTAGGTAGTGGCACACAGCCCACAGCCCCTTGTAGGTTGTGCCACACAGCCCCCTTGTAGATAGCGCCACTCTAGCTCCCTGAAGGAGCGGAATCCCTGTGTGGCTGGGGATTCCGCTCCTGGAGCGCTCTTTGATGTCTCTGTCCATATATGGACAGTGACATCAGGGGAAACTCCTGGTGTCTGTGTCCATTAATGGACAGGGACGTCATTGCCTTCTCCTGGAGTAGAATCCCCGGTCACAGCATCTGCAACACTGTGGATGGGGATTCCGCTGCAGGAGTTTCCCCTGTTGGCCCTGTCCATATATGTACAGAGACATCAAGGAGCACTCCAGGAGTGGAATCCCCGGCCACACGGGGATTCCGCTCATTCAGGGATCTACAGTGGCGCTAGTAGATAGCAGAGCAGGGAGATAGCTCCCTGCTCTGCTATAGTGCCATCGCTAACGCTGTAGAGGCCGCAGCGGCTGCTAGTGGCTCCACCACCCTCATGTCATGTGTCACCGCTAGCAGCCGCCATGGCTGCTACAGCGAAAGCGACGGCCACTAGGTAAAGAAGCGCATGGGACTACTGAGTCGCGGGGCCCGGGCACATCTGAAACAAGCTGGGGAAGGGAGCCAGCGCAGCACTCCCTTCCACCTGTTGGAGTGATGCACCCTGTTCAAAGGCACAGGTTGCACAACCCTAAGGCCGGCCCTGACTACTGCCTTATTAATAGCTGCTGGCTGATTGACAGCATCCATTACTAAGGTGGGGCTTAGTGTTAGCCGGTGAAATGGCTAACACTAAACCCCATTATTACCCTGTTACCTACCACCACCAGGGAGATAAATGGGGAGGTAAAACCTGCAGTTGTTGCGTCTTTTGCGGCGGGTTCGCAGCGATTCCGCCGGAAAAAACGCAACTCAGAAATAAAAAATATCTTATACTTATTCAGGAGTCTGTGTTTCTTCCTCCAGGCTGGCCTCCTGGGATGACATTTCATCCCATGTGACCACTGCAGCCAATCACAGGCTGTAGCGTCAGTCACATGAGATAAAACGTCATCCCAAGAGGCCAGCCTGGATGACATGACAGAGCCGGCCTCCTGGGATGACGCTTCATCCCATGTGATTGCCGCTGCAGCCAAACGTCATCCCAGGAGACCAGCATGCTGGCAGGCCGGCTAAGTACTGACGTTTTCCGCAATAGACATTCCAGGCGAAAAACTGCACCACAGTTTGGTGCGGGTTTTCACCCGGAATTCCCTGCGGCACACAGGGCGGATACGCTCTGTGCTTTTACGCAGCGTATCCACCCCATGTGAACTCAGCCTGTAAGTAAAAAAGAAAGCAGCACTGAGTTTTTGAAAAAGCCCTGGTGAAAGCTCTTGAACACAGATTCAGTATCCAAATGAAGTATAAAACAAGCAATGGCAGCACTCCGGTAAATTCTGTGAAAAAACAAGTGGACTTTATTTACCTATGCAACGTTTCAGGTATATATAGTAGATTAGTGCAATCACTACATTACGTTGCATATTTACTACAAAATTCATAATATACAATTAGTGTAAAGTGTAAAAAGTGCATCAAACCTTTGAGTTCCAATGTATCAGTGTAAAAAAAATCTACTCGTGGACATAAAATACATATATATATTCCCAATATCAATATTAATTGATATCCAGCTGTCATTCATCATCAGATAGGACTCACCACTTTAAAACGATACATTGTCATAGAGCCATGCCGTTATCCACGGCCTCTTCCAGTAGCCAATGCACATGTTTATGGAATCGGACCACCCACAAAAGAATCCAGAAAAAAATCCCTCCCCCTTAAGGCCAAAACTGACTGTATCCTTAAGGGGTTAATGCCTTGTAGAATGAACCTTACAGATTGTGTACCTCTGAGGATAGGAACACACACAGTGTAAACACTGTGGATTTTCCGCAACGTATTAATTGTGGAAAATCTGCAGCGTATTACAGTAGCCGCAGTGTGGGTGAGATTTCAACAAATCTCTTCCCCACACTGTGGAAAAATGCAGCTGAAAAAACACACATAAATTGACCTGCGGTGCGGTTTGTTCAACCACAGCATGTCAATTAATGCTTTGGAATTGCAACTCTTCTGTTGCAGGCTTCCCCATTGAATTCAATGGGGTGCTTAAACCCGTAACAAAGTAGAGTGGTGTGTGTTGCGATATTTGCGGCAGAATCACAGTGATTCCGCTGCAACAATCACAAGTAAGAAAAAAATAAAATAAAGTTAAACTTATCCAGAGTTCCCTGCTTCTTCTCCAGTCCAGCCTCCCTGAATGACGTTGCAGGCCATGTGACCACTGCAGCCAATCCCAGCCAATCGTGCAGCGGTCACATGGCCTGCAACGTCATCCAGGGAGGTCGAGCGGATGCCAGAGGAGGGAGCGGGTAAGTATATGCAATAATTTACGCAGCAGAATTTACGTCTGAAAAAAACGCACCACAGTGTGGTGCGGGATTTCAGACGGCATTCCCTGCCGTCTTTAGGGCAGATACGCTGTGCAGCTTGACACAGTGTATTTGCCCTTAATACGCCGTGTGTGTTCGTACCCTGAAACAGTCTTTCCAGAAATTAATGCTAAATAAACACGTGTGCCCATAGTCAGGTATGCCTGGTTGTGTCAAGCTTTCCAACAGTTTTATTACAAACCTTAATAACTATTCTTCTAATTCATAAAACTGGAACTTGCCACCTAAAGGTGACAAGATAAAATATATATGCACAAAGATATCCAAAACTACTGCTGCTCCTCAAAGTTCATGTTATCCAGGGCAAACATTGTCCAGTAGTTTTCTAAATGGGTTATGAAATACTGAAGGACAACCAGCTAAAAGGTGTTCAATTTCCCTAAGATACAATTAAAGGAAAGGTGAGAAGCGTATTATTAATTACAAAGATGAAAGCCCCTACGCTACTAGAGTGGAGAGGAATATAAATGCCAAGTTTTAGCAGTCTGAGTTGCAGCACATTCTTTTTTAATCCTTTTATCCTTTCATTAAAACACACTCAAGTTATTAGTGCTAAATCTTGCTTTGAAGATTACATGATTTGATCAACTTTGTTCTGCAAATGGACATAGATAATCAAATATTTTTTGGGCATATGATTAAACTGCAAATAAGGAAAGTGTAAAAAAATAAGAAATAGATTATAGATAAAAAATGTAGACACACCTGCCCAAGCCTTAATAAAAAAAAATATGTCCTCTCAATATTCAAGAGGAACCTAAAGGCTTAGAAATAATTGCAAATTATGTTAATATAAAAAGCACAAGCTTTGTGTACATCGTTGATACCAATTATCACATTTACTTACCAGTTTTAAGATTATCATATAAGCCGGTATCTTTTGTTCTTTCTTGTAATGTTTGAACATTAAATACAGGGAATAAAAGGGACTGAACATCTCTAAATCTGACTGTAAATTATTAAGAATATAGTTTTCCACACGCTCTATGATCAGGGTAATAAACAGGTCAATAATAAAATGGAGTATAGAGCAAGTCCATTAAATTTTTCTATTACACAATTTTTCTACTTTTTTATAATGTTCTATTAGTTCTAAACAAATATTATGTTGTAGCTCAGGAGAAACACAAGGATCTGTATTAGACCCAGTCCTTTTCATTACTTTAAATAATACAATATTTTGTATGTAATAGAAAGCACAGTGTTTTTTATCAGTAGAAAAAAAATATATGACTGGGGGGGGGGGGCAAGAAAAATAGCAGCACCTAATGAATGCCCAACATCAGAATGCAATTCTAAGGTGCATAAAAAGAGAAATAACAAGTAATTCAATAACATATTGATCCTATGATTTTTTTTTTATTAATATGTATTCAGGTTGGTACTTCCAAAAGTTGGTTCATACCATGAAATGCCCCCCATTTGGGATCAAGAATAGTCGGTGCTTGTTCACCAACTCAACTATTTGTCCTTTGTAGAAGAGAAGGTTGTTGGAAACCTCCCCTGGTCTGGTTTCCTGCGCCCTTGCTTGGAAATATTGCAGAGCCTGTGAAAAGGGACAGTCTTGTTTAACCTTGTTCCACCCATTTGGGAGAACATGAGAAGAGCCCCATAGCAGCCGCTTTAGCCGTTTCTATGGTACATACACTTTTGTATGTATTAATATATACAAGGTTGTTACATGAACTTTTCATTTTGAGGAAAACTCAGCAGACTAGGGAAAATATGGACAATGATGTCAGGGGATTTTAACAACCGAGTCCCCAGCCAGAGAGTCGCAAGCGCTCTGGTCGGGGATTCCGCTCCTGGGGAAGCCCCTAGCATCACCATCCATATATGGACAGTGACATTAGGAGCTTTAAGATGCTGGGATTCCCAGCCAGACGTCGCCAACCCTCTAGCCGGGAATTCCTTCCGCTCCTGGAGAGTGCCTCTGACATCATTGTCCATATATGGACAGGGATGTCAGGGGCTTAAACTACAGAGTCCCCAGCCAGAGCATCGGAAACACTCTGGCGGTGGACTATATGGACAGTAACGTCAGGGGCTTCTCAAATCCCGGAGTCACCAGCCAGATCGCTACCAATGCTCTGGCCGGGGACTCCGTAGCTAAAAGCCACTGACATCACTCTCCATATATGGATAATGACGTCATTGGCTTTTCCAGTCCCGGAATCCTCAGGCCAGAGCATTTGCGATGATCTGCCTGGGGACTTTGTTGTTGAAAGCCCCTGACATCATTGTCTATATATGGACAGTGACATCAGGGGCTTTCCCAGGGCTGGAATTCCCAGGCTGAGTGTTACCTGATGCTTTTCCCGGGGACTTCTGCCCTCAGAAAGCTCCCTAACATATAAGCTTAACATATACCTCTGACGGATTACATACCGTGCTATTCTTCACATATTGTCTCCCATGTTAAAAAATGTAAACTGCACGGTATACTTTTTTTTTTTTCTGGATCCCTCAGGATGAAATAGTGTAGTCTACTACGTCATTCCATCCTAAAAAAAAAAAGGTATACCATCGTATTCTTGCCCGACGGAGTCACAAATTACACTCTTTGGGCATCTGTTGGGCTAATCAATCCCTATGGACACATTTAGTGTGTAGGTCGGAAGCTTTCCCGACATACACGCTAACATAGGGCGAAAACAAGATGTGAACAGGCCCTAACTCATATAGATAGGCATGAGAAAGATCAAATTTTTATAGGCAAGTTTATTTTTTTTCCGTTTATGTCGCTTTTTAATGAAAACTTGATGGAATGCATTTAGTAAGCTATGACCATTATTTTATATATATATATATATATATATATATATATATATATATATATATATATATATATATATATACATATAATATATATATATATATATGTATATATATATATATATATATATATATATATATATACACACACACAAAGTAATGAGACTTGCATTGTATCTGTGGACAAATGAAAAGAAGCACAGTATGAGTTTTTCCCTATATCACATAATGTCATGATAATACTATTACAAAACACTGCTATTATACTATTCTACTACGGCAACACATTTTCATCATTTAACAGAAATTCTATATTGGAACTAGCTAATACTATCAGTACAGAAAACACATTTGACAAGGTTGGATAGTTTGATTTAATGGAAATGCTTGAGAGATTTGGTTTGGGAAGCTGCTTATTACATCCAGTATTATTCTTTACCAATCCAGCACATTTAGCTGCAATGAGACAAGGATCATTTTTCAACATATATAAAACGACTTGCCATGTCCGCCTGTGTCACTCTCGGCATACCTTATTTCAGGTCTCAGTCTTCCAACAAATACAAGGAGATGTGACAGGATGATTTGGGCAGATGCGCCAGGTCTCACCTGAGCAAAAGCCTTTGTTATTGTATGCCATTGTATTACTGAGACAATTTATATTACTTGTCTCGAGGGTGACCTTACACGATTCCTATCAGAAGTTGCCATGAGGTTAACTCACAAAAAAATGACCTTTTGGGCTTTAATAAGAATTAATGGCAGTAAGCTCCCGTATTCCTCTGTTTAGCATTTTCCCCACAGACCACAAATGCTCTTCATGTTGGAATTGTCTCTTTCACAATTTCAGATATTTATCATTCTGGTAAATAGGATTTCAAAACTGCTGAACACACTAGCATAACAAGCGTACATTTCCACATTTCCATCTTTTCATTAAGAGACAAAAGCTGTGATAAAAGGACAGGTGAGAGTGTTTTGATGGTATTCTATAGATGGTATACAATACAATATACATAATGTACAAGAAAAATATACACCTGCACCTCCCAAGGACAAAGTAAAGAAAATAGCCCACAAAAAATTACTTTTTACACCATCAACTAAAACAAAGAGAGAGAGACTAAGAGAGAGTGATAATGGCATAGAGACTATCTGTAACTTCCAATTGAGAACTTTCAAATGACATCTTAACAAAACCATCGTAATAATGTTTTCTGTGTGCCATTAAAGGAGTTGCCTGGGAACACATAAAAAAAGACATTGCTGTTATAATATAAAAAAATAAGCACTCACTAAATAGTTTATATTATCAAAGATGCCGTGATTGGCCAAACGGAGGAGCGATCACGTGATCCTGGAAGTTAAGTGGGCTTTCAGAAAGCTGTGACACATCGTCGCAGTTGCACTTCTCAGGAAGCTGCCCCCTCGTGTATAATTCGGCTTTGCTGTTTTCCCCACCCTCTCTAACCGCATCTTTAGTATGCCGCCCTGCCCTTCTCTCTCACATGTTCATGGATGCGCCGAATCGCCTTGCCCCTTTCCCAGTGACGCGCCGACACATACAGGAGGGGCATGTGACATGCAGCAGTGACAATAAGTCACAGCTTTCTGAAAAACCCACTAAACTTACGGGATCTTGTGAGCGATCCTCTCTTTGGGCAATCAGGGCATCTTTGGTAATATAAACTATTTAGTACGTGCTTTATTTTTCTATTATAAGAGCAATGTCTGGTTTTTTTTGTGCACCCGGGCAACCCCTTTTGTGGGGTTTCCCGGAAATGTATAATTGCTTGCCTAACCTTAGAATAGGCCATCAATATTTGATTAGCTTGTTTCTGAGCAATTATAACAATAATTGGGCAGTGTAAATGATGAACACTAAACAATAAACCTACGGTTTATCGTTGATCTTTATCGATTGTGCTGATTGTATATCTGGCCCGACTGTGGCCTGATCAGTAAATGGAACTGAAACATTATCTTTGTGAACAGTGTGGCAGAATAAAACAGTTCTAAATGGCATGCTGACATCTTTGATTCATTTTTCTCAATGTTTTGTGTCTAAGTTTGGACAAGGCATTTCCTTTTTTACTTTGATATGTCCTGACCATCCTGCAATAGACCAGCACTTCTTTTACACCTGAGGTATGAAACATTATTTTAAATGCGCTGAATATAAGGAATTTTTGATAATGTGCTTGAGAGTAATAAATTTTTTGCACCACAGCTCACATTCTGTTCTATGTTTAGGTGTAGAACAATTAAGTATGTCAGATCATGACACTTCTGCCTTCAAGTACTTGTACATGAGAAAAATGAAAGGCTATTTTTGATCAAGCACCCAGTCTGGCATTGCATGTGTAATTCTACTACTCTGACCACACAAATGTACACAACCTATTGGCCAGTAGCCACAAATAAATATAAAGAAGAATATATCATAAGTTCTATAGATGTTAATAATTCATAACGATAACTCTACATAGAAAATCAGACAAATTCATCAATTGTAAAAGCCATATAAGTTGTGAATAGAAGATGTCAAACGCCAAAATTCCGTAGCTATAACAGCAAAGTGGATGAATAGGCCCTCACATGGTCAACCATATTGGCAAAGTGCTCCAAATAAATAAGTTCATTCAATTAGTCACTGCTCCAAATGAAGAATTAATGAAAATCACAAATTGGAAGTTCTTACTGACACCACCTTTGATAAGAGCCTAAATGGGGGATTATACCACAACAATCCAGCAATTGCAAATCCAGAAAGGCAAGGGAAAACAAAAATAATAATTTCCCTTGCCTTTCTCCAATGTATACGTTCATCTTTACGGGAGTTTGAGGTTCAAGGGTATCATTAGAAATACACTTGTATTAGTGGTCTTTTTTCTAAATATATTTTTCTCATAAGCTCCTCTCACCTGAGTTCTATCTAGAACTTAGAGGGTTACATTTCGTTCTACATTTCTGATGGCCACAGGTGCTTTTAGACTTATCCCACCCCAACCACTAACTGTGGATATAGACCAGAAAGGCACACGTCACAGTTGAACTTCTGCCATAAATAAGAACACTGTCAGTGTTCGAAACGCGTAGGCTCGGGCATTTGCCCGCACATTAACCACCTTGACACTGCGTCTCCTTCCAATTTTAACTATATTTTTGTACAAATAAAAGTGGGAACACAGTATCCCTTTTACCTTCAAACAGCGCTGGATCATTCTTCCTTCCTATTTCCCATTACTCACCGTGGGCCGTCGCGGGGATCCGAGCGAGGTTCGAGTTTGGGACACAGGATTGGTGAGCTGGAGGTTTCCTCCCTTCTCTATTTTCTCCATTTGCTACGGCTACAACCTCCGTGCATGCCAATCGAGGTTACAGACATCTATGTGGATATGTATTGGAGTGTGTATCATAGCTAATTGCCTAAATACGGTACTGTATGCACACATGAATACCATTCAATTGCTTAATTACAGCATTTAGCCTCAAGGTGGTTTTGTACTTTTTTTTATATAGAAGAGCACAGATGTGAATATACGCTTGGTCTGAATAATTTTGATATCAGAACTATACCCAAAAAAATAATCCGCCTTTTTTTCAAAGAAAAAAGGAAAAAAATGACTATGTCACAAGAATCACAGCACTCAAAAGCTGAGATGGCAGCTCTGGTGTTTGGCAACGCCAGCCATATGGATAAATATAATACTACACTACAAAATCTATTTGGGGAACTGGAAAAATTGTCAGCCCATGAAAACAGAGTATGGTGGGATCTTACAACGTTGCAAAATTATATTTCTAAAAGAATGATCCCGAGGGGTCTACGTTTATGGAAGACTCCTACATTTAATTATGCAGAAGAGTTCATAACAGACTGGAATACATTACTTTCTGAATGTTCACGCAACCTCATGACGCTCATTACAAATACGAGGAAATAAAACTAGCAGAGTTGCAGACGGACAACAACAAATTGAAGGAGGAAATTAATCAATCCTCCAGCTCACCTGATTTTTCTATGTTGGAAACGAGAACATCTGAATATATTGAACAGCTTGAGAAGTCCGTGGCGGAAGTTAAAAAGTCAAAATGTCAACGTGACATCCAGGACTACGCCAATAATGAAGTGTATAGCTGGAGTAAAAGGGATAATATCCATCACAAAGCAAAGTCTATCCTCAAGAATAGGAGAAGATCTCACAAACGCAACCTTAGCCCCCATAGGGTTAGTTTCAGTTCCACGGAACAGGAGACTACAGATGGTGCAGAAGGAGGGTCTGATATGGGCATACGAAGAAGTGCACGTACACCTAGACAGAACTTCAGTGATAAACGTGACATTCCAAAAAACGGGGGAAGAGGGGGGGCAGGAATTATAAAACCAACAGATGTTATACAGCCCCGCCACTTAAGGAACCAGAGACTCTAAAAAACATGGATGTTATCAATTTGCCATCAGTGTCCCTCACACCAAAACAGAATGAAGTTCTTCTTTAATTGCGATTAAATTTTGTCCAAATCGGGACTTTGATGTTTTCAATACCCTACTGGACATAAATAAATTTATTCGAAATCTCACAGTCAAAAGGCATTTTTAACATCAGATGATAGTGAGCCGGACACTAATACGATACCAAAGGGAACCAATGTCTTTAGATCATTTATGTTCCAGGAGCAGATGGCTCTTTTATGTTTGGAGGATCTAGCTGGATGAATCTCGTCCAATAATCCAAGCTGTTAAATTTTCCACCAAAAATCCAGGGTATTATCCCATACAATCTCGTACCGAATCCATGGATAAATTCCAGCTTGTTATGGAAAGAGAACTACACAAAATTAAAGATCTCAGCAAGAAGAACAAAACCAAACATAATATAATAGCTACTGAGAATGAGGCAGTGAGATCTCTCCGTGATAACAATGACATAGTCATACGCATGGCGGATAAGGGGGGCAGTGTTACTATTATGGACAAGGATATGTATGTTAATCAAATTATGGCATCATTATCAGATATTGATACATATGTAAAACTATATCAAAATCCAACTATAAGTTACCATCAAATTTAAAAAAATCTATTGGACACAGGTTTGAAAAATGGTACACTTTCAAAAAACAACATGATTACTTACTTGTAGAATATCCAGTTGTTCCAATCTTACACGCATTACCAAAAACACATAAAGGATTATTCCCCCACCCATGCGGTCCATAGTCTCTGGCATTGGATCTCTTACAGAGAGATTATCGGAGTGGCTGGATTCGCTTCTCCAACCACTAGTCTCAAGAGTACCCGGTCACCTCAGGGACACCAAGGATGTTTTGTGTATTTTTCACAACAAAACTTTGGGTCCAAACCAATACGTGGCTCAGCTGCGATGTGGTTTCTTTGTATACCAGCATACCCCATATAGTAGCCACCAGAGCTTTGGAATTTCACCTCTCAAAATATAGTGTCTACGATTATACACTTCAAATTTTTGCTGGGGAAGTGTTACATTTTCTCATGACACACAATTACTTCCAATTTGTAGGTACTTACTATCTACAGAAAAGAGGGGTGTCTATGGGGGCAAAATGTTCACTATCCATGGCCAATATGGTCATGGCGTGGTGGGAGGAATGCACTCTCTTTTCTACGAGCAATCCCTATGTGGGGCACATTCATTGGTATGGCAGATACATCGACGATCTCCTCTTTATCTGGGAGGGCGAAGTATCCGCCATACCAGATTTTATCTGAACAGCAATAGTTTCAACCTTAAATTTACCCATGTTTGTGATCCTGACACCATCAATTTTTTGGATCTAAAATTGACATCTATAGTAGGGGAAAAAATATGCTCTGAAATTTTTCATAAGCCAATTTCTGGCAATACCATTCTACATGCCGGAAGCTGCCACCCCAGACACACAATTTCCTCAATACCAGTGGGAGAGCTCACAAGGGCTAAAATAAATTGTAGTTTAAATCAGGGTTTTGATAAAGAACAAATGAAAATTTGTCAGAGACTAACCAACCGCGGCTACAAAAAGTGGACCCTTAATAGAGCCAAAACAATAGTTAAATCCAAAAATAGTGATATTTTATTTTCTATCAATGACAATGATGACAGTGAAGATACATCCCACATTTCAGATTTCAACAAACCCACTCTTGTCCTGCAATTCAGTAATCAGTTCAATATTATTAGGGATATGGTATACAAGTATATTCCCATACTTTATGAGAATGATAAATTAGAGATGGTTCTAAGGGGTGGCTTTTATTGTTTTCAAACTTTTATTTTTTGCATTTTTTTTTTTTACACTTTTTCTCAAGTACCACTAGGGGACTTGAAAGTCCAACTGTCAGATTTTTTTTTTTATTATACATTGTACTACCTACGTAGTGCAATGTATTAGATCTGTCAGTCATTCACTGACAGCAAGCCGATTAGGCTTCGCCTCCCGGTGGGGCCTAAATCGGCTTCCGTAATGGCAGAGCAGGAGGCCATTGTGTCTCCTGTTGCCGGGTGGTGTCAGGAAGGGCACCAACCCTGGGTAACATCCTTTCCCCCTCACTCCTCACGCCAAACAACACTAGACCAACATGGTTACAACAGAAAGGCTTTTATAAATGTGGTTCTCACCCTTGTAAAGTATGCACATTTTCAAAGATGATGAAACAATTTCAAGATTCTGGAGGCGAAACCAATTTTCCAATAAAATCTTACATTAATTGCAACAGCGATTATGTCGTATATATTATAGAGTGCACTAGTTGCAATTTAACTCCTTCCCGTCATTTGTCGTAAGTATACGTCATGGAAAGCCAGTGCTTCCCGCAAAATGTCGTATACTTACGAAAAATGTTTGGCACCGGCTCAGAAGCTGAGCCATAATCGCCGGATCTCCGCTGTATCTAAAAGCTGACATCCGGCTGTAATGGCGGGGACCGAAATTAGCTTAGATCCCTGCCATTAACCCCTTAAGTGCAGCGCTCAAACGCGAGTGCTACACTTAAGGTGTTTGCAGCTCATCGGAACCCCAGCAATGAAATTGCCGGAGTTCCGGTGGCTGCAATTGCAACCGGAGGCCTAATACTGGCCTCCCAGTCTGCCTAGCACGGAAGCCGGTCAAGATCCGCCCGGCGGCGGAGCCCGATCGGCTTCCGTAGCCGCCGGCAAGATGGCGCCGGCTCAGGAGCTGATCCGGCGTCATCAGCGGTGGAATTCAGCTGTATGTTACAGCTGACATCCACCTGTAATGGCAGGAACCGGAGCTAGCTCCAATCCCTGCCATTAACCCCTTCGATGCAGCAATCGAAAGCGATTGCTGCATCGTAGCGGTTACTAGCAGATCGCCAGCCCTGACAGGCAATCAGGACTGGCGACTGCTGCTATGGCAACAGGAGACACAATGGCCTCCTGCTCTGCCATTATGGAAGCCGATTTAGGCCCCACCGGGAGGCGAAGCCAAATCGGCTTGCTGTCAGTGAATGACTGACAGATCTAATACATTGCACTACGTAGGTAGTACAATGTATAATAAAAAAAAAAATCTGACAGTTGGACTTTCAAGTCCCCTAGTGGTACTTGAGAAAAAGTGTAAAAAAAAAAAATGCAAAAAATAAAAGTTTGAAAACAATAAAAGTTTCAAGTAATAAAATAAAACGCAATCGCCCTTTTACTCTTATCAAGTCCTTTATTATTGAAAAATAATAATAAACCATACGTATTTGGTATTGCCGCGACCGTAACGACCTGAGGTATCAAAATATTATATTATTTATTGCACACGGTGAACAGCGTAAAAAAAAACGTAAAAAACTTTACCAGAGTTTCTGGTTTTTGGTCACTTTGTCCTACAAATATTGGAATAAAAAGTGATCAAAAAGTCACACATATCCAAAAATGGTACCTATAAAAACTATAGCTCGTCCCACAAAAAACAAGCCCTCATACAGCTCCGTCGACAAAAAAATTAAAAAGTTATGGTTCTCACAACTTGGCGACAGAAAAAATACATTCTTTTTAGAAAAGTAATTTTTAGTGTGCAAAAAGTTGTAAAACATAAAAAAGTTCTATAAAGTAGGTATCGCCGGAATCGTACTGACCCGCAGAATAAAGTTAACATGTAATTTATAACGTATGGTGAAAGCTGTATAAAAAAAAAAAAAAAAAGCTGTGCCAGAATTGCGTTTTTTTGTTTACCTGGCATCCCAAAAAATAGGATAGAAGGTGATCAAAAAGTTGCATGTACCCCAAAATGGTACCAGTAAAAACTACAGCTCGTACCACTAAAAAACAAGCCCTCATACCACTATGTCTATGAAAAATAAAATTAGTTAAGGCTCCAATAAGTCAGGAAATAAAAAAATATGCAGTTGTGCCGGCCCGAGGGGAACATTTCTTCTGTTTCAAGAGGCGATTTATCAAGGACCTAAAATTAGGGAACCAGGAAGGGGAGAGCCCAAACATATCCACTGGAAGCGACGGTGCCCGTATTCTACCAGGACAGCACTTTCCCAGCAAAATTCCCCAAACTGCAAAGGTGCGGAGTGTGGAACCAAAGGGGTATAAGAAAGGACGCCATATATCAGTGCGACACCAGCCTGTGCAGAAAGGATTGCTTCACAGCGTAACACACATCTATGGATTATTTTATTATTATTTTTTTACCCCATTATTATACCACCTGACTATGCCCCTTATATACTCCGCCCGGCTTACATGTACCCCCCACATTATAAATGAAAACACCAGCAATACTCAAACATATCTACTACCAAGCAAAATCCGCTCTCCAAAAGCCAAATGGCGTTCCCTCCCATCTGAACCCTACAGCATGCACAAACAGCAGTTTCCTGCTTGCTTTACAAATGTTGGGTTCTTTTTTTCCTTTATTTGTTGAGAAAATGAAAAAATTTGCGCTAAAGCTATGTGTTATTGAAGAAAAAGAATTGTTTTTATTTTCACTGCCCAATTCTAATAAATTCTATGAAACATCTGTGGGGTCAAAATGCTCACTACACCCCTAAATTAATTCCTCAAGAGTCACTTTTTGGGTGTCTTCATTGTTTTGTCCCCTCAGGGGCTTTGCAAATGTGACATGGCCTCCGCAAACCATTCCTGCTAAATGTGATCTCCAAAAGCCAAATAGTGCTCTTTCCCTTCTAAGCCCCGCCGCTTTGTTCAAACAGCCGGTTATTACCACATGTAAAAGCTTTACAAATTCTGTGGTGCTTTTTCTCCTTCAATCCTTGTGGAAATTAGAAAAAAATTAGCTAAACCTACAGGGCATAATTTCAATAATTTCTGCAAAAAAACTGTGGGGTCAAATCGCTCACTATACCCCTAGATAATTTCCTCAATGGGTGTAGTCTCCAATATGGGGTCACTTGTGGGGGGGTTTCCACTGTTTTGTCCCCTCAGGGGCTTTGTAAATGTGACATGGCCTCTGCAAACCATTCCTGCTAAATGTGAACTCCAAAAGCCAAATGGCACTCCATCCCTTCTAAGCCCTGCTGTGTGTCCAAACATCCGTTTATTACCACATGTGGGGTATTGTTTTACTCTGGAGAAATTGCTTTACAAATTTGATGGTGCTTTTTCTCCTTCAGTCCTTGTGGAAATTAGAAAAAATTACCTAAACCTACATTTTCTTTGAAAATCCTCTAGGTGCTCCTTTGATTCTGAGGCCGGTGCTTCAGTCCAGTAGCGCACTACGGCCACATGTGGGATATTTACTAAAACTCCAGAAACTGGGCAACAAATATTGAGTTGCATTTCTCTGGTAAAACCTTCTGTGTTATAAAACAAATTGTGTTAAAAATTTATTTTTGCAAAAAAATATCAAATTTGTAAATTTCCCCTCTACTTTGCTTTAATTCCTGTGTAATGTGTAAAGGGTTAAGACATTTTCTAAATGCTGTTTTGAATACTTTGAGGGGTGAAGTTTTTAAAATGGGGTGACTTTTTGGGGGTTTCTAATATATAAGGCCCTCAAAGTCACTTCACAACTGAACTGGCCCCTGTAAAAATAGCCTTTTTAAATTTTCTGGAAAATATGAGAAATTGCTGCTAAAGTTCTAAGCCTTGTTATGTCATAGAAAAATAAAAGGATGTTAAAAAAATGATGACAATCTAAAGTAGACATATGGGGATGTTAATTAGCAACAATTTTGTGTGGTATAACTGCCTGTCTTACAAGCAGATACATTTAAATTGAGAAAAATGCTAATTTTTGCAATTTTTTTTGCTAAATTTTGGTGTTTTTCACAATTAAATACTGAACATATTGAGCACATTTTTCCAGTAACTTAAAGTGCAATGTGTCACGAGAAGACAATCTCAGAATCGCTTGGATAGGTGAAAGCATTCTGGAGTTATTGCCACATAAAGTGAAACATGTTAGATTTGAAAAATGAGGCCATGTCAGGAAGGTCAAAAGTGGCTAAAGAGGGAAGGGGTTAAAATATGTTGGTTGTACGACCAGAAAATTAAAAACCAGGATTCTCGAACATCTAGGATATATCAGAAATCCAGCTATTACTAACATTTCCAACGCAGCTAGGCATTTTGTTACCTGTCATAATAGGTGCACAAGTTCCTTCAGAACATACGCAATTGAGAAAATTAGAGGGTCCATTAGAGGGGGTGATTTATAACATAGATTACTGAATAGAGAAGCCTTCTGGATCTACAACCTAAAAACACGATTCCCTTTGGGTTTAAATCTCTTTTATTTTACACTACCAGCCATGTTGAACAGATCATGCACGGTATAGGTTGAGTAAATATTCCACATCTAGAGTCACATATGAATTTATAGGAGATATATATTACAATACACATCATAGTTGTAATTCAAGTTATCTTATATGTGACATAAATTTCACCTTATTAGATCACAGAACCCAAATATTGTATATCGAATAGTATAATAAATCCTTGCAATATAGTTTTCTGGCTAGAGGGGATATACTAGGTTCTCACTTACCATACAAGCGTGTCGGTCTTGTTGGGGAAACCTGAGGGGGGGTTCATCTTCGTCCATGGGTTCCGTTTCTATGCGAGGTCCTTGTTAGTGGGCTAACAGATATGCTGTCCGGGACTATAAAACAAGACATATTTTCACTTGTGACATATACAAAAATTGAATTCTTTACGGATATAGATTTGTTTTGCAGTACAATTAGCATATATCTTCTGGATGCACAATAATGCAGATATTACAAATATATGGACTGCAACAAAACCAAATAGAAGTAATAAAATAAATATAAAAATACATGTTCTGATTTCTCGTTTTAAATTGATAATTGTTCTTGCTATTTTCAATTGTGTGGATAATACAGGGGTTATTGTCTATATGTATGCTCTTACTTACATTTCACAGAAGATGTTTTCTTGTCTAAAGCAGAATATATTATATATTTTTTGTTGTGAAAAATTATATAACAATCTCCTGTTTTTTTTCTGTTTTTCCTGCTTTTCTATGTTTCATTTTATATTATAATGTATTTTATATGCTACGTGTAGTTTTGCTATGTCTATGTTCCGTCAGTGATGGGCTTTAATATAAATAATAGTTCTATAAAAAAAAATGTCCCTTGCCATTCTCCAATGTATACGTTCATCTTTACACTAGTAAATAACCTTAATTCAAGGGTATTATTAGAAATACACTTGTATTAGTGGTATTTTTTCTAAATATATGTACGTGGAATTTTTCTCATAAGCTCCTCTCACCTGAGTTCTATCCAGAACCTAGAGGGTTAAATTTCGTTCTACATTTCTGACGGCCACATGTGCTTTTAGACTTATCCCGCCTTATTCACTGGCTGTGGCTATAGACCAGCAAGGCACACGTCGCAGTTGAACTTCTGCAATGACTAAGAACATGGTCAGTGTTCGTAATGCGTATGCTCGGGCATTTGCCCGCACAATAACCACCTTGACACTGCGTCTACTTCCAATTTTAACTATGTTTTTGTACAAATAAAAGTGAGAACACAGTATCCCTTTTACCTTCAAACAGCGCTGGATCATTCTTCCTTCCTATATCCATCATTATACTTAAAGTGCTATACTTAAAGGGATATTACCTAAGTATATATTATATATATACATATATATACAGTGAAGGAAATAAGTATTTGATCCCTTGCTGATTTTGTAAGTTTGCCCACTGTCAAAGACATGAACAGTCTAGAATTTTTAGGCTAGGTTAATTTTACCAGTGAGAGACAGATTATATTTAAAAAACAACAGAAAATCACATTGTCAAAATTATATATATTTATTTGCATTGTGCACAGAGAAATAAGTATTTGATCCCTTTGGCAAACAAGACTTAATACTTGGTGGCAAAACCCTTGTTGGCAAGCACAGCAGTCAGACGTTTTTTGTAGTTGATGGCCCACTCCTCTTTGCAGATCATCTGTAAATCATTAAGATTTCGAGGCTGTCGCTTGGCAACTCGGATCTTCAGCTCCCTCCATAAGTTTTCGATGGGCTTAAGGTCTGGAGACTGGCTAGGCCACTCCATGACCTTAATGTGCTTCTTTTTGAGCCACTCCTTTGTTGCCTTGGCTGTATGTTTCGGGTCATTGTCATGCTGGAAGACCCAGCCACGAGCCATTTTTAATGTCCTGGTGGAGGGAAGGACATATTCTGTACATATTCTTTTGCCCTATTTTCAGGGCCTTTTTGTGTGTGTTGACCACATGCAACATGTTTTAATGTATTTTCTCTCTCCACATGGTTAGTACTATGTATAAATGTGGGGGTGCTTAGAATGATTCTGAGTTGCCAATTTACGACACTATGCTAGTTCTATGTACTAAGTATATTATGTGCTATAATGCGTTTTTGTACAACCATGTGTTTGTGGTTATTGTGTATTATATTTGTCATCTTGAAAAAAATTTCAATAAAAATATTGATGGTAAAAAAAAAAAACTGTCCTGGTGGAGGGAAGGAGGTTGTCACTCAGGATTTGATGGTACATGGCTCCATCCATTCTCCCATTGATGCGGTGAAGTAGTCCTGTGCCCTTAGCAGAGAAACACCCCCAAAACATAATGTTTCCACCTCCATGCTTGACAGTGGCGACGGTGTTCTTTGGGTCATAGGCAGCATTTCTCTTCCTCCAAACACGACGAGTTGAGTTAATGCCAAAGAGCTCAATTTTAGTCTCATCTGACCACAGCACTTTCTCCCAATCACTCTCAGAATCATCCAGATGTTCATTTGCAAACTTCAGACAGGCCTGTACATGTGCCTTCTTGAGCAGGGGGACCTTGCGGGCACTGCAGGATTTTAATCCATTATGGAATTCTATTCCGACCTATATAATTTAGATGATCAGAATGGTTCTCTAAGAGACCCTGCGTCTTCTAGTGCCCACTTTCTGAGCAACCGGAGCCTCCCTACTCTCTCCCAACAACAACGGGAGACCCTGAGTGCTCCCATTACAAAGCTAGAAATAGAGTATGTAATTAAGGCCCTACCTATGCAGAAAGCTCCTGGTCCAGATGGACTAACAAATCTCTACTATAGAACCTTCCTGGATGTTTTGCTCCCACATTTGCATTCTACTCTAGTACATGCTTTTAATGAAGGAGCATTTCCAAGGGAAATGCTTTCAGCAATGATTGTTACGCTCCCGAAACCTGGGAATTATACTGACGCCCCGCAAAATTTTAGACCAATCTCGTTGTTAAATACGGATGTAAAAATTTATGCGAAAATTTTAGCTAATCGTATGGCACCTTTATTACCTTCATTGATAGGAGGAGATCAGGTGGGCTTTGTGAAGGGCCGACAGACCACGGAAAACACCAGGAGGGTTCTTAACATTATGGACTTTGTACAAAGTTCAGGGAGGGCGTCGGTAATGGTGACTCTTGACGCGGAGAAGGCATTCGACCCGGTGCGATGGTCTTTTGTCTTCTCGATGTTGGAAAAAATGGGAATACAGGATGGAATATTAAGAGCTATCAGGGCACTATACTCTACACCCTCTGTGAAGGTTTTTGTGAATGGAGCACTATCTGAGAGTTTTGATATAACGAATGGAACCAGACAGGGGTTCCCCTTGTCCCCTTTTATATTTGTATTGTCTATAGAACCATTGGCCCAAGCGCTTAGGTCACACTCAGAAATTAGAGGGGTCCGGATAGGTGATAGAAAGCATTGTATTTCGCTATTTGCTGATGATATTTTGTTGACACTGGAGCAGCCGGAGACATTCTTGGAGGTAGCAATGGCGGTAATTAAGGAATTGGATCTCTCTCCCTATACAAAATTAATGAGCATAAATCCCAAATCTTGCCTTTTAATATCCAGGCGGAAGCACTGGCTTCGCTAAAATTTAAATTCCCGATGTATTGGCAGTCACAACATGTGAGGTATCTTGGTATAGAGGTAACTACCTCGGTACAGGATTTAAATAAATATAATTACATCCCTTTGTTGAAAACTATAGAACAAGATATGCAATTGTATAATAAATCTGAAATCTCATGGGTGGGTCGTATAGCAGCCTTCAAAATGTTAATTCTGCCCAAAATTTTGTATATCTTCAGAACCATCCCTATTCGTCTACCAGCTTCCTTCTTTAATAAAATACAGAAACTGTTAAACAACTTCATTTGGAAACCGGGCAAACCTAGAATTGCCTCTTCAATCCTTAACAGAGATAAAAAGTTTGGCGGTTTAAGTTTGCCTAACATTTCAGACTATTATTACGCAACTCAAGTATCGTTATTGAGGAATTGGTGGATTGGGGATGTGTCTCAACATTGGATACACATAGAGACCTTTTTAGCTCCGGGTCAAAATTTGAGGGCTTTATTGATAGCGGCTCTGACTACAATAGCTTTACCAGCCCGTCTTCCCTATTTTTTGTCTACTTCTCTGTTTTACTGGAAAAAATTTCACTCTGGTAGCGAATCTTCCCAAATTTCCTTACAGCATGTAACGCCTATTGAGATATTTCACATTGCTCTTCTAGACATGAAACTGGACTCTTGGAAAGAGAGAGGCATAGTATACTTAACAGATCTATTGGACGGCGGGAAGTTAGCCCCGTATTCGGAACTGACCCATAAATATGGTATTTCACATAGAGATTTTTATAACTACTTACAAATTAGACATTTCTTACCTACTATGGATTTGAGCGTACTTTTAGCCAATACGGACGTATTCCAATTATGGTCAGCCCCATCAGATACCCAAGTCCGCCTTAAACCCCTTTATTCTGTAATTGGCTCTAAATCCTCGTTTGTTAAAACCTCCCCCCTCCTTGCTTTGGAGAAGGACCTAGGCCAGACCTTCGCTGTATCCCAATGGACATACTCCTTGAAATTACTTGTTTCTACTTTTAAATGTGTATCTCATTATGAAGCCGCTATCAAAACAGCCCTCAGATGGTATTATACACCCGATAAATTGAGCCATATGTACCCGGGTTCTTCTGATCTTTGCTGGAGGGGTTGTGGGCACAGAGGTACTCTCATACATATAATATGGTATTGCCCTTGTCTTGCTCCTCTATGGTCATCGATCTTTCAACTGCTTTCCGGGTTGTGCAATAGGGTCATTCCGCTATCACCATCTTTAGCACTTCTTTTTCTCGGAATAAATGAGGTACCTATAGAAAATAGGGTACTTGTGGCACATATCCTTTTGGCTACTAAATTAGGGATAACTAGGTATTGGAAGAGTGTGAACCTTCCCTCTGTTGGGGAAATATATGATATGCTAAATACTACATGTGCTTACGAAAAAATGATGGCATATAAAGATCACAAATACCCGCAGTATGTGGAGACCTGGAAGAATTGGCATCTTTTTTCTCAAAATTGTATATCCCCGTAATACATGTTTGAAACCGATATATTTAAACCTGAAACTCTCTATTTTTGGTTTTCTGTACATATTCTTTTGCCCTATTTTCAGGGCCTTTTTGTGTGTGTTGACCACATGCAACATGTTTTAATGTATTTTCTCTCTCCACATGGTTAGTACTATGTATAAATGTGGGGGTGCTTAGAATGATTCTGAGTTGCCAATTTACGACACTATGCTAGTTCTATGTACTAAGTATATTATGTGCTATAATGCGTTTTTGTACAACCATGTGTTTGTGGTTATTGTGTATTATATTTGTCATCTTGAAAAAAATGTCAATAAAAATATTGATGGTAAAAAAAAAAAAATGTCCTGGTGGAGGGAAGGAGGTTGTCACTCAGGATTTGATGGTACATGGCTCCATCCATTCTCCCATTGATGCGGTGAAGTAGTCCTGTGCCCTTAGCAGAGAAACACCCCCAAAACATAATGTTTCCACCTCCATGCTTGACAGTGGCGACGGTGTTCTGTGGGTCATAGGCAGCATTTCTCTTCCTCCAAACACGACGAGTTGAGTTAATGCCAAAAAGCTCAATTTTAGTCTCATCTGACCACAGCACCTTCTCCCAATCACTCTCAGAATCATCCAGATGTTCATTTGAAACTTCAGACAGGCCTGTACATGTGCCTTCTTGAGCAGGGGGACCTTGCTGGCACTGCAGGATTTTAATCCATTACGGCGTAATGTGTTACCAATGGTTTTCTTGGTGACTGTGGTCCCAGCTGCCTTGAGATCATTAACAAGTTCCCCCCCGTGTAGTTTTCGGCTGAGCTCTCACCTTCCTCAGGATCAAGGATACCCCACGAGGTGAGATTTTGCATGGAGCCCCAGATCGATGTCGATTGACAGTCATTTTGTAGGTCTTCCATTTTCTTACTATTGCACCAACAGTTGTCTCCTTCTCACCCAGCATCTTACTTATGGTTTTGTAGCCCATTCCAGCCTTGTGCAGGTCTATGATCTTGTCCCTGACATCCTTAGAAAGCTCTTTGGTCTTGCCCATGTTGTAGAGGTTAGAGTCAGACTGATTAATTGAGTCTGTGGACAGGAGTCTTTTATACAGGTGACCATTTAAGACAGCTGTCTTTAATGAATGCACCAAGTTGATTTGGAGCGTGTAACTGGTCTGGAGGAGGCTGAACTCTTAATGGTTGGTAGGGGATCAAATACTTATTTCTCTGTGCACAATGCAAATAAATATATATAATTGTGATTTTCTTTTTTTTAATATATATATATATATATATATATATATATATAATCTATCTCTCACTGGTAAAATTAACCTAGCCTAAAAATTCTAGACTGTTCATGTCTTTGACAGTGGGCAAACTTACAAAATCAGCAAGGGATCAAATACTTATTTCCATCACTGTACATACATACATACATACATACATACATACATACATACATACATACAGTTGGTTCCAGAATTATTTGGACAGTGACACGTGTTTTGGCATTTTAGCTGTTTACCAAAACATATTGAATATACAGTTATATAATCAATCTGGGCTTAAAGTGCAAACTCTCAGCTTTAATTTGAGGTATTCACATCCTAATTTGAGGAAGGGTTTAGGAATTGCAGCTCTTAAATATGTAGCTGCCTATTTTTTAAGGGACCAAAGTGAATTGGACAATTATCTCAAAAGCTATTTAATGGGCTGCATGGGCTACTCCCTCGTTAATCCATCATCAATTAAGCAGGTAAAAGGTCTGGAGTTGATTCCAGGTGTGGCATTTGCATTTGGAAGCTGTTGCTGTGAACCCATAACATGAGGTCAAAAGAGCTCTCAATGCAAGTGAAACAGACCATCGTTAGGCTGAAGAAAATGAAGAAATCCATCAGAGAGATAGCACGAATGTTAGGAGTGGCCAATCAACGATTTGGTACATTCTTGAAAAAAAGCACGCACTGGTGAACTCCAAAAGGCCTGAACATCCACTGAAGACAACAGAGGTGGATGAATCCTTTCCATGGGGAAGAAAAACCCTTCACAACATCTACCCAAGTAAAGGACAATCTCTTGGAAGTAGGTGTATCAGTATCTAAGTCTACCATAAAGAGAAGCCTTCATGAGAGCAAATTCAAAGGTGCAAACCATTAATCAGCCTCAAAAATAGAATGGCCAGATTAGACTTTGCCAAACAACATCTAAAGACGCCAGCCCAGTTCCGGAACAGCATTCTTTGGACAGAAGGAACTAAGATCAACCTGTACCAGACTGAAGGGAGGAAGAATGTATGGAGAAGGCTTGGACCGGCTCATGATCCAAAGTACACCACATCCTCTGTAAAACATGGTGGAGGCAGTGTGATGGCATGGGCATGCATGGCTGCCAAAGGCACTGGGTCACTATTGTTTATTGATGATGTGACTGAAGACAGAAGCAGCCGGATGAATTCTGAAGTGTTCAGGGATATACTTTTTGCTCAGATTCAACCAAATGCAGCAATGATTGGACGTCGCTTCGCAGTACAGATGGACATTGACCCAAAACATACTGCGAAAGCAACCCAGGAGTTTTTTAAGGCAAAGAAGTTGGATATTCTGCAATGGCCAAGTCAATCACCAGATCTCAACCCGATTGAGCATGCATTTCACTTGCTTAAGACAAAACTTAAGGCAGAAAGACCCACAAACAAGCAACAACTGAAGACAGCTGCAGTAGAGGCCTGGCAAAGCATCACAAAGAAGGTAAACCAGCGTGATGTCCATGAGTTCCAGACTTCAGGCAGTCATTGCCTACAAATGGTTCTCTACATAGTATTAAAAAAAAAAACATTTTATTTATGGTAATGTTAATTTGTCCAAACATTTTTGAGCCCCTGAAATGAGGAGGATGTGTAGAAAAATGGTTGCAATTCCTAAACGTTTCACATGATTTATTTGTTCAACCTCTTGAATTAAACCTGAAAGTCTACACTTCAATTTCATTTAGTTGCAGAGCACAAATCATGAAGATTCTGTCAATGTCCAAATAATTCTGGACCGAACTAGATAGATAGATGATAGATAGATAGATAGATAGATAGATAGATAGATAGATAGATAGATAGATAGATAGATAGATAGATAGATAGATAGATAGATAGATACATAGATAGATAGCTGGTGGACATAAATAGCAAATAACTGCATAATAAACTTAACACATGAATAGCAAAAGTAAAATGCGGTCAAATTAAAAACAATAGGGAACGTTTTCTTTACCCTACTGAAATGGAATGGAGACTAGGCATCCCTCTTATCAGGATATATGTAAATGTAATGAATCCATCATAGAAATAATATTATTTGGAATCCATCCACATCAATTAACTACCTTTCCTCCCCCTCTACCTGTCTCTTCTCGTAACTAAAGAAAACAATTACATTTGATTTGCAAATTCCTATAAATGCAAAGCCCGATATGAACTTATTATGAAAATGGATGAAATGGGATGTGAGTGGTTTTCTATCGTCACCATGTCTGATATTCCCTTGGTGCCCACTGATCCAAATCTGCAATTCCCTTTTAGTTTTTCCAATGTAAAATCTCATGCTGGGGCACCTAATAATATAAATTACTTACCATGGATTTACAATTCAAAAAGGTTCTTATAGAAAAAGTCTTGTGACCCTGTGAATCCAAGAATGCATTTCCTATCAGTGCGAAATTGCATATTGAGCAATTGCTGCATTTAATTGCTGAGCCATGTAATAAAGGGAATTTTTTGTCTAAATACATTTTTTAACAATAGGTCTCTCAGACTAGGTGCTCTTTAGGCCACTAAACTGGGATTGTCACCCATTATGTCCCTAATACTATTGCTAAGGGTCAAGTGACAACTATTCATTTTGAGTATCTGTCAGCCCATCCCAGTGCCTGCCAAATTGAGTAATAAGCCGCACCAATTTAACGGGGGCTTTCTTTATTGGGGGTGCCCTGGACAGGAAGTCCCTCCTGTCATGTCCAAATGCTCTCTTAAACCCCCTCTTGATAGCTTTTTGCTATAGCCCCATTGAACAAATTTATCTGATAAATCCTCTGCATACAAACTCGCAAAAATTGTCAAATTACAATACCTATAATGAGTGATTTTTGGTAATTGCTTTGGGCCAATAATAAGGAGATCCCGGCAGTCGGCTTTCTGTAGGTGGCGGTAATTTTTTATTTGCATTCTTCATTATTTTAAGGTAGAAAAAAAAAGATAGATATAGGACTACACGAATAGGTCAAGCTCAAATTTGATTTCCATTCCAAGAAACTGGCCATTTCTAGTCCATACAACAAGGACATCATCTATAAAGCGCAGCCATGTGGCAATACATTTTTTGTACCAGTGACGATATATGACATGTTCCTTCCACCACCTAATGTGCAGACAAGCATATCAAGGGGCATAGGAAGACTTCATCGCAGTCGCCTGCACCTGGAGGTAGTGTATGCCATCAAAACAGAAATTATAATGTTTCAAAATGAAGTCTTTCTTTTCTATAACGAATTCGTTCTGATGTGCCTACATTTTACCTCTTTTTTCTAGGAAGCGGGCCACTGCAATCAGGCCCCTATGGGATGTATACAATGACTCAATGTCAATTTCTACCAATAAGGAACTATCTGGAACCCTTAGATCCATCAATTTCTTAAAGACATCCCCTGTATCAAGAGTAAAGGACAGTAAATATTAACAAAAGGCTGTAACTTTAAATCAATGAATTTACCTAAACGGTCAGTTGGACCCTCATTTCTAGACAGAATCAGCCTAACTGACGGTTCAAATGTATTCTTATGGATCTTAGGTAACAAGTACAGAGTAGGTATTCTAGGCTGACTGAATAGAGAAAGAGACAGATTTGGGGTGTCTACAAGGGAGTTGATAAAAATTTTCTCTAATTGAATATAACATTCTGAGTTAAGCTGATGAACTTACACGCCTTGTCATGCTATCTATGAGGTTATTAATGATTGTCTGAGGAATAAACACACTTGGGCTTGCAACTCATCAAGATTGGCTGCTGGCAGCCCCTTTTGCAATTGCCGACCAATGACGTACCAAATGTGCTTGATGGAGACAAGTCCGGAGATGCTGCAGGCCATGCTAGCACATTTAGTCCATGCAGGCTGCACACAGTAGCATGAGCAACATGCGGCCTGGCGTTGTCCTGTTGAAAAACGGCTTCTGGGACACTTTGGGGAAATGGCCGTACCACTGGTTCCATGACCAAATCAATGTAATACCGAGCTGTTAGTGTACCTGAAATGAAGACTAGAGTCGTCCAGCTACCGTACATTATGCCACCCCACACCACAATCCTGGGAGTAAAACCGGTGTGACGTTCCCTTGTGAAGGCCTCTTCATGGCGTTGACCACATGTTCTCCAGACCAATCTCCAGCTATCATTGCATCCGAGACAAGAGCAGGACTCATCGCTGAAGAGGATAAACCTGTGTTCCAGCCTCCATTGCTATCTTGCTGTGCACCATGATAGCCTGTGAGAGTGTTGGGGTGTGGTCAATGGAAGACCTGTAGCTGGCCATCTGGCTCATAGTCCAATGTCGCGCAAATGCCTTCTGATGGTTTGTGTCGACACTTGTTGCCGCCCTAGGCTTGGGATGTGACGTCCAAGTTCACTTTCAGTACAGTTTCACTATGCACCATTCTTCCAATCAGATAGTCCGACCGTGCAGAGGTCCACCTCTGCGAACCACTTGCTATCATTCCCGTTTGTTGTTGTTCTCCCAACCTCTGTACACGCAACATTGAACAGTGGTGACATCTCGGCCAAGCACAAATCGATCTGCAGGAGTGATAAACCAAGGTCTCTTAGCTCAAGGATTGTGTCCCTCTCAGTTTGCGACAAGTAGCAATAACTGTCATGTCGACAAGCAGGAGGCATCGCACAATCATCCCACACCACTTGATCCAATTTTTGAGGTTTCATGTGGCTAAGGAACTTTGCTTTCAATGTGGCTTTTATGCCCCTCTCACATGCCATAGATTGGCACAAGGTTTGTACACCTGGATTTATGGATTTTATGCCATTCTTCTTTGCAGATACTCTCAAGCTGTGTCAAGTTGGATGAGGACCGTCAGTGGACAGCTATTTTATTTTTAGGTCCCTCTAGAGACATTTGATTGAGTTCAAGTCAGGGTTATGGCTGGGCCACTCAAGGAGATTCACAGAGTTGTCCCTAAGCCACTCCTGTGTTGTCTTGGCTGTGTGCTTAGAGTCATTGTCTTGTTGGAAGGTGAACCTTCGGCCCAGTCTGAGGCCCAGAGCACTTTGGATCAGGTTTTCATTAAGAATATCTCTGTACTTTGCTCCATTCATCTTTCCCTCAACCCTGAACAGTCTCCCTGTCCCAGCCACAGAAAAAAGTTTGGTGGGGCGGCCAGCTCTAAGAAGTGTCCTGGTTGTTCAAACTATTTTCATTCAGGATTTATGGGGGCCACTGTGCACTTGGAAACTTTCAGTGCAGCAGATCTGTGTCTCCGCATAATCCTGTCCCTGAGCTCTACAGGCGGTTCTTTCCTCATCATCGCTTGGTTTTTGCTCTGATATGCATTGTCAGCTGTGAGACCTTACATAGACAGGGGTGTGTCTTTCCAAATCATGTCCAGTCAAATGAATTTACCACAGGTGGACGGCAGGCAAGGTGTATAAACATTTCAAAGATGATCTAGAGAAATGGGAGGCTCCCAGAGCTAAATTTCAAGTGTCATAGCAAAGGGTCTGGATACTTATGTCCATGCAAAATGTTAGTTTTTCATTTTTAATAAATTTGCAAACATTTCTAAAATTCAGTTTTCACTATGTCATTATGGGGTATTGAGTGCAGAATGAAGGGGAGAAACTTGAATTATTTTATTTTAGCACAAGTCCTCAAAATAACAAAATGTGAAAAAAGTGAAAGGGTCTGAAGAATTTCCGCAGTTACTGTATATATATATTTGGGAAATATCCCTTTGAGTTTAGGACTATAAGGGCTTGTCCACATATAGCGGAATTGCTGAGTATTTTCCATCCAGAATTGCAGAATACAGTAGCAGCAAAGTGGGTGAGATTTAACAAATCTCATCCACACGCTGCATAAAATTTCCTTGCAGAAATTCACCTGCAGTGCGTATTTTTTGTATAGTAGCATGCCAATTCCTGCTGCAGAAAGTGGACTGAATTGCTGCGTTTTTCAGAGGAGATGTCACTATCTCCCAGCATTTAGAAAAACGCAGCAAATTTCACACCATTTTCTGCAGTAAAAACCGCAGGAAATGGTTCGATTTTTCCGTAACGGAATTTCTGCTAGTTTCTGCTGCATTTTCTGCAGCAATTCGGTTACGTGTGGACAAGCCCTAAGTATACTGATAGATGCACCCTTAGGAAGTCCTCCCAGGATGAAACACGTTGGTGATGCAAGACACTGCCACCCCGCTGGCGATACCAGCTGAGACTTTGGTGTATCTCATGTGTCCATGGTATTGAATGAACTTGTTTATTTGGAGCACGTTAGCAATTTGGTTGACTATTTAAGGGGCCTATTAATCCACATCTATCTTCTATTCACGACTTGAATGGAACAACTTAAATTAATTAGTCCGTTTCTCTATATAGAGAAATCATTATGACCAATTACATATAGAATTTTGTGATATTTTCTTCTATATATTTATTTGTGACTGGGTAATAGGTTGTGTACATTTGTGTGGTCTAAGTAGTGGCAAACACAATTTTTTATTGGGATATTTATTCAATTTATCACTTTTTGAATAGAGTGGTATTTATATATTAATCCTATATCCATTCTGAGTGCTTGACCATAGGGCCAACATGCTTTTTTTTTTATATTATTGTTATCAAATAGCTGTAAGTTTCTTGGGTTGGATTGTTAATAAGAGAAATTTCTTATTTTCATTCCTTACGTGTTATTAAAATTTGAATGCTCCATTCTGTAATTGTATATCATCTTCTATAACAATATAAATGGTTGTAAGAGAAAGCTACGTTTTTCTATTAAAATCGCAATTAATTGGAGCGGGGTGACATTTACACCATGGAAGCTCAGATATCCACTGCTGACAGGGGGAAATTACAGTATGCCTTGTTAAATATAGAAATGACTTGAATTGAATAGAAAAGGCTATCTACCAGCTAGTCAGTGCCATTAGATTTCAATGAAAACTAAATTAATTCCTCATTTTGAATACTTATTACATGTAACAGCTTATTCTGCAGTCATTCAGCTTACTGATTCATGTTAATGATTAAAAAAAACTCTAGACTGCTGACTTAGTAGTATTCATACTTAGAACTCATACACACAGGCTTTAAAATGAATGTGTAACTGTCACTTTATGTATTTATAAAAAAAACTGTTTTTTGCAATATGTCTGGCTGGAAGTCATGCCCATTAGTATTCAGCTGCTTAAACCCTGTCTCGTAACTTTTATTGCCCATAGTAACCGCCGTTTTATCCTTGCAAAAATGCTCTGTAAGGCAGGTAGAGGGACAGGACATGTGTGTGTCCTGTGACATCTGCCAGCACTTGCTGTAGCGCCAAGATTTCCCTGACTTCCCACAATGCAGTGCCTAGAAAGGAGGACAAAAAACACGGCACCACATGGTGCAGGTCACACTGTGTATAGAGAAAGCAGGATAGGTGATATGGACTCACCTATTAGAGTTGTGCTACAGCAGGCCCAACACTGGTACAGGCAATGGATATGTGATGGAGCTACAGCTGGGTTCAAAAGCTAATCCGCTGGAAAGGGGATAACTTAGAGTGACAGATAGGAAAACGAAAAATTGAGAACAACGATATAGCGCTGCTAACATCAGAAAGGAACAGTAAAGAAGTATATTAAAGATCCATTCATTAATTCAGACTACGCGTTTCAACGCCGCAAAGGCGTCTTCATCAGTTCAAGAACAGTGAGGAAACAGACACTGGTTTAAATAGGGATTGAAAGCAGTGGTTAGGCATAAAAAAAAAAAACAAAATGGGGTCAGACAGCTTCCATTACATCATCACAAGTCAGATATATATAAAGACATAGCAAAACAATAATAAAAATTGTGTTTAATATATATATATATATATATATATATATATATATATATACACTACCATTCAAAAGTTTAGGGTCACTTAGAAATTTCCTTATTTTTGCAAGAAAAGCACAGTTTTTTTCAATGAACATAAAATTAAATTAACCAGAAATACACTCTATACATTGTTAATGTGCTAAATGACTATTCTAGCGGCAAACGTCTGGTTTTTAATGCAATATCTACATAGGTGTATAGAGGCCCATTTCCAGCAACCATCACTCCAGTGTTCTAATGGTACATTGTGTTTGCTAACTGTGTTAGAAAGCTAATGGATGATTAGAAAACACTTGAAAACCCTTGTGCAATTATGTTAGCACCGCTGTAAACAGTTTTGCTGTTTAGAGGAGCTATAAAACTGACCTTCCTTTGAGCTAGTTGAGAATCTGGAGCATTACATTTGTGGGTTCGATTAAACTCTCAAAATGGCTAGAAAAAGAGAGCTTTCATGTGAAACTCGACAGTCTATTCTTGTTCTTAGAAATTAAGGCTATTCCATTCGAGAAATTGCCAAGAAACTGTAGATTTCCTACAACGGTGTGTACTACTCCCTTCAGAGGACAGCACAAACAGGCTCTAACCAGAGTAGAAAGAGAAGTGGGAGGCCCCGCTGCACAACTGAGCAATAAGACAAGTACATTAGAGTCTCTAGTTTGAGAAATAGACGCCTTACAGGTCCTCAACTGGCAACTTCATTAAATAGTACCCGCAAAACGCCAGTGTCAACGTCTACAGTGAAGAGGAGTTGCTGGCCTTCAGGGCAGAGTGGCAAAGAAAAAGCCATATCTGAGACTGGCTAATAAAAGGAAAAGATTAATATGGGCAAAAGCACACAGACATTGGACAGAGGAAGATTGGAAAAAAGTGTTATGGACAGACGAATCGAAGTTTGAGGTGTTTGGATCACACAGAAGAACATTTGTGAGATGCAGAACAACTGAAAAGATGCTGGAAGAGTGCCTGACGCCATCTGTCAAGCATGGTGGAGGTAATGTGATGGTCTGGGGTTTCTTTGGTGCTGGTAAAGTGGAAGATTTGTACAAGGTAAAAGAGATTTTGAATAAGGAAGGCTATCACTCCATTTTGCAACGCCATGCCATACCCTGTGAACAGCGCTTGATTGGAGCCAATTTCATCCTACAACAGGACAATGACCCAAAGCACACCTCCAAATTATGCAAGAACTATTTAGGGAAGAAGCAGGCAGCTGGTATTCTATTTGTAATGGATTGGCCAGCGCAGTCACCAGATCTTAAGCCCATAGAGCTGTTATGGGAGCAGCTTGACCGTATGGTACGCAAGAAGTACCGATCAAGCCAATCCAACTTGGGGTGAAATTTCTCCCGATTACCTCAGCAAATTAACAGCTAGAATGCCAAAGGTCTGCAATGCTATAATTTCTGCAAATGGAGCATTCTTTGACAAAAGCAAAGTTTGAAGGAGGAAATTATTATTTGAAATAAAAATCATTATTTCTAACCTTGTCAATGTCTTGACTATATTTTCTAGTCATTTTGCAACTCATTTGATAAATATAAGTGTGAGTTTTCATGGAAAACACAAAATTGTCTGGGTGACCCCAAACTTTTGAACGGTAGTATATATATATATATATATATATATATTTTTTTATATATATATATATATATATATATATATATATATATATATATATAAAGCAAAGCAGAAGCAGCACCGTTTTTTTAGTATCGGGTGCACAGGTTCTTGTCAAGACAGCACTCCAAGTTCAGTGAAAAATAGGATCACTTTAATCACCACTTGTGACGTCTCAGCCCTACTCCATGGGGTCTTTCTCAAGCAATACATCTCAGTGAGCAGTGCACATATAAATACATGGTTTACAAAATTGCATAATAGGGCAATAAAAATTCAATATTGCATAATTCTCTGAATTCAAATGTAGACAGTGCAGTGAAAAAACACCGACGTGTTAAGCACACTCTTTTTGTGTACTTTGTGTACAAACGATTATGAGGGCATATTGCCCATACTGTATAAAAGTTAAAATACAATATAATTGGCTAAGTGCCAATGGGTAAAGTGCACATTGGATGCGTTCCATTGAATCAATGCGTATGAAGACTCGTTCTCAAGTCAAGAGCAGGAACAGCCCTATACGTGACATTCTGTCTAACGCATGCGCACTCACTCCCGAAAGAAGCCGAGGACTATAATCAGCATGGATGAAATGAGGGGATCCACTGAACGGTGAGCCGAATTAAGAAATGATTAAAAAGTTTTTAATATTTATAATGTTCTGCACCTGCACTTCACCCATTGGCACTTAGCCAATTATATTGTATTTGAACTTTTATACAGTATGGGCGATATGCCCTCATAATCGTTTGTACACAAAGTACACAAAAAGAGTGTGCTTAACACGTCGGTGTTTTTTCACTGCACTGTCTACATTTGAATTCAGAGAATTATGCAATATTGAATTTTTATTGCCCTATTATGCAATTTTGTAAACCATGTATTTATATGTGCACTGTTCACTGAGATGTATTGCTTGAGAAATGCCCCATGGAGTAGGGCTGAAACGTCACAAGTGGTGATTAAAGTGATCCTATTTTTCACCGAACTTGGAGTGCTGTCTTGTGTTTTGGATTTTTGCTATATATATATATATATATATATATATATATATATACACACATCAGTACAAGGAATGATCAAATTGTTAAAATTTGGTTTAAAAGAAAATAGAATGCTGAGCGGTAATTCAAAAGGCAGCGTAAAAACAGCATGAGAGTGGGAAGTACTTATTCATAAATGGACTCTAATATATTGCATATAAACAAAACACAAAAAGAACGAAATGATGTGAATAGTTAATGCTAACCGCTAGTAACGGGCAACAGTTCGCAGGCAGCTACGGAGATATACAGGCAGACGCTCAATTGAGCGTCCCTGGCGTCATAGCAACACCAATCGGCTGTCAGCCGGACTCATGGCTCATGAGGGAAGAAATGCATAGACTGAAGGGGACAGCATTCGTACATCCCTATCAGGATCGGAAACGGAGCAACATTAGGTAAGTAAACAAACTTAGATGGAGCAGAGGGCAGATAGTGGGACCTGATAAGTGTGGTGCGAGCAATTAAAAGGAGTAGCCGTAAGGAGTAGGTAATACAACCAAAACAGTGGAACATGACCAATAAATTAATTATTACTAATTTCTACAACTAGAATCTAAGGACATTTAGGCTTACAAATAACAGATGCAGCATACGGATCAAAAATTAAAATAAAGATAAGAAATATTAAAAGTAATCAAAACATAGTTATATTTAAAAATGTCAATCAAGGGCAGTTTCAGCTAGATCATTAAGTCCCCCTGGGCATAAAGTGGCCATTTTAAAGATCCAATAATTTTCTCTCTTTCAGTCTCACAAATCTATCTCGTATATCAACACTAATCTGTTAGATCCGAGTGATTGAGATAGCATTGAAATGACAATTATGTGCTCCCGTAAGGTGTCTTGAGACACTTTGTTTAAGAAAACCAATGCGTGTATTAAAAAGATGTTTATTGATTCTGCATCGTAGAGTCTGTACAGTCCTCCCTATATATTGCAATTTGCAGGGGCATTCAAGTAGATATATAATAAAATCACTGCTACAATTTAAAAAGGTTTTGGTAGGAAAAGTCTCACCAGTCACCTTAGAGGTGTATGTTTTGTTTTGATGGCTAATATTGGAACAACAGAAACATCTACTGTGATTACAACGGTAGAATCCTTTGAATAATGGAAACATGCTCGTACTTTTGGTAATCATTGAGCACAATCTACTGCAAGCTATTAGGTTTCTTAATGTCTGGGACCTTCTAAAGGTGATCAGTGAAGCGTCAGGGAGCAAATCTTTCAAATATGTGTTGCTTTTAAGTATATGCCAGTGTTTATTTAGCGTTGTTCTTATGATTTTATTACCACTGTTGAAAGCTGTTACAAAATTGTGTTTTCCAAACTTGGATTCATCTCTAGCCAAGGGGGGTGGATGAATTCACGAATCCTGGGAAAGTATTGCCGCTCTTTTTTGAGCGCCTTTAATGAGGTTAATTGGAAAACATTTTTCTTTGAATCTTTTGGACAGTATTTTACATTCATGAAAAAAATGCTCATTGCTGGAACAATTCTTACTAATGCGTCTGTACTGTCCAAAGGGTATATTTTTAAGCCAGGCAGGGAGATGGGCACTTTTAAAATCCAGGTAACTGTTGACATCCATGGTTTTAAATTATGTATGCGTAATTAATGATCCGTTATCACCTTTGCTTATGGCGAGATCAAGAAAATTAATATGAGTGGAAGAAAAATAATGTGTAAAAGAAAGGCCATGATTATTATTATTTAAAAATTTGATAAAATTATTAGCTTCTGCAGGGGTACCATTCCATTTAAAAAATAAATCGTCTATATAACGTTTATAAAATAAAATATTATTTGTAAACATAGAATTAGCTAAAATATATCGGTCTACAAATTCACCCATATAGAGGTTAGCGTATGATGGTGCAAAGTGAGAGCCCATGGCTACGCCTCTGATCTGTTTGTATATGGAACTATGGAATGTGAATACATTGTGATGAAGAATAAATTTGATACAGTCAGACAGAAATATTATTTGGTTATTAAGTATCAAAGGATTAGAGATCAGAAATTATTCAATAGTAGCAATTCCCTTATCATGGAGAATATTGGTGTATAGAGATGTGACGTCAGCCATTAGAAAATTAAGAGATGAGAGATTATTAGTAGTGTTGAACAGACGTAATTCTCTGATGAGCTGCGTTGAATCTTTAAGGTATGAAGGTAACGTCAAGACAATAGGCTGAAGATGGAAATCAATGAAGTGTGAGAGATTGCTAGAGATCCAATTCCTGAAATGATAGGTCGGCCTGGGGGGAGGTGGAAGATTTGTGGATTTTGGGTAAGTGGTATAAAAAAGGAACAGATGGAAAAGAAACGTTCAGAAAATTTCTTTCTTTTTTGTTTATTAGACCATCAGTGAACGCTGTATCTAGTAAAAATTTTTAATCTAAAGTATATGATGGTAGTGGATTGTGTTCTAATTTACAGTAGAATGTTGTATCGGACAACAGACGAAGAGCTTCATTCATATAAGTTGTTCTGTCCTGCACTACAATGACTCCACCTTTGTCAGCAGTTCTAATGACTATGGCATTGTTCATCGCTAGTGACTTAAAAGCTTTTCTTTCCGAGGGATTCAAATTATCAGTTGAAAAATTGTACGTGTCTAAAGCTTGAAGGTCATTGTTGACTAGTGTTGAGAATGTCTCTAATGCCGGCCCCCGATGGTAGGAGGGATAAAAGTTTAATTTAGGATGTACATCAACAGAAAGAGCATTGGTGTTAATGTTAAGTGCTGGATCATTAGTAGAGGAAGTGGGAGTAAATAAAAAATGACGCGAAAGGGTGAGTTTCCTGATGAACCTGTTTTAACCTGTTGCCTGTTACTAGAGGTTAGTATTAACTATTCACATCATTTTGTTCTTTTGGTGTTTAGTTTATATGCAATATATTAGTGTCCATTTATGAATAAGTACTTCCCACTCTAATGCTGTTTTTAACGCTGCCTTTTGAATTACCGTTCCGCATTCTATTTTCAACAAACAAAATGTTTATTATGGTTTTGCTATGTGTTTATATATATCTGACCTGTGAGGATGTCATCGAGGCTGTCTGACCCCATTTTGGCGTTGTTTTCATACCAAACCACTGCTGTCAATCACTATTTAAACCAGTGTCGGTTTCCTCACTGTTCTTGACCTGATGAAGACGCCGGTACGGCATTGAAACGCGTAGTCTGAATTAATAAATGGATCTTTAATATAATTCTTTACTGTTCCTTCCTGATGTTATAAGCGCTATATCGTGGTTCTCAATTTTTCGTTTTCCTATCTGTCACAATGCAGTGCAGCTCGCTTGGGAGTGCACCTGTGCATTTGTCTAATTAGAGAGCAGTTTGCCCAAAAACACGCCAACAAACACAAAGGGGAGTGAAATTAACAAAACAGTGCACACGCAATGGAAAGTACTATGTACATACCTGTTTAGGGGCAAACACAGGATTTTTAATGAGGGGTTTCCAATTGTGTTGGTTTCCACAACTGATATTGCAAAATTTCCTTTCTTTCCTGATTTTACTTTCCCAATTTTCTACATGTACTACATCAAGTGAATGAGATAGCACTGCAATACCTCACACATCCAGTATGAACGTGTGCAAGAACAGCCTGAAACCCAATGTAAACAATGAAGAAGCTGCAGCACTAATAGGAGCGTCATGGCCCCCTTCATACAGCTGATCGGCGGCGTTGTCGAGAGTTGGACCGCCACTGATCTAATGTTGATGTCTTATCCTAAAGATAGGCCATGAATTTTTAAATGACGCAGAACAGTACGCCAGTTTTTGGTGGCACTATTAGATATATGCAAAACAATGAGTGACATCACGTCCGTGACGTCTGTATCAACATCGTAAAGTAAAAAAGAGAGACCGCACTCCAAGCAGATGTTGTCAAGCATTGAGCAGCTGAAACGTTGCACTGGTTTTTGCACCGATGGGAGAATAAATCTACCTTTTTTTTTTACAACATCTGCTTGGAGTGCCGCCTCTCTTTTTTTACTTTTCGTTTGGACATTGTGGGATCTACAAGTCGGTTTCCTGGAGTCTGGCACCCATTTGGGCCCTGAAGGCTTATCTTGTTCTGCTGTGCTGCCCATACTCTCTACCTTTGTATCAGCATCGTGCTATAAGCACTAGGATTTACATTATTGAAGAAAATGTGTAAATGATGTCATAAAGATTGGTGATTCACAAATTAATGTAAGAATAGTATAACTGCAGCAGCACTTACTCACAGCAATGGCTGCCTGTGCCTGCCAAATTATTGTAAATCTAACTATTCTCTTCTGCTCACTATGAAACACAGTCACTGACACTTATCCACTATCTACTGTATCTGTCTTCTATGTTTTTCTACATCTTACTCTCTGTCTGATGTCCTCTATCCTCTCTATTTCCCCACAAAGCAGCAGCATATCCTGGTTTGACTGTTTATAGTGGCTGAGTCATCAGTTATTCACACCTATACCCCTCATGATTGGCTGTGCCTGAGTATGGGCTGCTGCAAAGCATTTACTAAAATTCGAAATTGTTAGGAAAATTTAAATAATTCAATTTGTTTAGAATCGATTTGCTCATCTCTAGTCTTAAACTAAAAATTGTGTTTCACGCTGTGTGGCTTGGCACTCCTGGTTGCAATGGTGATTGAGGTCCCCAGCCCTGGTGAAGAACTGCTCATAACACACTATCATGGTCCTTGAGTTCTCAGCTGTACTCAGTATATAGGAATGCATTCACATTTTATAAAATAGCAAAACGCAAATGCCTTAGATAAATTCAGATACAAAGATGCTGATTTATATTTAAAAATAGTTGAAACAAACAAATACATATATTTTTTTTTCTGTAATGCCTATTCTAAGATTCTAGGGTTAAAAATATTTTTCATTGATCATAAGCCGTTTTTATGCTATAAACAGAAATAAGCAATTCTGTCCATTACTGATTTCCCATTCTTACAAGCTTGTTAATGGGAAGATTTGCCCCATGCGTCCTTGTGAAATACAAATCCACAGAGATGAACTGAAAGAGTATTGATTTTTAATCAAGCTGGAAATTTCACCAAAATGCTCTATGCTCTTAAAACTATGAGTTCAGTGAATATAGAATCTATGCGGCTGTAAATAAATTTTCGGGAAATTGAAATTGTTTCCACTTAAAGGTGATGACATTTAACATCAGTTGTCTCTTTTATGTCGAGATTATTTCACATTGCGTGAAGCATCATGGTCCACTATTTGCACTATTTTCATTTCTATTTATAATAAAAACAATCTAATAGTGCAGAATAAATAAAATAATAACATGATATTACCAGGATAAGATAACTAATTACAGAAAGTTCAATGCACTGTACTTCCTGTCTTGCCAAAAGATCAATAGGCAAAGGCAGCTATACCTTCTGCAGAATATAGCGCATCTGCCCAAGTGTAAAACCAAAACGAACAGTGATAACTGTCATGTCCATGGCCGCGGGCCATCAGGCTCACTCACCTCCTGAAGGCTGCAGCCATGGGTCTGCGAGCGCTGGCCCCAGTCTCCTCCTCAGAAGACGCCAGCACTCACTTCCGCTTACCTTGACCGGGTCCCGTAGGGTGCGCGCACGCGCATGCTCGTGCCCGTTCTTAAAGGGCCAGCGCGCGCACCGGAGTTAAATGTCAAAATTAGCTCATGAGTACCCTGGACTATAAGAAGGGCCCAGACCCTTCCTCCCATGCCTGAGCATTTTTGTCGTACCCTAAGTTTGTCTAAGTAAATGGTCTCCTAGTGTTTCCCAGTTCCCCGTTCCTGTACCTGTATCCTGTATCCCGTGCTACCTGGTCAAGTGCCATGCTGAGCTGTAGTCGTGCTGTGCTGTATTCCACGCCTGTCCTGCTACACCACGCCTGACGTCTGCCTGCTGCCTAAGTCCCAGCCGAGCCTGTCATTGCTACTGTCCGAGCTGCCACAGGTACACTATACGAACTATAGACTGTGACCTGCGCCCCGTTGGCCAGCTGCCATACCGTCAAGGCGGTATGGCCCAGTGGGTCCACGCACCCAACGTGACAATAACCAACCATAGTGCTGCATAATAAAGTCAAATAATGCAATAATATCAGATAATTCAGAGAAACAGTTCTGTAAATGGTTACATAAAGGTATAACAAATATTTAGGAACATTTCAACTGCTTATATGCAGTAAATACATATAAGAGCTGATTAGCGACATTAATTAATGTATTATATATCTTCAAGAATCAAAAGTTTGGATTTTTCTTGGAACTTATGGGTTCTAAAATACTTTGGGCCATCATTGGATTGCTTGCAAATTAAAGGGGAATTCTGGACATTTAAAAAATTTTAACAAAGTTTTCAATAGTCTTACCTTACTGATTATTCCCTGCCTCTCTGCAGCCATTTCTTGTGTGTCCATCATGCATGATGATATGCTGCCTATAGTGATGTCATGTGATAACAGCAGTCAATCCATGGATGTGCTATCCAAAATGACATCACTACTGCGGCCAGCAATTGGCCACTATGGAGAAAAGAGGAACACAAGAAGTGACAGGGAATACAGAATTCCGACAGCAGGCAAAACCTGAAAATAAAAAATTTTAGGCCCAAAACAACCTTTAAATAAAACATATTTAACCCCTTGAGTACCCAGCTCATTTTGGCCTTGAGGACCAGACCCATTTTTTCAAATCTGACATGTATCACTTTATGTGGTAATAACTCCGGAATGCTTTTACCTATCCAATTGATTCTGAGATTGTTTTCTCGTGACACATTGGACTTTAGTTTAGTGCAAAAATTTGGTCGATAAATTCATTGCTTATTTGTGAAAAACACCAACATTTAGCGAAAATATGAAGAAATTATGATTTTTCCCATTTTAAATGTATCTGCTTGTAAAACAGATAGTAATACCACACAAAATAGTTACCAATTAACATCTCCCATATGTCTACTTTATGTTTGCATCGTTTTTTGAACATCCTTTTATTTTTCTATGACCTCACAAGGCTTAGAACTTTAGCAGCAATTTCTCATATTTTTAAGAAAATTTCAAAAAGCGATTTTTTCAGGGACGTGTTCAGTTCTGAAGTGGTTTTGTTTGCCCTATATATTAGAAACCCCCTTAAAACACCCCATTTTGAAAACTGCACCCCTCAAAGTATCCAAAACAGCATTCAGAAAGTGTTTCAACCCTTTAGGCGTTTTACAGGAATTGAAGGAAAGTAGAGCTGAAATTTTCAAATTTCATTTTTTTTTACAAAATTCATATGTAATACATTTTCTTCTATACCACAGAAGGTTTTACCTGAGAAACGCAACTCAATATTTATTGCCCAGATTCTGCAGTTTTTAGAAATATCCCACATGTGGCCCTAGTGTGATAATGGACTGAAACACAAGCCTCCGAAGCAAAGGAGCACCTCTTGGATTTTGGGGCCTCCTTTTTTCAGAATATATTTTAGGCACCATGTCAGGTTTGAAGAGGTCTTGTGGTGCCAAAACAGTGGAAACCCCCAAAAGTGACCCCCATTTTTTAAACTACACCCCTCAGGGAATTTATCTAGGGGTATAGTTAGCATTTTGACCCCACAGGTATTTTGCTATATTTTCTGGAGTTAGTCTGTGAAGATGAAAAGAGACTTTTTTTGGGAAAAAACACAGAATTTTCTAATTTTTATAAGGAATAAAGGAGAAAAAGCACCTCAACATTTGTAAAGCAATTTCTCCTGATTACGGAAATACCCCATTATGTGGTAATAAACTGCTGTTTGGACCCATGGCAGGGCTCAGAAGGGACGGAGCACCATTTGGATTTTTACAGCTCAGATTTTGCTGAATTGGTTTCTGGGGGCCATGTCGCATTTGCAGAGTCCCTGAAGTACCAGTACAGTAGAAATTCCCCAGATGTGATCCCAATTTGGAGACTATACCCCAGAAAGAATTAAATTAGAGGTGTAGTGAGCATTTTGAGCCCTCAGGTGTTTTATATATTTTATTAGAATTGGTCCGTGAAAATGAAAACATTTTTTTTTTCCAATAACCTGTAGATTTAGCTCAGAATTTTTCATTTCCACAAGGAATACAGGAGAAAAGACACCCCAAAATGTGTTACACAATTTCTCCTGATTACGGAAATACCCCATATGTGGTTGTAAACGGCTATTTGGACATACGGCAAGGGTCTAAACTGAAAAAGTGCAATTTCGTTTTTGGAGTGGAGATTTTACAAAATTTGTTTTTGACGCCATGTTGCATTGCGCTGAGGTACGAGTACAATGAAAACTCCCGAGAAGTGACCCCATTTAGGAAACTACACCCCTCAAGGAATTCATCTAGAAGTGTAGTGAGCATTTTGACCCCCAAAGGTTTTGCAGAAATTAGTGCACAGTGGATGTTGCAGATTGAAAATTGACATTTTCCACAGATATGCTATTTCAGTGCCCAATGCATTGGGCCCAGCTTGTACCACTGGAGACATACGCCCCATAAATTGTTCAGCGGTTCTCCAGAGTACGGTAATGGATATGTGGTCATAAACCGCTGTTTGGGCGCACTGCCAGGCCCAGAAGGAGCGCCATTTGGCTTTTGGAGCGCAGATTTTGCTTGGTAGTAGTTTTGTTTAGTGTTTTACTGGTGTTTCAGTTTATAATGTGGGGGCATATGTAATCTGTGCGGAGTACATACATTTTTTGCGTGACACACTGTCGTTTTTATTGGTGCCATGTTTGGCTACGCGCGACTTTTTGATCACTTTTTATTCCATTTTTTTGGAAACGTGACCAAAAAAGGAAATTCTGCCATTGTTTTTTATGGTATTTTTTTTACGGTGTTCACCGTGCGGGATAAATAATACGATATTTTTTTAGGTCAGGCCGATACGAACGCGGCGATACCTATTATGTCTAGTTTTTGTCTTTTTTTTCATTTTTTTCTAATTATAAAGGGCTTGATCAGGGAAACAAGGCGATTATTGTTTTTATTATGTAAAACTTGTATTTATTTATTTATCTAAAACTTTTTTTTTTTACTTTTTCTTCACTTTTTATTTTACACATACTAGGGGACTGGAAGATCTGATCTTCTGATCCCCTGCACAATACACTGCACTACTTCTGTATGTACTGATGTAGTGCAGTGTATTGTAACTGTCACTTTCAAACTGACAGTTGAGCCTATTACGTCCTGCCTTGGGCAGGACCTAATAGGCTCCCGTACCTGGCAACCAGGAAGCCGTTGCTAGGCTTCCTGGTTGCCATTGCAACCATCAGAACCCCGCGATTTTTCGCGGGGGGGCAATGGGGTGCAGAGGGAGCCCCCTCCCTCTGTATCAATCACTTAAATGCCGCTGTCGCTATTGACAGCGGCATTTAAGGGGTTAAACTACAGCGATCGGAGAGGACAGTGATCGCTGTAGTTGCAGTGGGATGTCGGCTGTATATTACAGCCGACATCTGACGATGATGGAGCGAGCACAGCTTCTGTGCCCGCTTCATCCTCAGGGCGTTACTATACGCCCATTTTCGGGAAGGGGTTAATAAAAAGTGTTTGTTTTTTTTTTACACCGCTTTCTCTGATCTCCTCACGTATCTCACAGAAGTGAGGAGATCAGAGAAAGTGACAGGAGCTTTCTCCTGCAGACGACGTCACAGACGGCTGTGATTGGTCAGTCTTCAGAGACTGACCAATCACAGCAATCGCCGGCATTGGGGACTGCTAATTGGTCCCCAGGCCGGTAGCAGAGACGGTTAGCTGTCAATGACAGCTGCCGCCGCTGTTCTGTCACTATGTGATTTCACATAGTGACAGTTTATTCCTGCGCCGTAATAGTACGTCGAAGGTACGCTGGAATAAGCGGCCAGCGACGTACTATTACGTCAAAGGTACGCAAGGGGTTAACAAGAGATTAACAAATAAAATGTGCATAATGCAAAACTTCAGAAAAGAGTAATTTTAGAACAGGAAACACATGTATGTTAATGGAACCTATTACCATGATAGGTTAAAGGCTATGAGGATTTTTGTATTGCTCCAATACATCAAAATAAAAGTTAAACAACTTTGCAAATTGTCTCGATTAACCACATCCTACTGTTTTCATGTCTACAGCTCCTATATTTCAGTTTACTTGCATCCATGGCATGTTAGCATTGGGACGTTGTTTGAGGTTGGTTTTTTTCTTGTGTTCCCTATGGTATGTTGTCATCTTTACCAGATTGCTACTCCTTTAGATATATGATCCGCCATATTTTTAATTATATCTAATATCGTTATACCATGTATTGTTATATATTAATAAAGTTATACATTTTCTTACTATCCATGGTATTTACTTTCATACTTTATTGGGAAGTCATGTCCCTTGCGCTTGTGCGCTTGTAGGTTGTTTACAGCTCCTATGCAACCTATGTGTCTCCATGGTTACAGACTACAAACAAACCCTATGTGTAGGCTGATCATGCAGTCATATGTTACACTACTCAATCTGCCCCCTCTTCTAACAGACAGTAGGAGAGGGGAAAGTGAGAGAGGAGTAACAAATGATTGCAGTATCAAACTACACACAGGGTTGTTTTGTAGTCAGTAACCATGAGAACATGTTTTTTTTTGTCTTTAACCCCTTCCCGCCGCAGCCCTTTTTCAGATTTTCATTTTAGTTTTTTCCTCCCCACCTTCCAAAAGCCATAACGTCTTTATTTTTCCGTCGATATAGTACTATCAGGGCTTGATGTTGGCAGAACAAGTTGTAGTTTTTCTTAGCACCATTTATTTTGCCATATAATGTACTAGGAAATGGGAAAAAAAATTATTTTTGGCATAGAAAATGAAAAAAACAGTGATTCCTCCATGGCTTTTTGCGCGCCGTTTTTACGGAATTCACTATGCAATTAATACATCATGTTAATTTTATTCTGTGGGTCAATACGATTACGCCGACACCAAATATATATAGTTTTTTCTATATTTTACTACTTTTACAAGTAAAAACCTAAGTGTAAAAAAGAAAATTTATTTTGTGTCGCCAAATTCCGAGAGCCATAACTTTTTTATTTTTCCGTTGATTATGTGGTATGAGGGCTTATTTTTTGCGGGATAAGCTGTAGTTTTTCATAATACAATTTTGGTGTACATGCGACGGTTTGATCACTTTTTTTTTCATTTTTTGTGGGAGATTAGGTGATCAAAAAATAGAGATTCTGGCGTTTACAATTATTTTATTTTTTTACGGCGTTCACCGTGTGGGTTAAATAATGATATATTGTAATAGTTCAGACTTTTACGGACGCGGCGATACCAATTATGTTTATTTATTTATTTTTTACTATGCTCTAGGGGGAAAATGGGAAAAGGTTTTTTTTTTCAACTATTAATATTTTTTTTTTACAAAAAAAACAACTTTATTTAACTCATTTTTACCTTTTTTATTAGTCCCCCTAGGGGACTTCAACCAGCGATCATTAGATCGCTTGCACGATATACTGCAATACTAATGTATTGCAGTATATCGTGATTCTGACAGGCAACTGTTAAGCCCTGCCGGAGGCAGGGCTTAAAAGGTGTACAAAGATGGCGGACCTGGGGGCCTTTGTTAGGCCCCCAGGCAGCCATAGCAACCATCACCCCCCCCCCCCCCCCCGATTGCATTGCGGGGGTGTGATGAGCTGTTAGAGTGGGACGCCCCCTCTTTCTATCTATTTAAATGCTGCAATCGCTATTGACCAAGGCATTTAATGAGTTAAACGAGCGGGATCGCGCTCGAGCGCGATGCCGCTCGTTACTCTGAAGTGTCGGCAGTAACAAACAGCTTACACCCGTGAGCCCGCTCCATACTTCCCCTACCCGACTTTCGCGTATGGATACGTCAAATGTCGGGAAGGCCTTAAGATATTGCTTTTTCCAGACATCTGACTTGCATTTAAACCTTCTATACTGTGTACATGTGATCTCTTGTTAACTACATAACTTCTAAAACCAATTGGCTATTCCAGTTATGATACAGGGGTGTCTCGGCTAAGCTTTCAATTATTTGTTGTTTAATAATTATTATAGATGTTAATCAATTTGTTAATTTTTTTTGTGTGCATAAATCAGTACCTCATACAAATACATGAAACATTATAATATATGTTAATAAATGTCATCTTCATTCCCGTCCTGCAGCCTGTAGTTCCCCTTTCCCTGTCTTCAGGCTCTCTGCAGAGGCGTAGCTAGGTTCTCCAGCACCCGGGGCAAACATTCAGTTTGGCACCCCCCCAACCTCTTTCCCGACATCTCCTTCCCCCTCCCAATCAATGAGGTGTCATTTTTTTCCCCATTTTTTTGTTATATACAGTGGAGGAAATAAGTATTTGATCCCTTGCTGATTTTGTAAGTTTGCCCACTGTCAAAGTCATGAACAGTCTAGAATTTTTAGGCTAGGTTAATTTTACCAGTGAGAGATAGATTACATAAAAAAAGAAAAAGAAAATCACATTGTCAAAATTATATATATTTATTTGCATTGTGCATAGAGAAATAAGTATTTGATCTCCTACCAACCATTAAGAGTTCAGCCTCCTCCAGACCAGTTACACGCTCCAAATCAACTTGGTGCCTGCATTATAGACAGCTGTCTTGCATGGTCACCTGTATAAAAGACTCCTGTCCACAGACTCAATTAATCAGTCTGACTCTAACCTCTACAACATGGGCAAGACCAAAGAGCTTTCTAAGGATGTCAGGGACAAGATCATAGACCTGCACAAGGCTGGAATGGGCTACAAAACCATAAGTAAGACGCTGGGTGAGAAGGAGACAACTGTTGGTGCAATAGTAAGAAAATGGAAGACATACAAAATAACTGTCAATCGACATCGATCTGGGGCTCCATGCAAAATCTCACCTCGTGGGGTATCCTTGATCCTGAGGAAGGTGAGAGCTCAGCCGAAAACTACACGGGGGGAACTTGTTAATGATCTCAAGGCAGCTGGGACCACAGTCACCAAGAAAACCATTGGTAACACATTACGCCGTAATGGATTAAAATCCTGCAGTGCCCGCAAGGTCCCCCTGCTCAAGAAGGCACATGTACAGGCCCGTCTGAAGTTTGCAAATGAACATCTGGATGATTCTGAGAGTGATTGGGAGAAGGTGCTGTGGTCAGATGAGACTAAAATTGAGCTCTTTGGCATTAACTCAACTCGCCGTTTTTGGAGGAAGAGAAATGCTGCCTATGACCCAAAGAACACCGACTCCACTGTCAAGCATGGAGGTGGAAACATTATGTTTTAGGGGTGTTTCTCTGCTAAGGGCACAGGACTACTTCACCGCATCAATGGGAGAATGGATGGAGCCATGTACCGTCAAATCCTGAGTGACAACCTCCTTCCCTCCACAGGACATTAAAAATGGCTCGTGGCTGGGTCTTCCAGCACGACAATGACCCGAAACATACAGCCAAGGCAACAAAGGAGTGGCACAAAAAGAAGCACATTAAGGTCATGGAGTGGCCTAGCCAGTCTCCAGACCTTAATCCCATCGAAAACTTATGGAGGGAGCTGAAGATCCGAGTTGCCAAGCGACAGCCTCAAAATCGTAATGATTTACACATGATCTGCAAAGAGGAGTGGGCCAAAATTCCATCTAACATGTGTGCAAACCTCATCATCAACTACAAAAAGCGTCTGACTACTGTGCTTGCCAACAAGGGTTTTGCCACCAAGTATTAAGTCTTGTTTGCCAAAGGGATCAAATACTTATTTCTCTGTGCACAATGCAAATAAATATATATAATTTTGACAATGTGATTTTCTTTTTTTTTTTTTATATCATCTATCTCTCACTGGTAAAATTAACCTAGCCTAAAAATTCTAGACTGTTCATGTCTTTGACAGTGGGCAAACTTACAAAATCAGCAAGGGATCAAATACTTATTTCCTTCACTGTAACTCGAGCATAAAGCCATTTGTACATTTTACAAGCAATATAGTTCTATATCCAACACCAGAACAAAGCTCATTATATGTATAAAACAACAGAACAAAGCTTTTTACATATATACAACACCAGAACCAAGCTCATTACATATATACAACACCAGATCCAAGCTCAGAACATAAATACAACACCAGAACAAAACTCATTACATATATACAGCACCAGAACAAGCTCATTACATATATATAGCACCAGAACAAAGCTCAGGGCATATATACAGTATCAGAACCAAGATCAGTACATATATAAAGTGCCAGAACCAAGCTCAGTACATATATAAAGTGCCAGAACAAAGATCAATACATATATACAGCACCAGAACCAAGCTCAATACATATATACAGCATAAGAACAAAGCTTAGTACATATATACAACACCAGCACAAATACAGCTTAATTTAGTGCAACCTCTCCCGTATAGGTTTACACTAAATTGTATACAGCTCCCAGCTTGGCCCAAACAATGGTAAGGATATGCTGGGAGATGCTGTTTCACAAAAAAAATATAACCTATCATCTCGCTGCAGATCATACAGTGACTACAGTGCTGATTAGGGGCAGAATGAACATTTACATTAAGTGGCTCACAGGTGACGATCTCAGATTCTAGTTGTTCTATTTCCCTTTTCTTCTCCATCTGGTCCAGACCACTATGATGACTTCTCCCGGGCACAGTCCATTTCTGCAGTTTGTATTTTATGTTCCTCAGATGTCTTCAGCTTCTCACTTTTCAAACATTGCTGCACCTATAAACAAAGATAAAGTTCTCGTGGCGCCAGACACTGTGCCCCTAAATATAATAGCACCATACACTGTACCTCTAATTATAATAGCACCATACACTGTGTTCCTGATTACAATAGCACCATACACTGCACCTCAACTTATAATAGCACCATACACTGTGTCACACACACACACACAAACACACACACACACACACACCGTGCCCCCTGTAGATAGTGCCCCATTGATCCCCCTGTAGATAGTGCCCTACATAGATCCCCCTGTAGGTATTGTCCCACATATATCCATCCCTGTAGATAGTGCCCACATATGGCCACCCCTGTAGATTGTGCCTTACATATAGCCCCCTTGTATATAGTGCCCCACATATAGCTCCCCCTCTAGCGCTCCACATATAGCCCACCCCTGTATATAGTGCCTCACATATAGATTCTCCTATAATGCTCCACATATAGCCCACCCCTGTATATGGCCCAGCCCTGTATATAGTGTCTCACATATAGATCCCCTTATAATGCTCCACATATTGCCCACCCCTTCATATACCCCCCTGTAGATAGAGCCGACCTCTGTAGATAAAGTCCCCCTGTAGATAATGTCACTCATATTTTTATTAGGAGAAAAAAATATAACTTTACATACTCACCTTAATCATGTTCCCTCGCCGTCCAGTGTCCATGCAGACCTGCTCTCTTCTGAGCAGGTCTGCTGGGGTTGAATGCCGCAAGCGGCGCAATGACGTGATCGCACCGCTTGCGTCATTGAAAGGCGCCTATTTGACAGAGAAAGTAATTCTGCCGCTTGCGTCTATGAAAGGCGCTGATTTGGAGGCCACTATGACTTGCCCTGTCAATCAGCAGCTTTCAACGACGCAAGTGGCGCAAAGAAGTAATTGCGCCGCTTAAGTCGTTGAAAGGCACTGAATGGCCGGGCACGGAACGTACCCGGCCATTCATCGCCTATAGTGCAGGAGGGGGTGGTGGCGGCGTCTGATTTCAGTGGCGCCGCCGCCCCCTCAGAGAGGCAGCAGGCCACTGTCATGAACGGTGCGGCCCTGGCAACCCCCACCTTCCCTCTTCGTTGCGCCCGGGGCACATGCCCCGCCTGCCCATCCTAGCTACGCCCCTGCTCTCTGTAAATATTTCTAAACCACATCAGTCGCCAAAAAACCCATCTTGTGTAAAATAGTAAATACTAGATAGTGAGGAGGAAGACGCTGCAGCAGGATTTTTTTCCACAGTGTATGTGTGCTGTGACAGGGAAGGATAATTTTATTTTTACTCTGCCTCAAACTGTGTGTTACTGAATGCGGGGATGAGTGAAGCGTGGGGAGCAACGGAGGCAGCAAATTGGTTCAGACCACACAGCACAGCTCTGATATCACATCAGGAAGAGTGTACTCCATCTGCAGACATGAAGAGAGCAAATAAACATTTATAGAAATGATGGAAAAGGGAGGAAAATACTCAAAATCCGCAGGTTATATGCAACATTTCTGCATCTGCCCGAAGAAAGACTGTGATTTTTGTTTGGTAATGATACGTACGCTTTAAAGACAAAATAAATACATTTGTCCAATTGAATTTCTGTGTCTTAAAATATAATATTTTAACCCCTTGATGCCGCAGCCAGTTTTGTTTTTTTCATTTTTGTGTCCCAGCCTTTTTTTATTTTTTCATCGACATAGCCGTATGAGGGCATGTTTTTTGCAGGCGTTATATTTTGTAATGGCTCCATACAATGTACCATTGTTTTACTTCTTTTACAAAATAAAAACAATGTGTAAAAAAAAGAGTTTGCTTTGTGTTGCCATATTTTAAGACCCATAACTTTATTTTTTTTATGGGCGATAGAGAAATGTGAAGGGCTTATTTTTTTTGAAGAGTGAGCTGTAGCTTTTATCGTTACCATCTCAATCCTGTCGCAGAGGGAATGATGGGGTGACAGAGGCCAAATTCTCTATTGCAAACACATGTAAGCAACAAATACAATTATTATTACTAATTATACAAAAAATAATTCATAGACATAAGCAAACATTGAATATATGGATTATTTTAAATTGCACTACTGCTATGTTTACTGTGCTTATAAATGTAAGGTTCTTAGCGCACATTTCGATCAAATTGTGGGAGCTCACCTAGCACGACAAGGCAACCTCTTCTAACCTAAACAGACACCTCTCTAATCCTAGGCCTAAATAATAAACTCAGGGTAGTTGGGAACCAGCTCGGTTTCAATTCAAAACAGCCTTAAAAACTGGCAGTTGGGCTCACACAATTTGATCATAATGTGTACTAAGAACCTCACATTTACAAGTATAATAAACAAAGCAGTAAGGCGATTATGCGTATGTCTTAGCACTCGCAGAGCACTGTTGCTATTAATCAGGGCCGGCCTTAGGGTAGATGGCGCCCCGTGCGAAATTATCTTTCGGCGCCCCACGCCATTATAAAAAATGCCCCATAAAAAAGCATAATTCCTCCCCACAGTATAATGCCCTATATAGTGCCCCCACACAGTGTAATGCCCCTTTAGTGCCCCACACACAGTATAATAATAATATTTAATAATGTAATATATTATAATGCCTTCAAGGACACAGTATTTTTTCCTCTAATTGTGCCCACAGAGTGTTATGCCCCCTAAGTGCCACGCACATTATATTGCCCCCTGTAGTGCCCCTACACAGTATGATGTCCTCCACAGAGTATAATGCCCCCACAGCCCGCCTAGTAGAAAGTGCTCCCTGTAGACAGTGCCATAATCCCCCACCTCCTCCTTGTAGACAGTGCCATACAGCCCCCATCTGCCCCTTGTAGTGCCATACAGCCCCCCATCTGCCCCTTGTAGTGTCATACAGCCCCACCTCTCTCTTGTACACAGTGCCCCCCACCGCCCCCTTGTAGACAGTGTCATACAGCACCCACCTCTCCAATGTAGAAAGTGACATACAGCCCCCACCTCCCCCTTGTAGAAAGTGCCATACTGCCCCCCACCTCCACCTGACAGGATCCTTGCGTAGGCCGGCTTGATCCAGAGATGTCATCACGCCGACTGCGCAGGGATCCTGTCCCTGCACCTCATAGGCTGCAGGCGCCTCTGTAGCCTGCTACAGAGTTTCCCAACCTTTTCGGACTTGAGCCACCCCTGGAAAAAAATAATTCCTCAGGGCCCCCCTACCAAAAATTGTTTCGAGAAAGACAGAAAATAGCTTAAAATAAGCACTACATTCTTAGGGTATGTTCACACAGCGTTTTTTGTAAGGCAGAAAAAATCTGCTTTTGAATTGACAGCGTTATTTGATGGGGTTTTTTTAGCGTTTTTTTTAAGCCGTTGAAGCGAATGCAAAAGACGCAGCAAAAAAATCTCCAAACGAGCACCACAGCTATTTTCTTCCTACTATTAATTTCAATTGGAGGTCAGAGGTGGAAACCACTTGAAGACCATCAGCCCCCCACTCACAGTAAAATAACCATCAGTCCCCCCATTCACAGTAAGGCTGGGTTCGCACACACTATTTACGGACGTAATTCGGGCGTTTTAGCCCCGAATTACGTCCAAAAATGCGGCTCAAAAGCGTCGGCAAACATCTGCCCATTCATTTGAATGGGTCTTACGATATTCTGTGCCGACGGTCATTTTTTTTACGCGCCGCTGTCAAAAGACGGCGTGTAAAAGAGACGCACCCGCGTCAAAGAAAAGCCTGTCACTTCTTGAGACGTAATTGGAGCCGTTTTCCCTTGACTCCATGGAAAAACAGCTCCAATTACGTCCGTAATGGACGCAGCGAAAAGCGCCTGCACATGCCATTACGTCTGAAATTCCGGAGCCGTTTTCTCCTGAAAACAGCTCTGTAATTTCAGCCGTAACGGAGGCTGCCGTGTGAACATACCCTAAAATGACCATTAGCCCGTCCACTCACAGTAAAATGACCATTAGCCCCCCACTCACAGTAAAACTACCATCAGCCCCCCACTCACAGTAAAATGACCATCAGCCCGCCACTCACAGATGCCCCCTGTAGATAGTACCACACAGCCCCCTGTAGATAGTGTCAGACAGCCCCCTTGTAGGTCGTGCCACACAGTCCCCTTGTAGGTCGTGCTACACAGCCCCCTTGCTGCACAGCCCCCTTGTAGGTCGTGCCACACAGCCCTCTTGTAGGTCGGGCCACACAGCCCCCTTGTAGGTCGTACCACAGTCCCCTGTAGATAGTGTCACACAGCCCCCTGTAGGTAGTGCCACAAGGCCCCCTTGTAGGTCGTGCCACACAGCCCTCTTGTAGGTCGTGCCACACAGCCCTCTTGTAGGTCGTGCCACACAGCCCCCTGTAGGTCGTGCCACACAGCCCCCTGTAGGTCATGCCACACAGGCCCCTATTGGTCGTGCAACACAGCCCCTTTGTAGCTAGTAGGGATGTCACGATACCTGAATTTGGACTTCGATACCGATACTTCGTGTAGTATTGCAATTTCGATACCAAGACGATACTTTGCCAACAGTAATTAAAAAAAAGTTCTTCCATTTTCCGATGTGAGGCACGTGGTGTGATGAATTTAACCTCCATGTGCCTCAAATTAATAGTAATTAACCCCATCATGTTTCTCAGTCATAATGGGTTAATGTGTGAGGTACATGATGGGGTTAATTACTATTAATTTGAGGCACATGAAGGTTAAATTCATCACACTTCAGGCCTCACATTAATAAGTGAAAAGTTTTTTTTTATTCTTTTTTTACAGCGTACACATCATAAATGACGCAAAAAAATTGTTGTGCAGGTTATTACGGCCGCGCCAATACCGAATGTGTGTATATTTTATGTATTGAGACTTATTTTAAGGTTTATTGTAAAAAAAAGGTGTATGTGTATTTTTGAAAATTTAACATTACTTTATGTTTTTACTTTATTTTTAAACTTTAATATACTGGCATATATCAGATATATGCCAGTACATTAGCCTGTGTATGTATAGTACACAGGCAGTTGTTAGGACATACCTAAGAATGCCCTAACAACAGGAAATATGGTAAGACGGCCCTGGGGTCCTTCAATGGATCCTGGGCTGTCTGCCCATATATGGTATGGCCCTCAATCGCGTCACAGGAATTCCCTGTGATGCGATCCAAGGGTAATCCCACCTCGTCACTTTCCCCTGTATGCTGCAGTCAGCTTTGATCGCAGCATTCAGGAGAATAGCGGCGGAGATGAGCGGTTTCTGTGATCTCCGCCGTTATAGAGCGGGGCTGCGGCTGTGTAATACAGTCATTGCCCCGCTCCTGACAGAAGTGCGTGTGCGGTCAGCATGAGGTAATGCGGCCGGCGCTGCACTAATGAGACAGACACCGAAGACAGAACACTGGGGTGTTTTGCAGTATGTCCGCCATGTTCTGTTTTCAGTGCCTCCGCTCATTAGTGCAGCGCTGGCCGCATCGCATCATCCTTGCGGCGCGCTTTTGTCAGGACTCAGGAGCGGGGCAATGGCTGTATTACACAGCCGCAGCCACGCTCTCATTCATCATGTATTACTATACTTACAGGTGTTGCTCGAACCATTTGGGGATGCACAGTATCGAAGTTTCGATGCATTGTGCATCCCTAGTAAGTAGTGCCACAAATCCCTCCCTTGCCGCACAGCCCCCTTGTAGGTAGTGCCACACAGATCCCTTATAGTGCCACACACCCTTGTAGGTAGTGCCACACAGATCCCTTGTAGTGCCACACACACCCTTGTAGGTAGTGCCACACAGCCCCCGTGTAGGTAGCACTCCCTTCCTGTAGATAGCGCCACTGTAGCTCCCTGTGGCTGGGGATTCCGCTCCTTGACGGAGTGCTTGATGTCTCTCTACATATTTGAACAGTGACATCGGGCAACTAACTCCTGAAGCGGAATCCCTGTCCTCAGCATTGCAGACGCTGTGACCGGGGATTCCACTCCAGGAGAAGCCCCTGACGTCTCTGTCCATTTAGTCGGGGGTGCCATCTACAGGGGTTCTGCAAAAAAATCTCCTCCTCCTCCTCACATCCACTTCGCGCTATGAGGAGGAGGAGGAGGAGAGAAAGCACGTCCGTGGCAGTTGTCCAGAGGAGTGTCGCGGCACCCCTGGAGGTTTCTCATGGGAACCTCATGCTGGGAACCACCAGCCTAGTAGATCACAGAGCAGGGAGATACCTCCCTGCTCTGCTATAGTGTTGAATAGTATATGCGTCCTTAGCAGGGCCGTATTTACATCTCACGCTGCCCTAGGCACTAAGCCTGAATAGACCCCCATTACAGGCCTATTTAGTTTAGCCAATTATCATGATTCGCCAGTTTCTGACCAATTATAATGATATTTGGTCAGTGTTAACAAAGGAGAAGATCAATTAAAAAAAGGTAATACACCCGGCCGTAGTCATAGCGATGCATATTCTGTTCTGAGCGTAGCCCGGCCTCCAGGGATGACGATGCATCCCATGTGACAGCTGCAGCCAATCAAAGGCCAATCAAAGGCTGCAGCGGTCACATGGACTACAGCGTCATCGCAGGAGGCCGGGCTACGCTCAGAGAGAGAGGGACTACGGCCGGGAGTATTAGCTTTTTTTTAAATTTATTTCTGCAGTCTTTCCGCCAAAAAAACTGCACCAAAATTTGGTGCTGTTTTTCAGGTGAAATTCACTGCGGTTCTCAGGACGTATACACTAAGTAGTTTTACGTATCCGCCCTGTGTGTTCCTACCCTTATAATTAAGTTGCTCTCCCCACAAATATTATCACTAAGGGCTTATTCAGACGAATGGGATATACGTCCGTGCAACGCGCGTGATTTTCACGCGCGTCGCACGGACCTATATTAGTGTATGGGGCCGTGCAGACATGTGCGTGATTTTTACGCAGCGTTGGTCCTCTGCGTAAAAGTCACGACATGTCCGTTCTTTGAGCGTTTTTCGCGCATCACGCACCCATTGAAGTCAATGGGTGCGTGAAAACCACGCATGCCACACGGAAGCACTTCCATGCGAACAGCGTGATTCACGCACCAGCTGTCAAAAGGATGAATGAAAACAGAAAAGCACCACGTGCTACAAACATTCAAATGGAGTGTCATAATGATGGCGGCTGCGCGAAAATCACGCAGCTGCGCATCATACGGGGCTGACACACGCAGCTGTCAAATGCATTTTGCGCAGGCAAAACGCCGCGTTTTTTGCGTGCGCAAAAGGCACACGCTCGTGTGAATACAGCCTAAGAGTAAGGCCACACAGAGCGGCCCTGACACGGTCGCAATGCAGCTAACAACCACGCCGGCACCATGTAGGAGCGGCTGTCCAATACCTCGTTAAGGGGTATTCCGGTTACATTCGCATGCGCACTGCCGCTCCATTCATTCTCTATGGGAGCGCCGAAGATAGCCGAGTGCAGTGTTCTGCTTTTTCCGGCGCTCCCAAAGAGAATGGATAGGAGGTAAGTTGTTGTAATTTGCAAAATCGTGCGTCCATAAAGGGTGTATTAATTCATGGCCGCACGATTTTGCAGATAAAGGGACGGTTTACCAGCGTTAACGTGTGGTCATGAATTATGAACCCTTTATGGACGCACGATTTTGCAAACTACAACAACTTACCTCCTATTCATTCTCTATGGGAGCGCCGGAAAAAGCAGAACACTGCACTCGGCTATCTTCGGCGCTCCCATAGAGAATGAATGGAGCGGCAGTGCGCACGCGAGTGTAACCGGAATACCCCTTAACGGGGTATTTGACAGCCGCTCCTACATAGTGCCAGCGCGGTTGTTGGCCGCGTTGCGACAGTGTGAGGGCCGCTCCGTGTGGCCGTACCCTAAAGAATCCTTTCTCCCCATACATAACGCTAAGTTCCCCTCCCCCATGATTCATAATAAGCTCCTACACCACAAAATAAACTATACAGAAGTCCCCCTCCCCACAAAATACATGTATAAAGAATCCCCCCACACTCCTATAGCACTTAGAGCAATGTCCCCTCCCCCACAAAATCGATCTGTAAAAAATACACACAAAGTACCTCTAACCTAGTCTCCCCTCCCCCACAAAATCGATCTTTTAAAAAAAAAAAAACATCCTGTTACACATCACATAAAGCCCCCTCTCTCCCCCTCCCTCACACAGCACATAAATAAACATAAATTAACCCCTTAGTGACCAACAGTACGCCTTTTTACGTTCCTCACTAATGGGCTTTAGGCTAATGCGACGCCTTTTAACGTGATCGCATTAGCCTAAAGTATCGCCGAAATTAAAGATTGGGGCTCCGTTCTCTCAGCTACCGGAGGTAGCTGAGAGTTCGGGGCAACGACCAGAGACCATAACGAGTGGTCTCTGGTCACGTGATCGCCGTGAATCGCTATTTCACGGCGATCACGCTAAACCGGCAGATAATCGCCATTTCTCTCTCCTCTCATGGAATAACTCCTTAGAGAGGAGAGAGAACGGGTAAATAGTGCGTCCCCCCCCCTCCCACGTCCGATCCCCCCCCCGTCCGATTCCCCTTCATGTCCGATTCCCCCCCCCGGTCCGATCCCCCCCCCACGGTCCGATTCCCCCCCCCAAAATGGCGCCCGGGTGCGCTTTGCATGTCTTACCTGTGTCGTCATCTGGCACAGCAACAATCAGGGACCGTTGTGACTGGTCCCTGATCAGGTGATCTCTGTGATAAAACCTATCACAGAGATCACTGACAGTTATTTTCAAAACACAGCCAGGACATGGGCTGTGTTTCTCTCTCCTCCCATTGTAGTTGTTCTGAGAGGAGAGAGAAATCAGTCTAAGTCCTGTGCTGTGAAGAAAGAAAGTGATAAAAAATCATAGTTCTTATACATACATATATATATATATATATAATAAATCAAATCTATATTAGCGTCAGCGCTAGTTTAGCGTTAGTGCTAGTTTACCGTTAGTTCTAGTTTAGCGTTAGTGCTAGTTTAGCGTTAGTTTAGCGTTACTTTAGGGTTAGGGCTAGTTTAGCGTTCGTGTTTAGGGCCGTTTAGAATTAATTTTACGTCTGTTATATAAAAAAATATATATATTAAAAAAAAATATATATAAAAAAAAATAATAATAATTTGTGTCGTTTTTAGGATTTTAGGTTTACTTTAGGGTTAGGACTTATAGGGTATATATATATACATACACATCTATAAATATGTCTCAGCGTATGTACAGCGCGGAGCAAGCCTACGCCTTGCTATGTTCCGACACTTCTGAAAGCGAAACAGACACCGCTTCAGAATTTGTTCCAGACAGTGACAGTGACGATTCTAATTCCACCGCTGAACCCCATAGTCCTATGGTGGTGGATACGTCAGTCGCTGTAGGGTGTCAGGTGTCAAGTGCAGGGCCGAGTGTTGCAGTCCCTCCCGTGATGTGGGATCCTGCACTATCATTTTCCCCCCAAGTACCCCAATTTGAAGCGACCCCAGGAATTAGTGTCGACGTCCAAAATTTTACCCCCTATAATTTTTTTAATTTATTTATATGTGATACGGTCCTAGACTTGATAGTCCAGCAGACTAATCTGTATGCTAGGCAGTTTGTTCTACAAAAGCCTGCGTCTATGTACTCCAGAATGTGGAGCCCCACAAGTGTCCCAGAAATAAAAAAAAATTTAGGCATTACCCTCAATATGGGTTTGGTTAAAAAACCCTCTGTCCGGTCCTACTGGACTTGTAGTGCTGTCCACGCTACCCCTGTATTTGCAGCAGTGATGTCCAGAAACCGCTATGAGGCCCTAATGCGATTCATGCATTTTACTGATAATTCCCAAGTCCCCCCAAGAAGTGACCCAGCCTATGATCGGCTTAATAAATTAAGGCCATTAATCACCCTTCTAAGTGATTTATTTCTAAAGTTGTACACCCCTGACAAAAATTTGTCAGTAGATGAATCGCTCATGAGCTTCAAAGGGCGTCTTTCCTTTCGTCAATTCATCCCTTCCAAACGAGCCAGATATGGGGTGAAATTGTACAAAGTGTGCGAGAGCACAACGGGTTACACCTGCGGTTTCAAAATCTATGAAGGCAGGGACTGCCAAATTTATACCCCAGGCTGCCCAGAAACTATTGGCACCTCTGGCAAAATTGTGTGGAACCTAATGGAGCCATTTCTGCACAAGGGGTACCACGTCTATACAGACAATTTTTATACCAGCGTTGCCCTTTATAAAGCCCTCCATGCTGCAAATACAGGGGCCTGTGGGACAGTACGGAAGAACAGAGTGGGACTCCCACAACAGTTGGTGTCCAGGCGTTTGGGAAAAGGAACATCCATGGCGCTTGCAAGTCAGGAATTGCTTGCAGTGAAGTGGGCCGACAAGAAGGATGTCTACATGCTGTCCACCGTACACACGGACACCACTGTGGCAATTACGGAGAGGGGGGCTACCACTGCAAAGCAGAAACCTGTCTGTGTAACGGACTACAACAAATTTATGGGGGGTGTAGACCTTTCCGACCAGGTGCTTCAGCCTTACTTGGTGAAGCGCAAAAATAAGGCCTGGTACAAAAAGGTAGCAATCTACCTCATCCAGGTTGCTACCTATAACAGTTTTGTTATTTTCAAAAAAGCCCAAGGAACGCTCACTTTCCTTCAATTTCAGGAGAAGGTCATTGAGCATCTCCTTTTTGAGTCCACTATACCGGCACAATCCTGCGAATCTGAGGATGTGTGCAGGCTTTCAGAGTGCCAATTTTTACACCCTACTCCCTCCACTGAGACCCAAAAATATCCCCAAAAAAGGTGTCGTGTATGTAGCAAGAATAGCAGGAGGAGGGATACCCGCTTTTATTGCCCCATGTGTCCATCAAAACCAGCCCTTTGTAACTACCCCTGTTTCTAAACCTTTCACACGGTTGCAAATTACTAGAATTTAACACACAAAAACAAAAATGGGTTGGGGGCCTTTTTAGGGAGTCAATTTCTTTATATTTTCTTTTTAGTTCGTGGGCTTTCCAAGTAGGGATTATTTCTTGTGGGAGAGGTTGTAGAGCACATTTTTTTCAGACCGTGAAACTAATTTTACCCCTTATGATTTTTTTTATTTATTTGTGGGTGATCAAGTGCTGGAATTAATTGTCCAGTACAAAATCCCACATCCACAATTTTTTTATTTTGACTGTTCTTATGATTATGTCCTGCCACATACAGCTGTTACATTCCTAATTCTGTACCGTGATACGGGCATGATCTTTTTTTTTATTTGGAGGATCTCTAATAATTGAGCTGTTCCTTATCAATACACCATGGGCTTTGTTACGGTTCTTCTGGAAATACTGACATCATTTTGGGGATTAGTGATCCTTTACTGTTCCTATAGATGGTTTTGGACACTGTCCTTTTATATATTCTGTAGGTGATTGGTTGTTTTGTGCACATAGCGGTTCCTACCTTGCCGGGCAGGGGCCTGTTATGGTGTACCGCGTCACTTGGCACATTCGTCCCTCATAAGGATTGATGGAGCTAAAGAGACGTTGTACAACCAGTCACTGAAAAAAAAAACCTTGTCTTGACAGCCCTGCAGGTGTTCTTCTATCTAGTGAACAGACTCGAGTTTGCAACATAGTTGGATACATTTTCCCACATTTGTTTGAAGATATTGCCCGTCACTCCAGTACAGTTTATTTTTTCCTCTCTGACTGATTTTATATTAGGACAGAATTCTGTCCACAATGACATCATAATGGCACCAACTGCTTCTTCAGCAAGACATAGTCATAAGTACAGGCAAATACGTCTATAGCGACATGTATCCGTTATGAATACACGGCTTCACTTCTATTCTGTGCCGCACAAATTTATTAATGTGGCATATTTCTAACAAAATAACCTTCTACCACGTCTCCTCTATTTCATGTGGAAACGTAATAAAAGCTTGAAGAAAACATTATATACCCATAGTGTCTGAAATGATACCCATTATTTCCTCCTTTAAAAAAATTTTGGTCCGCATGCCCACTACACCACTACATGAATACCTTTAGGGGTTTAGTTTTTAAAATGGGGTCATTTCTGCGTGTTTTTTTTTTTTTGTTCAGGCAGCTCAATGCCTCTAAATGCATGATATGGGGCCTAGAATTTATTCAATTGTGCCCTGAAAGCCAAAGGGTGCTCCCTCTCTTTTTGGCCCAGCCACACGTCTAATAAGCAGATTGGGGCAACAATGAGAGTATTTTTGAAAACAGGAGAAACGGGGTGATAGATTTTGGGGTGTGTTTCTTCATTTTCATGTTCGCTTTACAAAGAAATCGGTCTTCAAAGTGATACTTTTATATAAAAAGTGTTTTGTTTTTTTAATTTCACCAGCTATGCATTAAATTTAGCAAAAAACTGTGGGGTCAAAATACTCACTACACCCCTAGATAAATACCTTAAGGGGTCTAGTTTTCTAAATGGGGTCGTTTATGGGGAGTTTCTATCGTTCTGGTAGTACAAAACCTCTCCAAATGTACAGTGGGGCCTAAAACATTTTCAAGCAAAATAGGAGTCCTGAAAGCCTCCGGGTGCTCCCTTTCTTTCGGGCCCTGCTGTGTGTCCAGGCAACACATTAGGGTCACAATGGGGGTATTTTTGAAAACAGGAGAAACAGGGTGATAGATTTTGGGGTGTGTTTCTTCATTCTTATGGTCGCTTTACACAGAAATCGGTCTTCAAAGTAATACTTTTATGAAAAAAGTGATTTTTTATTTTTTTTCACCTGCTAAGCATTAAATTTAGCAAAAAACTGTGGGGTCAAAATACTCACTACACCCCTAGATAAATACCTTAAGGGGTCTAGTTTTCTAAATGGGGTCGTTTATGGGGAGCTTCTATCGTTCTGGTAGTTCAAAACCTCTCCAAATGTACAGTGGGGCCTAAAACATTTTCAAGCAAAATAGGAGTCCTGAAACCTCCGGGTGCTCCCTTTCTTTCGGGCCCTGCTGTGTGTCCAGGCAACACATTAGGGTCACAATGGGGGCATTTTTGAAAACAGGAGAAACAGGGTGATAGATTTTGGCGTATGTTTCTTCATTCTTATGGTCGCTTTACACAGAAATCGGTCTTCAAATTGATACTTTTATGAAAAAAGTGATTTTTTATTTTTTTTCACCTGCTATGCATTAAATTTAGCAAAAAACTGTGGGGTCAAAATACTCACTACACCCCTAGATAAATACCTTAAGGGGTCTAGTTTTCTAAATGGGGTCGTTTATGGGGAGTTTCTATCGTTCTGGTAGTTCAAAACCTCTCCAAATGTACAGTGGGGCCTAAAACATTTTCAAGCAAAATAGGAGTCCTGAAAGCCTCCGGGTGCTCCCTTTCTTTCGGGCCCTGCTGTGTGTCCAGGCAACACATTAGGGTCACAATGGGGGCATTTTTGAAAACAGGAGAAACAGGGTGATAGATTTTGGGGTGTGTTTCTTCATTCTTATGGTCGCTTTACACAGAAATCGGTCTTCAAAGTGATACTTTTATGAAAAATGTTATTTTTTATTTTTTTTCACCTTCTATGCATTAAATTTAGCAAAAAACTGTCGGGTCAAAATACTCACTACACCCCTAGATAAATACCTTAAGGGGTCTAGTTTTCTAAATGGGGTCGTTTATGGGGAGTTTCTATCGTTCTGGTAGTTCAAAACCTCTCCAAATGTACAGTGGGGCCTAAAACATTTTCAAGCAAAATATGAGTCCTGAAAGCCTCCGGGTGCTCCCTTTCGGGCCCTGTCGTGTGTCCAGGCAACACATTAGGGTCACAATGGGGGCATTTTTGAAAACAGGAGAAACAGGGTGATAGATTTTTGGGTGTTTTTCTTCATTCTCATGGTCGCTTTACAAAGAAATCGGTCTTCAAAGTGATACTTTTATGAAAAAAGTTAAATTATATTTTTTTATGCCTGCTTTGCATGAATTCTTACAAAAAAACTGTGGGGTCAAAATACTTACAACACCCCTTAATAAATACCTTAAGGGGTCTAGTTTTCAAAATGGGGTCACTTGTGGGGGTTTCCACCATTCTGACACCTATGAGCCTCTGAAAACCTGGCTTGGTGCAGGAAAACAAAATGTACTACAAAATTTATAAAATTATTACTTAACTTGTAAGTCTTCTAAATTGCTCAAAAATTATTATTTTTTTTCAAAAGTGCTGCCAAAATAGAGTAAAGAGATGGAAATATATATTTAATAAAAAAAATTGTACAGTATGTGTGTACATATGTCACATATTGCAGTTAAAAATAGGGAAAAATGGGGTTAAGCTAAAGCTGCTGCACTTACCTGACTCTGGAGCTCCGTGGAGGAGTCTTCACTGTGGCAGCAAGCACAGCAGGAAGGAGCTGCGTGAGGTGCTGAGTGTGTGTGAGTACAGGCTGTGCCGATTGGTGGAGCAGACAGAAGCACCTGCTGCTGCTCCTCCAATCAGCGCTCACTTCACGCAGCAGTGCAGAGGGAGGAACATTTCTCCTCTCTTCTGCTCGTACCCACTGGCGCCCCCCTTACAGCATGGCGGCCGGCGCCCTGTGCGACCGCACGTGTCGAACATAGCTAAGGCCGGCCATGCAGGTAAGTGCAGCAGCTTTAGCTTAATTTATGTTTATTTATGTGCTGTGTGAGGGAGGGGGAGAGAGGGGGCTTTATGTGATGTGTAACAGGATGTTTTTTTTTTTAAAAGATCAATTTTGTGGGGGAGGGGAGACTAGGTTAGAGGTACTTTGTGTGTATTTTTTACAGATCGATTTTGTGGGGGAGGGGACATTGCTCTAAGTGCTATAGGAGTGTGGGGGATTCTTTATAAATGTATTTTGTGGGGAGGGGGACTTCTGTATAGTTTATTTTGTGGTGTAGGAGCTTATTATGAATCATGGGGGAGGGGAACTTAGCGTTATGTATGGGGAGAAAGGATTCTTTAGGGTACGGCCACACGGAGCGGCCCTCACACTGTCGCAACGCGGCCAACAACCGCGCTGGCACTATGTAGGAGCGGCTGTCAAATACCTCGTTAAGGGGTATTCCGGTTACACTCGCGTGCGCACTGCCGCTCCATTCATTCTCTATGGGAGCGCCGAAGATAGCCGAGTGCAGTGTTCTGCTTTTTCTGGCGCTCCCATAGAGAATGAATAGGAGGTAAGTTGTTGTAGTTTGCAAAATCGTGCGTCCATAAAGGGTATATTAATTCATGACCGCACGTTAACGCTGGTAAACCGTCCCTTTATCTGCAAAATCGTGCGGCCATGAATTAATACACCCTTTATGGACGCACGATTTTGCAAATTACAACAACTTACCTCCTATCCATTCTCTATGGGAGCGCCGGAAAAAGCAGAACACCGCACTCGGCTATCTTCGGCGCTCCCATAGAGAATGAATGGAGCGGCAGTGCGCATGCGAATGTAACCGGAATACCCCTTAACGAGGTATTGGACAGCCGCTCCTACATGGTGCCGGCGTGGTTGTTAACTGCGTTGCGACCGTGTCAGGGCCGCTCTGTGTGGCCTTACTCTTAGGCTGTATTCACACGAGCGTGTGCCTTTTGCGCACGCAAAAAACGCGGCGTTTTGCCTGCGCAAAATGCATTTGACAGCTGCGTGCGTCAGCCCCGTATGATGCGCAGCTGCGTGATTTTCGCGCAGCCGCCATCATTATGACACTCCATTTGGATGTTTGTAGCACGTAGTGCTTTTCTGTTTTCATTCATCCTTTTGACAGCTGGTGCGTGAATCACGCTGTTCGCATGGAAGTGCTTCCTTGTGGCATGCGTGGTTTTCACGCACCCATTGACTTCAATGGGTGCGTGATGCGCGAAAATCGCTCAAAGAACGGACATGTCGTGACTTTTACGCAGAGGACCAACGCTGCGTAAAAATCACGCACATGTCTGCACGGCCCCATACACTAATATAGGTCCGTGCGACGCGCGTGAAAATCACGCGCGTTGCACGGACGTATATCCCATTCGTCTGAATAAGCCCTTAGTGATAATATTTGTGGGGGAGAGCAACTTGATTATAAGGGTAGGAACACACAGGGCGGATACGTAAAACTACTTAGTGTATACGTCCTGAGAACCACAGGGAATTTCACCTGAAAAACAGCACCAAATTTTGGTGCAGTTTTTTTGGCGGAAAGACTGCAGAAATAAATTTAAAAAAAAGCTAATACTCCCGGCCGTAGTCCCTCTCTCTCTGAGCGTAGCCCGGCCTCCTGCGATGACGCTGTAGTCCATGTGACCGCTGCAGCCTTTGATTGGCCTTTGATTGGCTGCAGCTGTCACATGGGATGCATCGTCATCCCTGGAGGCCGGGCTACGCTCAGAACAGAATACGCATCGCTATGACTACGGCCGGGTGTATTACCTTTTTTAATTGATCTTCTCCTTTGTTAACACTGACCAAATATCATTATAATTGGTCAGAAACTGGTGAATAATGATAATTGGCTAAACTAAATAGGCCTGTAATGGGGGTCTATTCAGGCTTAGTGCCTAGGGCAGCGTGAGTTGTAAATACGGCCCTGCTAAGGACGCAGATACTATTCAACACTATAGCATCGCAGGGAGGTATCTCCCTGCTCTGTGATCTACTAGGCTGGTGGTTCCCAGCATGAGGTTCCCATGAGAACCCTCCAGGGGTGCCGCGACACTCCTCTGGACAACTGCCACGGACGTGCTTTCTCTCCTCCTCACATCCACTTCGCGCTATGAGGAGGAGGAGGAGGAGAGAAAGCACGTCCGTGGCAGTTGTCCAGAGGATGTGAGGAGTGGATGTGAGGAGGAGGAGGAGATTTTTTTGCAGAACCCCTGTAGATGGCACCCCCGACTAAATGGACAGAGACGTCAGGGGCTTCTCCTGGAGTGGAATCCCCGGTCACAGCGTCTGCAATGCTGAGGACAGGGATTCCGCTTCAGGAGTTAGTTGCCCGATGTCACTGTTCAAATATGTAGAGAGACATCAAGCACTCCGTCAAGGAGCGGAATCCCCAGCCACAGGGAGCTACAGTGGCGCTATCTACAGGAAGGGAGTGCTACCTACACGGGGGCTGTGTGGCACTACCTACAAGGGTGTGTGTGGCACTACAAGGGATCTGTGTGGCACTACCTACAAGGGTGTGTGTGGCACTATAAGGGATCTGTGTGGCACTACCTACAAGGGGGCTGTGCGGCAAGGGGGGGATTTGTGGCACTACTTACTAGGGATGCACAATGCATCGAAACTTCGATACTGTGCATCCCCAAATGGTTCGAGCCACACCGGTAAGTATAGTAATACATGATGAATGAGAGCGGGGCTGCGGCTGTGTAATACAGCCATTGCCCCGCTCCTGAGTCCTGACAAAAGCGCGCCGCGAGGATGATGCGATGCGGCCAGCGCTGCACTAATGAGCGGAGGCACTGAAAACAGAACATGGCGGACATACTGCAAAACACCCCAGTGTTCTGTCTTCGGTGTCTGTCTCATTAGTGCAGCGCCGGCCGCATTACCTCATGCTGACCGCGCACGCACTTCTGTCAGGAGCGGGGCAATGACTGTATTACACAGCCGCAGCCCCGCTCTATAACGGCGGAGATCACAGAAACCGCTCATCTCCGCCGCTATTCTCCTGAATGCTGCGATCAAAGCTGACTGCAGCATACAGGGGAAAGTGACGAGGTGGGATTACCCTTGGATCGCGTCACAGGGAATTCCTGTGACGCGATTGAGGGCCATACCATATATGGGCAGACAGCCCAGGGTCCATTGAAGGACCCCAGGGCCGTCTTACCATATTTCCTGTTGTTAGGGCATTCTTAGGTATGTCCTAACAACTGCCTGTGTACTATACATACACAGGCTAATGTACTGGCATATATCTGATATATGCCAGTATATTAAAGTTTAAAAATAAAGTAAAAACATAAAGTAATGTTAAATTTTCAAAAATACACATACACCTTTTTTTTACAATAAACCTTAAAATAAGTCTCAATACATAAAATATACACACATTCGGTATTGGCGTGGCCGTAATAACCTGAACAACAATTTTTTTGCGTCATTTATGATGTGTACGCTGTAAAAAAAGAATAAAAAAAAACTTTTCACTTATTAATGTGAGGCCTGAGGTGTGATGAATTTAACCTTCATGTGCCTCAAATTAATAGCAATTAACCCCATCATGTACCTCACACATTAACCCATTATGACTGAGAAACATGATGGGGTTAATTACTATTAATTTGAGGCACATGGAGGTTAAATTCATCACACCACGTGCCCCACATCGGAAAATGGAAGAACTTTTTTTTAATTACTGTTGGCAAAGTATCGTTTTGGTATCGAAATTGCAATACTACACGAAGTATCGGTATCGAAGTCCAAATTCAGGTATCGTGACATCCCTACTACCTACAAAGGGGCTGTGTTGCACGACCAATAGGGGCCTGTGTGGCATGGCCTACAGGGGGCTGTGTGGCACGACCTACAGGGGGCTGTGCGGCACGACCTACAAGAGGGCTGTGTGGCATGACCTACAAGAGGGCTGTGTGGCACGACCTACAAGGGGGCCTTGTGGCACTACCTACAGGGGGCTGTGTGACACTATCTACAGGGGACTGTGGTATGACCTACAAGGGGGCTGTGTGGCGCGACCTACAAGAGGGCTGTGTGGCACGACCTACAAGGGGGCTGTGCAGCAAGGGGGCTGTGTGGCACGACCTACAAGGGGGCTGTGTGGCACGACCTACAAGGGGGCTGTGCAGCAAGGGGGCTGTGTAGCACGACCTACAAGGGGACTGTGTGGCACGACCTACAAGGGGGCTGTCTGACACTATCTACAGGGGGCTGTGTGGTACTATCTACAGGGGGCATCTGTGAGTGGCGGGCTGATGGTCATTTTACTGTGAGTGGGGGGCTGATGGTAGTTTTACTGTGAGTGGGGGGCTAATGGTCATTTTACTGTGAGTGGACGGGCTAATGGTCATTTTAGGGTATGTTCACACGGCAGCCTCCGTTACGGCTGAAATTACAGAGCTGTTTTCAGGAGAAAACGGCTCCGGAATTTCAGACGTAATGGCATGTGCAGGCGCTTTTCGCTGCGTCCATTACGGACGTAATTGGAGCTGTTTTTCCATGGAGTCAAGGGAAAACGGCTCCAATTACGTCTCAAGAAGTGACAGGCTTTTCTTTGACGCGGGTGCGTCTCTTTTACACGCCGTCTTTTGACAGCGGCGCGTAAAAAAAATGACCGTCGGCACAGAATATCGTAAGACCCATTCAAATGAATGGGCAGATGTTTGCCGACGCTTTTGAGCCGCATTTTTGGACGTAATTCGGGGCTAAAACGCCCGAATTACGTCCGTAAATAGTGTGTGTGAACCCAGCCTTACTGTGAATGGGGGGACTGATGGTTATTTTACTGTGAGTGGGGGGCTGATGGTCTTCAAGTGGTTTCCACCTCTGACCTCCAATTGAAATTAATAGTAGGAAGAAAATAGCTGTGGTGCTCGTTTGGAGATTTTTTTGCTGCGTCTTTTGCATTCGCTTCAACGGCTTAAAAAAAACGCTAAAAAAACCCCATCAAATAACGCTGTCAATTCAAAAGCAGATTTTTTCTGCCTTACAAAAAACGCTGTGTGAACATACCCTAAGAATGTAGTGCTTATTTTAAGCTATTTTCTGTCTTTCTCGAAACAATTTTTGGTAGGGGGGCCCTGAGGAATTATTTTTTTCCAGGGGTGGCTCAAGTCCGAAAAGGTTGGGAAACTCTGTAGCAGGCTACAGAGGCGCCTGCAGCCTATGAGGTGCAGGGACAGGATCCCTGCGCAGTCGGCGTGATGACATCTCTGGATCAAGCCGGCCTACGCAAGGATCCTGTCAGGTGGAGGTGGGGGGCAGTATGGCACTTTCTACAAGGGGGATGTGGGGGCTGTATGTCACTTTCTACAATGGAGAGGTGGGTGCTGTATGACACTGTCTACAAGGGGGCGGCGGGGGTCAGTGTGTACAAGAGAGAGGTGGGGCTGTATGACACTACAAGGGGCAGATGGGGGGCTGTATGGCACTACAAGGGGCAGATGGGGGCTGTATGGCACTGTCTACAAGGAGGAGGTGGGGGATTATGGCACTGTCTACAGGGAGCACTTTCTACTAGGGGGGCTGTGGGGGCATTATACTCTGTGGAGGACATCATACTGTGTAGGGGCACTACAGGGGGCAATATAATGTGCGTGGCACTTAGGGGGCATAACACTGTGTGGGCACAATTAGAGGAAAAAATACTGTGTCCTTGAAGGCATTATAATATATTACATTATTAAATATTATTATTATACTGTGTGTGGGGCACTAAAGGGGCATTACACTGTGTGGGGGCACTATATAGGGCATTATACTGTGGGGAGGAATTATGCTTTTTTATGGGGCATTTTTTATAATGGCGTGGGGCGCCGAAAGATAATTTCGCACGGGGCGCCATCTACCCTAAGGCCGGCCCTGCTTACCTGACTCTGGAGCTCCGTGGAGGAGTCTTCACTGTGGCAGCAGCACAGCAGGAAGGAGCTGCGTGAGGTGCTGAGTGTGTGTGAGTACAGGCTGTGCCGATTGGTGGAGCAGACAGAAGCACCTGCTGCTGCTCCTCCAATCAGCGCTCACTTCACGCAGCAGTGCAGAGGGAGGAACATTTCTCCTCTCTTCTGCTCGTACCCACTGGCGCCCCCCTTACAGCATGGCGGCCGGCGCCCTGTGCGACCGCACGTGTCGCACATAGCTAAGGCCGGCCATGCTATTAATAAGCAGTGTGTATGTATTGTTAAAGTGTTTACAACTGAGCATTTGGCTCAATTTAGCATTCAGCATTTCTCACTATTAAATAATAATAATAACCCCTTGGCGACATCCGCCATACGTGTACAGTGGATGTTGCTGGTGTATGTATGGAGTGAGTTCAGGAGCTAAGCTTACTACATACGCAGTGGGCGTCAGCTGTATATTAAAGGTGATACCCTTGCTCTAACGGCCAGGATCGGATTGTTTGCAATCACACAGATAACGTGCACCTGCACATTTGTTTACATTTTTTTAGGATGTGCTGACCAACTTTGTTTTTAATAAATATACAAAAGCACAGTAAAATGTCTTCAAGATCCGAGTTTAAGATTTTTAGTAAGGAATAAGATAAACTAATGAATTCAGACTGCCTCATTCAGCATTTTTGTACAACATAAAATGTTCTTTTGAGTGTTTTTTATGGTCTCAAAAGACATTGCACAGCTGCATTAACAGATTATTGACAGGCAAACTGAGGTTTGAGCTTATAAGGTCGTTGTGTATGATTTCACCTGATCTCCAGGTTCCTGTGAAATGGATAGACATTAATTACTTTCACAACCCTTGGTGCCCCATCTAATGGTTTTACTTTGCACTCAATTACCAGGAACAAGATGGGAAACAGCGTAGTCTTGGTTCATCGACTGGGATGCGCCAAACACAGTGTGATGGGTGAGTGTTATGAAATGGGCTTGATAGGTCTGTCAGTTAACAGACTCAATCACAAGTGCTATGCTTCTAAAAATACAACATCAGAATAATATTGGGTAAATTTGTTGTGACAAATAATTTTGACATATCCATTACCAAACATAAAACAGAATTTTTCTGAATTTTGTTTTGATGCATATTGATGATCTCACCGTTTCCTGCAAATGTCCTCTAGCAGCAGAATCTACTGTACAGTATGTGCTGGAAAAATAAAAGTAAATGGAAAAAGAACAAACATTCATTTTAATGTGAATTACTGCAGATTGATGTTTTCGCAGTACATCACTACTGCATGTCAATTACTGTAGCATGCACAAAAAAATAGAGCTCCTAAGATAAGATGAGCAAATTTCCCAAAATTCATTTCTAGGCCGATTCTATCGAATCATCTATTAAATAAGATTCAGTCCAAATAAATTTGCTGCGAATCACAACTGCCCCGATAACCCTGTCTGACTTTCTGATGTCTTTTTAGGACTCTATCTGTTGGATACAATTCTTGGAGACATTATAGAGTAAAAACAGAGCAATTGGAGCACTTGCAATTCCACCTCTAAAATAAAGCAAAATACCATACTCACTTCCCCTGGTCTTTCGTAGCGACGCGTCCCTGCCGGACTCCTGAGATAATGTTGTTTTGTCCCATGTAAACGATGCAGCCCATGATTGGCTGCAGTGGTCACATGGGACAAAATTACCTCATCTCAGTAAGGATGCCAGGGAAGCGTCATAGCAGCAGTCACATGGGACAAAACGACATCATCTCAGTAAGTGAGCAGGGACGCAATGCTAATTTTTTTTTTATCTCGTCCTCCTCATTTTTCTTATTTGTAAAATGTCAGCCTGTGGCCGCCATTTTTCCGGTTTGTGCACCATGAACCCCAAAAGTTCGGGGTTTCGAGGAATCCAAAAGATTTGGAAAATTCGGACCGATTTTGATTAGTTTATAATCGATTTCCTCACCTCTACTCCACAGACCTTTCTTTTCTTTCATTGAATCACAGCTCCCAGCTTTGGCCTTGTTCACACGGCGCTCCAAAAAAACTATGTGTAAACGCATAAAAAATGCTGGCGTTTTTGCAAAGTGCTTTTTAAAGTACAGGCGTTCTTGACGCGTTTTGGCAAGTTTTTTTTATGCATTTCCGGTGTGTTTTTTGGGTGCGTACTTAGGACTCCTATTGACTATGGGAATTAGGTGTGTTTTAAGCGCCAAGAATTGACTTGACGCTCCATTGTGTACAGAACGCTTTTTTTCAAAACACACAAATGTTAAAAAAAAACGCATCGAATGCACAAGAATGCGTTTTCCCATTGATGATAATGGGAAGCTTAAAGCATGCGTTTTTGACACATTTTTGTCGCATTTTTCAGGGCGTAAAATGTGGCATAAACGCGTCAAATACATGCCATGTGAACATGGCCTAAGTTAATATAGTAAGATGAGGTTATCTAAACATATTGGATATAAAATATCTTTATAATGCGTTATTAAAAGTCATTGGACTTGAGACATATTTATAAATGGATAAACTTGAGTCTACTGAGGGATCCGTGAAATCAGAAGAAAATAGGACATGTCTTATTTTTCCACAGCCCCATTTACACAGTCCGTTAAAACAACGGCCGTGTGAACGGCCCCATTGAAATACATGCGTCCAGGTGACGACCGTTGTTTTAACGGCCATCACACGGACGTATGCTAGGATCGTGTGAATAAGCCCCTACAGTGTATCTCCAGGACATGAGAATGAAGATTCATTTGCATTTACTGTACGAACGTAAGCTGTAGGATCTGTGCTGAACATCTGGACCAAAACCACAGTGTGTGCACGTGTACAAGAGTTATATTCACACTAAAGTTAAAATAATTTAAATTACTTAGTGCATTAGACACAGATGTAGCAATCTTTAACTTGACTCTTAGGCTATATTCACAGTGAAAAATGGCCATGTGATGGATGCATTTTTTGCCAGCCGTCCCACGGCCGTTTTTAAAACAGTAAAGTTCTATATGTGTATTCACATGACTGTTGTTTTAACGGCACATGAATACTGGGCATCAAAAATAGCACATGATTTAGACTAGAGCATCGCAAGCGCTGTGGACGGGAACTCCTGTCCTGGCAAAGCCCTTGATGTCACTGTCCATATATGGACAGTGATGTTAGGAGCTTTGTAATGTAATATATGGACAGTGATGTCAGGGACTCCTCGAGGAGCGGAATCCCCGGGAGGGGGATGATGTGGTGCTACCTACAGGGGGGTGTGGCACTATCTTCATAGGCAATGTGGCCCTGTTCAGGCACTATCTACATGGAACATTGTGGCAGTAAATGGGCACTGTGTGGCGGATTAAGTAGACCATAGGCCTTGGGCTGTTACCCAAACTTGGGCCCCTCTTCTCCACCGCCACCCTGCCGCGCCATAACTATTGCTAACACTACCTTTTTGCGCAGGCATTAACAATTGGGTGTTACTATTCCCCTTTCACAGCGCTGTGTCCCTACATACTGACAGTATCATACTGTGTAGGGACACATCCTCCTGACAAGGGGATTGGTAACACCAATTTTTCTATCAGTCCTGGACTGCACAAAGACTTTATGCGGAATACAAGGATTTCGTATAATAAACATCTCAGGAGAGGACAGATTCTCTACAAATCCAGTGACTCACAGGTGACGACGTCTCAGATGCTAGTAGTTTTTTTTCCTATTTTCTTCTCCATCTGGTCCAGAGCTCATGACAACTTCTCCCGTCCATGACCTATTTCTGAAGCCCCTAAATATAATATCACCATGCACTGCACCCCTGAATATAATTGTGTCACACACTGTAAAGTAAAGCACCACATACAGTGCCCCATGTAGATTGCGCCAACCCCCCATGTAGATAGGGCCAGACACACACCCCCCTGTAGATAGCACCACACACACACACCTGTAGATAGCACCATCCCCCCTGTAGATAGCGCCACACACACACACCTGTAGATAGCGCCACACACACACCCCCTGTAGATAGCGCCACACATAACCCCCTGTAGATAGCGCCACACAGCCCCCTACAGATAGCATCACACAGCCCCCTATAGATAGAGCCACACAGCACTCCCCCTGTATATAGTGAAACACAGTGCTCCCTTCCTTACATTGAATTAAATGGGGAAAACCCGAAACAAATAAGCAGCGTTGACGCAAATACAATTGACATGCTGCAGAATAAAAAAAACGCACCGCAGGTCAATTTCTGAGCTTTTTTTTTCCACCTATCATTTACGCAGCGTGTGGTTGAGAATTGTTCATATCTAATCTACTCTGCTGCTACTGTATTAGGGCTTGTCCACACTTAACGGAATTGCTGCATATTTTCCGCCCGGAACCATTTAACAAATGTCATCCGGACGCTGCGTAAAATTTTCCACCAGAAATTTTGTCCTGCGGTGCGTATTTTTCGTACCACAGCATGTCAATTCCTGCGGCAGGTAGTGGACTGAATTGCTGCGTTTTACAGAGGAGACGTCACCATCTCCCAACATTGAGAAAAACACAGCAAAATACGCACCATTTTCTGCAGCAAAAATGCAGGAAAGTTTTTTTTTTTTTTCTGCAGCAGAATTTCTGCTAGTTTCTGCGGAATTGCTGCAGAAATATACACTACCGTTCAAACGTTTGGGGTCACCCAGACAATTTTGTGTTTTCCATGAAAACTCACACTTATATTTATCAAATGAGTTGCAAAATGACTAGAAAATATAGTAAAGACATTGACAAGGTTAGAAATAATGATTTTTATTTGAAATAATAATTTTCTCCTTCAAACTTTGCTTTCGTCAAAGAATGCTCCATTTGCAGCAATTACAACATTGCAGACCTTTGGCATTCTAGCTGTTCATTTGCTGAGGTAATCGGGAGAAATTTTACCCCATACTTCCAGAAGGCCCTCCCACAAGTTGGATTGGCTTGATGGGCACTTCTTGCGTACCATACGGTCAAACTGCTCCCACAACAGCTCTATGGGGTTGAGATCTGGTGACTGCGCTGGCCACTCCATTACAGATAGAATACCAGCTGCCTGCTTCTTCCTTAAATAGTTCTTGCATAATTTGAAGGTGTGCTTTGGGTCATTGTCCTGTTGTAGGATGAAATTGGCTCCAATCAAGCGCTGTCCACAGGGTATGGCATGGCGTTGCAAAATGGAGTGATAGCCTTCCTTATTCAAAATCCCTTTTACCTTGAACAAATCTCCCACTTTACCAGCACCAAAGCAACCCCAGACCATCACATTATCTCCACCATGCTTGACAGATGGCGTCAGGCACTCTTCCAGCATCTTTTCAGTTGTTCTGCGTCTCACAAATGTTCTTCTGTGTGATCCAAACACCTCAAACTTCTATTTGTCTGTCCATAACACTTTTTTCCAATCTTCCTCTGTCCAATGTCTGTGTGCTCTTTGCCCATATTAATCTTTTCCTTTTATTAGCCAGTCTCAGATATGGCTTTTTCATTGCCACTCTGCCCTGAAGGCCAGCATCCCGGAGTCGCCTCTTCACTGTAGACGTTGACACTGGCATTTTGCGGGTACTATTTAATGAAGCTGCCAGTTGAGGACCTGTGAGGCGTCTATTTCTCAAACTAGAGACTCTAATGTACTTGTCTTGTTGCTCAGTTGTGCAGCGGGGCCTTCCACTTCTCTTTCTACTCTGGTTAGAGCCTGTGTGTGCTGTCCTCTGAAGGGAGTAGTACACACCGTTGTAGGAAATCTTCAGTTTCTTGGCAATTTCTCGCATGGAATAGCCTTCATTTCTAAGAACAAGAATAGACTGTCGAGTTTCACATGAAAGCTCTCTTTTTCTAGCCATTTTGAGAGTTTAATCGAACCCACAAATGTTAATGCTCCAGATTCTCAACTAGCTCAAAGGAAGGTCAGTTTTATAGCTCCTCTAAACAGCAAAATTATATATATATATATATATATATATACATACACACACTATATATATATATATATATATATATATATATACATACATACATACATACATACACACACTATATATAAATACACACACACACACACTATATATTCATACACACACGATATATACATACACACACACACACACACACACACACACACACACACACTATATATACATACACACACTATATATATATGTATACATACATACATACATACATACACACACTATATTTACATACATACACTATATATACATATATACATACATACTATATGTATAGATACACACACTAAATATATATATATATATACATACATACACACACTATATATGCACATACATACATACACACACACTATATATACATACATACACACAAACTATATATATATATATATATACATACACACACTATCTATACATACATACACACACAAACTATATAGACATACATACACACTATATATACATACATACACACACACGCACACTATATATATATATATATATATATATATATATATAAATATATATACATACATACTGTCACAAAGGGTCTGTGGACCCACTGGGCCGTACCGCCGTGGCGGTAAGGCAGCTGGCCAAAAGGGAGTAGTTGAAAGTCTATAGTTCTTATAGGTACCTGTGGCAGCTCAGACAGCGGTTGGGTAGGCTTGGCTTGGACTAAGTAGCAGGCGGACGTCAGGCGATGTGAAGCAGGTCAGATGTGGATGCAGCACGACACGACTTTGGCACGGCTCCGTGCTAAACCAGGAAGGTATGGATTGCTAGGAACAGGAACTGGAAACAAGTATAGGTACAGGGACAGGGACAGGGACTGGGACTGGGACTGGAACAGGAAACAACTAGGAGGCCATCACATAGACAAACTTAGGGAACACAACAACGCTCAGGCATAGAACTAGGGGGCTGGACCCCTCTTATAGTCCAGGGTACTCACGGGTCAAAGTTCGTCCATGAGGTCCGGTGCGCGCACTGCCTCTTTAAGAGGTGTGCGCGCATCCTCCGGCATCCTGCAGAGGTGAGTGGATGCGAGCGCTGGCATCTCCTGAGGAGGAGGCTGGGGTCAGCGCTTGCCGACTCATGGCTGCGGCTGTCAGGGGGAGGTTGGAGCTGACAGCCCGCAGAAACGGACATTACAGTATCCCCCCTCTTACGCCCCCTCTACTTGGGACCAGAGCGAGAAAGAAACTTCTTCAGAAGAGTAGGGCCATTGAGGTTCTCCTCTGGCTCCCAGGATCTCCTTGACCTCAAAGATGCCGAGGGGCCGCTGGAGGCAACTGCACGGCTGGGAGTCTTGGAATTGCGGTTTAGGATCACCGGTTTCAGGAGGGAGACATGGAAGGAGTTGGGAATCCTGAGGGTAGGAGGGAGCCGAAGCTTGTAGGCAACAGGGTTGATCTACTGCAGAACCTCGAATGGTCCGAGGAAACTGGGGGCAAATTTACATGACGGCACCCTCAGTCGGATATTCCTGGATGACAGCCAGACCTTAGTGCCAGGAAGAAACTGAGGAGGCTCTCTTCTCTTCTCTTTGTGTCAGCCTTCCGTGTCATGCGGTCCACTGCCATTAGGATTGAGGATCGAGTCTGCTGCCAGATCCTCAAAAAGTCTTTAAACGTGGAGTCAGCTGCGGGTACTTCGGAAGTATCAGGCAACGGAAGAGGAATTTGTGTGTGCTGGCCGTAGACAATGCAGAACGGTGTATTGCTAGTAGACTCGTTGGTGTGATTATTGTAGGAGAACTCCGCCCATGGGAGCAGCTGCACCCAGTCATCATGCTGCTTGGAGATGAAGTTGCGTAGGTAGTTCTCCAAAATCTGGTTGATCCTCTCGACCTGACCATTAGACTGGGGATGGTAGGCAGAAGAAAAGTCCAACTTCACTCCAAGAAGTCCGCATAGGGCTCTCCAGAACCTCGAAGTAAACTGAACCCCTCGATCAGACACAATATGCTGCGGCAAGCCGTGCAGGAGGAAGATGTGTTGGGTAAATAACTTGGCCAACTGAGGAGCAGAAGGAAGACCGGTCAGAAGAACGAAGTGGGCCATCTTCAAAAATTGGTCCACCACCACCCAGACAGCACTGCATCCAGCAGAGAGAGGCAGGTCCGTGATAAAGTCCATCGCTATATGCTGCCTGGGAACATTGGGCACAGGCAATGGCTGGAGCAGGCCAGCAGGTCTGGAGTAGGTGGCCTTGTTGGCTGCACATACAGCACAGGAAGAAACGAAGTCCACAATATCCTTGGGCAGAGTGGGCCACCAGAAATGACGAGTAATCAAATCCCGGGTCTTACGTAACCCCGCGTGACCTGCCAGTCTAGAGGAGTGACCCCAGCGGAGGATTCTTCCACGATCAGCCAGGCGCACAAAAGTCCTCCCTGGAGGAATGTCTCCAATTTGCATGGGATTGACCGAGACAATGCAAGATGGATCGATAATGTTCAGTGGACTCTCAATGGTGTCTTCTGTCTCGAAAGACCTGGACAAGGCATCGGCCCTCACATTCTTGTCGGCCGGGCGATAATGAAGCTCAAGCTGGAACCTTGCAAAGAACAGTGACCACCTGGCCTGACGAGGGTTCAGCCAATGGGCCGGCTGGGGGTAGGTCAGATTCTTGTGGTCCGTAAAAATCAAGATCGGATGAGCTGCGCCCTCTAGTAGATGTCTCCACCCCTCCAGAGCCAATTTAATGGCCAGTAACTCCCGATCCCCAATCGAGTAGTTACGGTCTGCGGAATAGAAGAGCTTGGAAAAGTATCCACATACCCTTGACTTGCCCTTGGGACCTCTCTGGAACAAGAGTGCACCAGCACTGACAGAGAGAGACATCCGGATGATGGAGGACAGAGGCTCACGTGAAGGCATTCTTCAGGCTAGTAAATGCGGACTCTGCCTCAGCAGTCCACACCTTGGCATTCATACCCTTCTTAGCAAGGTTAGAGATGGGAGAAGTTAGCGAGGAGAAGTTCGGAATAAACTGCCTGTAAAAATTAGCAAATCCCATAAAGCGCTGTATGGCCCTCAAGCCTTGAGGGCGTGGCCACTCCAGGACAGACTTTACCTTCTCAGGGTCCATCTCGAGACCTCGATTCGAGACGATGTAGCCCAGGAAGGGTAGAGCATCCTTGTCAAATATGCACTTCTCCAGCTTGGCATACAGACGATTCTCCCTTTACTGTAGCAGAACCTGACGGACATGTCTCTGGTGCGTGATAGGATCTGGGGAGAAAATCAAGATGTCATCAAGGTAGACTACTACACAAACATAGAGGAGGTCACGGAAAATGTAATTCACAAACTCCTGGAAGACCGCGGGAGCATTACACAGGCCGAAGCGCATTACTAGATACTCATAGTGTCCATCACGGTTGTTAAATGCCGTCTTCCATTCATCACCCTGGCGAATCCGGACTAGGTTGTAAGCCCCATGCAGGTCTAGTTTAGAAAAAAATGTTGCACCACGTATACGATCAAATAGTTCGGAGATCAGTGGCAACGGATATTTATTCTTCACCGTGATCTGGTTGAGACCATGGTAGTCGATGCAAGGACGAAGAGAGCCATCTCTCTTTTTGACGAAGAAGTACCCGGCTCCTGCCGGGGAGGAAGACTTTCGTATCAAGCCCCTTTAAGAGCGGGGACGAGCGTGAGCGCGCACCCTCCAGGATCTGGCAGAGGTGAGTGGATGCGAGCGCTGGCGTCTCCTGAGGAGGAGGCTGGGGCCAGTGCTTGCCGACTCGTGGCTGCGGCTGTCAGGGGGAGGTTGAAGCTGACAGCCCGCAGCCACGGACATTACACATACATACACACACTATATATACATACATACACAAAATATATATAAATACATACACACACTATACACACACACACACACACACACACACACACACACACACTATATATACATACATACACACACATGTACACCTCACAGACACACATGAATATGCACATATTACACATATAAAGTACACATTGTAAACACACATGCACCTACCGGTTATGTAGGATATTTGTGAAGGACGTTCAGCAGCTTGATGTACCGACACAGTGCCCCAGACAGTCTCCCCTTCCACTCCCTCACATCCCGACTGGTAACAGCAGCAGCAGGAGCAGGAGGAGGAGAGGTGTGTAGAGCAGGGAAGGGGGGCTGGAGGGTGACCTACTAAAGCAGCAGAGTGAGTCTTAAGATCGCAGCACAGACCACGGCTGCTCATAGCTGGGAGTCGGACAGAAGCTCACTTCGCCTCATAAAAGGTGCGGCCCTGGCACCGGGGCCCCCTCCGGTGCTAGCGATGCCACCAGGCATGAGGGGGTCCGTGCGGTTATGTGTGGTTCGGGCGGGCATGGGCCCCCTGGGAGCCTTGGGCCCAGGGCGGCCGCCCGAACCGCCCTAATTATGATCCGCCACTGCTGTGTGGCACTACTTAGATGGGTACTGTGGCACTTTATATGTGGTCACTATCTACAGTGGGCATAGTGGAATTGTGCAGGCATTAGCTACAGTGAGCAATGTGGCACTATCTATACTGGGCACTTTTGTACTATCTACAATGGGCACTGTAACGCTATCTACAGTGGGCACTGTGGCACTATCTATGAGGCCACTATCTTCAGTGCGCACTGTGGCACTATCTACAGTGGGCACTGTGGCACTACCTATGTGGGCACCATCTACAGTGGGCCTTGTGGCACTATCTATGTGGGCACCATCTACAGTGGGCACAGTGGCACTATCTACAGGGGCATTGTGGCACTATCTACATGGGTACTGTGGTGTTTTGAGGGGGTTGGGACCAAAAGAACGCTGATTATTTAAATTCATTGTTTTTTTTGTAACGGCCGTGAAAAATGGTCAAACAGCCTGGAAATGAATGAAATTTAGAGACACACTGACGAAAAAACGGGCGTGAAAAACTGACAGTTGATCCATTTTTAGCAGCCTTTTTTTCACTGTTCACTTGAACTTGACTTTTTTCATGGCTTTTCAATAGCTCCTGTTGTGATAATTGATAAGTTGTTTTCCTGCAACAAGTTATTAGAGTCAAGATAAGGATTGCTACATCTGTAAGAATCTATTCTTCATGGAAGACATTGGCACAAATCCTGGTCAGGGCTTCCTTTTGGGGAATGAGGGCACCCGAGCAGTAGGTTCTCTGAGTGACTGGGCTGAGTGCTCATACAGAACTGTGCCCGATAATAGCGAGAACTGTTCTGCTTTTCTCTATATTGCTGCCTGCATAGATCTGTGTGATCAGTGCAGGGAGTGAAGGGGAAGCTAATCAGTTCAGATTTGTTTAAGAAAGGCAGGATTCAGCAGGCATTGGGGAGGGGATGAGTAAACTCTTGCCATAGACCCCAGGGAATCAGCCATCAGGGCCGGCCTTAGGATAGATGGTGCCCCGTGCAAAATTATCTTTTGGTGCCCCAACCCCATCATAAAAAAATGCCCCATAAAAAAGTATAATGCCTCTGCAAAGTATAATGCACTATATAGTGCCCCCATACAGTATAATAATAATATTTAATAACATCATATTTTATAACCCCTCCAAGGACACAGTATTTTGTCCTCTAAAAGTGCCACACGAAGTATATTTCCGACTGTAGTGCACAGTGTAATGTCCGATTAGCGGCTTCCATACAGTATAATGTCCCCTCCCCTGGCTGCCATACACAGCCCCCCCTTGTAGATAGTGCCCCCCTGTAGATTGTGCCATTCAGCCTTCCTGTAGACAGTGCCATAATCCCCCACCTCCTCCTTTTAGACAGTGCCATAATTCCCCACCTCCTCCTTGTAGACAGTCCCATACAGGGCCGGCCTTAGGATTAATGGCGCCCCATGCAAAATGATCTTTCGGCACCCCACCCCTATCATTAAAAAAAAAATGGCCCATAAAAAAATTATAATGCCCCTTTAGTACCCCCCATACAGTATAATAATAATAATATTTAATAATATATTACAACCCCTTCAAGGACACAGTATTTTGTCCTCTAATTGTGCCCACAGTATTATGTCCCCTGTAGTACCTCTACACAGTATAATGTCCGCTTAGTGGCCCCCACACAGTATAGTGCCCCCTGTAGATTTTGCCATACAGCCTCCCTGTAGACAGTGCCATAATCCCCCACCTCCTCCTTGAGGATCGTGCAATACAGCCCCCACCCCCCCCCACCTCCCCCCTGTAGACAGTGCCATACAGCCCCCACCTCCCCCTTGTAGATAGTGCTCCCAAACAAAAACAAAAATTGTACTCACCTAGGCCCCGTTCCCACGTCGAACTGAGCTGCTCCACGACGGGATTCTTGCGTTCTTTCGGCGTGATCCTGTAGCCTAGTACAGAGTTTCTCAACCTTTTCGGACTCGAGGCAGCACTGGAAAAATAATATTTCCTCAGGGCACCCCTCCAAAAAATTGTTTCGAGAAAGACAGAAAACGGCTAAAAACAAGCACTACATTTGTAGGGTATGTTACATAGTTACATAGGTACAGTTAGTACAGTTGAAAAATGACACATGTCCATCAAGTTCAACCAAGGGATGGGAAAAGTGAAGGTAGGATGGTAAGGCAAAAAAAATCTGGCTCAAAATTTCTTCAAGAACTGACAGCGTTGTTTAACCTTTTTTTTGCGTTTTTTCTTAAGCCGTTGAAGCGAATTCAAAAGACGCAGGCAAAAAAGCTCCAAAAGGGTGCCACAGGTAATATCTGCCTCCTATTAATTTCAATTGGAGGTCAGAGGCGGAAACCACTTGAAGACCATCAGCCCCCACTCACAGTAAAATAACCATCAGCTCCCCACTCACAGTAAAATGACCATCAGCCCACCACTCACAGTAAAATGACCATCAGCCCCCCACTCACAGTAATGACCATCAGCCCCCCACTCACAGTATAATGACCATCAGCCCCCCACTCACAATAATGACCATCAGCACCCCACTCACAGTAAAATGACCATCAGCCAGCCACTCACAGTAAAATGACCTTCAGTCCCCCCACTCACAGATTCCCACTGTAGGTAGTGCCACACAGCCCCTTGTAGGTAGCGCCACACAGCCCCTTGTAGGTAGCGCCACACAGCCCCCTTGCAGGTAGCGCCACACAGCCCCCTTGTAGGTAGCGCCACACAGCCCCCTGTAGGTAGAGCCACACAGCCGCCTTGTAGATAGCGCCACACAGCCCCCTTGTAGAGAGCGCCACAGAGCCCCCTGTAGGTAGCGAGACAGAGCCCCTTGTAGGCAGCTCCACACAGCCCCTTGTAGGTAGCGCCACTCAGCACCATTGTAGGTAGCGCCACACAGCCCCCTTTTAGGCAGCGCCACACAGCCCCCTTGTAGGTAGCGCCACACAGCCCCCTGTAGGTAACGCCACACAGCCCCCTTGTAGATAGCACCACACAGCCCCCTTGTAGAGAGCCCCACACAGCCCCCTGTAGAGAGCACCACACAGCCCCCTGTAGAGAGCACCACACAGCCCCCTTGTAGAGAGCGCCACACAGCCCCCTGTAGAGAGCACCACACAGCCCCCAGTAGAGAGCGCCACACAGCCCCCTGTAGAGAGCGCTACACAGCTCCCTGATAGGGAGTGCCACACAGTCCCCTGGTAGGGAGTGCCACACAGCCCCCTGGTAGGTAGTGCCACACAGCCCCCTGGTAGGGAGTGCCAAACAGCCCCCTGCCACACAGCCTACAGCCCCCTTGTTGGTGGTGCCACACAGCCCACAGCCCAATTGTAGATAGTGCCACACAGCCAAAAGCCCCCTTTTAAGTAGTGCCACACAGCCCACAGCCCCCTTGTATATAGCACCCACCCTTCCTGTAGATATCGCTACTGTAGCTCTCTGAAGGAGCGGAATCTCTGTGTGGCCAGGGATTCCGCTCCTGGAGCGCTCCGCTTGATGTCTCTATCCATATATGGACAGTTACATCAGGGGAAACTCCTGAAGCAGAATCCCCGTCCACAGCGTTGCCGACTCTGTGACCGGGGATTCCACTCTAGGAGAAGCCAATGACGTCACTGTCCATAAATGGACACAGACAACAGGAGCTTCTCCTGGAGTGGAATTCCCGGTCACAGCATCGGCAATGCTGTGGACGGGGATTCCGCTTCAGGAGTTTCCCCTGATGTCAGTGTCCATATATGGACAGAGACATCAAGCGGAGCGCTCCAGGAGTGGAATCCCCAGCCACATGGAGATTCCGCTCCTTCAGGGAGCTACAGTGGCGCTAGTAGATAGCAGGGCAGGGAGATAGCTCCCTGCTCTGCTATAGTGCCGTCGCTACCGCTGTAGCAGCCGCAGTGGCTGCTAGCGGCGCCACCACCCTCATGCCAGGTGTCGCCGCTAGCAGCCGCTATGGCTGCTACAGCGGTAGCGACGGCACTGATTGAAGATGCGCCCGGGCCCTGGCGCTTCTGAAACAAGCAGGGGAAGGGAGCCAGCGCAGCGCCCTCTTCCACCTGCTGGAGTGATGCGCCCCTAAGGCCGGCCCTGGTCCTATACATCCCCCACCTCCTCATTGTAGATCGTGCCATACGGCCCCCCCACCTCCCCCATGTAGACTCCCCCAGGTAGTGCGACACAGCCCTCTGGTAGGTAGGGCCACACAGCCCCCTGTAGGTCGTGCCACACATCCCCCTTGTGGGTAGTGCCACACAGTCCCCTTGTATGTAGTGCCACACAGTCCCCTTGTAGGTAGTATTACAGAGCCCCCTTGTAGGTAGTGTCACACACACCCCTGTAGGTAGTGCCACACAGCCCCCTTGTAGATAGCACCCCCTTCCTGTAGATAGTGCCACTGTAGCTCCCTGAAGGAGCGGAATCCACCTGTGGTCGGAGATTCCGCTCCTGGACGAAGCGCTTGATGTCTCTGGATGCTGTGGACGGGGATTCCACTTCAGGAGAAGCCCCTAACGTGACGTCAAAGCTTATCTCGCCATTAAAATTGAAAATAGGAAGGGGGGACCGCCTTTTGTTAGCATCACAGGGAATCTCTGTGACGCGATCAATGGCCTTACCTTGTATGGCCAGTCAGCTCAGGGTCCATTAAAGGACCCCAGGGCTGTCCGACCATATTTAATGTTGTCGGGGCATACTTGTAATATATGCCATAACAACTGCCTGTGTACGATCAGTACACAGGCTAATGTACTGGCAAATAGATGTATGGCAGTACATTAAAGTTAAAAAATCAAAATGAAAAATCCCCCAGTGGGATTAAAAAAAAATTTTACATTTATTTAAAAAAGTAATGTTAAATAAAAACAATAAAAAAAACAAATGCACATTTTTTACTGTTAACCCCTTAAGGACATGGACTAGTTGGCACGTTCAGGACGCAGCCCCATTTTTCAAATCTGGCATGTGTCATTTTATGTGGGAATAACTTTGGAATGCTTTTACTTATCCAAGCGATTCTGAGATTGTTTTTCTCGTGACACATTGTACTTTAAGTTAGTGATAAAATTTGGTAGATACATTCAGTATTTTATTGTGAAAAACACCAAAATTTAGCGAAAATTGCCTACATTTAAATGTATCTGCTTGTAAGACAGATAGTTATACCACACAAAATAACTGCTAATTAACATTTCCGATTCTACTTTAGATTGGCATAATTTTTTTTAACATCCTTTTATTTTTCTAGAATGTTACGAGGCTTAGAACTTTAGCAGAAATTTCTCATATTTTCAAGAAAATTTCAAAAGGCTATATTTTATTCTTCAGTTGTGAAGTGGTTTTGAGGGGCCCATACAATGCAAACCCCCATAAATTGCCCCATTTTGAAAACTGAACCCTGTATTCAAAACAGCATTTAGAAAGTTTAATAACACTTTAAGCATTTCACAAGAATTGCAGCAAAGTAGGGATGAAATGTACAAATTTCATTATTTTTTTGCAGAAATAAATTTTTAATTATTATTTTTCTGTAACACAGAAGGTTTTACCAGAGAAACGCAACTCAATATTTATTGCCCAGATTCTGAAGTTTTTAGAAATATCCCACATGTGTCCCTAGTGTGCTAATTCACTGAAACACAGACCTCCGAAGCAAAGGAGCACATGGAGGATTTTGGGGCCTTCTTTTTATTAGAAAATATTTTAGGCACCATGTCCGGTTTGAAGAGGTCTTGTGATGCCAAAACAGAGGAAACACCCCCAAAAATACACGATTTGGCAAACTACACCTCTCAAGGAATTTATCAAGGTATATGGTGAGCATTTTAACCCCACAGTTTTTTTGCTGAATTTAGTGGAATGAAGCCGTGAAATTTAAAATCTACATTTTTCCAATAAAACATAGAAATTTTAAATTTTCACAAGGCATAAAGGAGAAAAAACACCCAACATTTGAAAAGCAATTTCTCCCAAATACGGCAATACCCCATATCTGTTAATTAACTGCTGTTTGGACACAAGGCATGTCTCAGTAGGGAAGTAGAACCATTTGGCTTTTTTAGCTCAAGTTTTGCTGCAATGGTTTTCGGGTGCCATGTCACATTTGCAAAGACCCTGAGGGACCAAATCAGTGGAAACCCCCCAAAAAAGACCCATTTGGGAAACTACACCACTCAAGGAATTTATCGAGGGGTATAGTGAGCATTTTGATCCCACAGGTTTTTAGCTGACTTTAGTGGAATTAGGCCATGAAAATTAAAATCTAAATTTTTTCTAATAAAATGTAGTTTTAGCTCAGATTTTTACATTTTCACAATAAATAAAGGAGAAAAAGCACCCCAAAATCTGTAAAGCAACCTCAACCTCTTCTGAGCACAGCAATACCCCAAATGTGGTAATAAACTGCTGTTTGGACCCATGGCAGGGCTCAGAAAGGAAAGAGCGCTATTTGACTTTTGGAGCTCAAATTTTGCTGGAATGGTTTGCGGCGCCATGTCACATTTGCAAAGCTCCTGCGGAACCAAATCAGTGGAAACCCCCCAAAAGTGATCCCATTTGGGAAATGACACCCCTTAAGGAATTTATTGAGGGGTATAGTGAGCATTTTGACCCCACAGGTTTTTTGCTGAATTTAGTGGAATTAGGCCACAAAATTGAAAAGCTACATTTTTTTCAGATAAAACGTGGACATTTTAAATTTTTACAAGGGATAAAGGAGAAAAAGCACCCCAACATTTGAAAAGCAATTTCTCCATAATACGGAAATACGCCACATGTGGTCTTAAACTGCGTTTTGGGCACACGGCAGGGCTCAGAAAGGCAGGAGCGCTATTTGGCATGCAAATTTTGCTGGATTGGTTTTTGGGTCCATGTCGCATTTGCAAAACCCTAAGGTACCAGAGTACAGTGGAAGCCCCCAAGAAGTGATCCCATTTTGGAAACTACACCCCTCAAGGCATTTATCATTTGCCTGGACATATAACAGAGCTCAGAAGTGAAGAGCAACATGCGCATTTGAGGTCTATTTTGGTGATTTTCACAGCATTGGCCCACAATTGCAGGGCCCTGAGGTCAAGTAGTAAAACAAACCCTCAAGTAGTGACCCTTATTTTGGAAACTACACCTCTTAAGGCCACAGGTGTTTTTCCATTAGTAATTACTAGTTACTGCGCAGCGGATGGTGCAAAGTGAAAATAGCAATTTTCCGCTGATATGCCATTTTAGTGCACAATATGTTGTGCCCAGTTGTTGCCACCGAAGACATACACCTCGTAAACTGCTAAGCTGGTTCTTTCGGGTATGGCGATGCCTTATATGTGGACGTAAATTGCTGTTTTGGCACGCTGTAGGGTTCAGAAGGGAGGGAGCGCTATTTGGCTTTTGAAGCGCCGATTTAGCTTGGTAGTTGCTCTGTTTGGGGTTTTGTTTGTGTTTCAGTTTATAATGTGGGGGCATATGTAAACTGTGAGGTGTACATCAGGGTATAGTAAGAGGGTATAATAATGCGTTAAATAAATAATAATCCGCAGATATAAGGTCAGTGTCGCACTGATAAATGGTGCCCAATCTTACCCGCTTTTGGACATTCTGCACATTTTGTGTCACCATATTCTGAGAGCCAGAACTTTTTTATTTTTCAGTCAAAAAAGTTGTGTAAGGGCTTGATTAGGAGTGGTGATAAGAAAAATAGCGATTATGGCATTGTTTTTTACTATTTTTTTTGCAGTGTTCATCGTGTGGGAAAAAATAACATTATAGTTTTATAGGTTGGGTTGTTACGGATGCGGCGATACCAAATATGTGTACTTTTTTTAACATTTTCATTTTTTTCCTATAATAAAAGACTTATACACCTCTGATCTTTACTCTAATGCATTGCACAACCGACCGAGTGCAACGCAATAGAGCTGTCAGTCATTCCCTGACAGCAAGCCTATTATTCTGTGGGCGGAGCTTAATAGGCTATCGTACGTGGCAGACCAGGAGGCCATTATTAGGCCTCCAGTGGTTGCCATAGCAACGATCGGCATCCTCACAATCACATTGCGTCAATGCCGATAACTACAGACCACTAAGATGCCGCGATCGCTTTTGGGGTTAATAGCAGGGATCGGAGCTAGCTCCGTTCCATGCCATTACAGCACAGTGTCAGCTGTAACATACAGCTGACACCAGCGGCTAATGTCGCAGGCTCAGCTTCTGAGCCTGCACCATCTTGTTACTGCGACCGGGCACCTTTTAGGCCCCGTCGCTACTTGGCAGACAGGAGGCCATTGTTAGGCCTCCAGTCTTCCGGAGCAGTCATCAGAACCCCACGATTTCATTGCGGGGTTCCGATCTGCTTGTAAACACCATAGATGCAGCGCTCGCATTTGAGCCCTGCATCTAAGGGGTTAATCGGACGGATCGGAGACTAGCTCCGGTTCTGGCCTTGAAGCAAGGATAGCGTTAAGCTATCACTGCTTTAAAACTGTATCTGCAGACGTGTCTGCAGACACAGTACCCTGTTAATGCTCTGACATAATAGTCTGTCGGTTTGCGTTAACAGGACAACGCCTGTAACGGACTATAACGTCACATAGCATTAAGGGGTTAACAAACTTTACAAAATATAAGTCCCAAAACATAAAATAATATACACATATTTGGTATCGCCACAACCGTAACAGTCTGAACAACAAATCTATAGAATCAATTATGTTGATTAGTGTATGCTGTAAAAAAAAATTATGAAAACCGCAACGGAACTGTTTTTTTTCCGCATTTTCGCTAAAATAAAATTTTATATAAATGAAATGATAATGTAAATGTCCCCAAAAAATAGTACCTACATAAAGTACAACTTTTCACGCAAAAAAGAAAGTCTCTCACAGCTACGTAATTTTTTTTTTTACTTTTGCTCAGTAAAAGCCAGTTAAAAACAGGTTATGGAAAAAAGTCCTTTTTGGTTTTCTGCATTCCAAGAGCCATAACTTTTTTATTTCTCTGTCAATGTAGTCCTATGATGGCTTGTTTTTTGCAGGATGAATTGCAGTTTTTATTGGTACTGTTTTGGCCTACAAATTAATTATTTATTAATTTTTATTAAAAAAAGATTGGGGGGAATGAAAAAAAAACAAAACAGCAAATCCACTATAGTTTTTTTTTTTATGTCATGCTCTGAAAAAGTGTTAAAGGGGGTGGGGTAATAACGGGATTCACTGGTTAGTGGCACCCACTATTACTACCGCCTTTATAATCAGGGTCACTAGGGTTATGCCTAGTTCTCCTACCTTTTCCTTATACTAACGTCGATCTAATTGCTTTAGCGGCTACTCAAGGGAATAAGACCGTATAGTAAATAAAGGTAATATTTATTAACATACAGTAATCACAATCATATGTATAATACAGTAACTAATCACAGTACAGTATAAACACGGTATCACAATATTATACCGCCACCCACTTACCTAAACTTACACAGAATACAGTTACGTTACAACACAATACACATAAGTTACTTGTGATTCTCACACGCTCTCTATCTCTATCCCACTCCCTCCTAATATAACTTTCCCTATACACTAAGGGTTAATACGGGATAAAGAGGAACAAGGGGAATGGGTTACTGTGTAAAACAGACAGCAAGGGTTAACTCAGGGACTCTGGGACAGGAAGGGTTAACTCAGGGACTCTGGGACAGCAAGGGTTAACTTAGGGAGAACAAGGGGTTAACTTACTCAGGGAGAGCAAGGGGTTAACTCAGGGAAGCAAGGGTTAACTCTGCGACAGTAGGGACTCAGGGAGAGCAAGGGGTTAACCCAGGGAAGCAAGGGTTAACTCTGGGACAGTAGGGACTGTATCAAGGGGTTAACTCAGGGAAACAAGGGTTAACTCAGGGACTCTGGGACAGCAAGGGTTAACTTAGGGAGAACAAGGGGTTACTCAGGGAGAGCACGGGGTTAACTCAGGGAAGAAAGGGTTAACTGGGACAGTAGGGACTCAGGGAGAGCAAGGGGTTAACTCAGGGAAGCAAGGGTTAACTCAGGGACAGTAGGGACTGTATCAAGGGGTTAACTCAGGGAAGCAAGGGTTAACTCAGGGACTCTGGGAACAAGGGGTTACTCAGGGAGAGCAAGGGGTTAACTCAGGGAAGCAAGGGTTAACTGGGACAGTAGGGACTCAGGGAGAGCAAGGGGTTAACTCAGGGAAGCAAAGGTTAACTCAGGGACTCAAGGGTTACAGCAGGAGGAGACAGGGAGAGACAGGGTTAAGTGTAGCTGCTGCTACACTTGATACTTAGACTTTGTGGAGCAGCAGAGGCAGGAGCACGAGTTCGAGGTCTTTGGAGGAGAGAGGTGAGTCGTCGGTGGTGTGTGTGTGAGGTAGGCAGGCAGCTCTCAGCTGATCTTCTTCAGCTGGCTTCGGCTCCTGAGCTCGGCTCCTGAGCGTACCGATGCAGGGCTATTTAACCCTGTCGGTACGCTCGCAGCGGGGAGTGTGGCGCTTGCCCCAGGCTAGCATGGGTCGGCACGGTGATAATGTATCACCAGCCGACTCATGAGAGCCCGCACGAGACTTGAAATGGAGACAGGGGATAACTATCCCTTGTCTCCATGGTTTAATAACAAAGCAGGGACATGCTAATTGTCCTGCTCTGCTTCCAACCGTATTCATGACCAGGGCTGTTGTTGTTACAGCCCTGGCTCATGATACATTATATGTACTATACATACACATATATATTATATATATGTGTATATATATATACACACACTGTATACATACATACTATATATATATATATATATATATATATATATATATATATATACATATATATTGACACTTCCCTTTACAAAAAGCATAAATAATAAGTTATATTTATTACAATTGCTGCAGTACCTAATATGTATGAGCCATTTTTTGAAAAAATATTTAAGATTTCTTTATTAAAAAAAAGGTTTATTTTTTTATGGTGAGTACTTAAAGTTTAATAAACACAATTTAACTTTTTCTTCCGTCACAATTTGTCCCACCATGCCTGTCAAACACCTTAGATGCCGCAGTCGATTGTGACCATGGCATTTAAGGGTATGTTCACACACACTAATTGCGGACGTAATTCGGGCGTTTTTGCCCCGAATTACGTCCGAAAAATGCGGCTTGAAAGCGTTGACAAACATCTGCCCATTGAAACCAATGGGCTGACGTTTGTCTGTTCACACGAGGCGTATATTTACGCGCCGCTGTCAAAAGACGGCGCGTAAATAGACGCCCGCGTCAAAGAAGTGACCTGTCACTTCTTGGGGCGTAATTGGAGCCGTTATTCATTGACTCCAATGAAAAGCAGCGCCAATTACGTCCGTAATGGACGCGGCGTTCAAGCGCATGCACATGCCGTTACGGCTGAAATTACGGGGATGTTTTCTCCTGAAAACATGCCCGTAATTTCAGCCGTTACAGACGCTGCCGTGAGAACATACCCTAAGGGTTTAAACTTCCAGGGTTGGAATTATTTCCAATCTGGCAGTTGCAGCAGGAGCTCGGCTGTGTATAATGTGGGTAAATTGGCACTATCCATGAGATCTGAATGACGGATATATATTTTTATTATGCCAGAACTTGCAACTGCTCGTGACAGCTAAATCTGTCGCTCATTGATAAGTTGTTAATACCCTAGATTATTTTGGAATTTGGATTTAAACCATTCACTACCCTAATTAATACAGTTGTTAGTATTAGGCCGGTTCCACAAGCGCTTGTTTGGTCCGTAAAATTCCACCTGTATGTCGGCAATATTTCTCGGTGCGAACCCAGTTCAGGTAGTTATCTATGATGCTAGGAGTCCCTGCCTCATCACGGGAATAGTGTCCCGTACTGTAATCATGTTTTCAGTACGTATTTACATGGGGTGGCAGGGACTATGATGCTAGGAATCCATCTCCCTGAACTGTGCTCGGTCCGGGAAATACTGCCGAAATACGGACCGAATTTTACAGACCGAATTCATTAGTGTGAAACTGGCCTAAACCACTATGTTTAGGTATCACACTAGTTTTAGGAAATTTACCTCATGTACTGTATGGCGGTACAGGATCACAACACATTTGGGAGATGTCTCTTTAAATCAAAAGTAGGAACAGAGTCTTGCACAAGGTAGAAGAGAAACATTCTCTAACGTCTACTTAGGTAATGTTTCCCTTCTCCCTTTTGCTAAGGGCCTTTCCTCATTTTGATTTAAAAAAAAAAACATAGAAGAGCAGAAATTTCACATGTGATTTTAAACCAGCCTTAGATTGTAAAAGCGCCATGGAGGAGGGGTGCCATTTCGATGTCTGTTAGATAAAATCTCTAGCGATGGCCCTAATCCTAAAAAGCTTTAAACAAAAACTTTTCTTAAAGGGGTATTCCGATCTTAGACATTTATGGCAAAATCACAGGATATGATTTACTATCATCAAATAAAATCAATGGAAATCGTATAATTTGGTGAAATACCAGGAAGGATCACAGTATATATATAAAACTGTTCATGTAAAATTATGGCGCAAGTAAGATTTTATAAAATGCATTGAGCTATGTTTGTTTATTTTAATATTTCAATATTAAAGATACTCTAATAAAAGGATGATCTGCCGAGGGAAGATCTTACTCTGAGGGCATCAGAAAGGAGGTAAGTTGTTGTTTCCTACCCCCTCTTACTATGTGAGTGTAAATTGGACCCTACTCATGTTTACATATTTGACTCTTTAAATGTTCTTTTGATTTTAATTTGTAAAAGATTATTGTAAAAGAAGCAATAATTACTATACATTAGTGAATGAGATTACATTTATCTTTAAATCATATTGAACAGCAATTGTGGCACTGGCAAGATAGCCAAAAATAATTGAGATTCTTACAACAGCCCCAGCTTATAAGCGCTGTATAAGGCAGAAGATATGTTCTACAAATGGTCACTAACTTTTCAACAAATTTTGCATAAATCAAAAGTACAAGCAAATATTAAAAAAAACTATGTAAAACATATGTCCCCTTTCTTACCTTTCCTTTTATCTCTTTCCTTCTTAAAAACAAACAAACATGATTTTGCGATATTCTGTCACGAGATGTGTTGCAATGTCAATTACAGCCTGTCAGGGGTTTTGCTAGCGTGCCGCGATATTGTATTGAATTCTTTTCATGATAAATTGAAGTCCTTAACGAAATTCAAACAAAGGTAAGGGTCGACACATTTGCATATCTTATTACCTGAAAAACACTTCTTTCTCCACTTACTCTCCACTCACTTTGAAATTGCTGCTTATTACATCTCCTGAAGAAAAAACGGACTGAGGGATCTATGGAGAGGGGAGGGGGGAGAAGAGAGCAGAAGAAGAGTGAGAGCGAGGCAGAGAGACACAGCTTTGCTTTTTAAGTACAGTATTTGCATTGCTTATCTTTTCACGATTCTGAGTTAAAGCCTGTTCTAGAGTTGCATTCAAAGTTGAGCTGGCTTGTTATTGAAAACAAATAACAAGCTGAATGTACTTACCCTGCCGTGCTCCAGCATAATCTCTCTCTCTCTCTGTCAGTTGCCGCCAGCAATGAGTCTCTCAGCGGGGCAGACAGGGATGTCAAGCAACATGTGTGCAGAGTACATGACATGACCATCCGGCCAATCATTTAAATGTCCGATGCTCTATTTAAATGCCCGATACACTGGCCCCAGTACCAGTTATTGGAGTTTCTTCCCTTACCTGTTTTTCTGATATTATATTTGTCTTCTGTTGTATCCCGATCTGTTCCTTACTTCGTTATTATATTATCTTTCGGACTAGATGGCCACCATGCTTAACTTTAAGCCTGTCGGGGGAAGATGAGGAGACACCAGAAGTTGGTATCCATATTGTACATGATAGGTGCCTGTTGTACTTCACCGCTAGCCGATCTAGGCCTCCTGGGGGGTTTGACCGCACAGTGAACATGTTGTACAGGCCTAATATAACATACCAGCCCACCTACATGTCTTCTATTCATATGCATTCTGACTGCTTTTACATGTAGAGACTGCCTCACATAGCCAAGGTGTTGTTTCCGGTGCAGGAGGTGTAGAGGAGTGTCCGGTGCCAAGGATGGTACTTGTTAAACCCAGGCGAAGTGTAAGGGGGTGGTACGGACCCTTTAAGTGAGGTTTGCCCGGGACATGTGGCACTCTGCATATTCTGTTGTACATTCGAAATTTAACTTTCAAGGGTCCATAAACTTTCAAAAAACTTCTGATATGTCATAGTGACAAGTCAGAAGTTTTGATTGGTGCGGGTCCGATCGCTAAAACGAAGCAGCAGAAGCGCTCAGGTGAGCGCTGAGCCGCTTCATTTCTGATTGGCTTTTTTCGGAAAGCCGAGCAATTGATGTACGGGCTCATAGACTTTCTATTGAGCCCTTACACCAATTGCTCTACTTTCCAAGAAAAGCCGATCTGAAACGAAGCCGCTCAGCGCTCACCCGAGCTCTTCTGCCACTTAGTTTTAGCGACCAGTGGGGGTCTCAGTGTTCAGACCCCCTCCGATCAAACTTTTTTCAAAGTTTTTCAAAGTTTAGATACCCTCTAAAGTTCAATTTCGAATGTACAACAGAATACAAAAAGTGCCACATGTCCTGGGCAAACCTGTGTCAGGCAGGGCAAAAACTGCCAAAAAAGAAATTGACAGGCAGGTTTAATACTGCCGGAATACGTGGGAATAAAACTACAGCAATAAGGGACTCGGAGTACCTAAGCTGCAACTCACAACAGCACTGTTGTCGGTGACCTACCACGAGTACGGACGACTTTTCACCCACCACAGTAGGATATTAAAAATAGCCATCATGGTGGCCGGGTTCAAAGGTATTGTTTAAACCACAAACCATTCCGATTTATTTATACCTCTTTGTGAAAACTGGCTGACGTTTATACCTCTCTTGTGAATCAATATGCTTATGTGAATTTAACTGGGCCTGCTAAGAATTTGTGCCTCTTGAAAGTAAATAATTTTACTGATATACCTGTTTGCCCTGTCTGCGTCAAGACCCCTTGCTTTATCTCTAAGGGTATGTTCACACGACCTCTTTTCAGACGTAATGGAGGCGTTTTACGCCTCAAATTACGCCTGAAAAGATGGCTCCAATACGTCGGCAAACATCTGCCCATTGCTTGCAATGGGTCTTACGATGTTCTGTGCAGACGAGCTGTCATTTTACGCGTCGCTGTCAAAATACGGCACGTAAAATAATGGCTCGTCAAAAGAAGTGCAGGACACTCCATGGGACGTTTTTGGAGGCGTTTTCTCATAGACTCTATTGAAAACAGCTTAAAAAACGGCCGTAAAAAAGCGCCGCGATAACGCCACGAAAAACGCTGTGAAAAATGTGAGTTGCTCAAAAAACGTTTGAAAATCAGGAGCTGTTTTCCTTTGAAAACAGATCCGTATTTTCAGACGTATTTTGTTAATCGTGTGAACATACCTTAACTCTGCACTTTTACAAGCTCCTGTAATTCAGTGAGACCGTAATATTTTCCTATATCAGATTACGTCAGTGACTGGCGTAAAGATAACACCTCCCAGAATGCAAATCACCAGAACAAGCTTTTTGCAGGTTTTGAGCGTAAATGTCACACTAAAGTTAGGTTGATGGTAGCATGGAAACAAGAAGTTTTTTAAGCAGGACCGGAATTCAGAATTGTTTCTGCTCAAGGGTCTCTCTTGACATTGCCCAAAGACCATAATATCTTTCTATATTAACCCCTTAAGGATGTAATCTATTTTGTGCCTTCAGGACACAGTAATTTGTCATTGCTGCATTTCACATTTTCTCGTTGACTTAGCTGTATAATAGCTTGTTTTTTTTGCAAGATGAGTTGTATTTTTCAATGCCATTATTCAGTGCTAATGCCTATTACATAGAATTAGTTGCTTTAACTTTTATTATTTTTTGGGGGGTGGGTAGAAAAAAAACAGCACTCCTGCCATTTTTTATGTTGTTTACCATGCAGCATAAATGACAAGTTGACTTTATTCTTATGGCTGTGGCAAAACCAAATATTTATATTTCTTTATATTTTAGTTTCATGTTTTTCACAATAAAAGCATGTTTTAGAGATAATACAAATTATTTTTGTGCCACAGTTCCTGCAATGTTTGAGGTTTCCGAAGTCTGTGTAGTATGATTGTTTTTATGTGTATGGTCTGATGGCTTATCGATGGTATCTTTTTGTATGACTATTGCATTATAATATTGCGCTAAATAAATTAATGCACAGTACTGTGTTAACTCCTTGCAAATGAGATTTGCACAGCACAAGAATGTGATCAATATATATTACACATATTCTACGAATATAAATATTATTTACCTTTTTTCAAAGTACCAACACATTACAAGTCCCTGTATAGTGCATGACAGAAGGTTGCTTACTGTATGACTTTAGCAGAATATGTATTGACTTGCTGAGAATGTAGCATTGTTGTTCTATCCAGTACATACGACTGTTGTAGAAACATTTAAAAAAAATATATTGGAAAAGAGCTTAAGTCATTGATCAGTAATAATTATTTTCTTGGATGCACACATGGCACCTTCGTAAAATGCAATTTGTGCCTCAATGTTAACCACCTATCCAGATGAAATAGGAATATGATTTAGATCCGCTTAGAAGGCTAGCAGACAATGGCAGCTGTAATCTAATCAACTCCCTGCCTAGACAATGAACTTTCCAAGATTCCGGAGGTGGAAAGGACAGATCTAATTAAATTGAGAATGTGTAGAAACAATTTGTGTAGTTCACTTTAGAAAAAAAAGACCAAAGGGAGCACACGCTCATCACTGCACTGCTTGTTTTATTAGGACAGAAGATAATTTCCTCCCCGCATATGAAACCTGAAACCAGCATCTGTACATTAGTAAAGTAGTACTTTTACATAAAAAAAAAAAAGGATTTATCCACACAGTGCTGGAAAAGATTATAATTAATTTACAGTTAAAAAATATATATGCATGTGTGTGTGTGCGCGTGTGTGTGCATGTGCACGTGTGTGTGTGTGTGCATGTGTGTGTGTGTGTGGCTTTTATACCCTAGCGTTACTCGGGAGGTTGACTTACGGTATAGATAGAGTAAAAGCTCACTATTTAAATACCTCTCAGTATGAATTTAATTGCTACCTCTCAATATGAATTTAATGTAATTGCCAGAGAGTGTAAATAATGTTATTGGAAGCATAAAAGAAATTAAATGAAGCAATATATTCATTACAGATGTATATAGTGTTGATTTAGGACTCCATGTTTCTATTTCAATGCTTTCTTGTAAACAATGTTTTTTGTCTTTTGATCCGGTGCCAAGATGTAGAGATTTTTCCAGTGCCGACTCTGGAGCAAGCAACATAATGTTGCCCATGGGAAAAACAGGGAATTTGAAGGTGTATTCCTGCCACTTTCAGGGATTGACCTTGAACCTTGTTAATTGTCATTGCGAAGGCTAGGCGTACTGGGAACTGTTGCCGCTTGAACTCGAAAGAAACATAATTTGGAGCGAGGGTGTCACGTTGGGTTCATGGACCCACTGGGCCGTACCGTCTTGGCGGTAAGGCATCTGACCAACAGGACGCAGGTCAAAGTCTATAGTTCGTATAGGGTACCTGTGACAGTAGCAAGGCAGGCTTGGCAGGAACTTGGCAGCAGGTGGACGTCAGGCGTGGAGAAGCAGGACAGGCGTGGTATACAGCACAGCACGACTACAGCTCAGCATGGCACTAGATCAGGATACAAGTATAGGATACAGAAACAGGAACACTGGGAGCAGGAAACACTAGGGGGCCATGTGCAAGACAGATTAGGAATACACAACAAAGCTCAGTCGTGGGAGGATGGGGCTGGGACCTTCTTATAGCCCAGGGTTTTCTGAAGCAATTAGCTCAAATCACCAACATGCTTGTGCTCTGGCTTCTTAAGTCTGGACTGAGCACGTGAGCGCACCCTGGTGGTCACTGTGGAGCAGGACGGCCATATGTGCAGACATCTCTTGGGAGAAGGGCGTCAACTGGATGGAAGGAGTTCGTGGTCAGCGACCACGGACCTTACAGAGGGGAATACGAGGAATAAAGACAACTTCCCCCTTGGCACATCCTGTTAGTATGGGGACCTCGATGACGTGATCCATCAACTTTTTGACACAGCCTCGACCCGTTGCAAAGTTTCGGAGCGTCAATGTTTCTCAACAGCATGATAGGTGAGCCAACCTTCAACATCAATCGATGGACAGGTAAGTCAGGTGGCTCGAGAGAGTTGAGAAATTCTGTCGGATAGTACACTGCTGATCGGGGTCAATAACTGTGTCGGTGGACTTGTACAGCTTTTCTTGACCTGGCAGAGTCATTTGAATTTGCTGATTGATGGCGTTGACAGAATCATTCTTTGGAGCCAGTCTTGCCCGTTGACATAACCATTCATGATCTCTGTAGTTGAAGGCGATGTTGTGAAAGACACTGTTTGTAAGCCCTTCCACCAACTTGGGAAAATTTGCGAAAATCATCATGGCAGCTGATCAGATCCGTCCCATTGTCAACTTGAACATCTCCATTCTCCAGATTGAGTAATCTGCTGGCAAACTCATCAGCTGTGGCATCTCCATGCAGATGAACTCGCATATTGGTAGTCAGACTCCTCTTCATCACATGCCTCCACAACATTGAGGGTATGTTCACACGCTAGCTGTCATTTACGGCTGAAATGACAGACTGTTTTCAGAAGAAAACAGCTGCGTCGTTTCAGCCGTAAATGCTCCTCCTCATAATATACGAGGCGTCTGTGACGCTCGTATATCTTGAGCTGCTCTTCATTGAGTTCAATGAAGAACGGCTCAAATTACGTGGCAAAGAAGTGCCCTGCATTTCTTTGCCGAGGCAGTCAATTTACGCGTCGTCGTTTGACAGCTGTCAAACGACGACGCGTAAATTACAGGTCGTCTGCACAATATGTCGGCAAACCCATTCAAATGAATGGGCAGATGTTTGCCGACGTATTGTAGCCCTATTTTCAGGCGTAAAACGAGGCATAATACGCCTCGTTTACGCCTGAAAATAGGTCGTGTGTACCCAGCCTCACTGCTTCAAGCAAGCTTTCAATTCGTCTGCTGGTGTTCCCTTTGGAACAATAGGCAACGTCTGACATAAATCACCGGCCAACACCAAGACGACACCTCCCATGACTGTATTGTTTCCACGCAAATCCTGCAGAGTTCGATCCAGAACTTCAACTTGTGTGCCATCGTGCATTCATCCCAGACATTCATCAAACATTCTTGCAGGCCATTTGCCACACCAGTACCTTTGCTGATGTTACAAACAGGATATGCATCTCGAGTCAAGTTGAGCGGTAATTTGAACGCTGAATGGGTAGTTCGGCCACCATCAAGCAATGTTGCCGTAATGCCTGAGGAAGCAACAGCCGGAGCAATCCTGGATTGTTGTCGGATCTTTGCCAACAACAGGTTTATGACAAACGTCTTTCCTGTTCCGCCAGGAGCATCCAAGAAGACAATACCACCAGTGTTTTTCACAACCATGTCCAAGATCTGATTGTACGCCGTCGTTTGTTCAGCAACCAAAAGAGGTTCATTCGTTGCAAGATAAGTCTCCAGAGCGCTCATGTCATAGCTTGTTTCTCAAAGCAATTCCCGTCCAAGTCTTTTGTCGTTGTTCCTTTCCATCACGGGAAGTCCCAGTTGCTCAAGTCTCTTTCCAACCATCATGAGGGTCTTTTCTTCAAGTAGGATCAATGACATGTTGAACATTTGCGGAGTACAGCTGTCCAATTGGAGTCCTGGGTTTTGCCGTCGTGCTTGCAGAAAAACATACTCCGAGAGGTGCTCTTTGTACTTTTCCCACAGTTCAAGTGGCTTGGATAGTCCACACGTTGTGAGTATGACAGCAAATAGGTTTCGTAAGCTTGCTGGTAATTGGCAGGTTGCTGCTTCCTCTAACGTCTTGTCCCAATGAGAATCACTCTCAAGTAGTCCCCATTCTTGACATGCTTGCCGATAGGTTGTACAAACATGGTCGCCAAGAGTCTTGAGGCCAACAAACAATGTCGGGCCTGCTACTGTGTGAAGAAGCAACCGGAGGAAGAAGCACTCGTGGTTGTTTGGGTGCACTGTGTAGACTCTGCCAAGAGCATCACTTGACTTGATTCCAACATGACCATCAACTGGTGTTCCTTGGACTCTTCACTTGAAAACTCTTGTAGCTTTTATTCCATGTATAATACTTTGGAACATCGCAGTATAGGAGTGTCGTTGCAAAGTCATCTTGTTGGCAAAGCTTGAAGAATGCTGTCAGCATGGTGTCTTTGGGCTGCAAAACTTGTTGTGCAGCAGTTTCCTCGGTGAAGTAGACTCTCTGTCCATTTTCCAAGTGGACGTTGAGATGAACTACCGTCGGATAGTGGTCGTGAATTGGAAAGTCCAAAATTTGCCATACAGCCTCGTTGCTACTGATGTAACATCCAGTTTGGAAGCGATCGATTTCATCAATTGTTCTTTCTTGTCTTTCTTGGCGATTGATTTCATCAGTTGCTGCTTGATCCGATCCATTGTTGACATATTTGCAGATATACTTGATCGCCTTAACTGAGTTGCAATATTCAACATTGACATGAGATTGAAAGGTCTTGGAAAGAAATGGCGAGTAGGGTACAACTTGTCTGTTGTCGACCTCCATGTCCTGGTAACTATTGCCAATCTTCATCTTCATCAATGCAGTGAACCCGCCTTCTTCCACTTTTCTTCTGCGATAAAGTGGATAACCATCTCCAGACTGAGTTTCATGGATCAGCTGTCTTGGGAATCTCTTTGTACAGAAGCCATCTTTCATGCATGGGGAGCTTGGATTCAGTCTTCCACATGGTCCATGGACCATGTTCTTCATGATGATGTCGAATAGCTTTTGATCTTCTTGTGCATTTGGGATCTCTGCACTAATGACAGAATCGATCTGATTTGGTCGAATCTTCTCCTTCAGCTAGATCAGTATATGTGCGTGAGGCAAACCTCGTTTTTGCCATTCGATTGTGCACATGAAGCATTGAGTTTCTCCAAATACCTTGCCCTACGTGAGCACATTCATGAATTTGATAACCTTTTGATGAAAGACTCGGGCTACCAGATCGTGTCTATCAGTGTCTTCTACAGCACAATATCCAGATTTTCAAATTCCCCAACGATGACGACAGCAACTTCATTGACAGTTGGTGCGTTGTATCGCCGCTCATGCTCTCCTGTCGGCCTTCGGTCAGCCTTGATGACCACTTTGTAGTTATCCGAAGTCATAATTTCCAAAGAGCTCTTGAATATCTCGACATAACAGTGATGTTCGTGAAGCATCTGCTGCAGTTCCAGCAAAATGTCGGCCCGAGTTCCAGGGACGTTGCTCTGTCGTTGCTGAACTTGAAGCTTTTCATCGCACATGAAATAAATCTGCAGAAACTTTGGTGGTTCATTGGGCAATGGCAGGGGCGATCCAAGTCGATGGCAAACTTGTCCCTGAATTTTGAAGGTGGGCATGAAGCCTCTCTCTCAAATTTCGTTCACACCAAACAAAGTCATCTGAAAGCAAGAGTTGTAGCGCCTCAAATTTCCCAGAAAGTGCTTGGTTTGGGGAGTGTTCACAGTCATCAGTGACTTGAGTGGTGCTGGTGGTGCAGTAAGTGGGGGCAGTTGAACCTTGCCAGCAGAGCAGCACATGCCAGGTGGCTCTTACTTCCACTTCTGGGCTTCACAATGTTCACAGGTCGTCTCCATGTTTCCAATATTGACCAAGTCGTGCAGATCATATTCAATTGTTGGGTCGTATTGCATAGCATCGGTTCATGCAATCCCAAGATGTTCGTCGAGAAACAATATATCTTGCGCCTTGTGCTCGAACCCGACGACAGTTACTTGAGGTGTTTCTTCAGCTCTTGCAGTCACTTGTCGCAATCATTGATCTTCAAGCCGAGCATTGGTCATTTCTGGCGTTTCTGCTGCTTGATGTATTCTTTGAGCCAAGAGTCGACCTTCTCTTTGTTCAGGAGTTTTTCTTTTGGGAGTCATGGTCAGTGAAAAGTAAATTTCAGTACAAGTGACTTTTAAACCAATCAAAAGTAGCAAAAGGAGGCAAACTTTGTTCGATATCCAATGCAATCAAAAATCGCTATTGGTTTGTTTTTCAACCAATCAAAGTGACTTTTAAACCAATCAAAATCTGAAAAAGGAGGCAAACTGTGTGGAATGTCCAATCCAATCAAAAATCGCTACTGGTTTGTTCTACAACCAATCTAAAATTGTGTTGGTTTGTTTTTCAACCAATCAAAAATCGCTATTGGTTAGCTTTTCAACCAATCAAATATCACGATCAGGCAAGTGTGTACTTTGATGCAAATTGAAAAGTGAATGGCAGTGAAAAGTAAATTTCAGTAAAAGTGACTTTCAGTGAAAGCGATTTTTAATCCAATCAAAAATCGCAAAAGGAGGCAAACTTTGTTCAATGTCCAATCAAAACTAGCTATTCCCTGATCGGGCTTCAAGCAAACAAACTTTATATAGTTCTATCCAGTATCAGGCTGCTCACACCAACTGCCTTTGACTGTAACAAGATGGCTGCCGTCACCATAGTAACCAGCACAGCACATTGAGCAGCATTTATCAAAACTGTTTAATAGAAAAACATATCCTGTGGCCCATAGCAACCAATCAAAGCTCAGCTTTCATTTTTTTCCCACTGCGTTGGAAATATGAAAGCTGCACTGTGATTGGTTGCTATGGTCAACAAATCCAATTTTTCTATTAGACAGTTGTGTTAAATGAGGTTCAATCTTCTCCCATAAGTTCCAAGATGTCTGCCATTGCGACCAGCACAACACATTGTTCTCATATAAGGCACAAGATGGCTGGTATCACCATAGCAACCAGCACAATGCATTCTTCTGACATAAGCCCCAAGATGGCTGCTATCACCATAGTAACCAGCACAACACATACTTCTCATATAAACTACAGTGGCTCTCATTACGAGACATATATAACATTGTAATTTTCAGTAAACACTAACATTGAAAGTCTAATTTATATCAATAACCAAAAAAATTGTCTGTAACATGGATATAAAAATGAACGTTATAATGGATTGTGTCCATAATAAATCTGGAGACATTTCCATTACAGAGACGTCCCGTTACTGCACAGAGCGTTAGTGTGTGGATGAACAAATAGGTTATAATCTCACTCATACCTCTCCCCCTTACTATTTATCATTAACAATCAACCCAAATCCATAGTAGCAAAGCATTGATGACTTGCCCCCTTTCTGCCTGAAAACACAAATTTGCATAAACACGACCTTTCCTAACCCGGCTTGCTGGACTGTCTCCCACAAAACGGGGTTGTTGGCAAATAAAACAAAATACACAACCTGCCTATATATACTAACCTTTATCCAGTATAGTAGAAGGACTGTGATGTCTCCCATGTTACATGTAGGAAGTTGTTCTGATCATGTCCCACGAAAACACAGCAGAGATGGCTTCTCTTTGTAGCAGGAGATGGAGTACGGTCTTGTGAGGAATATTGTGCATCCTCTCCTGGATGTGGAGTCTGGTGGCAGCAGGCGGTGTATTAGATTTGTGTCTGGTCACTAAATAATTTACCGGGAGGCAGTTTATGATGTCAGCAGCAGTGTGACATCACTCTGGTTGTTACATCCCTACCAGCAGCCAATCAGGTAAGCTTTTATAATTTCCAAAGCAGGTATTAAAAATCCAAGCAGCGATCTGATTGGTTGTTATGGCATACAGATGACGTGATCCATTTTAAACCAATGAAAAATCGGTCTTCAAACAAACTTTTGAAAATATATAATAGATATATATATGTACCCATTGCCACCGGGAAAGAGATAGTGCAATCCAGTACCCGATCATCTATGGTGATGGTCGGTCACTGGGGCGGCTGCAGGCTGATATTATTATGCTGGGAAAGCCCAAAAACAGTGGCCCTTCCCACCCTAGTAATGCTAGGCTGCTGCTGCTATGTTGTATCTGACTGGTTATGAAAAATGGTGTGGGACCCCACGTAATTTAAAAATAATAATAATAATTGGATAAAACTATGTGGGGTCCCCCCATTTTTCATAACCAGCCAGATATAACATAACAGCAGCAGGCTAGCATTACCAGGGTGGGAAAGGCCAAGGTTTCTGGCCTTTCCCAGTCTAATAATACCAGCCTGCTGCTGCCCCAGTACCCAACCATCGCTTCAGATGGTCGGGTACTGGATCGTGGTGGAGGTGGGTAACGGGGTAATAATGGGGGTTAATGCTCGCCTTTTCACTGGCTAACATTAAGCCCCGACTTAGTAATGGAAGCTGTCAACAGCCAGCAGCCATTACTAAGGCGGTAGTAATAAAGTTAAAAAAAATCCAAGGACATAGAAAAAATATTTAATTGGAATGCAAACGCCCCACACAATCCTTCTTAACCATTTTATTGAGATTTTAAAAAAACGCCATTATCGAAGCAGTCCTCGAATCCGAAGTAGTCCAACAACCGAACCTGTAAAAAAAACACCAAAAAATGTGTAATACATAAAAAAGCAAAGCAATTATTATAATTACCTTTCCTTGGTCCAGCGCTAGAGCCGCAATGTCAGCAAAAGCCAGCCCAGTTCTGGAACAGCATGAAACTAAGATCAACCCGTACCAGAATGAAGGGAGGAAGAAAGTATGGAGAAGGCTTGGAATGGCTCATGACCCAAAGCACACCGCATCCTCTGTAAAACATGGTGGAGGCAGTGTGATGGCATGGGCATGCATGGCTGCCAAAGGCACTGGGTCACTAGTGCTTATTGATGATGTGACTGAAGACAGAAGCAGCCGGATGAATTCTGAAGTGTTCAGGGATATTATTTCTGCTCACATTCAACCAAATGCAGCAAGGTTGATAAGACGTCGCTTCACAGTACAGATGGACAATGACACAAAACATACTGCGAAAGCAACCCAGGAGTTTTTTAAGGCAGTGAAGTGGAATATTCTGCAATGGCCAAGTCAATCACCAAGTCAATCACCAGGTCTCAACCCGATCAAGCATGCATTTCACTTGCTTAAGACAAAATTTAAGGCAGAATGACCCACAAACAAGCAACAACTGAAGACCACTGCAGTAAAGGCCTGGAAAAGCATCACAAAGGAGGAAAGCAAGCTTTTGCTGATGTCCACGGGTTCCAGACTTCAGGCAGTCGTTGCCTGCAAAGGATTCTCTACAAAGTAGTAAAAAAAAATTAAAAATTAATTTATGGTAATGTTAACTTGTCCAATTACTTTTGAGCCCCTGAAATGAGGAGGCTGTGTAGAAAAATGATTGCAATTCCTAAACGTTTCACAGGATATTTTTGTTCAATCCCTTGAATTAAACCTGAAAGTCTACATTTCAATGTCAACTCAGTTGTTTCATTTCAAATCCAATGTGGTGGCATCCAGAGCCCAAATCATGAAGTTACTGTCCAAATAATTCTGGACCTAACTGGATAGATTAGATAGATAGATAGATAGATAGATAGATAGATAGATAGATAGATAGATAGATAGATAGATAGATAGATAGACACACACATACAGATATACATCACAATTTTTTTGGGGGGCATCTATATGTATTGGGGCTATTGCCCCTGATGCTTTAAGACTTTAGCGACGCCCCTGGCTGCTGGTGCTGCATAGTTGTATCACTTAGGAGACCCAGCAATGTAGCTGAAAGATGTGGGCTGTCGGCCATGAGAAGTGGGGGGGGGGGGTCCAAGAAAGACTTTTGCACCGGGGGCCCATGAGCCTTTAGCTATGCTCCTGAGTTTGATCACCATAAAGTGAGCAACGTCTTGGTTCAGATCTGAACCTTTGTCAAGCCTTGAGAAAGGTTCAGATGTAATCTGATGTGATTTCAGATGTGATCCGAAACGTCGCTCACTTTGTGGTGATTAAACCAACACTTCTTAATTTATACCGAAGTCCTGGTGCTGTACGTTTTCTATGGTTATTTTTATCCATTTCAAGTCAAGGACTTGATTCATCCTTTGCAGTAATAATCACATGGCCTTATTTACAGTGTTTTTAGAAGTGCTGTGTTCTTCCATTTTTTTCATATTTATATACCAAAAATATTTAAATGAAGCAGCACATGTGTAATAATGTGGTGGGTGCAAAGCAACTAGAGCTTAATCTACAGCTTGAAAAAAGTTCCATGGTGGAACTGAAACGTCACTTGGCTCTAAACATGGGCAAATAAAACCACAGATTTTCTTACTGGACCTTGCTGGAGTGCTGCCATGTTTTTTCTTGGATAGATAGATAGATAGATAGATAGATAGATAGATAGATAGATAGATAGATAGATAGATAGATAGATAGATAGATAGATAGATAGATAGATAGATAGATAGATAGATAGATAAAAAGCAGTAAATAGGCAGCACTCACAAAAGCTCTCTCTTGAGAAAGGCTCAGGTTTTGAGAGCCGAAACGTCGCACTTTTGGGGTCAATAAAGCACCCACTTTTTTCACCATAAGCCTTTGTGAGTGATGCCTATTTACTGCTTTTTGTCTAGAAGGACAGTGGCCAGTTCCCTAAGGCTTGCACCCCCTTTCATTTAAGCCTGTGCTGCTGGATTCTATTTTTGTATCAAGATAGATAGATAGATAGATAGATAGATAGATAGATAGATAGATAGATAGATAGATAGATAGATAGATAGATAGATAGATGTGTATAGGCATATTTATCAATGTATTTACATTGAAAAACATAAGAATTTGGGACATTTGTACTTTGAAAAATGTTGGTGCAAGTCTGCGGCAGATTTACCAACATGGCGTGTGTCCTATTGATTAATCTGGTGCACGTTGCACTGGGATCGAGGCAAGAGCAGTCATTGTTTCACATATTACATAATACAATTTAAAAATATTGAGTCAGATTTACTATTCAACATGTGACAAGAGTGCAGTAGTTTAGCGGGGAAAAGGGGCGTGTGGTTTTGCGAGAACATTTTGACACAAACTAAGCCAAACAAGTGGTCACTATGATCTGCCAATGTAAATGACGGTGAGTTACAGCTGACATCTCAAACTGAGCTCAGCTGTAACCCAGGTTTCCTACTGCTCGGCAGCATAGACTGATGTGTGTCAGACACCTGCACTGACAGGCTATGATCTGCATGCCCAGGTACAGTGGATATAAAAAGTCTACGCACCCCTGTTAAAATGCTAGGTTTTTGTCATGTTACAAAATCAGTGCAAGATTAATCATATCAGAACTTTTTCCACCTTTAATGTCACCCATAATCTGTACAATTGTATTGAAAAACAAACAAATCTTTTAGGATGGAAAAATAAAAATAAAGAACAAAAATAATGTGGTTGCATAAATATGCACACCCTTAAACTAATACTTTGTTGAATTACCCTTTGACTTTATGACAGCATTCAGTCTTTTTGGGTAGAGGTCTTTCAGCATGGCACATCTTGACTTGGCAATTGTTGCCGACTCTTCCTTGCAAAAGCGCACCAAACCTGTCAGATTGCGAGGGCATCTTCTGTCAGAGGCGTAGCTAGGTTCTCCAGCACCCGGGGCAAAGATTCAGTTTGGCGCCACCCCCCCCCCCCCCAACCTCTTTCCTGACATCTCCTTCCCCCTTGTCATGTTTGTTTTCTCTACCAATCGACGTGTTATTTCTTTTCCACATTTCTTTTTATGTAACTCGAGCATAAAAACATTTGTACATTTTACAAGCAATATAGTTCTATACACAACACCAGAACCAAGCTCCGTACATAAATACAGCCCCAGAACCAAGCTCAATACATATGTACAGCATCAGAACCAAGCTCAGTACATATATACAGCCCCAGAACCAAGCTCTGTACATATATACAGCACCAGCACAAATACAGCTCAATTTAGTGCAACCCCTGACGTATAAGTTCACACTAAATTGTTTCCAGCTTCCAGCATGGCCCGAAGAATGGTAAGGATATGCTGGGAGATGCGGTTTCACAAAAAAATAAATCATATCATGATCATACCACCCATCATCTCGCTGCAGATCATACAGTGACGACAGTGCTGAATAGAGGCAGAATAAACATTTACACTAAGTGACTCACCGGTGATGTCTCAGATTCTAGTTATTTTTCTCCATCCGCTCCAGACCTCTATGATGACTTCTCCCGGTCACAGCCCATTTCTGCAGTTTGCGGCTCAGATGTCTTCAGCTTCTCACTTTTCCTACATTTCTACACCTATAAACAAAGATAAAATTCTCATTATACCACACACTACGCCCCCAAATGTAATAGCACCATACACCATACACTGTGTCACACACACACACACACACACACACACACATACACACACACACACACACACACACACACACACACACACACCGTGCCCCTTGTAGATAGAGCCCCCTGTAGATGGTGCCCCCATATAGCCCACCCCTGTATAGTGTCCCACATATAGCTCCCCCTATAGTGCTCTACAGATAACCCACCCCTGTATATAGCCCCATGTAGATATAGCCCACCCCTGTATATAGTGCTCCACGTATATCCCAACACTGTATATAGCCCACACCTGTATATAGTACTTCACAGATAGCCCACCCCTGTATATAGCCCCCTGTAGATATAGCACACTCCTGTATATAGTGCTCCACCGATAGCCCATCCCAGTATATAACCCCCCCTGTAGATAGAGCCCCACCATATTAAAAGCCCCCCCATGTAGATAAAGCCCCCCCATAGGTAAAGCCCCACCTGTAGATAAAGCCACCCCCATAGATAATGCCACACACTTTTTTATTATGATAACATAACAAACTATTCAAACTCACCTTAATCCCGTTCCCACGCCATCCGGCAGCAATGGACACCTGCTCTCTTTGTCAGGTCCGAATTTCAGGGTAGCTTCCTTCTCCCTGTTATTTCACACCGAATAACCACCTCTTTAAATTGAAACCTGAATGCATGCCTGGAAAGAAGTAAACCAGCCAGAGAGATGTTGGTACACAGCTTTCCTCAGATAGGACAGGAAGTCAACTAACTTTATTCAGAACAAAGAAACACAGAGAAAGACACATGCCCCCTCCCTAGAGATGTGGGACGTGCTTAAGCCCCATCGGCTCCTCAGCTGTAAGTTCTTCTGTACATTCCTCTTTGCATTCCAGGGGGCGGTGTCTTCCATAGGCGTGTTATGCAGGCTCTTTGTGTTCCATGAATCCAATCTCTTTGTGTAATATACTGAATATATATATATATATATATATATGTAAGGATAATATTTTTCAAACAATATACATGGTAATGATCCCTGACATCTTCTGTGCAGGTCTCCTGGGGTTGAACGCCTCCCTGTCAATCAGCGCCTTTAAACGATGCAAGCGGCGCAAAGTATCGCGCCGCCTCACTCGTAGAAAGGCGCTGAATGGCCGGCAGTGGCGGATTAAGTAGACCATAGGCCCTGGGCTGTTCCACAAACATGCGCCCCCCTTCCCCACCGCCGTGTCTATAGTGAAAACCACCTTTTTGTGTGAGCATTGACAAATGGTTGTTACGATTCCCCTTGTCAAAGGGTTGTGTCCCTACATACTGACAGTCTCCAACCATTGGTGACAGTATCACACTGTTTAGGAACACATCCTCATGACAATGGGAATGGTAACACGCATTTGTCTATTAACTCTGGGTACACAGAGATATGTAGAATACAAGAATTACCTGCAACAGACGTGTCAGGAGAGGAGATCCCCTATAGATCCAGTGATGTCTTCTCCATCTGTCGCAGACCGTTATGGAGACTTCTCCTGATGTGACATCTTTGCCCATCACTTCTGCAGCCATTTCCAGCCCCTATTGAAACACACAAATTTAGACACCAAGGCCCAGGACCATACATTAAAGGGGTGGTCCGGGCACAGACCGTTTTTTATACTGATGACCTATCAACCCCTTTTACTCAGACTAATAAATTTGCACCACAGACTAGATTATAGAAAACATACAGACCCCAGACCTTTTAAACTATTGTAGTTCCCAGACCCCCTAAACAAATACAGACCCCATCACAAGCACCCTGAATAAATACAGACCTCAGACCGGACCCCTAAATACAGACCCCTAACCTAATACAGACCCTAGAACAGGCCCCCTAAATAGACCCTGTAAACGAATACAGACCCCAGATCAGACCCCCTAAATACAGACCCCTAAACTAATACAGACTATAGAACAGGCCCCCTAAATAGACCCTATAAACTAATACAGACCGGACAGAATGAAAAGTGACAAATATTAGAAATTTTATATAACATATTCGTAAAAAATTCTTAATGTATTCCAATACCAGACCGGTCTTGCCCCACCCCCTCCCCTTCCCTTCTGTTGACTTGTCATATTTTTACAAGTCTTTCAACCAACGCATGTTCCCCTAATACACCATTAATTAATTCATAATGATTTCAAACTTGCTAACCACTTAAATGTCTCTTCCTGTGACGAATGAAAATTAACCTTACCCTGATATTCTGTTCTGAATTTTGCTGGATACATTAAAGAATATTTAATCCCTGCCTCTCTGAGTTTTTTCTTGACTGGACCAAAAGCTTGTCTCTTTAATTGAGTGTCATATGAGTAGTCAGGATAGATTGCTATTTTTGAATTGTTATGGGATAGATTTTGTAACTCCCTTGACTTTCTCAATATATTATCTCTATCCCGGGAATTTAGAACCTTGGCTATTATAGCTCTATGTCTAGAACCAGGGATAGGCACTCTTGCTGGTACTCTATGAGCTTTCTCTATGCCAAACAAAGGAGACAGATTTTCAATTCCTATTTTGTTTTTGATCCAATTTTGGACAAAAGTTTTAACACCTTCCCTTTCTTCCCCTTCTGGAAAACCCAATAATCTGATGTTACTCCTTCTGGAGCGATCTTCTATGTCAACCATTTTAATTTTTGGTGTACTATTTCCTTCCACTAGCCCCTTCATCTCCTTTTTCAATTGGGTAACTTCATCTTCAAGTGAGCTCACTCTATTTTCCACTTCAGTTACGCTTCACTGTGGGTATGGTGTTCTTTTGGTGATGTGCAGTGTTGGCTTTGCGACAAACATACATTTTGGAAATATGGCCAAAAAAGTTCAACCTTGGTCTCATCAGACCATAACACGTTTTCCCACATGCTTTTGGCAGACTTGATGTAGGTCTTTGGAAAACATAGCCTGGCTTGGATGTTTTTCTTTGTTAGAAAAGGCTTCCGCTTGCCACCCTACCCCACAGCCCAGACATATGAAGAATATGGGAGATTGTTGTCACATTCACTACACAACCAGTACCTGCCAGAAAGTTCTGCAGCTCCTTTAATGTTGCTGTAGGCCTCTTGATAGCCTCCCGGACCAATTTTCGTATTGTCTTTTCATCAAGTTTTGAGGGACTCCAAGTCCTTGATAATGTCACTGTTGTGCCAAATGTAATCCACTTCTTGATGACCGTCTTCACTGTGTTCCTTGGTATATCTAATGCCTTGGAAATTCTTTGGTACCCTTCTCCTGACTGATGCCTTTCAACAATTAGATCCCTTTGATGTGTTGTAAGATATTTACGGACCATGGCTTTTGCTGTCACATGCAACAAAGAAAATGTCAGGAAAATCCTAATGGAACAGCTGAACTTTATATGGGGTTACTCAGAATCATTTTAAATAATGTCAGCTGCGTACTGACTACTATTTAACATTTAAATGTGATTGGCTAGTTCTGAACACAACCACATTCCCAATTATAAGAGGGTGTTCACACTTATGCAACCACATTATTGTAATTTTATATTTTTATTTTTACCCTCTAAATTATTTCAGTTTGTTTTTGAATGGAATTGTACAGATTATGGGTCACATTAAAGGTGGAAAAAGTTCTGAAATTATTCATCTTGTACTGATTTTTTGACATGACAAAAACTGGCATTTTAACAGTGGTGTGTAGATTTTTTATATCCACTGTAAGTCACTGTGGGGAAGCTGAGTTACAACTCTTGTCTCAGACTGAGCTAAGCTGTAACCTAGTTTTCCTACTGCTCGGATGCAGTCAATTATCAGTGGCAGCAACTGATGAGTAGCAGTATGATGTGTTCGACAAAAGAAAAAACATTTAGGGGTAGACTTAGAAACAAAAAGAGGAAATCACTTGAAGAATGCAGCAATCCAAAAGGTGACATTTTGGTCCGGGCTTGAAGGCCCAAAACACACCCGGTCATGAAATGGCTAAGGCTATTTTAGTCAATTTACTCCATATTTGTTGGCCAAATGACAAACTAAGTATTGAGTACATCATCAACTAAGAAACATTCACTTTGTTACAATAAATTGTATTTGTGTTTGTTTTTTGTTTTTATTTTTTTTATTTTTCCTCTGTCAGTTAACATTCTTAAGCACTGACAGAGCTCTTGTGCTTGACAGGAAGTTTTTCCTAACAGCAGACATATGGAAATTAGTACTGATTAGTACTGCTGACTTCTCATTCCCAAGTGTATTTGTGAATAAGTGTTTAAAAACAGAATCACACATCAAGATAGTGCCAGCCATCTGCAGGGCTTTATAAGGAGGCTTTTTCTGTCTAAGGCTTCGTTCACATCTGTGCTAGGGTCCCGTTCTGACATTCCGTAGTCGACTACGCTATTGATTCCGTCAAAACGATGGAACCCCTGCACAACTGAGACAAACGGAAACCATTGGCACTGGATCCGTCACCATTGAAATCAATGGTGATGGAAACCGAAACCTTAGGTTTCCGTTTGTGTTAGTCAGTGTCCCGTTCCGACGAAAATCTCTGACGGAACATCGGAACGGGTCCCTAGCGCAGATGTGAACGAAGACTAACTCGATTATTTCTGTCACTATTGTCCTTGTTTTGTCATTCTGGTGTTAAATTATTGTGTAATGGACTGGTCATTGAAGACCTGCTTACCGTTATTTCACTGATAACTAAAAAAGTGAGCACTAATGTGGAATGACTATATAGTCAGCTAATGTAAACTCTTCTATTTGAAATTGCCAGATTTTACATTAAACCTGGGAGGCAAGTGCCAACAGCCAACTCTGCTATAAGGATTAATGCAGGAGAGGGAAACTGCACACAGCAACTGGTAATAGGTTATGCACATGTGATTTACTGCTAGCAGAGAACACATCTTGGGAGAATGTTAGATGTAAATACCTGTGAAAAGAGAAGGAAACCCCTTTAAGTGACAGAGCGGCACTACAATGACTTCTACAATAGGAGGGGAGGAAAACCCTGTTGTTACTACTGGTTGAAGAGGGAAGCACTGCTGTGAGTACTAGAAGAAATAGAGGAGGGCACTTCTGTGACTACTGTCTTAAGGAGGACAATCTCATGTGACTAAGGGAGGAGGCACTACTATGACTACAGGGTTGAAGGGGAGGGATAGGTATTGCAGTGACTACTAGTGGAGCCAAGGCAGGCCCAGTAGGACAGGATTGACGGTTTTAGGCAAAGCAAGAAACAAAATTAGTTCTGAATGAAGGGCTCCAACTTAGAGCTTCAGTGGCTTGGTTTCAGATACGATCGGGTTGGGCAGAGGCAGTCTATTCACCGAGGCAGCAGCCAAAGACGTCTCCAGAGGGATCTGGCGCAACTGGAGAAGATTCCACTATGCATTTTTGGATGAAGTTTGCTGCGGACCCTGTGTCCAGATATGCAGAAACCCGGTGCGTCTTTTCACTAGAAACTATGGTCACAGGAATGGACAGTTTTGAGGAGAACTTTCTATCTAGCACCGTTCCACCTAGGGTTGTCTCTCCAACCAATCCTAGGAATTGGAGTTTCTTTTGCTTCAGAGGGCAAAAATGCACAACATGGCCTCTAAGACCGCAATACAAACAAAGTCCTGAAGTGAGTCTGTGGTGTTTCTCCTGGGCAGACAGTTTGAGCCGGTCCACCTGCATAGGCTCCTCTGGTGGGACAACTGGTGAGGCCAACAGAGATTTTTGGAAGATAGGAGCCAGCTTAGGGATTCTTCTCTCCCGACAAACCTCTTGGGATCGCTCCTGGATCCTCATGTCAATATGGGTGGCTAGAAGTATGAGGTTCATCCAGGGTAGGTGGCAGATCATGAGCGGCAAGCTCGTCTTTAATTTTAGGAGACAGTCCCTGCCAGAATGTAGCCACCAAGGCTTTGTTGTTTGTTGTTCCAGGACAGCTCTGCCGCCAGGGTGCGGAACTGAATGGCGTACTCGCCGACGGAGGTGTCCCCCTGGCAAAGGATCAGAAGAGATGCAGCTGCTGAGGAGACTCGTCCAGGTTCCTCAAATACTGCGCAAAAAGTCTGTAGGAAACACTGGAAGTGACGGGTCTCTGGTCCCTGAGGTTCCCAGATAGGGTTTTCCCATGCTAGGGCCTTGCCAGTAAGGAGTGAGTCTATAAATGTGATCCTTGCACCATCAGTAGGAAATCTGGCATGTGGACTGAAGTGGATCTGGCACTGGTTCAGAAATCCCCTGCAGATCCTGGCATCTCCAACGTAGCGAGGACGTAGTGGCAGCGAGAATCGGGAGTCAACACTGGTACTGACAGGAGGTGTAGCAGGAGGAACAGCCAGAGCAACAGGAACGGACGTTGAGATGACTGCAGCCTGTGCATCCAGCCGATGTGTAATGGTGTTTACCGCCTGGAGGAGTTGGTCTTGTCGTAATTGGCAGACTAGCATATCCACCTGCATGGCTTGTGATGTCGTCACGGTTTTGGGTTGACCAGCGGAGTCCATGGCCTGAGCGTAAGGGCAACTGTAGCAGTTAAGACAGTAGTAGCGGCTAGGCTCATATGGGACCTTGGCAGCAGACACCAGGCGTGGTGTAACACAGCAGGCATGACCGATGGCACAACACGACTCCAACTTTCTCAGGCACAGGAACAACGGTAGCACGGGATACAGAATGCAGGTAGCAAATACGGCAACACTGAGAACAGGACAACAATAAGGGACCATTTGCAAGACTAACACGGATAAACACAACAATGCTCAGGCAATGAGTGAAAGGGCAGAGCCCTTTTTATAGTCCAGGGTGATCATGGGTAAATAGATGATTATTTTAATTGGTGGGTACACTGGTCCTTTAAGGCTGGGCACGAGCATGCGCGTGCACCCTACAGGACACAGCAGAAATTAACAGAAGTGAGCGCTGGCGTCTCCTGGGGAGGAGATGCGGGCCAGCCCTCACAGATCCATGGCTGCGGCCGTCAAGGGGTGAGTAACAAAAAGTTAATATGACCAAAAAACACAATTCTCTTGTTTCCTTACTTTCATTTTTATACTTTATTTTATTTTATTCTTGATCTCGGCACCATGCACAAAAACTTTGTGACTTCTGGATATGGGCTGGATACTCATCACCTAACCTACTGACCCACACGGCAGTAAACAAACATTATAAAATAAATTCACAAAACAGTTTCTTTTTTTCAGTCAAAATGGTCACATCTTTTAGGCAAGTTTACATTAGGATTTATAGATCCCAAGTTTCCATTAGGATTCACTCCAAATTCCCTCAAGCAGTCATATGTCAGACAGCAACCTGCCAGACAGTGATTGAGGGGCGTCATGCTCTGGCTTTCTATTCTAATATAAGGCACCAATTACCCTAGCAAAGATTCTCAATCTCGGGTTTAAAGAGTTTTTTAAACCACAGGATGTGATGATATATCCTAAAATGGGCGCAGTTGGGGAGTCATGTAGAAGTTGCAGTCAAGTTACTGGGTACTAATTTTAATTGATAAGAGTTGTTACAATTCATGGTTTTGAACAGGCTGAGCACTGCAAGTGGCCAACCTGAAGAATGAAGTAATGGAAATGTTATCCAGAAACGTCATGGCAGTCAAAGTTTGCTAGGATATGCCATAACTTTCTGATCGGTGGGGGTCTATCTTCTAGAATACCCACTAATACTAAGAATTAAGAGGTTAAACCAGTGCTGCAGCCCCTTCAAGTTTTTCCCTGCAGAGTGGCACTCCCCGATACTGGCTATACATTGAACGTCAGCAGAACCCCATTCACTTGAACGTTAAACATCTCTCCTATCCTTACCGAGCCTAATCAAAGTGTGCTCCAGGTCCATGTATGGTGTTTACCTTGTATAACGACCTGTTGCTAACTTAAAACCTCACCCCTGGCCTCAATTTTGGTTCTTCTTTGTCAAGAGAAAAGACGGATCTCTTCGGCCTTGCATTAACTACCTTGTTCTGAATCAAGTCACGGTCAAGAACAAATATCCGTTGCCACTAATTTCCGAACTATTTTACCGCATACAAGGAGCCAAGATCTTCTCTAAACTAGACTTGCGTGAAGCTCAGAATTTGATCCGTATCCGTCAAGGTGATGAGTGGAAGACGGCGTTTAACACTTGAGACGGTCACTACGAATACCTGATGATGCCCTTCAGTCTGTGTAACGATCCCGCGGTCTTCCAGGAATTCGTCAATTATATCAGAATAAGATTCCCTCACACTCCTTCTCTTCATGTCCGTCATACACGGATAGTGGCTGGTGACCGGCTCATGCAGCTTTATGTTACCACCGCATGTGTATAAAAATGGCCGGACTATTGTACAGAACAAACACTGTTACACTTTGTGTCTCCCTTATGTCCTCATAGATTGTAAGCTCTTGCGAGCAGGGTCCTCACTACCCAGGTTTGAATTGTAAATGAACTTTGTCACTATGTAATGTCTGATATTGTTTGTTTCATGTTCCCTCTAAATTGTAAAGTGCTGCGTAATATGTTGGCGCTATATAAATAAAGATTATTATTATTATTATTATTATCTTCTCTATGTATGTGTTGTGGTCTATCTCGATGATATTCTGATTTTCTCTCCAGATCTGACGACTCATCGAAGGCATGTTCGTCAAGTTCTACTGCGATTAAGGGAGAAGTGTCTGTATGCCTAGCTGGAGAGATGCGTCTTTGAAAATAACTCTCTGCGCTTCCTGGGTTACTTCATCTTGGATCAAGGTCTGAAGATGGATCCTGAGAAAGTAAAGTCCGTTCTGGAATGGCCACATCCTCAGGGCCTGTGCTCCATACAGCGTTTTTTGGGATTTGCCAACTTCTACCGGCAGCCTATCCCAAACTTCTCATCATTGATGGCTCCCATCTCTAACCTTACCAAGAAGGGTGTGAATGCCAAGGTGTGGACTCCAGAGGCAGAATCTGCATTTAATAGCCTCAGGAATGACTTTACCTCAGCCTCAATCATCCATCATCCTGACATCTCTCGACAGTTCTCGTTGGAGGTGGACGCTTCCTCTGTTGGTGCCGTTGCACTTGTGTTCCAGAGAGGCCTCAATGGAGAGGCAGTGTTATGTGGCTATTACTCAAGACTTTTTTCCTCCACAGAGCTCAATTACTCTATTGGGGATCGGGAGTTACTGGCCATTAAATTGGCTCTGGAGGAGTTAGAGGGCGCAACCCGCCCCATCCTGATATACACAGACCACAAGAACCTTACATATCTCCAGTGGGCTCAACGGATGAACCCCCGTCAAGCCAGGTGGTCGCTGTTCTTCGCCCGGTTCCAGTTTGTGCTCCACTACCGGCCATCAGACAAAAATGTGAGGGCCGATGCCCTGTCCACTTCATTTGAAACAGAGGACACCGTGGAGCCTCCGCAAATTATTATTGACCCATTCTGTATTATTTCTGCTAATCCTCTGCAAGTTAGGGACATCCCTATGGGGAGGACTTTTGTGCGGTTGGCAGACAGGAGGAGAATCCTTCGATGGGGGCACAGCTCCAAACTGGCTGGGCACGCGGGATCTCGTAAGACCCGAGATCTGATTGCCCATCATTTCTGGTGGCCCACGCTGCCCAAAGATATTGTGGACTTTGTCTCGTCCTGTGTGCTTCCAAAAAAGTTTCTCACTCCAAGTCCGCCATTCTGCTCCAACCTCTGCTTGTGCTCAATGCTCCCTGGCAGCATATACCAATGGACTTTGTCACTGACCTTTCTTCCTCTGCATGATGCAATATGGTCTGGGTGGTGGAGGACCGGTTCTCGAAGATGGCTCATTTTATCCCGCTGACCGGCCTACCTTCTGCTCCTCGGCTGGCGAATCTCTTCATCCGTTTGCATGGTTTGCCTCTTCATATTGTGTCTGATCTGGAGAGCTCTCTGTAAACTCCTAGACATGAAGTTGGTCTATTCTTCCGCCTATTAGCCCCAGTCTAATGGCCAAGTTGAGAGGATTAAACAAATCATGGAGAATTATCTTCGCCACTTCATCTCCATGCAGCATGATAATTGGGTACAGCTTCTTCCATGGACCGAGTTCTCGTACAACAACCACACAAGTGAGTCAACCACCTCCACACCATTCTACATTGTCTACGGCCAACATCCACGAATTCCTCTTCCTGTACCGGCTACATCCCTGGTACCCGCAGCTGATTCTGCATTTGGATATTTTCTACAGGTCTGGCAGCAAACTCGGTCCTCTATTCTGCAGGCAGTCGATCGAAAAGCAGATGCTAAGAGAAGAGAGCCACCTCTGTATCTTCCAGGTACCAATGTCTGGCTATCATCAAGGAATATCCGGCTGAGGGTGCCGGCATACAAGTTCGCTTACAGGTTCCTCGGACCCTTTGAGATCCTACAGCAAATCAACCCTGTCTCTTACAAGCTTCGGCTGCCTCCTACCCTCAGGATCCTCAACTCCTTTCATGTGTCCCTCCTGAAGCCTGTAGTGCTGAACTGCTAATCAAAAACGCCTAGCACTGCAGTTGCTCCCAGCGGTTCTTCCGATGTATTCGAGGTTAAGGAGATCCTGGACTTAAAAAAAGTAGGAGGAAGAACGTTTTATTTGGTGGATTGGAAGGGGTTTGGTAAAGAGTAGAGGTCCTGGGAGCCAGAAGAGAACCTCAATGCTCCTGCCCTCATTAAAAAGTTCCTCTCTTGGTCTGGTCCCAAGAAGAGGGGGCATAAGAGGGGGGATACTGTAGCGTCTACAGCCGTGGACCGTCGGGATTGCTCAATCCCGATGGCCACAGCCATGAATCTGGGAGCGCTGGCCTGCATCTCCTCCCCAGGAGACGCCAGCGCCCACTTCTGCTCCGTTCTGCTGTGTCCCGGGCACAAGCGTGCAAACACATGACAATAATCAACTATTTACCCATGATCACCCTGGACTATAAAAATGTCTCTGCCCTTTCACTCATTGAATAAGAGTTGCTGTGTTTACCCATGTTAGTCCTTTCAATGGTCCCTTAGAGTTATCCCGTTTCCAGTGTTCCTGTACCTGCTACCTGTTTCCAGTATCCCGTGCTACCATTGTTCCTGTGCCTTAGAAAGTTGGAGTCGTGTTGTGCCATCGGTCATGCCTGCTGTGTTACACCAGGCCAGGTTTCTGCTGCCAAGGTCCCATCTGTGCCTAGCCGTTACTACTATCTGAACTGCTACAGGTACCCTTGTGCTTGGACTATATAGACATTGACTTAGTACACTCTTTGGCCAGCTGCTATCCCGCTATAGTGCTACGGCCCAGTGGGTCCACATGCCCACAGATCGAGACAGTATTTAATGGAGACTGCATAGAACACAAATATCTATACTATACCCACATTACAAAATTATGAATAGTGTTCAAAAACAAAGCTAAGTGACAATTTTGGTACAATATGAATGTGTCAATAGCTCTGCAGTAAATTCTATCCTCTTTAAACACAAACCCTGCATTTTCCTCCAGAGCTGCCATACTGTCTATGTATTTTAAAAAAAAACTTTGGAAATGAATCCAACATTTAAAGCATGTGTTAAGAGACAATTCAAAAGAAAAACCAAACTGCAGTGGCATTTTATGAGAAATATTTTGTGGGGATATAAAAAAGACATATTATGCAATTTATCAAATTCAACCATAGACTTTTATGAGAAACTACCGATGCAGAGTGTAATCGGATACAATTAGTAAATATGCTATAAAAAAACAAACAATACACTTACTAGAGCATGATATATAGGAGTACTTTCAGACGAATTTGTAAAGCATTGAATATGGACTATAGCAGCTCTCCCTTTTATTGTATGACCCATTTATTATTCTTTGTAGAATACAAAAGCATATGCCTTTGTCTTCACTGAGAAGCAATCTCAAAGAGTACAAAAGCAAAAGAAGTGCATTTTATACAGAGAGCTTCTAATATGTGAATCAGTGGCGTAACTATAGGGGTCGCAGCGGTCGCAATTGCAACTCGGGCCCGTAGCCAGGGGGGTCCACGGCTCCCCGCACCACATCAATGAGAAGTTACTATAGTAACAGTTGACTGCGCTATTGATTTCGTCAAAACAATGGAACCCTGTCACAACGGTGACAAACGGAAACATTCAGCAACGTTTCCTTCACCATGGAGATCAATGGTGAGGGAAACGGAAGCTTAGGTTTCAGTTTGCCTTTCTGTTGAGGGGTTACCGAAGGGAAACCTCCCATGGAAAGGCAGCGGTGATGTGATCAGGCCCTTACTAAGGTTTTTTTTTAGGGTTTGTGTTTTTTTAAAAGTTTGGTCGTTGGACTACATTGGATTCGAGGACTATTTCGATGACAGCTTTTTTTATTATCAATAAAATAGTTAATGATGGTTGTGTGGGTTTTTTTTTATTTCAATAAACCTGTTTTTTCTATGTCTTTGTATTTTTTTTAAACTTTATTACTACTGCCTTATTAATAGCTGCTGGCTTATTGACAGCGTCCATTACTAAGGCGGGGATTAGTGTTAGCCGGTGCAGAGGCTGACACTAACCCATGTTATTATCCCGGCACCCACCGCCACCAGGGGGGCTGGGAAGAGCCGGGTATGATCCAGTACCCAACCATCTGTAGTGATGGCCGGGCACTGGGACGGCCAAAGGCTGGTATTATTAGCCTGGAAAAGGCCAAACACATTGGCTCTTGCCACCCTAGTAATGCTAGGCTGCTGATGCTGTGTTGTATCTGGCTAGTTTTGAAAAATGGGGAAGACCCCACATCAATTTAAAAAAAAAATATAATAATAATAATTGGAAAGAATGATGTGGGGTTCCCCCATTTCTATACCCAGCCAGATACAACATAGCAGCAGCAGGCTAGCATTACCAGGGTGGGAAGGGTCAATGTTTTTGGGCTTTCCCAGCTTAATAATACCAGCCTGCGGCCCCGCCAGTGCCCCTCTGTCACTACAGATGGTCGGGTACTGGATTGTACCCGGCTCTTTCCGGTACCCCTGGTGGCGGTGGGTACCGGGGTAATAATGGGGGTTAGTGTTAGCCTCTTCATGTCTAACATTAAGCCCCGCCTTAGTAATGGATGTGGTCAATCAGCCAACGGCCATTACTAAGGTGGTAGTAATAAAGTTTAGAAAAATACAGAGACATAGGAAAAATATTTTATTGAAATAAAAATCCCACACAACCTTCGTTAACCATTTTATTGAGAATAAAAAAAACGCTGTCATCGAAGTAGTCCTCGAATCCGAAATAGTCCAACAACCGAGCTTGTAAAAAAACACGAACACACAAAAGTAATTAGTAACACATAAAAAAGCAAAACAATTATTATTCTTACCTTTCCTGGGCCCAGCACTGGAGTCGCAATGTCAGCGAGCTGGGCCCTATATCTAATCCTATCATGTGTGATACTGTCTGTTCAGCCACTGTATCTAATCCAATCATGTGTGATAATGTCTGCTCAGCCACTGTATCTAATCCTATAAGGTTTTATACTGTCTGCTGAGCTACTGTATCTAATCCCATCATGTGTGATACTATCTGCTGAGCCACTGTATCTAATCCTATTATGTGTGATACTGTCTACTGAGCCACTGTATCTAATCCTATCATGTGTGATGCTGTCTGCTGAGCCACTGTATCTAAGCCTATCCATAGCTATAATGTCGTAGTGCTATAGATATGCTGTCTCCTATATACACATATACATACACGCACACACATTTTTTTGGGAGGGTATTTGTATTGGGGCTGTTTCCCCTAGGCGTTTCAAGACCTGACACCCCTGGCTGCTAGTGCTGCATCGTTGGGTCACGTCGGAGACCCAGCAATGCAGCTGAAAGCTGTGGGCTGTTGGGCATGAGAAGTTTGGGAAGGCCCCAAGAAGAATCTTTGCATCTGGGCCCATGAGCCTTTAGCTACGCCCCTGATGTGAATGTAAACCTATCTGAATGAGAGATATGTTTTATAAAGCAGAATTTTTCTCTGGACTATCTGTCAATGTAACCATTGAACAACACTAAATATTGCATTCAACTTCACAGTAAATGTAGAAAAAAGGAGTTTATTATTCCATGCAATCCTGACTTTTAAAGGTGTTGTCTCATGAAGACAACCTCTGTCGATATATTTTATTAGGGCATATGTATGTCATAGAGGTTGGTCTCCCACTAAGAACCCCCTCTATGGATCAGAACAGAGAGTCGCTCTTTAAGATTAATCTGAATGGCCACCATGCAAATGGCTGTTTGCTGTAGTGTTGGGAGCTAGACCCATCAGCTTCCATATAAAAAGAGTTGCCTGTTCTCCAGGAACCTCAATTAAGTCCCCACGCTGTATAGAAATAGGAATTGAGACATCACTGCAAAGTAGTAATGAATGAGGGATCCTTTTTCATTCACCCATATGTGCGATGTTTCAGTCCAGCTCAATAACCATTTAAATATATATTTAAATATATATGTATATATATATATATATAATCCAAAAATCAGGCAGCACTCCAAGGTATAAGCAAAGTAGAAAAAGGTGCTTTATTGGTCCATATACACATGACGTTTCAGCTCAACACAGGAGCCTTTCTCAAGTGAACAGATTCATGTCATGACCACACATTTATAAGAGAACCAATATTATAAAAAAGTAGTGCCAATAAAATGCAACAACACATATAAGGTTGCCAAAAGGTACATAGTGAATTCATATATGCAAATTAAATGAGTGAGGAATGTGTTATAAAGATACTATCACAACAGGACTGTAATACATAACATAATACATTACAGAAAGTTATATAGTCTAACAATCTTTTAATTGTATATAATTAGATAGGATCGTGCACATGTGTAGATATCACTACACTTGAGGGACTCACCGAGAGTAAGGATCCGGCTCCAATGTAAACACAAAACATGTGCTGCAATCACCATTGTAGAGCTGTCAGAAGCATTAGTATTCGTGCTGCGCATGTTACGCATGCGCAGTCACAAAGGGAACGCCAATCAGCCATACCCGAAGAGGGTAAATGCCAATCATAGACATGCGAAGAAAATCCACAATGAGAAATGGAATTTTACGAGTGAAGGGGAAAAAACGTTATCACTCCTATTTAATACAGGAAGACAATATGTACTAGAATGCCAAATATGTATGTGTATATATAAAGAAACCTCAGTCTACTACGTAGAGGATTAAATACAGAACCCTGAATCAAGGGTATTCTGAAAAGATAAATCAACTCCTGATAGTATATACATGTCAAATATTGGCGCCTGACAATGCATTTGAAAATACTAATTATAGTTGTCAAGATTTTCAACAGGAATTACAATAAGCGTATTTCTTTAGTATAAATGAGCCAGTCCCAGTATCGGTGAGTCGATCAATTCCGCGATGTGATATGAAAATACGTGATCTGTGAATAAACAGAAGTGTATTAAAAACATGTAATAAAATTTTTGAAAAGGACATGAAATGGTAATCAATCCTAAAACCAAAGAAGGCGTGGATTGAATATCTAATGTAAGAGGTGTAACTGTATACAAAATTTATTTAATAACGGTACCCAGAGGAAACTCAACGTTTAAGCCACCTGGTTTGAGTGTACCTAATCTGTAAATCCACTGCAACATGCGGCGTTTCAACAATCTAACTCTATCGCCACCCCTGCGTAGTGGGGGTACATGATCTACTATCCAAAATTTCAAGTCTCTTTCACCGTGTTTAAAGTCAGAAAAATGTTTAGAGACCGGAAGGTCAAGTCTCTTTTTTCGTATAGTATAGCGGTGTTGGTTCAGTCTCGTTTTAGCATCAAGTGTCGTTTCTCCTACATACAGGAGACGACAAGGGCATTGGAGTACATAGATAATGAATTCAGTATTACATGTCAAAAAGTAATTGATGAAGAATTGTTTACCAGTATCAGGATGCACAAACTGACTGCCCTTGACCAAAAGCGTGCAGTTCGTACAACTGAGACATGGGAAACAACCCTTCCTCGGCGAAGATAAAAAGGTCTGTCGTTTAATTCTTAATGGACCAAAGTCCGATTTGACTAACTTATCTCTCAAATTGGGTGGTCTACGGTAAGTGAACAGGGGCGGTTTTCTGAAAGGTTCTACATGTGGGAAACATCGACCCAACATGGGCCAATGTAACCGTATAACATCATATATCCGATTACTCATCTGTGTATGAGTGGTAATAAATGGGATACGTTTTTGATCCCTGTGTATCCTATCCTGTAAAAGATCAGCTCTAGGGATAGAATCTACCCTATGTCTGTGCTGTTCTAATATACGTTTGGGGTATCCTCTGGCTTTGAACTTATCCATCATCTGATCAAGGCCAACAGAAAGTTTGTCAGGTCTATCTATGATTCTCTTGGTTCGCATAAGTTGACTAACCGGCAAAGAATTAATAATTTTTCTAGGATGTGAGCTGTCATATCTCAGTAAGCTATTCTTATCCGTAGTTTTAACGAATAAGTCAGTGTAGAATATAGTTCCACTCAGTTCCAGTAGCACATCAAAAAATTGCAAAGTACTTTTGGAACTGACCAATGTAAACTTCACTGTCTGATCTATGGTATTCAAGAAATTATGGAAATCCGTAAGCTCAGAGGAACTGCCAGTCCAGACGAGGAAGACATCGTCTATGTACCTCCACCATCTCAGCACATGCTGAAAATGGTGGGATCCTTACTCTCGGTGAGTCCCTCAAGTGTAGTGATTTTTAATACTCTTTATTCACAGATCACGTATTTTCATATCACATTGCGGCATTGATCGACTCACCGATACTGGGACTGGCTCATTTATACTAAAGAAATATGCTTATTGTAATTCCTGTTGAAAATCTTGACAACTATAATTTGTATTTTCAAATGCATTGAGAGGTGCCAATATTTGACATGTGGTTTGAGTTAGACATGTACAACTATGCAATATGTGCAATTTTTGCGCTATATGTGTATATATATAGAGATATATATAGATATATATATATATATATATATATATACTATCAGGAGTTGATTTATCTTTTCAGAATACCCTTGATTCAGGGTTCTGTATTTAATCCTCTACGTAGTAGACTGAGGTTTCTTTATATATACACATACATATTTGGCATTCTAGTACATATTGTCTTCCTGTATTAAATAGGAGTGATAAAGGTTTTTTCCCCTTCACTCGTAAAATTCCATTTCTCATTGTGGATTTTCTTTGCATGTCTATGATTGGCATTTGCCCTCTTCGGGTATGGCTGTAAGTATTTGATGCCTTTGCGGATTTTGTAAGTTTGCCCACTGTCAAAGTCATGAACAGTCTAGAATTTTTAGGCTAGGTTAATTTTACCAGTGAGAGATAGATTTTTTTTTAATTGCTGTCCCAGTCAGGCCTTTGGACAGGAAGTGAACCCACTGCATCACTAACGTATTTGGCTTAGGGCTAAACCAGGGGGTGAAGTCGATGTGATTTTAACTTGAAACGTCCCTAACAGGAAAACTCCAGACGGCAGACTTAGCAGTTGCAGACTAGGCCTCTCTTCACATCTGCAGATTCCAAAGTTTTTTTCTGGACAAAATAGCACAGCATGCTGCGCTTTTTTGTTTGGCAGAACTACAGACACTGTGACGAAAACTAGACAATGTCAATGGGTCTATGGGTTCCAACAGGCACTCTTAGTTTCAATAATGCAATGAATTATGTGGCTCAATTTTTTGTTGTTCTGCTCCCATGATTATTTAAAAAAAAAGAAAAAGGAGGTAATCAAAGTAGTCCAACGAATCTACGATGTAGTCCAAACGGTCCAGTGGAAATTGCAAAACAAAAAAAAAAAGTTAGTAATATGCCGCTGCTTCTTCATTCCTTGCTTCTACTTTGAATCGCCGTGTAGTTACACGGATGGAGCGGTATGCGCCGCTGATCCTTCAAAACAGCTGATAATAGGCTATTAAGGATCAGCGGTGTTTGTGTGCCGCTGATCCTTCATAACCGCTAATCAGCTGGTTTGAATGAACAGCGGCGAGCACCACTGCTCCGTCGTTCCTTGCTCCTACTATTAATGCCTCTCCTATTCAAGTGAACAGGAGAAGGCTGTAATACTGTGAACAGCCACTAGAGGACGATTCACAGTAGGAGCAATAAACGACGGAACAGCGATGCTCGCCGCTGATCCTTCAAAACAGCTGATAAGCGACATGAAGGATAAGCGGTGCTCGTGTGCCGCTGATCCTTTTTAGCTGCCAATAAGCTGTTTTAAAGGAACAGCGGCGAGCTCCGCTGCTCCGTTGAGCGCCCCCCCCTACACACACACACACACAAACCCCCCCAAACATGCAACCGCACCACACACAGACCCCCCGCACACACACAAAATCCACCCACACAAACACACACAACCCCCCCACACTGCACGCACACACACACACACACACACACACACACACACACACACACACATGCACACAAAGACCTTACCTGCAGCCGGTCTTCACCAAAATGGAGCCCGCCTTCCCCCTAGAAACCAGCCTCTATGCTGGGTCGCTCTGAACTGCGCAGGGCGTGAAGGCAGAAGCAGAGGATATAATGAACGGCTCCAGTTCGTTATGTCCTATGCCCTGTAGCTGCCATACTTAATCTGTGTATGTGTCGTGAAAAGACACATACACAGATGAAATAAAACATGGCAGCCCCCAGTAATGTAAAAAAGTGTTAATAAAAGAAACATTTTATATATAAAAATAAGTAAAGTACATATAAAATTGTATTAAATAAAAACACATAAATTAATTTTAAAAAAAAATTCATGACACCTTTCCTTTAAATACTGTGTTCAATAACCTGATCCTTCATGAGACATAGGAAGTGGACGCTTGTCTTCATAACCCCAACATAGACACAACACCAGAGTGATTAGGACATTAGAAATAAGGAGCCTCACACACGAGCGTGTTCGGTCCGTGATATACGCTCCGTACATCGGCCGCATATCCCGGACTGTTATCCCGCAGCGAGGCAGTGACACCTAGCGTCATAGATAACTATGATCTAGGAGCCCGGCTCCCTGCAGTGTGTTCGGTCCAGGAAATGCGTTCGATGTACGAAGCGTATATCACGGACCAAACATGCTTGTGCCTATTATACTAATAGGTGATCTCATCAGCAGAACTGAGTGTATGTGTGTGTGAGTGTGCGTGTATGCGCGTGTGCGCTTGTGCGCATGCGTGCGTGTGTGTGTGTGTATGCCCCTCCCCCCACCTCCCTTCTAATCTCCCTCATATACTTTAGTTAGGATAAATTCTCGGATAGCTTCTATGTCTCATAGTTGACATTGTTTTTCAGTGAGTGCAGAGTTTCTGAACAGTTGCAAACTGTGCAATAAATAGCCAGGTATAGGGGGAAGAGACATTTTTCTAAAACAAGATAAATTACAAAATGTATTATCCTTGCCTACGCTATTCATGTTTGGGGGGGGGGCGGGGATAGGTAAGCTGTTAAGAGAGTTAGACCTTTTTCATGTAAAGAGCCTTTTATATGTCTTTTACGATAATTCTCCTTGGGAATTAATAATATCTTAATAGAATGGCTTTATATACAGTAGAAACACAGGGAAGGTTCCACATGACTAAATATCCATTATTTATTAAAAAGATAAACTATTAATCTATTGGAGGGCAGAGTGTCGGCTATGATTTACTTTAATGTATTACCCATTGTACTACAAGCAATAATAAATATTCACAATGGTGTGTGATATATAACCTAGAATGCCTTCCATGATTTAAATAGAACTGCCAAAATTTAGGTCACTTAGTAACAGTTATGACTTCATGAGTAATGGCCAGGCCCCTCTAAACATGTCTCCAGAACATCAGTACACAATTGTATGCTTTTTATTTGTTTTAGATATTTTTATAAACACACATATGTCAGTGTCATCAGTGTAATTTGTATGGTTATACATTTATTGATTGTTTTAACATATTTGCTCTCATTTGTTTACTATAAACTAATCATTTAGATGAGCCGCTTAAAGAGGCTCTGTCACCAGATTGTGCAACCCCTATCTGCTATTGCAGCAGATAGGCGCTGCAATGTAGATTACAGTAACGTTTTTATTTTTAAAAAACGAGCATTTTTGGCCAAGTTATGACCATTTTCGTATTTATGCAAATGAGGCTTGCAAAAGTACAACTGGGCGTGTTGAAAAGTAAAAGTACAACTGGGCGTGTATTATGTGTGTACATCGGGGCGTGTTTACTACTTTTACTAGCTGGGCTTTCTGAAGAGAAGTATCATCCACTTCTCTTCAGAACGCCCAGCTTCTGGCAGTGCAGATCTGTGACGTCACTCACAGGTCCTGCATCGTGTCGGCACCAGAGGCTACAGTTGATTCTGCAGCAGCATCAGCGTTTGCAGGTAAGTAGCTACATCGACTTACCTGAAAACGCCGATGCTGCTGCAGAATCATCTGTAGCCTCTGGTGCCGACACGATGCAGGACCTGTGAGTGACGTCACAGATCTGCACTGCCAGAAGCTGGGCGTTCTGAAGAGAAGTGGATGATACTTCTCTTCAGAAAGCCCAGCTAGTAAAAGTAGTAAACACGCCCCGATGTACGCACATAATACACGCCCAGTTGTACTTTTACTTTTCAACACGCCCACTTGGACTTTTGCAAGCCTCATTTGCATAAATACGAAAATGGTCATAACTTGGCCAAAAATGCTCGTTTTTTAAAAATAAAAACGTTACTGTAATCTACATTGCAGCGCCTATCTGCTGCAATAGCAGATAGGGGTTGCACAATGTGGTGACAGAGCCTCTTTAAGATTTTTTACAAATAAAAAAGTTTGGCCTGCCATTACATTGTTGGCCTGCTTTTACAGTCATGTGGCCTCAATAGGCAATAAGGCATGGTCTTGTGCAAACTAGTGAAATCTAGGATTGCTAATGAAGTAAATGCAATATCTGTATTTATATTTTTATTTAGGAGGAAAAAACACAGACTTAACAGAGATTCCATAAGACTTTATTTTATTTAAAGCAAATAAACTCTTGGACAAGTCGTCGCAGGGGTTCACTTTCGGTCAGATGACCGTCCTTTTACAGATGCCTCCATTGGTCATCAAACCGGTGGCTAATGACCACACATGGTCTATGTCTCCAATCCCTTGGCATGCCACGAACCACTGTTACGTGTGCTCTGACGGGTCCTTGCAGTGGCTCACCGCTACCTTTCGCAAGTCCCTATCTCATTCTCTGCGTACCCGCAACAGGCGAGCTCACCTCTCTGGATGCACTTAACGGTGCTGTTGGAGACAAACTTTCCATCTAGTTAACAGGAAGTAGTTGGAGGGTGAATTTTCTGTGATCTTATCACAGCTTTTTTTACATTCTACACTAGGCAGAGGTACTTGAAGTTGTCAGTAGTAGTCTATTCCTATTGGAGTACTGAGTTACTAATTTAAAGTAGATATCAAGGGGTGTATGTATGTGGCTAGTGAAACATAAGAATATTTAGATAAATAATGTCTTTTCCTCTAGGCACCTTTTCTCAGCCGTCAGGTTGATTTTTCTGTCTAGTGGTTATACCATACTAACGCCTCTGCTCTCTGTCACTCATTACACTGGTTACCTATTTCTTGTAGAATTCTTCAAAACTTTCTCTATTATCTAAGTCACAATTATAAACATACACAATCTAACTAAATTAATACGATACAAATAGTTGTACTGTTCGTGTCAGTTTTTTTTTAACATGTTGCAAAGATAAAAAGTAAGTGAACTCTTGAATTTAATAACCTGCAGAACCCCCTTTAGTTTTCAATATTTCTGGGATCCTTTGCGTTCACAGCCCTCTTTAGGTCATGCCACAGCATCTCGATTGAGGTATGGTCAGGACTCTGACTTGCCATTCCAAAACACAAATCTTCTTTTCTAACCATTCTATAGTTGATTTACTTGTGTGCTTTGAGTCATTGTCTTGTTGCGCCACCCAAAGCCTCTTTAGTTTGAGGTCATTGACTGCTGCCCTTACATTCACTTGTAAAATGTTTTGATACACCTTGGAATTCATTGTTCCCTTTATGATCGCAAGGTATCCAGGCCCTAAGGCAGCAAAGCAGCCCCAGACCATTATGCTCCCTCCATCATGCTTCAGAGTTAGGACACTGATTGGTGTTGGCAGTGGCGGATTATCATATGGGCGGTTCGGGCGGCTGCCCGGGGCCCAAGGCTCCCAGGGGGCCCATGGCAGCCCAAACCGCAAATCATTTTAAAAATCACTTGAGACTCACTGCTAGCGCCACTAATGGCCGCTGCTGAGAGAGAGGGAGTGAGAGAGGGAGGGGAGGAAGGGAGGGGCGGACTGGAACGAAATCGAGCCGCCAGCACAGTGCTGATGGGGAGGAGGGGGAGGGATAGTAATAGCAGGGGCTGGATAGGACTAGCAGACGTGCGTCTGCTAGGTGGTAGAACACGCCCCTCTTTAACGCTGCACGTAACGCCAGTGAGGAACAGAAGAGAAGGGCGGTGGACGAGCGGTGAGGAAGAAGGTTAGTCTGCTGTTCGCCTCCTGCCCCAAGCAACAATCGGCAGACGCTAAGGGGGATTAATTATACAGCAAGGGGGGTGGATTTCCATCTAACTCACTGCAGAGGACTGTATGAAGGGGGGAATAATCCCCCCCATCCCCCATAGAGCCCTCAGTATTTCAGTATTTATTATACAGCAGGGGGGGATTTCTATCTAACACTGCAGAGGAATCTATGGGGGGAGATAACAATTTCCCCCCATAGACACTCAGCAGTCAGTTACACACTCACCCCCCCCCCCTGCTGTATAATAAATACTGAAATACTGAGGGCACTATGGGGGATGGGGGGATTACTCCCCCCTTCATAGAGTCCTCTGGAGTCTCTTAGATGGTTAGACCCCCCCCCCCATTCAGTATAATCTCCCCCTTCCAATAGAGCCCTCACTAGTTACTAATATATTGCAAGGGGAAGTCAAATTGTCTGACTGCTGGGGGCTTTATAGGGGGTCTGAGCGACTAACTTCTGTGAGCTCTATAGGGAGGTCTGAGCGGCGGGCTCTATGGGGGGGCTATCCTCCCCCCCACAGAGATGTCAAAATCAGACACTCAGACCTCCTTATAGAGCCCCCAGAAGTCAGTGACAACCTCACCTCCCCTTGTAATATAGTCCACCCATACAGCCCTCAGTTTTCCCATAAGGGTAATGTGTGACATATCCACCTGTTTTTGCTCTCGCTGCCTCCTGGCCATATCCTGATTACATGGTCGAGATTTACGAATACAGCGTAGCTTGCTGAGCTACGCAGTTTCCGTAAAACATAAAACTGAATGATAGAGCTCTTCTGCCTCTTAGTTTTAGTGATCGGTGGGGGTGTCAGCACCCGGACCCCCACCCATCAAAAGTTCTGACATGTCACTATGACATGTCAGAAGTTTGTTTAACATTTACTTACCCTTTAACCCCTTGAGTACCCAGCTCATTTTGGCCTTGAGGACCAGACCCATTTTTTCAAATCTGACATGTATCACTTTATGTGGTAATAACTCCGGAATGCTTTAACCTATCCAATTGATTCTGAGATTGTTTTCTCGTGACATATTGTACTTTAGTTTAGTGCAAAAATTTGGTCGATAAATTCATTGCTTATTTGTGAAAAACACCAACATTTAGCGAAAATATGAAGAAATTATGATTTTTCCAATTTTAAATGCATCCGCTTGTAAAACAGATGGTAATACCACACAAAATAATTACCAATTAACATCTCCCATATGTCTACTTTATGTTTGCATCGTTTTTTGAACATCCTTTTATTTTTCTATGACCTCACAAGGCTTAGAACTTTAGCAGCAATTTCTCATATTTTTAAGAAAATTTCAAAAAGCGATTTTTTCAGGGACGAGTTCAGTTCTGAAGTGGTTTTGAGTGCCCTATATATTAGAAACCCCCATAAAACACCCCATTTTGAAAACTGCATCCCTCAAAGTATCCAAAACAGCATTCAGAAAGTGTTTCAACCCTTTAGGCGTTTTACAGGAATTGAAGGAAAGTATAGCTGAAATTTTCAAATTTCATTTTTTTTTTACAAAATTCTTATGTAATACATTTTCTTCTGTACCACAGAAGGTTTTACCTGAGAAACGCAACTCAATATTTATTGCCCAGATTCTGCAGTTTTTAGAAATATCCCACATGTGGCCCTAGTGCGCTAATGGACTGAAACACAGGCCTCAGAAGCAAAGGAGCACCTCTTGGATTTTGGGGCCTCCTTTTTTCAGAATATATTTTAGGCACCATGTCAGGTTTGAAGAGGTCTTGTGGTGCCAAAACAGTGGAAACCCCCAAAAGTGACCCCCATTTTTTCAACTACACACCTCAGGGAATTTATCTAGGGGTATAGTTAGCATTTTGACCCCACAGGTATTTTGCTATATTTTCTGGAGTTAGTCTGTGAAAATGAAAATCTACTTTTTTTCTGGAAAAACGTAAAAATTTCTAATTTTTGCAAGAAATAAAGGAGAGAAAGCACCCCAACATTTGTAAAGCAATTTCTCGCTATTACGGAAATACCCCATATGTGGTAATAAACTGCTGTTTGGACCCACAGCAGGGCTCAGAAGGGAAGGACCCCCATTTGGATTTTGGAGCTCTGATTTTACTGGAATGGTTTTCAGTGCCGTGTCACGTTTGCAACGCCCTGGAGGGACCTAAACAGTGGAATCCCCCCAAAAGTGACCCCATTTTGGAAACTATACCCCATTTTTCTAGTGGTATAGTTATCATTTTGACCCCACAGGTTTTTTGCTGAATTTATTGGAATTAGTCTGTGAAGATGAAAAGAGACTTTTTTTGGAAAAAACACAGAATTTTCAAATTTTTAAAAGGAATAAAGGAGAAAAAGCACCTCAACATTTGTAAAGCAATTTCTCCTGATTACGGAAATACCCCATTATGCGGTAATAAACTGCTGTTTGGACGCATGGCAGGGCTCAGAAGGGACGGAGCACCATTTGGATTTTGCAGCTCAGATTTTGCTGAATTGGTTTCTAGGGGCCATGTCGCATTTGCAGAGTCCCTGAAGTACCAGTACAGTAGAAATTCCCCAGATGTGATCCCAATTTGGAGACTATACCCCTGAAAGAATTAAATTAGATGTGTAGTGAGCATTTTGAGCCCTCAGGTGTTTTATAGATTTTATTAGAATTGGTCCGTGAAAATGAAAACATTTTTTTTTTCCAATAACCTGTAGCTTTAGCTCAGAATTTTTCATTTCCACAAGGAATACAGGAGAAAAGACACCCCAAAATGTGTTACACAATTTCTCCTGATTACGGAAATACCCCATATGTGGTTGTAAACGGCTATTTGGACATACGGCAAGGGTCTAAACGGAAAAAGTGCAATTTCGTTTTTGGAGTGGAGATTTTACAAAATTTGTTTTTGACGCCATGTTGCATTGCGCTGAGGTACCAGTACAGTGAAAACTCCCGAGAAGTGACCCCATTTAGGAAACTACACCCCTCAAGGAATTCATCTAGAAGTGTAGTGAGCATTTTGACCCCCAAAGGTTTTGCAGAAATTAGTGCACAGTGGATGTTGCAGATTGAAAATTGACATTTTCCACATATATGCTATTTCAGTGCCCAATGCGTTGGGCCCAGCTTGTACCACTGGAGACATACGCCCCATAAATTGTTAAGCGGTTCTCCAGAGTACGGTAATACCCCATATGTAGTCATAAGCCGCTGTTTGGGCACACTGCCAGGCCCAGAAGGAGCGCCATTTGGCTTTTGGAGCGCAGATTTTGCTTGGTAGTAGTTTTATTTAGTGTTTTACTGGTGTTTCAGTTTATAATGTGGGGGCATATGTAATCTGTGCGGAGTACATCAGGGTATATGTAAGTTGGGCAGAGTACATCAGGGTATATGTAAGCTGGGCGGAGTGTATCAGGGTATATGTAAGCTGGGCGGAGTACATCAGGGTATATGTAAGATGCGCGGAGTACATCAGGATATATGTAAGCTGTGCAGAGTACATCAGGGTATATGTAAGCTGGGCGGAGTACATCAGGGCATATGTAAGCTGGGCGGAGTACATCAGGGCATATGTAAGCTGGGCGGAGTACATCAGGGTATATGTAAGCTGGGCGGAGTACATCAGGGTATATGTAAGCTGGGCGGAGTTCATCAGGGTATATGTTTGCTGGGTGGAGTGTATCAGGGTATATGTAAACTGTGCGGAGTACATCAGGGTATATGTAAGCTATGTGGAGTACATCAGGGTATATGTAAGCTGGGCGGAGTGCAATAGGTCATAATAGGATGATGTAATAATGGGGAGAATGAATAATAAAATTAATTATCCCTGGATAGTGATGTATGCTTTGAACCAATCCTTCATGCACAGGCCGGATTATTGGGTGCAGGAGTCGCACTTCTAAAGGGTGTCTGTGGTGTTGTACAAAATATCCGCACTCCTGTATTGCCTAATCTTTGACTTCTTCACTAGCCCCATATGTAGCACAGACCCCAAAATGTCATCGTTTTCGCTGCATTTACAGGGTCTACCAGTGGGGGCTGCAAATGATGACGTGGGGTTTTTAGGTGAAGAACTGCTGCACACATAAATTAGTCTGGGCCGTCGTTTTGCGTTATTGCGTTCCAAGAGTCAGAACTTTTTATTTTTCCGTTGACGAGCTATGTGAGTGCTTGATTTTCATGGAACGAGCTGTCGTTTTTATTAGTATCATTTTGGGGTACATGCGATAATTTGATCAGTTTTTATTCCATTTTTTCTGAGGTGAGGAGACCAAAAAACAGAAATTCTTTCACTATTTTTTTTATAATTTTTTACCGGCGTTCTCTGTGCAGTATAAACAACATGTTTACTTTATTCTGCGGTTTGATACGATTATGGCAATACCAAATTTATATAGTTTTTATATGTTTTACTACTTTTACAAAAAAAAAAACATTTTTTTCTAAATAAAATGTTTTAGTGTCACCATGTCCTGAGAGCCATAACTTTTTTATTTTTTTGTCGACGGAGCTTTGTGAGGGCTTGTTTTTTGCGTGACACACTGTAGTTTTTATTGGTACCATGTTTGGCTATGCGCGACTTTTTGATCACTTTTTATTCCATTTTTTTGGAAACAACGTGACCAAAAAAGGAAATTCTGCCATTGTTTTTTATGGTATTTTTTTTACGGTGTTCACCCTGCGGGATAAATAATATGATATTTTTTTAGGTCAGGCCAATACGAACGCGGCGATACCTATTATGTCTAGTTTTTGTCTTTTTTTTTCATTTTTTTTCTAATTATAAAGGGCTTGATCAGGGACACAAGGCGATTATTGTTTTTATTACGTAAAACTTGTATTTATTTATTTATCTAAAACTTTTTTTGTAACTTTTTTTTCACTTTTTATTTTACAAATACTAGGGGACTGGAAGATCTGATCTTCTGATCCCCTGCACAATACACTGCACTACTTCTGTATGTACTGATGTAGTGCAGTGTATTGTAACTGTCACTTTACAACTGACAGTTGAGCCTATTACGTCCTGCCTTGGGCAGGACCTAATAGGCTCCCGTACCTGGCAACCAGGAAGCCGTTGCTAGGCTTCCTGGTTGCCATTGCAACCATCAGTGCCCCCTCCCTCTGTATCAATCACTTAAATGCCGCTGTCGCTATTGACAGCAGCATTTAAGGGGTTAAACTACAGCGATCGGAGAGGACAGTGATCGCTGTAGTTGCAGTGGGATGTCGGCTGTATATTACAGCCGACATCCGATGAAGATGGAGCGAGCACAGCTCCTGTGCCCGCTTCATCCTCAGGGCGTTACTATACGCCCATTTTCGGGAAGGGGTTAATAAAAATAGTGTTTTGTTTTTTTACACCGCTTTCTCTGATCTCCTCACGTATCTCACAGAAGTGAGGAGATCAGAGAAAGTGACAGGAGCTTTCTCCTGCAGACGACGTCACAGACGGCTGTGATTGGTCAGTCTTCAGAGACTGACCAATCACAGCAATCGCCGGCATTGGGGACTGCTAATTGGTCCCCAGGCCGGTAGCAGAGACGGTTAGCTGTCAGTGACAGCTGCCGCCGCTGTTCTGTCACTATGTGATTTCACATAGTGACAGTTTATTCCTGCGCCGTAATAGTACGTCGAAGGTACGCAAGGGGTTAAAAAGAGGTGTTACAATTTGTTTTTATTTGATGTGTTAGGGTATGTTCACACGCAGTAGCAAAATACGTCTGAAATTACGGAGCTGTTTTCAGGCAAAAACAGCTCCTGAATTTCAGACGTTTTTGCAAGTACTCGCGTTTTTTCGCGGCATTTTTTACGGATGTTATTGGAGCTGTTTTTCAATGGAGTGAATGAAAAACGGCTCCAAAAACGTCCCAAGAAGTGACATGCACTTCTTTTTCGCGGGCGTCTTTTTAAGCGCCGTCTTTTGACAGCGACGCGTAAAATTACACCTCGTCTGAACAGAACATCGTAAAACATATTGCATGCAATGGGCAGATGTTTGCAGGCGTAATGGAGCCATCTTTTCAGGCATAATTAGAGGCGTAAAACGCCCGAATTACGTCTGAAAATAGGCCGTTTGAACATACCCTTAAAGGCTATGTAAACCTTTCAAAAAGTTTTTTTTTAAAAATAAAATAGTGTATGGTATTTAATGCAACCTTTTTAAATACTTAGTAAATTATTTTTACTTACAGCGGCTTTATATCCTGAATACAGAGCAGCTGTATCTTGCGCTAAAACCTGTGTCCGTCAGGTCAGTGGCACTGACAGGTACAGTGTCAGCGCGTGGGGGGGGGGTTTGAATTGCATGTGAGGGGGAAGGAGAGGACCCAAGTTGTTTCAACAGTCCAGGACCCATGGTATACTTAATCCGCTACTGTGTGTTGGTGTCCAATGTTTTTTATCTCCAAACATAGCGTTGTGCATTTGTTCTATTTACATAGAACACTTTCCTAGAAGAATTCTAGAACATCCAGGTGGTTTCAGGCAATTTTGAAATGAGCAGCAATTTTTTTTTGGACAGGTGTGGCTTCCTTCGTGGTGTGCTTTCATGAACAACATTCTTGTCCAGTGTTCATTCAGGATTGTACATTGTGCACTTGGAGTGATCCTAAGGGTATGTTCACATGCAGAGTCAAAAACGTCTCAAAATACAGAGCTGTTTTCAAGAGAAAACAGCTCCTGATTTTCAGAAGTTTTTTGTGCCACTCGTGATTTTCGCTGCGTTTTTCGCTGCGTTTTTTTATGGACGTTTTTGGAGCTTTTTTCAATAGAGTCTATGGAAAACGGCTCAAAAAACATCCCAAGAAGTGTCCTGCACTCCATCGGAACAGAACGCCGTCTTCCCATTGAAATCAATGGGCAGATGTTTGGAGGCGTTCTGATTCCGATTTTTCGGCCATTTTTTGGGCGTTTACGGCCCGAAAAACAGATGAAAATAGGTTGTGTGAACATACCCTAACAGGACGCTAGGAAGAGTAGCAACAGTCCTGATTTCTCTATTTGGGGATAATTTCTATAACCGTAGATTGATGTACCCCTAGGTCTTTAGAAATGTTTTTGTAGCCTTGTTCAGCTTCATGCATCTCTATAACACGTCTTCTAAAAAACCATGTCGTCAAAGTATGGTTCACACTAAGGCGGGATTTACACGACCGGGTCCCGCCCGAGCCCGAGTGTCAGCTGGTAAAATCGGCCAATTTGCCCGGCCGGTTTGCATAAAGTTTTGCATCCGTTCCGGGCAGATCTGGACAGTGACATCAGCGGCAACTCCTGAAGGGGAATCCCAATGTGTTCGGGGATTCCGCTTCAGGAGTTTCCCCTGATGTCACTGCCCAGATATTGACAGAGACATCAAGCGCTCTGTCCAGGAGCGGAATCCCCGAAAACACGGGGATTCCGCTCCTTCAAGGAGCTAAAGGGGGGCTAGCACATAGCAGAGCAGGGAGATACCTCCCTGCTCTGCTATAGTGGCGTCGCTACAGTAGTAGCAGCTGCTAGCGGCGCCATGGAAGGTGTCGCCGGGCCAGGGCGCTTTTAACAAGCAGAGGAAGGGAGCCAGCGCAGTGCTCCCTTCCACCTGCTGTACACCCCGGCCATGCCACACAGTGTACAGCATAGCCATTCGTTCGATTGGCATCAACTCCTCCTCCTCACATACACTCTGCACTGTGAGGAGGAGGAGATAGAGCGCAAGCCACGGAAAACCCGGCCATCACTCGGGGCACATTCCGGTGATGGCCGTGTATTACCCGGCCCCATAGACTTCTATGGGAGCCGGGCGGCCGGGTACCCGGCCGAAAATAGAGCATGTCCTATTTTTTGACGGCCGGTTTTCCCGGCCATCAAAAAATCGGTCGTGTCAAAAGCCCCATTAGGGGTCTATTATTCCTAATGCAGCCGGGTGCCGGCCAATTTATGAACGGCCGGCACCCGGATGGGAAACCCTGTCGTGTGAATGAGGCCTAACCAACCTTTCTTGAGAACAACAGATTTATCAGAAACCAAGTTTTGTGTGCCTTTATTCCAAGGGCAAAGCATGTGTGAAACCCACACTTCCAATCTCATCTCCTTAATTGAAATACCATTTGCCAATTATCTATTAGAGAAATTATTAACACACAGGTTCACTTACTTTTTCTCCCTGCACTGTGGATGTTTACTCAATGTGCTCAATAATAGACATGAACAGTACAACGGTTACTGTGTTATTAGTTTAGTTAGATTGTGTTTGTCTGTAATTGCACACTTAGATAACAATAAGATCACCGTACATTAGTAATCAATGCAGAAATCCAGGTAATTCCTACCAGACTTGCTGCTAACATTCCCAGTTTTAAAGAGGCTCTGTCATCAGATTTTGCAACCCCTATCTGCTATTGCAGCAGATAGGCGCTGCAATGTAGATTACAGTAACGTTTTTATTTTTAAAAAACGAGCATTTTTGGCCAAGTTATGACCATTTTTGTATTTATGCAAATGAGGCTTGCAAAAGTACAACTGGGCGTGTTTAAAAGTAAAAGTACAACTGGGCGTGTATTATGTGCGTACATCGGGGCGTTTTTACTTCTTTTACTAGCTGGGCGTTCTGACAAGAAGTATCATCCACTTCTCTTCACAACGCCCAGCTTCTGGCAGTGCAGATCTGTGACGTCACTCACAGGTCCTGCATCGTGTCGGACGAGCGAGGACACATCGGCACCAGAGGCTACAGATGATTCTGCAGCAGCATCGGCGTTTGCAGGTAAGTCGATGTAGCTACTTACCTGCAAACGCCGATGCTGCTGCAGAATCAACTGTAGCCTCTGGTGCCGATGTGTCCTCGCTCGTCTGACACGATGCAGGACCTGGGGAAGTGACGTCACAGCGTGATCTGCCAGAAGCTGGGCGTTCTGAAGAGAAGTGGATGATACAGTTACTGCCGATCAGTTAACTCTTTCAGCACCCTGGACAATGACTATTTACTGACGTCGCCTAGCAACGCTGCCGTAATGACGGGTGCACACATGTAGCATTACGGGGCCTCATGCACACGACGTAAAAACAGCCATTAATACGGGTCGCAATTACGACCCGAAATAGCGGGCCCATAGACTTCTGTTAGCCACGGGTACCTTCCCGTTTTCTCACGGAAAGGTGCCCGTGCCGTTAAAAAGATAGAACATAGTGCAGAGGCTAGCACTAACCAGAGAAGAGATAAGATAATAGATAGAATAGATTTACTATAATTCGATAGATAGATTTTAGAGAGCGATAAGAGTCAGTCAGTGTCAGTGTGTTAGTAAGGCTGCTGCTGCAGCCATACAGTTCAGAATAATTTCTTACATTAATTTGTGATTGTGAATTACCAATCCTTATCAGATCATTCCCAAATACTCTTCAATAATATTAATCCCGGTGCTGGGAGCGTGCTGCCGCCTGCTGATACAGACGTCACGGACGTGACGTCGGTCTCATTGTTTTGCATACATCTAATAGTACAACCAAAACTTGTTGTGTTGTTCTGGGTCATGCATTTAAACAGTGCTGATATAATTCACTCTGTGTCAATTTGTCTCCAATAAATAGATTTTAATATAAATGTAAATCCTGGGGCTGACAGCGCGTCGCTGCTTGCTGATACAGACATCACGAACGTGACATCACGTCACTCATTGCTTTGCATATATCTAAGGCTGGGTTCACACGACCTATTTTCAGGCGTAAACGAGGCGTTTTACGTCGGCAAACATCTGCCCATTCATTTCAATGGGTTTGCCGACGTACTGTGCCAACGACCTGTAATTTTACGCGTCGCTGTCAAAAGACGGCACGTAAAATAACAGCGTCGTCAAATAAGTGCAGGACACTTCTTGGGACGTAATTTGAGCCATTTTTCATTGACTTCAATGAAGAACAGCTCCAAATTACGGCCGTAATTGACGCCTCGCAAAACGCGAGTACGAGCAATTACGTCTGAAATGCAGGAGCTGTTTTCTCCTGAAACAGTTCCGTAATTTCAGCCGTAATTGTCGTTATCGTGTGCACATACCCTAATAGTGCCACCAAAAATTGTCGTATTGTTCGACATCAAGCATTTTTACAGCGGTAGCGTTGTTATCATTTATTCTGTGTCTATGTGACAATTAATTTTTTTCCCAAAAATTGTTTTCAATTGATATTTTAATCATGGTGCTGATAGTGTGTGGCTGCCTATGGATACAGATGTCACGGACGTTACGTCGCTTTGCATATATCTTATTAGTGCCACCAATATTTGTCATATTGTTCTGCATAGCATTTTATAGCACCGTTATACTTCATTTTGTGTTCAAGTGACAAATATAAAAAAAAAACAACACATTTTTTATTTAAATCATGGTGCTGATAATGTCCCGGTGCCTGCTGATACATGTGTCACTAACGTGACGTCACACATTGTTGTGCATATATTTAATTGCTAATATTAGTGCCACCAAGAATTAACGTATTATTCAGCATCAAACAGTAAGGGCATGACCACACATGGCGGAATTCCTCCGCAACTGTCCGCATCAATGCCGCACAGAATCTGCGTTGCAGATTCTGCAGCGGATCTGCACAAAATGTGCAGAAAATTGATGCGGACTGGCCGCTGCGGACTGCAGGAAAAGTGCTTCTCTTCTCCCTATTCAGTGCAGGATAGAGAGAAGGGACAGCACTTTCCCTAGTGAAAGTCAAAGAAATTCATACTTACCGCCCGTTGTCTTGGTGACGCGTCCCTCTTTCGGCATCCGGCCCGACCTCCCTGGATGATGCTCCAGTCCATGTGACCGCTGCAGCCTGTGCTTGGCCTGTGATTGGCTGCAGCCGTCACTTACACTGAAACGTCATCCTGGGAGGCCGGACTGGAGACAGACGCAGGGAGTTCTCGGTAAGTATGAACTTATATTTTTTTTTACAGATACATGTATATTGAGATCGGTAGTCACTGTCCCGGGTGCAGAAACAGTTACTGCCGATCGCGTAACTCTTTCAGCACCCTGGACAGTGACTATTTACAGACGTCTCCTAGCAACGCTCCCGTCATTACGGGAGCCCCATTGACTTCCTCAGTCTGGCTGTAGACCTAGAAATACATAGGTCCAGCCAGAATGAAGAAATGTCATGGTAGTAAAAACAATACGCTCCGCAGCACACATAAGATCTGCGGACTTCATTGCGGAATTTTGACTCTCCATTGAAGTCAATGGAGAAATTCCGCCATGAGTCCGCAACCAGTCCGCCACTGCTCCGCAACAGACAGAGCATGCTGCGGACACCAAATTCCGCTCCGCAGCCTATGCTCCGCAGCGGAATTGTACGCATCGTGTAAACGAACACTGCTAAATTAAAGTGAAAGTCAATGGAGAAACGGCTCCGCTGCGGATTAACGCTGCGGAGTGTCCGCAGCGGAATTTAAGTGAAATTCCGCCATGTGTGAACCCGCCCTTAGGGTATGTGCACACGATATCGACAATTACGGCTGAAATTACGGGTCTGTTTTCAGGAGAAAACAGCTCCTGCATTTCAGACGTAATTGCTCGTACTCGCGTTTTGCGAGGCGCCAATTACGGCCGTAATTTGGAGCTGTTCTTCATTGAAGTCAATGAAAAACGTCTCAAATTACGTCCCAAGAAGTGTCCTGCACTTCTTTGACGGCGCTGTTATTTTACGCGCCGTCTTTTGACAGCGACGCGTAAAATTACAGGTCGTCGGCAAACCCATTCAAATCAATGGGCAGATGTTTGCCGACGTATTTGAGCCGTGTTTTCAGGCATAATACAGTGCTACACAGCTTTATTAACCCCTTCCCGCACACGGGCGTGACTGTACGTCCAAAATCTAAGTGAGTTCCCGCACTCGGGCGTACAGTCACGCCCTGCAGATAAAGCGAGCACAGCAGCTGTGCACGCTTTATCTTCAGCGGCTGTCAGCTGTTATACACAGCTGACATGCCGCTGCAATGGTTGCGATGGCTGTTATCGCCGATCGCAGCCATTTAACCCCTTCAATGCGGCTGTCAATGACGTCCGCCGCATTGAAGTGGTTTACAGAGGGAGGGAGGTTGCTATGGCAACCAGGAAGCCATTACTAGGCTTCCTGGTTGCCAAGGTACGGTAGCCTATTAGGTCCTGCCCGAGGCAGGGCCTAATACGCTAACTGTCAAATGAAAAATGACAGTTACGATCCACTGCACTAAACAAGTAGTGCAGTGCATCGTACCGGGGATCAGAAGACCAGATCTTCAAGTCCCCAGGTCAGTGTAAAAGAAAAAGTGAAAAATGTAAAAAAAAATGTGAAAGAAAAATAAATAAATAAAAGTTAATAAACAATAAATAACTAATAAAAACAACACTTGCCCTGTTTCCCTGATCAACTCGTTTATTATTAGAAAAACAATTAAAATAGGAAAAAAAACTATACATAATAGGTATCGCCACGTTCGGAACGGCCTGATCTATAAAAATATCACATTATTTTTACCGCACGGTGAACACCGTAACATTTTTTAATGAAAAATCATGACAGCATTTTATTTTTTGGTCATCTTGTCTCAAAAAAAATGTAATAAAAAATTACCAAAAAGTTGCAAGTAACGCAAAATGGTACCAATAGAAATGACAGTTCGTCATGCATAAAACAAGCCCTTCCGCAGCGATATCAACGAAAAAATAAAAAAGTTATGGCTGTCAGAAAATGGTGACACTAAAACATGATTTTTTTTAGAAAAGAGTATTTGGTGTCGCTGTAATCGTATCACCCCGCAGAATACAGTTAACATGTTGTTTATACTGCACAGTGAACACTGTAAAAAAAAAAAAAAAAAAGAAACGTGCTAGCATTGCTGTTTTTTGGTTTCCTCATCTCCCAAAAAATGGAATATATAGTGATAAAAAAATCGCATGTACCCCAAAATGGAACCAATAAAAATTACAGCTCGTTCCACAAAAAACGCGCCCTCAGACAGCTCCGTAACCAGAAAAATAACACGTTATTACTCTCAAAACGCAATGATGCAAAATGATGCAAAATGACGGCCCAGACTAATTTTTAGGTCCAGTAGAATTTCACTAAATATCCACATCGTCATTTGCTGGACCCCACAGGTGGACCCCGTAGATGCAGCGGAGATGAGGAAACTTTAGGGCCTTGTGCGGCTTATAGGGCTAGTGAAGAAGTCAAAGATTAGGCAATACTGGAGCGCAGATATTTTGTATAATACCCAATAAACCCGGCCTGTGCATAAAGGATTGGTTCAACGCGTACCAGACCAATCCATGGATTATTCATTCACCCCATTATTACATCATCCTATTATGACATGATGTACTCCGCCCAGCTTACATATACCCTGATGTACTCCGCCCAGCTTACATATACCCTGATGTACTCCGCCCAGCTTACATATACCCTGATGTACTCCGCCCAGCTTACATATACCCTGATGCACCCCGCCCAGCTTACATATGCCCTGATGTACTCCGCCCAGCTTACATATACCCTGATGTACTCCGCCCAGCTTACATATACCCTGAAGTACTCTGCCCAGCTTACATATGCCCCCACATTATAAGCTGAAATACCACTAATACACAAAGCAAAATCTGCACTTCAAAAGCCAAATGGTGGTCCAACTGAGCCTGGCAGTGTACCCAAACGGAAATTTATGACCACATATGGGGTATTACTGTATTCTGGAGAACCCGCTTAACAATTTATGGGATGTGTGTCCACGGTGGTACAAGCTGGGCACAACACATTGGGCACTGAAATGGCATATCTGTGGAAAACAGCAATTTTCAATCTGCAACATCTTTTGTTTACTCATTTTTGCAAAACACTTGTGCGGTCAAAATGCTCACTACACCCCTAGATCAATTCTTTGAGGGATCTAGTTTCCAAAATGGGGTAATTTTTTGGGAGTACCACTGTACTGGTACTATAGCTCAATGCAACATGGCGTCAAAAAACAAATCTTGTAAAATGTCCACTCCAAATACTAAATGGCGCTCCTTCCCTTTAGAGCATTGCTGTGTGTCCAAATAGCAGTTTATGACCACATGTTGGGTATTTCCGTACTCCGGAGAAGTTGCTTTACAAATGTTACGGTGCTTTTTCTCTTTTATTTGTTGAGAAAATGAAAAAGTTTGAAATAATGCTTCATGTTATTGGAAAATAATGTAATTTTTAATTTTCACTGCCCATTTGTAATAAAATCTATGAGACACCTGTGGGGTCAAAATGCTCACTACACCCCTAGATGAATTCCTCAATGGGTGTAGTTTGCCAAATGGAGTCACTTTTGGGTAGTTTCCACTGTACTGGTACCTAAGGGGCTTTGCAAATGCGACATGGTGCAGAAAAACCAATCCAGCAAAATCTGCTCGCCAAATGGCGCTCCTTCCCTTCTGATCCCTGATGTGTATTCATACAGTGGTTTATTACCACATATGGGGTATTTCCGTACTCTGGAGAAGTTGCTTTACAAATGTTTTGGTGCTTTTTCTCCTTTATTTGATGAGAAAATGAAACATTTTGACTTAAAGCTACATCTTAGTGGAAACAAATGTAATTTTTACTGCACAAATCTAATGAAATCTATGAAACACCTGGGGGGGTCAAAATGCTCACTACACCCCTAGATGAATTCCTCTAGGGGTGTAGTTTCCCAAATGGAGTCACTTTTGTGGGGGTTACCACTGTACTGGTACCTTTAAGAGCTTTACAAATGCGACATGGTGCTGAGAAATCAAACCAGCAAAATCAGCGCTCCAAAAGCTAAATTGCGTGCCTTCCCTTCTGAGCCCTGATGTGTATTCAAACAGTGGTTTATTACCACATATGGGGTATTTCCGTACTCTGGAGAAGTTGCTTTACATATGTTGGGGTGCTTTTCCTCATTTATTTGTTGAAAAAAATAAAAAATTCTGAGGTAAAGCTACATCTTATTGAAAAATAATGTCATTTTTCATTTTCACTGCCCAATTCTAATGAAAACTATGAAACACCTGTGTGGTCAAAATGATCACGACACCCCTAGATGAATTGCTCTAGGGGTGTAGTTTCCCAAATGGAGTCACTTTTTGGGGGTTTCCTTTGTTTTTGCACCACAAGACCTCTTCTAACCTGACATGGTGCCTGAAATATAATTTAAGAAAAGGAATGCCGAAAACATCCACTCCTTTGCTTCTGGGGCCTTTGTTTCAGGCCCGTAGCACACTAGGGCCACATGTGGGATATTTCTAAAAACTGCAGAATCAGGGCAATAAATATTCAGTTGTGTTTCTCTTGTAAAAACCTTCGGTATTACAGGGAAAATTGATTAAAATTGAATTTCTGCAAAAAAAATGACATTTGCAAGTTTCCCTTCCACTTTGCTTTAATTCCTGTGACACGCATAAAGGGTTAAGAAACTTTCTAAATGCTGTTTTGAATACTTTAAGGGGTGCCGTTTTTAAAATGGGGTGATTTGTGGGGGTTCCTAATATAAGGCCCTCAAAGCTACTTCATATCTGAACTGTTCCCTAAAAAAATAGCCTTTTTAAATTTTCTTGAAAATATGAGAAATTGCTGCTAAAGTTCTAAGCCTTGTAACGTCCTAGAAAAATAAAAGGATGTTCAAAAAATGATCCAAACATAAAGTAGACATATGGAAAATGTTAACTAGTCACTATTTTGTGTGGTATTACTATCTGTCTTACAAGCAGATACATTTTAATTTATCACAAATAAATATTGAATTTATCGACCAAATTTTTTCAATAACATAAAGTACAATATGTCACGAGAAAACAATCTCAGAATCGCTTGGATAGGTAAAAGCATTCCAAAGTTATTACCACATAAAGTGACACATGTCAGATTTAAAAAATTAGGCTGTGTCCACAAGGCCAAAATAGGCTATGTCCTTAAGGGGTTAAACATAAGACTTTGTCCAAATATATATGTATTTTTTTTTTTTTAAAGAAATAGATTAAAATATCAGTCCTGATAATGATAGCGTGCCGCTGATACAGACATCATGGGTGTGACACCACTCATTGTTTTGCATATATCTAATTGCCAACTGCTTGTTAAAAAGCTATTGCTTCTTTCGATACAAACTTGTGTATATAAACACCAACTGTCATCTGCCCCCCAAAAAAGAATTATTCTTGGACCGTTTTTAATTTAAAAAAGCACAAAAAATCCAACAGTGCAGTGTATTTTTTAACAGGATTAAAACCACAGAAAAGGCCATACTCACAGATTAGGTGGTGGGTAAAAAAAACCCGTTCCAAACAGGACGCAACCAGGTCAGAGAATGCTGTTGAAGGGAAAAGTTCTAGGTAGGGACTCGCAAGTGTGGGGATCCGTGACGTGGATTGCGAGCTTGCGTTTTTTTGGCCAAAACAACAACTAATACCCCATGTTTTTTCATGGTTACTTACATTGTACATACTTTTTTTCAGGACGCGCCCGGGTCTTATGATGCTGGGATAGCCTGGTGTGCGGATGTTTGGCACTGCATGCAGGGCAGCCCGCTCTCTTACAGTATGGGCGTTATAAATAGGCTGCTATTCGGCGATATATGCTGTGCCTCACTATCCAAACACTATGCCTCCATGTTTTACACACTACACTCACTTTTTTGTTTCACTCACAGCCCTGATTTCTACACACTACACTTAGTTATGTCCCCTATACCTCACATGTACACTATACACAGTACTTCATTATTTATTATTATTACACATTTATATCCATGCCCAACACACCACTCCCCTCAAGGTTAGTGGGAGTGGCTATCATTATTTAAACACACCTGGGCACTTCCCTTCAACAGCATTCTCTGACCTGGTTGCGTCCTGTTTGGAACGTTTTTTTTTTTACCCACCACCTAATCTGTGAGTATGGCCTTTTCTGTGGTTTTAATTACATTCTATGTCCCATTTTTTTGTATATCTTAGATTTTGGAACGAAAAGTTCTAGGTAGGGACTCGCAAGTGTGGGGATCCGTGACGTGGATTGCGAGCTTGCGTTTTTTTGGCCAAAACAACAACTAATACCCCATGTTTTTTCATGGTTACTTACATTGTACATACTTTTTTTCAGGACGCGCCCGGGTCTTATGATGCTGGGATAGCCTGGTGTGCGGATGTTTGGCACTGCATGCAGGGCAGCCCGCTCTCTTACAGTATGGGCGTTATAAATAGGCTGCTATTCGGCGATATATGCTGTGCCTCACTATCCAAACACTATGCCTCCATGTTTTACACACTACACTCACTTTTTTGTTTCACTCACAGCCCTGATTTCTACACACTACACTTAGTTATGTCCCCTATACCTCACATGTACACTATACACAGTACTTCATTATTTATTATTATTACACATTTATATCCATGCCCAACACACCACTCCCCTCAAGGTTAGTGGGAGTGGCTATCATTATTTAAACACACCTGGGCACTTCCCTTCAACAGCATTCTCTGACCTGGTTGCGTCCTGTTTGGAACGGTTTTATTTTTACCCACCACCTAATCTGTGAGTATGGCCTTTTCTGTGGTTTTAATTACATTCTATGTCCCATTTTTTTGTATATCTTAGATTTTGGAACGAAAAGTTCTAGGTAGGGACTCGCAAGTGTGGGGATCCGTGACGTGGATTGCGAGTTTGCGTTTTTTTGGCCAAAACAACAACTAATACCCCATGTTTTTTCATGGTTACTTACATTGTACATACTTTTTTTCAGGACGCGCCCGGGTCTTATGATGCTGGGATAGCCTGGTGTGCGGATGTTTGGCACTGCATGCAGGGCAGCCCGCTCTCTTACAGTATGGGCGTTATAAATAGGCTGCTATTCGGCGATATATGCTGTGCCTCACTATCCAAACACTATGCCTCCATGTTTTACACACTACACTCACTTTTTTGTTTCACTCACAGCCCTGATTTCTACACACTACACTTAGTCATGTCCCCTATACCTCACATGTACACTATACACAGTACTTCATTATTTATTATTATTACACATTTATATCCATGCCCAACACACCACTCCCCTCAAGGTTAGTGGGAGTGGCTATCATTATTTAAACACACCTGGGCACTTCCCTTTAACAGCATTCTCTGACCTGGTTGCGTCCTGTTTGGAACGTTTTTTTTTTACCCACCACCTAATCTGTGAGTATGGCCTTTTCTGTGGTTTTAATTACATTCTATGTCCCATTTTTTTGTATATCTTAGATTTTGGAACGAAAAGTTCTAGGTAGGGACTCGCAAGTGTGGGGATCCGTGACGTGGATTGCGAGCTTGCGTTTTTTTTGGCCAAAACAACAACTAATACCCCATGTTTTTTCATGGTTACTTACATTGTACATACTTTTTTTCAGGACGCGCCCGGGTCTTATGATGCTGGGATAGCCTGGTGTGCGGATGTTTGGCACTGCATGCAGGGCAGCCCGCTCTCTTACAGTATGGGCGTTATAAATAGGCTGCTATTCGGCGATATATGCTGTGCCTCACTATCCAAACACTATGCCTCCATGTTTTACACACTACACTCACTTTTTTGTTTCACTCACAGCCCTGATTTCTACACACTACACTTAGTCATGTCCCCTATACCTCACATGTACACTATACACAGTACTTCATTATTTATTATTATTACACATTTATATCCATGCCCAACACACCACTCCCCTCAAGGTTAGTGGGAGTGGCTATCATTATTTAAACACACCTGGGCACTTCCCTTTAACAGCATTCTCTGACCTGGTTGCGTCCTGTTTGGAACGTTTTTTTTTTACCCACCACCTAATCTGTGAGTATGGCCTTTTCTGTGGTTTTAATTACATTCTATGTCCCATTTTTTTGTATATCTTAGATTTTGGAACGAAAAGTTCTAGGTAGGGACTCGCAAGTGTGGGGATCCGTGACGTGGATTGCGAGCTTGCGTTTTTTTTGGCCAAAACAACAACTAATACCCCATGTTTTTTCATGGTTACTTACATTGTACATACTTTTTTTCAGGACGCGCCCGGGTCTTATGATGCTGGGATAGCCTGGTGTGCGGATGTTTGGCACTGCATGCAGGGCAGCCCGCTCTCTTACAGTATGGGCGTTATAAATAGGCTGCTATTCGGCGATATATGCTGTGCCTCACTATCCAAACACTATGCCTCCATGTTTTACACACTACACTCACTTTTTTGTTTCACTCACAGCCCTGATTTCTACACACTACACTTAGTCATGTCCCCTATACCTCACATGTACACTATACACAGTACTTCATTATTTATTATTATTACACATTTATATCCATGCCCAACACACCACTCCCCTCAAGGTTAGTGGGAGTGGCTATCATTATTTAAACACACCTGGGCACTTCCCTTCAACAGCATTCTCTGACCTGGTTGCGTCCTGTTTGGAACGGGTTTTTTTTACCCACCACCTAATCTGTGAGTATGGCCTTTTCTGTGGTTTTAATTACATTCTATGTCCCATTTTTTTGTATATCTTAGATTTTGGAACGAAAAGTTCTAGGTAGGGACTCGCAAGTGTGGGGATCCGTGACGTGGATTGCGAGTTTGCGTTTTTTTGGCCAAAACAACAACTAATACCCCATGTTTTTTCATGGTTACTTACATTGTACATACTTTTTTTCAGGACGCGCCCGGGTCTTATGATGCTGGGATAGCCTGGTGTGCGAATGTTTGGCACTGCATGCAGGGCAGCCCGCTCTCTTACAGTATGGGCGTTATAAATAGGCTGCTATTCGGCGATATATGCTTTTTGTATATCTTATTTTTTAACAGGATGTTTGTTACCACCAGCTGCCATCCGTTTACCCATAGCCATATATGTTGCTGTCACTTTGAATTAGTAATGCTGTTAAAGAGGTTGAAAAGGGGTTGAAAACAGTCCAAAAATCATTGTCAATACATAACCTTTTAGAGAGAAATTTTCTTCGGACCAAAGCGAATGTGATGGCCGGTTTGATAGAATTTCTGGGAAATTCGCTTATTATTACCTGTAGCATATTATGTGTAGACAGGCGAAAAATATTAGATATGTTGTGTCCTCCAACGGAGTATACAAGCAAAGACACAACTGTAAATACATCCTTGATATGAGTTCATTAAAACAAATCTACCATGCATGTAAATTCAGCAAAAAGATTTATGCAGGGTATAATAAATACACCTATTATATTGGGACACATTTATTCTTTTATTCTAAATTAATCGTTTTATTTTTTAATTTTGCATTAAATGCCGATGAACGTATACTTTCGTTGCCAAAGAATTGAGCTTAATAGTTTTCTTTCCAATCACAGTGTCATTACACAAATGACATATATAATAACATCATAATACAAAAGATTGAGTACTGTTCATTGTTGAGGCAATGGTGTTTAACCTTGTAATAACTATTATGGCTTTAAAGACAAAGATGATTCCTTTTTCATTTACATTGTTTCCCTGGCAACCTACAGTATAGGATATACAGGAACATGGTATTGCAGCTTTTGTCTACACATGTAGAAAAACAACAACAAAAAAACACATGGATTATATTATACACATATAAAGATATATATTAAAAAACCTGATTTAACGATAAAAGGACATCTCTACTTACACTGTTTATTTAATTATTGAACAGTGTAGTTCTTAATAGCGTGAATATTAATATACTTTATTGTAGCCTGGAGCTTTTATTTTATTATTATGGAGCTTCAAAGCATTGTTCTTCTATTTGCATTAATGTTATATGTTCACCAGCTAGAGACTCCTGTATATCCCCTTAAAATGTCCTGTATGTCCTCTTAGCTAGAGCCACTGCTAGGATTGCCGGTCTTCACTTTCCATTGAAATCAATACAAGCTGGAAGATCAATGATCAAGACTAGTAGGTAACTGGATTGTGAAAAACATAGCACACAATCAGCAAGCAAAGGAAAGGCGAAGTAGTACTCTAAAGTCAAATCGACAATAAAGTTCAGAGCGTGACAGAACAACACAAATATAAGAATACTAGAATGGTGTAATTACAAGAACCAAGTTTAAATAAAGTGCAGTGAGCTACAGTAGGGTGTGCATGATGACATCATCACTACTATTCTACAAAGCACTAAAGTCATCACCTTCAGGGTATGTGCACACACACTAATTACGTCCGTAATTGACGGACGTATTTCGGCCGCAAGTAGTGGACCGAACTCAGTGCAGGGAGCCGGGCTCCTAGCATCATACTTATGTACGACGCTAGGAGTCCCTGCCTCTCCGTGGAACTACTGTCCCGTACTGAAAACATGATTACAGTACGGGACAGTTGTCCTGCAGCGAGGCAGGGACTCCTAGCATCGTACATAAGTATGATGCTAGGAGCCCGGCTCCCTGCACTGTGTTCGGTCCGGGACTTGCGGCCGAAATACGTCCGTCAATTACGGACGTAATTAGTGTGTGTGCACATACCCTCATATGGACACTTGGCTCAGAGGTTCATTAGGGACAGCAGAGGAGACTTCCACAGCAGGAGCTTGGGTGGTCCATGGTGAGTAGAGCAGTCAGCTGCACAGTCACTTTCAGCATTTAACACATTTTAAACACTTAAAGATCTTATTCATGTAACAATGGTTGTTAAGAAAGTTATTCTTACAGATCGGATTTCTACATACCTGCTCGCTGTAGAAATAAAAATCTGCTGTACACCGCATTCCAAATTATTATGCAAATGTTATTTTTCGCTGATTTTTCTAAATAGTCGATGCAAATGACAGTCAGTATAATCTTCAAGCCATCAACCGTTGGAGTATAATGCAAATTTTATTGAACAAACCCACAGAAATCAAAAGCTCTTTCAATAAAAAAAAACTTAACAGGCCAAGTTACATGTTAACATAGGACCCCTTCTTTGATATCACCTTCACAATTCTTGCATCTATTGAATTTGTGAGTATTTGGACAGTTTCTGCTTGAATATCTTTGCAGGATGTCAGAATACCCTCCCAGAGCTTCTGTTTTGATGTGAACTGCCTCCCACCCTCATAGATATTTAGCTTGAGGATGCTCCAAAGTTTCTCAATAGGGTTGAGGTCAGGGGAACATGGGGGCCACACCATGAGTTTCTCTCCTTTTATGCCCATAACAGCCAATGACACAGAGGTATTCTTTGCAGCATGAGATGGTGCATTGTCATGCATGAAGATAATTTTGCTACTGAAGGCACGGTTCTTCTTTTTGCACCACGGAAGAAAGTGGTCAGTCATAAACTCTACGTACTTTGCAGAGGTCATTTTCACACCGTCAGGGACCCTAAAGGGGCCTACCAGCTCTCTCCCCATGATTCCAGCCAAAAACATGACTCCGCCACCTCCTTGCTGATGTCGCAGCCTTGTTTGGACATGGTGGCCATTCACCAACCATCCACTACTCCATCCATCTGGACCATCCAGGGTTGCACGGCACTCATCAGTAAACAACACGGTTTGAAAATTAGTCTTCATGTATTTCTGAGCCCACTGCAACCATTTCTGCTTGTGAGCATTGTTTAGATGTGGCCGAATAATAGCTTTATGCATACTTGCAAACCTCTGGAGGATCCTACACCTTGAGGTTCGCGGGACTCCAGAGGCACCAGCGGCTTCAAATACCTGTTTGCTGCTTTGCAATGGCATTTTAGCAGCTGCTCTCCTAATCCTATTAATTTGTCTGGCAGAAACCTTCCTCATTATGCCTTTATCTGAACGAACCCATCTGTGCTCTGAATCAGCCATAAATCTTTTCACAGTACGATGATCACGCTTACATTTTCTTGAAATATCCAATGTTTTCATACCTTGTCCAAGGTATTGCACTATTTCACGCTTTTCGGCAGCAGAGAGATCCTTTTTTCTTTCCCATATTGCTTGAAACCTGTGGCCTGCTTAATAATGTGGAATGTCCTTCTTAAGTAGTTTTCCTTTGATTGGGCACACCTGGCAAACTAATTATCACAGGTGTCTGAGATTGATTACAATGATCCAAAGTGCCCTAAGACACAATACCATCCATGAGTTTAATTGAAAAACGAATAATTAAATGTTTATGACACTTAAATCCAATGTGCATAATAAATTGGAACACAGTGTATATGCAATCGATAGACAAAAATAAGCCTTTAACCTGTTCAGGACCGGGCTATTTTGAGCCTTCAGGACCAGACACTGTTTAGCCATTTTTAGCACGCGTTAGTTAAACGGCTATAACTTTTTTATTTGTTGGGCTAGCGACGTGATTTTTGCAATGTTTTTTTACACATCCTTTTTGCTATTTTAGAATTTTTATTCTTGAAGTTTGAAAATAAAAGTAAAAAAATAAGCTTTTTTGCTTTTCAGCTATTTTTTTGGGTAATAACATCGTTTTACCCTAAAGTAGACCTTATATTTGGGATCGTCATTGTCTACCGTAAATTTTAATATATTACATGTCTATATTAGGGTAATTGGGTCAGCGCTAGCGTTACGACAATGATTGGCGGGAGGGAACGTTTTTTTTGGGTGGATATTTTATGTGTATTAATTATAAAAAATGTTTGCACTTTACTTTACTTTTATTTTTTTATTACTATGGTCTGTTCCTCAAAGGTCAAAAAAGACCTTTGGGGAACTTTATATATATTTTTTTCTTTCTTTTACACCATGCTTTTCCACTGTAACTGGAGCTGCACAGCAGCCCCAGTTACAGGGGAAATCCTCCCTCTCATAGTGACTATTGTCACTAATAGGGCTGTGCTGGGTCTAGTAAGACCCAACAGCAGTCTGCCACTAACGGCACCCGGTGATCATGTGACCAGTCACATGAGCACCGGGACCAATAAAGACAGCGGCGCGGCCGCTGCCTCTATTCCTATACACAGCATTCATTGAGTGCTGTGTAAAATCAGACAAACCCAGTCTAACGTAATGTAATCCTCAGAAAAAGTATGGTTGAACAGCAGCACATGTCTCCCAAATTTCAATCAATATGTTCTTTTATTGGTCAAACTTCCGGGATGTTATATTCTGTGGATATGTCCTAAATGTCCTTCATTGGAAAACCCCTTTAAGTAAAGTATTTTCTGAGATAGAGATATGAGGAATGTTTGGCAGTTATATAGATAATGGTTGAGGAGGGTTGGCCGCAGACTTGGGTGAGGGGGTAAGCGGGGTAGGGAAAGGGATTATGTAATTATGAACTAATGTTATATTTTTTGTTCATTAGTATTAGTGCCTCAATTTTTGGTCCCCACATAACCCCTTTTACTTTGCTGCAGACACAGGATGGCTGCATTGGGATGCACATACAGATGCATATACACTACCGTATACCCAGAACAATAGTTGCACAAGTGTGTACTTTTTTTTATTGTTTTGTTATCATACTAATGCGTAAGTGTGGTGGGTCCAAAGTGTTTTAAATGTAACGCATTTCATAAAACTGGCAAATCCCAGAGTGATATCCTAAGGGCAACCATGAGAGCAGTATAGGTAGTAATGCTGTCTGGGGCCCAGACAAATAAGGGGCCTAAATGTACCTGAGGGCTGTCACCCACCTCCTACCCAGCAGTCGACGTACAGGAGTTGAAATTTTTCACTTATAAAATGAAAGGGCCGTATATAATAGGCAATGATGTACATACCTGGTTGCTAAGATAGTGCCCATAATTTCACATTAGTGTAAATTCATAGGCCCCAATAATGATCCTATTCCCACTCCTCTATGGACCCATTGCAGATAGATAATATTATTCATCAAATAATAGCCATTTTGAGGTACTCACCAAATGTATGCACTAGAGTACAAGAAGGAAGTTGATGGACATGATAGGGAGTATAGGAGCCCTGATAATTTGCTATTTCAGGGGCAAGATATTTCTTATGGCAGCTCGGGTTATCCTAGCATGTAATTATAGTAGATCTAGCTCTGTATTCCCCAATAGGGATAATGTCTATTATAGGATATAGTGCACGCTAACACTTGGATATCATTCACACTGCACGTGTAGGGGCTGGGAGCTTGATATATGGCATTCATGCTTAACATAATTTTATTTTTCAAAATCATGATAGAAAATTGGTGTCACTGCATTGATAAATCTGCCCCAATGTGTGGTTGCAACTGAATTTTCATGTAATGTTATTGCTGTTGTTTTCCATTAAGCAGTGTAAAATATTTGTTCTAATGTAAAATTTGTTTCTTGACATTTCTTTTTTGAACTGACTGTGAAAACTGTATGCAAAATTTATAGCAATGCATTTTTGTATTTGGACAGTGAGAAAATGCAGGACAATTTGTATTTTTCATTTTCTCATATTCATTTTCTCATACTACATATATTTTCATTGTACAGAATAAAACAGGCTAGATTGTTTTTTTTTTTCTTAGCTTTATCTAATGTCATGGCGGTACCAACTGACAAGTAACTTTGCAACTTTATGACATCCTTTTGAAGCATTTTGCAATTGAGTAAAAAATTTATATTATCTTCTGAAACACTGCTGCAGTTTTAGGATTTTTTTTCTAGACACTTTCTTATTATTCTTAAATCATCTCTCCCGCAATTACATTTTAATGCAAATTTATCTATCTCATTTTTCAATAGTCAAACCCACATAACCTTTTCCCAAGCAAGAGTGAAATATAATATCCTTTACATCCTTTGTTATTTTAGATATTAAATAAAACTGGAATAAAATAGGGTGAGAGGAGAAAAATTGAGAATATTTATTTTATTACTTAGCCCATGTCTGCAATAAGAGTAATCTTTTATAGATAATAGAATTGCAGTGAGCTAAATCTAAAACTAATGAAATGCCACAAAAACAGAATCTATTTTGCTCTTGCATACAAAGTTCCTACGAAGCAAATTTTACAACTCTTGTAATATTATCCTAACACTAATAACATTTTATGGGATAACAGCCAGGGGCTGAACATACATTAACAGTTTTAGATCATATTTTCAAAAGGGTCCCAAAAGCTCTAAAATATTCTTAGCCCATTTCTGTTCTTGAATAAGAGGTTTCTTATTCATTTTTGTCATAGTTTCTCCTTGTGTTATGAAAAAGCACCTGTATCTTTGCTTAGAATACAGAAACGATTGACTCGGAAAAACATATACGTTATTACCTGTTTTAATATACAGAAATTCCTGTTGCATTAGATGGAATAATGGAACTAGAAATGAGTGAGAAAAAGAAAGACAAAGAGTAAACACTTTCCTATTCGTCAGTGTCTAATGGTTTCCGCAAGATCCTGTAACAATTTTTTTTGTAGAAATCTGGAAGGGAAACAAGACAAAAGCATTTCAAATTCTGGTTTTCTCCATGATTTGGCTTGTGTGCCATAAGGGAGGAGCTTAAAAGGTCATGTTCACCCATGAACACCATTTTGTTTGTTTAAGTAGGTCCAAAATTTGTGCTAATTATTATTTTTATATCTTTATACAAGATGGAGAGCTGCCTTCCTGATACAAACCCTCTGCATAGACAAAGAGTTAAATGACAAACTGCAGGCCACCAATGGAGGAGGAGGGGGTCTTAAAAGCTTAATTCATACTGTTTATACATTGAACTCAATAATGAAACTGTATTCAGTAAGAAAATTGATAGTTTTTTACCGCTCAGACGGTTGTGGATGTAAAGTCTGAAGTGTCCATCAAGAGTTTGACCTTCCCCCAGCTAGCATGCAGAAAGAACGACCCAAATTTCCATTGGTGTGTGTATCTCGCTGGTACTTGTGGCTCCACACAGAAATGAAACTGCAGAAATGCAACTGCTTGCTGGGTAGATCCTCGTACTTGATGTTCTAGATCTCCAGCAAGGGAGAAAAAGGAGATAGTGCACTACATTTGGGAAACTACAAAGTCCAGGAGTTTATTCCATACTTAGGCCTTATTTACACCAACGTGTTTAAAGTCCGTGATACGCGCGTGAAAATCACGGGTCAATGGGGCCATTCAGACAGTCTGTGATTTTCACGCAGCGTATGTCCGCTGCGTAAAACTCACGACATGTCCTATACTTGGGCGCTTTTCGCGCAACAGTAGATAAAGAAATGAAGGAAAAAATAAAAGCACTTCCTTAATTTCTTTTTCTAAACAGCAAAACCACGTGTCATAAGGTTGGCATATGCCTGAAAATCACGCAGCCACGTACCATTCACTGATGACACACAGAACTGCAACGCGCAAAAAATACACATGCTTGTGTGAATCCGGCCTCACAAAAACAGATCTAGATAAAAGTATAAAATAAGCTCTTGAGACACGGCAAATAATGCAACCCGACCCTGGGATTCGCCCTTCCGGCTTCCTCTGGGGCATATAGGCATGTACCATACATGTGTTTAAATAGCTGTCAATCTTCTTAACATACAAACGTTTTAAATTGCCATTTTATATATATATATATATATATATATATATATATATATATATATATATACTGTATATATAGATATCTATATATCTATATATATATATATACATATATATATATATATATATATATATATAAAGATATATATATATATATATAGATATATAGATATATATATATATAGATAGATAGATAGATAGATATATATAGATATATAGATATTTATATATATATATAGATAGATAGATATAAAACAACCAACTTTAAAAACAACAATAATAAAATAACATATGAAAAATAAAAATACCAACGACAAATTATATAGATGTAATATAGAACTGTGATAAATTAAAGAAAACATTTTAATTCAAAGTCCAAGTTTAATCCCAAAGGACATAGTGTCTTTAAATGATAGATCCAATAGGATTCTCTTTGGCTCATTTTTTTTTTATATAATTATCACCACGCCAATGATTTTCAACAGATTCAATTCAATAGAATTTTGTTCCATTAGGATTTTTATTATGAAACTTCGCATATCGTGCAGATACACTATGGTCCGTTTTTCCTTTCCTAATGTTGTTGCAATGCTCAGCTAATCATGTTTTCAGTTTTCTAGCAGTTCTTCCCACATACATAAGTCCACACGGAACAGACTAGCATGTATACGACTCCTTTAGTGTCACAGGTAATTAAATTTTCTATGTTAAATTCTTTTGTCATGTTGGAATTAGTGAATGTTTTGAAAACACCTTTCACTTTGTTGTAGCCAACTTCTTTACATGCCTTGCATTTATTGCAGGAAAAAAAAACTTTTGCAGAAATAATAGCTCCCTTGATAGATTTTATATAGCTATTTGTTAATGTGTCCTTGATGCTTCTAGCTCTACGATAAATGACAATGGGGTCTGATGGTAACAATGGTCCTTGCAGACACTGAAGCGCCTAGGGAGAGTGTCAGGGACTGCGAGGGGTTAAAGAAGGATGGAACGTTTAAATAATGCCCAGGACCAGGATTGGTGAGCAAGGGGTAAGAGGGGCGTGGTTAAGGAGATATAAGGCTGGGGTTTGGAGCAGAAAGCCCTCTTACCTTCAAGCTGCAGCGGGAGAAACATCCTCTGTTGGAGCTGGAAGTTGCAGAGCTGTTGTTTTTTCCTGTACAGATGGCGGAGGATCTCTTACGGCAGGTGGCACAGCGGGTGGCCTTGGAGGGGTCTGCCTGGCTGGAATCCCTGTTGTCGGATGGGAGGAGGAGTGGATCGGATCGGGGCATGGAACAGCCGGGAGCGGCTACCCAAGGTAGGCCGCAGCGTGTTATCCGTCCCCCTGTTCGCTTAAGCCACAGCCCCGTCCCCGTTCGGGGTGCGGTGACTGCTGCACCGTTGCGCGCTGGTCCAGGTATTTCACCTAGGCCTATTTCGCCTGGCGCTTCGTCGGGCGACATAGTGCCGCCCTCTCCCCCGTCCACGCGTCGCCCCCCATAGCAGTAAGAGGGCTGCAGTTAAACCGGCACAGGCACGGTGCAACCTACCTCGAGCTGCAGCTGCTGGTACGGATGGGGCAGGCGACGTCGTTGACAGTGGGGTGAGTAGGGCGGGTCCAGAAAGCTGGTCCGCCATGGTTGCCTACCACGAGGCATGTTCGCGGGAACTGGGACTTGCTTCCGGTTCCCGTGGGCAGCCAGCGCTGACGTCATCGCTCCCCGTTTTGTTCTCTGTGCAGCCAGAAATGGTTGGGGAGAGAACAGAGGCGGGACTTCCGGGTCGGCGCAGGTCGGCCAGGAAGCAAGATGGCGGCGCACATGAAAAGAAGATGGTGGCGGGCACAAAGAAACGAGCGGTGAGTACTCAGCCCAGCCCTGGGGCGGGGGCTTCTGCTGCGCCTGCTGTTTCTCACCCCCGTCTCCTCCAGTCCCCTGCCAGCAGGGGGCGAGGCCGGGTGGGGATTGTGCTAGTGAGTGTAGGATCAGGGGAACGTCTGGTCCGGTTTGCCCTTCTCCTGCCTTGTCTCATTTTTCTCCTGTAGGTTCGGTGAGGGAGTGTTCCAGGCGAGGGAGGAAATGTCGTTCTGGGAGACATCGCCGCCACGGCCATCGCAGACGTCGCAGATCGGGTGGCTCGAGGAGGCATGGTCGGTGGTCTTCATCGTCATCCAGCGAAGGATTCTCCTCCTCGTCAGCGTCATCGGCATCTGCCTCATCGGAGTCGCGGAAGAGGTCGTCGCGGAGATCATCACGGCCGCAGAGACACAGTCGACGCCGGGAGGTGCGGCACTTGTCGGTGGATCGCGAGCAGCTGTCCCAGGTTGTTCCTCCCGCCGGGTCGGTGGAGGAGGTTCAGGCCGTGGTTCTAGTGCCGCGGCAAGTGGCGGTAGGACCCTCTGGAGTCGGTGGGACCTCTGGGAGCGGTGAGTCGGCCTGCGGTGACGCGTGGCTTAATAAATTTAATGCATCTGGTATGGATTTGATTTCTGTTTTAAAAGCCGTGGTGGCTGGTTTAAATGGGAATGAGGGAACGTCAGTTCCCTCTGTGCCACCAGGGGGGGATAGGCTCCCGTCTGAGAGAGAAAATAATTTAGCTGGTCTAGCGTTTCGGGATTCTTTGTTTTGTGGGGTCGCTCCTCTCGGGACTCATTTGTCAGCGGAGATCAAGGACAAAATTTGGAGGAATGAATTTGTGGATATTTGGTCCTTGGTCTCCGTGGAGCAGGTGACTGTCGATAAGGAGCAGGTTTTTGAGAGAGGTTCAGATAAAAAAGTAAAAGTCGCAAAAACTTTTGGCAACTGGGTACAGTGTTATGCTACACTGGCTCATGTTATTTGCCAGCGTTACCCTGAAAAAGGGGCCGAGTTGTTTGTTTATTTTGACACAATTTTCAGCGCCCACAGGCTGCACGGTGGTGCAGCGTGGTGGCGTTACGACGAAGAGTTTCGGCGGCGTTTGGCTTTGTCGCCGGATATTAGTTGGGCGACAAAGTCAACGGATGTCTGGTTGCAGCTAATCTTAGCGCAAGGGAGCAGACAACAACGCCCCTTTCCCAGTGCGGCCGCAGCGCCAGGCCCCACCCCTGGAGCTGCGGCCGCGAGGCCCACAGGAGCCTGTTGGCTCTATAACGAGGGTCATTGTCGGTTCTTTGCCACGTGCAAATTCCGGCATGAATGCTCCATCTGTGGGGGCGCTCATTCGGCGCTCAGGTGTTTCCGGAGAGGCAAGCAGCCGGCTAAGGCACCTCCTTCCGGCGCAGCAGAGAACGCCGGTGAACGTTCTCGAGATGGGCCCATGGTTAGAGCGGTACCACAGGAGACGGGAAGCAGAGGTGCTCATTAGTGGGTTTTCCTATGGTTTTGAGATTCCTTTTGAATATTCCGCAACGTTGTCATTGGCTGACAACTTGAAGTCGATCAATGAGAATGTCGGTGTTGCGCGACAAAAATTGGCTAAGGAAGTTGAGTTGGGGAGGATGGCAGGTCCATTCTGCGACCCGCCGTATCCGAACCTGCGAGTTTCCCCACTTGGCTTAGTTCCAAAGAAGGAGCGGGGGAAGTTTAGGTTGATACATCACCTTTCCTTTCCCCGCGGTGGATCGGTTAACGATGGGATCTCCAGAGCGGATGCGGCGGTTTCGTATACTTCTTTCGATGTTGCAGTTAGGTTGGTGCAGGCAGCAGGACAGGGCGCGTTGTTAGCTAAGTCTGACATTGAATCGGCGTTTCGGCTGCTGCCGGTTCATCCGGACTGTTTTCACCTGCTGGGTTGTTGTTTAGATGGTGGTTTTTATGTTGATATGTGCCTTCCCATGGGTTGTTCTATATCGTGCAGTTATTTTGAAATGTTTGCTTCATTTCTAGAATGGGTAGTTCGTTTGGAGTCTGGTTTTGCTTCGGTCATTCATTATTTGGATGATTTTCTTTTTGTGGGCCCCAGGGGCTCTGGGCTGTGCAGCACGTTGCTACGGGTGTTTCAACAGGTAATGTCTCGTTTTGGCGTACCTATTTCCGAAGAAAAAACTGAAGGCCCAGTAACTGTGTTGTCCTTTTTGGGTATTGAAATAGATACCGTACAGATGATTTTTCGCTTGCCTGATGACAAATTGGCAAGTTTGGTGTCCCAGGTTGACCAAGTCATGGGGTCTAAAAAAGTGACGTTAAAACAGTTACAGTCGTTATTGGGTTTACTGGTGTTTGCCTGTCGGATAATTCCTATGGGTCGTGTTTTTTCTCGGCGTTTGTCATTAGCCACTAGGGGTATATCAAAACCAGATCATTTCATCCGGGTAACTTCTTGGATGAAAAAGGATTTGTGTGTATGGCATTCTTTTTTGAGTTCATTTAATGGGAGGTCGGTTTGTCAGGACGCTGAGTTGTCTAATATAGATTTGGAGTTGTTCACGGATGCAGCTGGGAGTGATGGTTTTGGAGCAATTTTGGGCCGAAGTTGGTGTAGATCCCCTTGGCCCTCGCATTGGGGGGAGTTAGGTTTGGTACGTAATTTGATGTTATTAGAGTTGTTTCCTATTATAGTTGCTATAGAGTTGTGGGGTAGCGTGATGGTGAATAAGCGGATTGTATTTTGGACAGACAACATGGCGGTGGTGCACGCGGTGAGCAGTTTGTCGTCTAGTTCATTGCCAGTATTAGCGTTGTTACGATGGCTGGTTTTGAAATGTTTGGAGTTGAATGTGTGGTTTCGTGCAAAACATGTTCCGGGAGTCCATAATGTGATGGCCGATGCTTTGTCTCGTTCACAGATGTCCTGGTTTCGGGAATTGCACCCGGCAGCTTTGACAGAAGGGGAGTCCCCCCCCCCCTTCACTTATGGGCCCTGGTCGAGGACAACTTATGAGACTGTTGAGGGGTTCTGTGGTGCCGACGACTTGGAAGAGTCATTGCAGAGCGTGGGATCGGTGGTTGGAGATTGCGGGGGGTAATTTCCCATCACAGGATGGTTGTCACCTTGATATCACCCTTTCAAGTTTGGTGCAATTACGTCAGGAGGGTTGCAGTGCGGCCACTGCAGGAAAACATTTAGCAGGTGTGGCCTTTATGTTAAAATTGTGGGGATGTAGGGATGTTACAAAAGAATTTGTGGTTAGGCAGTCTTTGAAAGGGTGGAGAAAAGAGGCGTTTTCCAGGGACACGAGGCGTCCGGTATCCTTTGCGCTCCTGGGTCGGCTTCTATCCGTTTTGTGTTTTGTGTGCCGGGATTAATATGATGTTTCATTGTTTGGCGCGGCTTTTTCTTTGGCTTTCTTCGCCACATTGCGGGTTAGTGAGCTGGTTCCACCCAGCGTGAACACAAGCGGTGGGCTTCTCGGAACTGATGTGGTGGTGTTGGGGGATTCCCTCCGGGTCTGCGTTCGGAGGTCAAAAACAGATACAGCAGGGAGGGGAGCTTGGTTGTCGATTAGGAAGATTGGGGGCCAGGAGTGTCCGGTAAGGTTGGTTCAAGAATTTGTGTCTGTCCGGGCTCCCGGGGCTCAATTCTTGATACATCAGAATGGTTCAGCAATGTCGCGTTTTCAATTTGAGGCGGTTTTTAAGGCCGGGCTGAAATACCTGGGGCTGCCACCGGGCGAGTTTGGTACGCATTCATTTAGGATAGGCGCTGCCAAGGAAGCAGATGCCTTGGGCTTGGATTCAGTGGCTATCATGCGTTTGAGTAGATGGTGTTCTAATAGCTATAAGTCGTATGTGCGACCGGATTTGGTTTTAAAATGTGATTAATCATGGTGGTCCCCCTGTGAGTTTCCTTTTACCATCCTCCCCCTGATGTTTCCACCCCCCCGCCCCTCCCTCTCCCCCCCCTCCTTCCTCGTTTTCTTTAGGGTATCGTGTTATGCTATTCCTGTCTGTATCCTTTTTTGCATTTCACCTGGAATTTAGCTTGACTTTTCTTTTGTTAGGGTCTCGGCGCCCCCAGGTGTGGATCCTGGGGCACTCATATGTGCATTGGGCGGCGGTCCGAGCAGTACGGAGGCCGTTGGGGCCTCTCACAGGCCGACGTCCACTGGAGAGGTGTCCGGGGACTACGGTGGGTGCAGTTGCTGCGGGAAGTAGTGGCAGTTACGAGGCACACTGACGGACCTGTTGTCCTGATCATTCACGCTGGGGGGAATGATATCGGCCAAGTTAAAATGGCTGAGTTGTTATCATTAATGCAGACTGATTTGGCTCGCTTTCATGATCTGTTCGCTCGCTGCGTGTTGGTATGGTCTGAGATAGTGGCGCGAACGGTGTGGAGGGGAGCGAGGAACTTGGCAGCGTTGGAGAGAGTGCGCAGGTTACTTAATGTGCGGGTGTCGCGGTTCATTCGCTCGATAGGTGGAGTTGGGCTGTGGCACCAATCCTTGGAAGGGGATAATGCGGATTTGCTGGCGCCGGATGGGGTACACCTCAATGATATCGGGCTCGATATCTTTCTGTTGGATTTGTTGGATGGTGCCGAGAGAGGACTGGCGTTGCTTGGTGGGGGTGGTCGGGGGACTGAGTAGGTTTCTCAGTTCCCCTCCTTGGCGGAAAGTACGGCAAAGGAAGACAGAGTTAGCACCCTACATGCCTGATGGAGACAGGGAGCATCAGCATTTCAGGAGAAGGAGAGAAAGAAATATATATATATGTCTTCATGCCGATGGTTGTAAATAATAATAAAGCTGTGGCCACTTCCACATTTCCATAAAGAAGGTGTTGGTGTTTTATTTAAAGAAGGATGGTATACGGTCCTGGGCAGGTAAAGTGGACAATGGGTCCTCGCAGTCCTATTACAGGATCACTTTTTATAATATGCCAATTTTGTTTAAGAATATTTGCTCAGCAGAGTAGGCACTTTAAAGCACACACTTGAAGATCTGACCTGACCGCAGCAGGTACAATAGTATGCCTGGACAATCTTGGCAATAGTAATATAAATCTTTGGGGGAGAACCCCACTGCTTAAATGGGTTGTCCACCTTCTGACAACTGATAACCTATCCACCGGATAGTTCTTCAGTATATCATCGGTGCAGGTCTGACACCCAGACCCCGCACCGATAAGCCACTCTGGTAACCTGCGGGCACCGGATGTTATGGCACATAATGCTATGTACATAGAATAGCTGCCGAGCTGCAGAACTGCAGGTCCGCTACTATTCAAGTGAAGAGCTGCAGCACTGTAGTTCGGCCGCTATTCCGTGGCCGGAGGCACCGTACCAGCAGATCTATGCAGGGCCTCGGTGTCAGATCATGTACTGATGACCTATCCAGGTGGATAGGTCATCAGTTGTCAGAAGGTGGAAGACCCCGTTAAGTGAACCTCATCCATAGGAAACATGGACCGTACTCAGGATGTTTCCACTTCTGCCATCATAGCTTTTTTTTTCAAAGCTTCATCCACTTTGAAGGCCTTCGGCCCCCTAGAGGTGGAGACGAAAGCTTCCCCTTGGTCAACATCCTGGTCATTGACAGGATGGACTTCAACAATTTTCATTAGAATGATAAATTGACTGGGGCATTGCCCATTGCAATGTTTAGACTTTCCTGATAGATAGAAAGAAGACTGATTCATCATCTCAGCATGGATTTCCACACAGTCCTTAAAGGCATGGTGTCGCCCCAAAAACATGTTTTTTTTTTAAAATTTAAACATTTAGTGTGTGGGTGATTAAACATTGTTCAAATTTTTTTTATTTTTTTCGCGAGTCAGGAAATATTATAAATTTTTTCAAATTTATAATACTACCCATTTTTGGTCACTAGATGGAGCTAGTTGGAGCTAGTTCCCAAAATTGCAGCATTGCAACATTGGGTTAAAAGCTCTCGCTCTAGTGAGCTCTCAGCATCCCCCCCTCCTTTATCCTGGCTAGTGCCGGGATAAACGAGGGGTTTGAAAGGTTTAACCTCCTACACTGTGTGTCGCCATTTTTTGAGGTAACCCACAGTGTAGTAGGTTTACATACAGTAGTAAACACACACAAACACTAACATACATTGAAATCGCTTACCTGCTCCTGCCGCCGCGGCTCCCTCCGGCCCGTCCGCTCCCTTTGCTGCCGCTGTTCCATGTGCACAAGTCCGGAAGCCGCGACCGGAAGTAGTAATATTACAGTCCGGCCGCGACTTCCGGTCCACAGGAAAATGGCGCCGGACGGCGCCAATTTCGAATAGGACTGTGTGGGAGCGGCGCATGCGCAGTTCCCACACAGACGCCGTACACGGACGTGAATGGGACGGGAGCCGTTCACAGTCCCTATGGGACTGTGGCTGCCGTACTCCATGTCTGTGTGTGTCGTTAATCGACACACACAGAAATGGAACAAAAAATGGCAGCCCCCATAGGGAAGAAAAAGTGTAAAAATAAGAAACAGTAAAACACAAACACACAAATGAATATAAACGTTTTTATTACAGCACTAACATCTTTAACATATTAAAAAATTATTTGCCATGACACTGTTCCTTTAAATCATATTAGTTCATTTTGCAGAGAAGGTTCACCAGCAAGGTCAAAAGCGCGACAATCGTGGCAGTTATAAAGATCATAGCTGATAGGCAGGGGGATATCACAATCCCTGCAGCTACAGTGTGAGGTTGTTTTTCTTTTAAAGACCACAGCTGGGGCTGTAGACAGACCCTTGTTAAACACCAGACATGCTCCAATATATCTTGAATAAAGGTCCTTGTCAATGAATTAGAATATCATCAAAAAGTTAATTTATTTCAGTAATTCAATTTAAAAAAGTAAAACTCATATTATATAGATTCATTATACACAGAGTGATCTATTTCCAGTATTTCTTTTCTTTTAATGTTTGATGATTATGGCTAACAGTTAATGTAACAGTTAATGAAAACCCAACATTTTCATTAATTGATCAGCCTGTGGCACTGCTGAGGTGTTATGGAAGCCCAGGTTGCTTTGATAGCGGCCTTCAGCTCGTCTGCATTGTTGGGTCTGGTGTCTCCCATCTTCCTCTTGACAATACCCTATAGATTCTAAGTCAGGCAAGTTTGCTGGCCAATCAAGCACATTAATACTGTGGGTATTAAACCAGGTATTGGTACTTTTGGCAGTGTGGGCAGGTGCCAAGTCCTGCTGGAAAATGAAATCAACATCTCCTTAAAGCTTGTCAGCAGATGGAAGCATGAAGTGCTCTAAAATTTCCTGGTAGACGGCTGTGTTGACTCTGGACTTGATATAACACAGTGGATCAACACCAGCAGATGGCTCCCCAAACCATCACTGACTGTGGAAACTTCACACTGGACCGCAAGCAACTTGGATTGACACCTCTCCACTCTTCCTCCAGACTCTGGGACTTTGATTTCCAACTGAAATGCAAAATTTACTTTCATCTGAAAACAGAACTTTGGACCACTGAGCAACAGACCAGTCCTTTTTCTCCTTAGCCCAGGTAAGACGCTTCTAATGTTGTCTCTGGGTCATGAGTGGCTTGATACTAGAAATGCGAAAGCTGTAGCCCATGTTCTGGATACGTCTGTGTGTGGTGGCTCTTAAAGCACTGACTCCAGGTGCAGTCCACTCCTTGTGAATCTCCCCCAGATTCTTGAATGGCCTTTTCTTGACAATCCTTTCAAGGCTGCGGTTATCCTTGTTGCTTGTGCACCTTTTTCTACCACACTTTTTCCTTCCTCTCAACTTTCCATTAATATGCTTGGATACAGCACTAGGTGAACAGCCAGCTACTTTAGCAATGTCCTTTTGTGGCTTACCCTCCTTGTGGAGGGAGTCAATGACTGTCTTCTGGACAACTGTCAAGTCAGCAGTCTTCCCCATGATTGTGTAGCCTACTGAACCAGACTGTTGGACCATTTAAAGGCTTAGGAAACTTTTGCAGGTGTATTGTGTTGATTAGCTTATTAGAGTGTGAGACCATGAGACTACAATCTTGAACTTTTACCCAATATTCAAATTTTCTGAGAATCTAAATATCGGGTTTTTATTAACTGTTAGCCATAATCTTCAACATTAAAAGAAAAAAATGCTGGAAATAGATCACTCTGTGTGTAATAAATATATATAATATATGAGTTTCACTTTTTGAATTGAACTACTTAAATAAATTAACTTTTTGATGATATTCTAATTCATTGAGAAGGACCTGTGTATTGCTCCTTCCCTGGCAGACGGCTGCTTCTGCTGAGGAGTTTCCTTCCAACCCTTGTCGCCAGAACCTGCTGAAGACATCTAAGAAATAGATTAATTAGAAATGTATATACCAAAAAAGAAAAAAGTACATATCTGGTCTTACAGGAAATATGTCAAAAAACAAGTGATAGCTGCGCTCAATAAGGCAGTGCAGCACTATACCCAGTTTAAGAACTGGAGCAAAAGAGAGACGAAGCGTCGCCTAATGCACCTCCAACTAAAGGAACCTAGTTCCCAAACAGAAAATATTTTAAAGAATAGGATGCAGTCATAAAACAAAAGAAGAGCTTTCCTCTTCAAACAAACACTGAAAACTCAGGGCGCCTCTGTCCAGGGTCACACCGTCCATGAGGCGAGATGAGCATAATGCCTCATACGGCGGCCTGCTGCCTCTCTACGTGAGCTGCGGTGCCACTGAAACCAGCTGTCACCATCTCCTCCTGCACTACAATTATATCTGTGTCTATAGGACGCGGATACAATTACATGCATAAGCGCTGAATGGCAGGCCACATTCCCTGCCCTGCTATTCAGCTCCTTTCAATGACGCAAGTGGCACAATGACGTTATCGCACCGCTTGCATTGTTGAATTGCATTGAATTCATTAAATGCCGACGTCAATAGCGACCGCAACATTTAACTTGTTTACAGAGGGAGTGAGCTCCCTCTGTCACCCATCGGTGGACCTCAAATGCAATTGCGGGTCTCCGATGGGGTGCCATGGCAGCCGGGGGTCTGATAAAGCCCTTGGCATATGCCTATTAGGACGTGCTATTAGGACGTGCTTGTCAGATTTACACTGACAGGCAATAATGTATACCAAAGTATACCAAAGCATTATAGCAGCGATCTGAAGTTCGCATGGTAAAGTCCCCTAGTGGGACTAAAAAAAATAAGTAATTAATGTGAAATAAAGATTATTAATAAAAATGACAGTAAAAAAATAAATAAAACCATTTTTTTCCATAAAAAGTGCTTTTATTTAGTAAAAGTATAAAAAATAAATAAAAGTGCACATATATGGTTTCGCCGCAACCGTAATGACTCAATTAATAAAGTTAATATGTAATTTAAACTGCAAGGTGAACACCGTAAAAAAAAACGCAAAAAACAATGGCAAAACTGTTTTTTTTTCCATTGCCCCCCCAAAAAAGTCATAATAAAAATTGATTAACAAGTCCCATGTATCCCAAAACAGTACCAATCAAAACTACGTCTCGTCTCGCAAAAAACAAGCCCAAAAAATCACTGCATTGATGGAAAAATAAAAATATTACAGCTCTTGGAAAGCGACGATGCAAAAACAAATAATTTTAGTTCAAAAGTGTTTTTATTGTGCTAAAGTCGTAAAACATAAATAAACCTCTACATATGTGGTAACGTCGTAATCATACCGACCCATAGAATAAAGGTAACATGTTATTTATGCCTCACAGTGAACGGCGTCAATTTAAAAATGCATAGAACAATGGTGGAATTTCAGGTTTTTTTTCTAATCCCCTCAAAAAAAAGTTAATAAAAGTTAACCAAAAAATTATATGTACCCTAAAATGGTGCCATTAAAAAGTACAGCTGGGGGGCGTGGCCAGCGAGGGAACTGGAAGGACGCAGCGGCTGTGAGCTCATTATACAATGTGCCCAGTGCCATCCTACCCTTTCCAGTGGGCTTGCCTGGAATTGGAGCCTACCCTGATACCGGGCGTCGGGAGCGGAACATTTGGAGCCCAGTCCCGGCTCTGTTGGGTGTTGTTTGCTTCTGAGGCCTAGCACTGGCCTGAAGCCGCGGCCTAAATTTGCTCTCGTTCCCGCGGGAGCAGCACAAACGGAGCGCCCGGACCGCCCCGTTTTGGACTCCACAGCTGGGATAATACTGCAGACACCTGTGGCCCAGAACCTTCCATTCCCACACAACATCGTGGGCTGACCGGCTGTTACCGCATCCTACAGGCGTTTCTTGCTCCTGCGACCCAACTTAGGCCTGAAGCCGTGGCCTCGATTTACGGCTGCCTCCGCCGTAGTGACCAGGCTGGAACGGCTTGTTTTGGCTCCTGGGAGCTGCTTTACTGCCGGGATTCCTGGGGATCCAGGCTCAGGACATAAGGGGTCAGCTTCTGGGACCAGAGGAGTCGTGCTGCACAAGGAGTTGAGGTAAGGGGGAATTCCAACTGCTGCCCCAGGCCTGCATAGCAGCCCCTCCTCCCTTCTTTTAGCTGCATTCGGACACTGTAGCCTCAGAAACTGAGGCATTGAGACAACAGCCTGTAGGACAATAGTTCTGTGGAACAGCTAGCCTGTCTCCTTACGGACATTAGTGCCTGGGATGCCCTGCATTATTTTGCCTTTATCCGCACTGTATGTGATGAACGGGCCCTGATCTACCCCGCCATGACAGCACCCTAGTGTGCTCTGGATGCACTGCGAACACTTAGCCGCTACTTGAGACCCTCAGCCTTCATAACAGATCTACCTTTTATGGTCCCTACTATTACCTAAGGGGTTCTCCAACAGCTATGATAGCGCTTCTGAGAGACACTATGGTTAAAATTGTCCCTCAAAAGACGAGGGAATCTTCTGGTACAACTAAATCCACTAACCTTGATCATTTTGTCAAGAAAACCCATCTTGACTCCAAAGACTAACCGCAGAGCCTTATCCCGGAAAAGGTTACCTCTCCAAAACTACCACAAGCTCCTATGATGGAAGAGGACAGTGACATGGAGGAACCCTCCACTACCAGAGATGTACCTGTCTCTCGCTCCTTTATCAGTAGAACTATGACTAAGGCATTGGAACCGGTGGTAAAGGAACTACTTGACATTAAGCATGAGGTTCGACATATCGGCCAAAGAGTGGAACAGCTGGTAGATATGCAAACTCAACTCATCTCGTACACTGAATCTGCCTCCTCCTCCTTTTCAGCCTGTCAAGGTCACCTCAACAAAATAGTGGATTGGCTGGAGGACCAAGACAATCGAGGGAGGCGTAACAACTTACGTGTCAAAGGGGTTCCTGAATCAATTCCCACGGAAGCTCTTTCCTCCTCCATTAAACAGCTATTCATCAAGATCCTTGGAGATTCATACCCTACCAAAATTACCATTGCCTAAACCAACTGAACCTCCCAGAGACATCATCTGCCGGTTACTCAACTCCAAAACGAGAGACGACATTCTGAGGAGAGCGCGGGATCTGGAGCCTCTAATGTGGGAAGGTTCCAGAGTTGCCCTATTTCAAGATTGTTACCCTTTCCAAGAGGCGTATGCTTAAGGCCCTTACGGATGTGCTCAGGGGTAGAAACATCAACTACAGATGACTTTTTCCCTTTGGGATATCCTTTGCTACCGAGGGCCACCGGCTGACGGTACGGAAATATGAGGATCTACCTGAAGTATTGGCGATACTCAACGAACCTAATCTCCAGGTTGCAGATTGGTCGGCCGTTCTGGATGTGGCCTCTCTACCGGAGATTCCCACGCCGATCCCATGGGAGACTGTTCATCGCGGTAAGCCTGCCAAGGTGCGAAAAAGGCTGGGGAAACTCACTCCCAGGAAGATTCCCATGGACGCTACTCGATTTGTTGATAAGTATAACTTCTTAATTTCCTTTTCTGTATAGGTACAAACAGAGAGACTAATGGGACATTTCTTACCCATTAGGGGTTGCGACTCAGTTTGCTTGCTGACCAGGGGCTCCATTGTTTCTCTCAAGTTTGTTTACAGCTAGGCCCCTAGGGTTTAATTGGTGGGACTGTTTGCCTATATCAGTACAGAATGCATACTTACCTTTCTTGGCTTAAAGAGGCTCTGTCACCAGATTTTGCAACCCCTAGCAGATAGGCGCTGCAATGTAGATTACAGTAACGTTTTTATTTTTAAAAAACGAGCATTTTTGGCCAAGTTATGACCATTTTTGTATTTATGCAAATGAGGCTTGCAAAAGTCCAAGTGGTCGTGTTTAAAGTAAAAGTCCAACTGGGCGTGTATTTTGTGCGTACATCTGGGCGTTTTTACTACTTTTACTAGCTGGGCGTTCTGACTCACTTCCTGCCCCAGGTCGTGCATCGTGTCGGCCACATCGGCACCAGAGGCTACAGTTGATTCTGCAGCAGCATCAGCGTTTGCAGGTAAGTAGCTACATCGACTTACCTGCAAACGCCGATGCTGCTGCAAAATCAACTGTAGCCTCTGGTGCCGATGTGTCCTCGCTCGTCCGACACGATGCAGGACCTGGGGCAGGAAGTGAGTGACGTCACAGCGTGATCTCTCGAGAACACGCTGTGTGTCTGCACTGCCAGAAGCTGGGCGTTCTGACGAGAAGTGGATGATACTTCTCGTCAGAACGCCCAGCTAGTAAAAGTAGTAAAAACGCCCCGATGTACGCACATAATACACGCCCAGTTGTACTTTTACTTTAAACACGCCCACTTGGACTTTTGCAAGCCTCATTTGCATAAATACAAAACTGGTCATAACTTGGCCAAAAATGCTCGTTTTTAAAAAATAAAAACGTTACTGTAATCTACATTGCAGCGCCTATCTGCTGCAATAGCAGATAGGGGTTGCAAAATCTGGTGACAGAGCCTCTTTAAACCTGGCTGGGGTTTCTCAGCAACTGCTTGAAATGTGTTCTTATTGACTAACCTTGAGCTCTTTCTTTACAAATTTGATACTGCCTGAAGATGTTCTCGAAGGTTGAGCTTGCGGTTAACTTTTCTCTAAACGTTATGACCCTATACCATACCATATTCATTTACACACTGAGGAGTTGGGGTTTTGGAGTGGACTCTGGACGTCACTCTCCGGTGCCCACTACCCTCCTTTCTCTTGTTCCTGGAGTCGAAAGTTACATAGTGCCTCTCTTTAAGAGGGCAGATATATAAATGCTTGTCAGGTCACTGTCTCTGTGTCCTGAGGTTTGAATCGATGTCCCGATGCATCTAGTGTTCATTATTATCGTATAGGTATAGATGATACCACTTTCTATTTTTCTTTGTTTAAGTTTGTTGGAATTTATTTGTTCTAATTATTCTCCAGGGAATGTTTTGCTTTCCACATGTTTAAAACTAGTCTCATCTGTTTTCAATTGCTGTCTGAAATACATCACTTGCCTTTTTCTTTCCAAATCTAGGGTTGACCGTACCACTTCCAGTATGACTATTGCATACACTATACACTGTAGTCACTTATTATGGCGTCACAAAATAACGATCTTCATATTACTTCACTCAATGTTCAGGGTTTCAATGATCCTAAAAAAAGCGGTCAGGTATTACCTCTCTTAACGAAGGCGAGCACTAGCATCCTCATGCTTCAGGAGACCCACTTTAAAGCATTGAGAATCCCATTCCTCTCACACCACCAATACTCAGCCTGGTACCATAGCACAAACCCCTCGGCCTCCTCAAAAGGAGTGAGTATAGCCTTTCATAAGAAGGTACCGTTTGTCCATGTACTCACAAGCTCTGACCCTGAGGGAAGATTTATTTTTCTTAAAGGCACTCTGGCAGGTAAGCCGGTCACATTAGCGAACTTATATGCCCCAAACAAAAACCAAGTTCAATGGCTGATTCACACGGTGGATGCTTTAAGAGACTTTGCTGAGGGTCAACTGATAGTGGGTGGAGATTTAAATGTGGCCCTAGACCCCTTGATTGATACCTCCAACGGTAACTCATGTATTTCGTTTTCGTTACTCAAGAAACTCCAAATTAGGCTTAGGTCTCTAGACCTTTTAGATGTTTGGAGAATACATCATCCCACGACCAAAGATTACACATATTACTCACACATACACAAGTCCTACCACAGATTGGATTATATTCTACTGTCTAAAAGATACTTACCTGCCACAACTTCCTCACATATAGGTTCTATTACCTTGTCGGAGCATGCACCTGTTTCTGTATCTATCTCTTTTCATAACTTGCCCCCTAGGTCCTGGTCCTTGAATGAAACCTTCCTGGATAATCCTAGACACTTAGACTATCTGAAATCCTCCCTAGCGGAGTTTTTTTGAACGTAATGAAACGCCGGGAATTGCCTCTATTACCGTCTGGGAAACCCATAAAGCTTACATTAGAGGGGAACTGATAGTGCTGGGATCTAGGTGTAAAAAACAGTACTCGGCCGAACTTAACTCTATTTTAGCACAAATTGCAGCTATGGAGTTGATAAGTAAACGCTCTGCAGCTGACTCTACCCAACATTCCTTCGCTGAGCTTAGGAACAAATGTAAAAATTTGCTTAATTTACGTTCCGCCAAGTCATATCAAAGGAGTGCTTTCAAATTCTACGCTCATGGAGACAGAAGCTCTAAAGTTATGTCTGCACTTCTCAGGAGACGTAAAGACCTCTCTTTCATTCATGAAATCAGGAAAAGTTCTGGTTCCCTGACCGCTACTATTGAAGGGATAACCGAGGAATTTTTGAACTTTTACTCAGCTTTATATGGCCTGTCGGATCACCCAGATGCAGAACAGTTGACTACTGATTTTCTAGACTCCATTTCGCTTCCAACTATGACAGCTACAGACAAACAATCACTTTTAGAGCCCTTCACCCATACCGAAATTTTAAAAGTTCTTAATAACATCCCTAATGGCAAAAGTCCAGGCCCTGACGGGTTTCCCATAAGCTATTACAAAAAATTTAGCCAACTCCTTTCACCTAAATTTTTAGTTATGTGCAATGACCTCCTGAAAGGGGCTCATTTCCTGCCTCAGACGCTGGAGGCACATATCACACTGATACCTAAAGAAGGCAAAGATGTTACACAATGTAGCAGTTAGGCTGGGTTCACACACCCTAGGTGCTGAAACGTCTGTTAACTAAGCTAATTTCTCCTGAACAGGTTGGGTTTGTTCCATCTAGAGAAGGTAAACATAACACCACCAGGCTCATTAATATCATATATCATGCTAAGTTAAAAAAGATCCCGTTGGTGTTGTTAAGTACTGATGCGGAAAAAGCATTTGATAGGATCTGGTGGTCATACAGTATATGCACGCAACTCTTCTTAAATTTGGTCCCCCCACCCCATTCATTGCTGCAATATTTTCCCTATACTGCTCACCTAGTGCGAGACTGCATCTGAATGGTACTCTTTACCCTTCCTTTAAAATAACAGATGGGACGAGGCAGGGCTGCCCCCTTTCCCCGGCATTATTCATACTCACAATAGAAACATTGATTCAAAAGATTGTCCAAACGGGCTCTATCCAGGTGTTCAAATTGGGTGGGCTCACACATTCGACAGCTGCCTTTGCTGATGATCTTTTGGTATTGATTACTAACCACAAACAAGAACTCCCAAGCGTATTGCACATATTTGAACACTTTGGATGGATTTCCAATTTTAAAATAAATTATGATAAATCGTAAATACTTAATATCACTATTGGTGCCCGGGACGTTCCTGAACTTAAAACATTACCCCCTTTGCGTTGGCCCCCTACTTCCATAAAATACTTAGGCATACAATTGTCTAGAGACACATCTATGCTCTATTCTTTGAACTATCCTCCCTTGATCACCAAATTTAAGAATCACCTGAGCTCACTTAATATCCCATTTGTGTCATGGACAGGACGTAAAAACTACATTAAGGCTTACATCCTCTCTCAACTACTGTATGCTTTACAGGTATTACCCATCCGTATACCGAATTCCTTCTTTGATACTATTAGGCAACTGTTCTCCAAATACATATGGGCCTCCAGGCGTCCGAGATTGCCTCATAGGTTGTTAATCCTTAAACCCTCTTCTGGGGGAATGGGTCTTCCCGATACGCAGTTATATTACCAAGCGGTACACTTAGCCAGATGGATTGCGCTAAGGAGGTTACAGGACTCTTCCCCTAGCCTTAGTGCAGAGAGGGCACTTATAGCGCCTGCTTTAGCGATAAGACTTTGGAATCCCACAGCCACGTCCCGCCTGCCCCGTGATACCTGCCCTACTGTTAAAGGCACTGTTCTTTTTTTATTTTTCTTGGTCCATTTACTATAACTGGGTATTTCTAACCCCCTAATTATTTAGTTATTTTTTTCTTTATATTTTGTATACACTAGTATCTATGTATATTATCACTTATTCTGTTATGTGTATATATAAAATAATTCTTTTTAATTTTCTAGTATAACAATACACATTTCTTTAGGTGTATATGTGTATACTCTTTTGTATGGATATTACACCTTACTCGGGTTAATTTTAACCCCATACTGTTGTTGTCACATAACTGGCACTGTTTGGTGTCCTTTGTCATGTTATTTACATTATATTTATGCCAACGGAATACTCGTATTGCGCTGTCATATCATAATTATTTTCACTTAATAATTTTTTATTTGTTTTACTTGTTTGTCTATATATTATTATTATTTTTCCATATGTCACCAAGATCAATAATAATGACTTACATTTTATGTGTTTGTACTACTACATCATTGCATCGATAGAACTGCCTGAAATGATAGCCATGAATACATCTCTTTTAATGGGACCTTCATTTACCCACCTCTTAATCTACTCATTTCCTTGATGACGTGCGCGTGTTTGTTGTTGCGGCTGGCGGTGATGCACAGCCCCCTCCGGCTCCATAGCATGCACTGCGCATGTCCGGAACTCCCGTTACGCGTCGGGAATCCGGACGTGCGCTCCAGCATGTGGAGCCGGAAGTGGGGCACGCCTCGCTTCCGGTCGTGCCAGCGGACATGCGCCGAGAATTATCTCGGCGATGATGTAGATTTACACAGACACATGCAGACACTATATAAGGACCAGACATGTTTTGGGTCTTATGTACCCCCTGAGGAAGGAACTAAAACAGCGAAACGCGCGTTGGGGTTTTTCTGTGGCGGATCCAGCACGGACCTGCATAATACCTTCTGTTTACTAGAATGGGTAAGACTGCATTGTTTGACTACTCACTATAAATACTGATTGCTCCCTATGTGACTCTCTCTCTATTGGTATTAGTCCATGCATTTATAACGTTTAGAGGACATTGTGGATCATCAGTTTGTAATCCATTGGGGATGTGATACTATATATAATCTTTGTGGGTAGTATATGCAGCGTGCACTCTGTCTTTATACCTTTTTATTCAGTTATATCCGTGCTGAATTCTGTACCACCACAGTGTTAGTACAAGAGTTTTATAATTACGTGTTTTTAAATGTATGTTATTTTGTATAATAAAGTTGATATATTCTTATATATTCTGACTACGAGCTCTACTTTTCTTCGGTATGGTCTAATAATCATGGAACAGTCTATATGGTAAAATATGGGGGGAAGTTGGTGTCCTAAACTTCACCTAGCCTGTAATAAATATGCGTTTGGAGTCTATCTACTTGTAATTGTTAAAGGCACTATCGAAGTGTTCCGTAGATTCATGGCAGCCAGAGATCCACCTGCAAACATCTCACCCCTTACCCCTTTAAGTTTACTTCCTTCCATTCTGGGGCACTCGAGTTTAACGCATGTTTTCTGGAGTAAACTGGAGAAAATACCAATTATTGAGGCCTTTGGGCAAGGCGTCACTCCCGTACTCAGCTCTTTGCTCCCAGATTTACCCGACAACGCTACAAACTTTATGCAAAAGTTACATTTTGATGACCTAGTGAAGGAATTCCTTCATAGATTTCCGAGGTTGCCAGAACCATCCTGGATAGAGACATCTTTATTGCTACTCTCTTTACCTAGACGCCTGATTTCCAAAATTTACTCAGGACTGCTACATGACAGAACTCCGATAACACCTAGTTATCTTTTTGCATGGAAAACGGAACTTCACACCAAATTTACTAAAGATTAGACTAATAGGATATTAAAACACTCCTTCCCACGGCTTCTCTAGGTGCATTAAAATCCAAGAGAATTAGTTCAAGACTTTTACTAGGTGGTATAGGACCCCCGTTTTTCTACATGGAATTAATCTCGTTGGGTTGGACAAATGCTGGCGTTGTCATAACCAAAGGGGGACAATGACACATTTATGGTGGGATTTCTCCCTTATCCAGCCCTTCTGGCAGGAGGTAGCTCATACTATTCATACAGTCTCTGGATTAAGTATATCTTTAAATGCCCTTCTGGTGCTTCTTTGGGAGCCTTCTGGAGACTTCACCCCCAAAAAACATGACCTTATCACTCATATGCTTACTGCAGCAAAACTGATTATACCTCTTCATTGGAGATCTACAAACACACCCACTGTACAGGAATGGTTTGGAAAATTGGATTCCATGTGTAGAATGGAAGAGTTACTTGGGTGGGAACTTAGTCGTCATGATAGATACCTGAAGACCTGGCAACCTTGGTTAGATTTTAGAAAGACCCATTGAGCACATCTGATGTATTCGCTAAAAGACAGAAGATATTTGGTTTAATTTCTTTTCACAACTACTGTGGAATTCATTGTTTGTATATAGTTCATTTCTGTGATTATTTCTTATTACATTTCATTATGTAAGTCTGATATATATGCTTGTTTCAGATGTGGCCTGCGTGCCAAATTACTGCTTTTTGTCATGTGTAATTGTCACATGTGAATGTTATAACTTTACTTGCGTTTATGTGAAAACTTAATAAAAGGAGATTTAAAACAAAAAGTACAACTAATCCCGCAAAAAACAAGTCCCCATACAGCTATGTCGACTGAAAAATAAAAAAAAGTTATAGCTCCTTGAATGCGACTATAGAAAAACGAATAAAATAGCTTGGTCATTAGGGCTTAAAATAGGCTGGTCACTGAGTAAGGGGTTAATGGTGCAAGCGGCGTTCAGCACCAGAACACCTGAAAAGGAGAGAGCATGTCTGCAATACAAGAGGACGGCAAGGGAATGGGATCAGGTGAGGATGTAGTTTTTTTCTGTTAAAAGTGTGAGGAGCTATATGTGGTGCACTATCAACAAGGGGGACTATATGTGAGGCACTATATACAGGGGGCAATATGTGGGGCATTATCTACAGTGGGGCCATATGCTGGGCACTATGTATGGGGGACTATGTTTGGGGCTATAAGTGGGGCACTATCTACAGGGGCTACTATCTACAGGGGGATCTATAGGGGGCACTACCTAAAGGGGCTCTATGGGGACTATCTACAGGAGGCTCTATAGGGGCACTATGTATGTCGGGCACTGTCTACAGGGGGCTCTATGTGGGGCACTGTCTACAGGGGTTTCTATGTGGGGCACTGTCTACAGGGGGCTCTATGTGGGGAACTGTCTACAGGGGGTCTATGTGGGACACTATCTACAGAGGGCTCTATGTGGGGCACTGTCTACAGGGGGCTCTATGTGGGGAACTGTCTACAGGGGGTTCTATGTGGGGCACTGTCTACAGGGGGCTCTATGTGGGGCACTGTCTACAGGGGACTCTATGTGGGGTACTGTCTACAGGGGGGCACCATGTGGGGCACTGCCTATAGGGGGCTCTATGTGGGTCACTCTATATGCTAATTACTCATTAAAGGGTCATGGGCGGTGCCGCTAACCTAAAGAGTCACATAGTCCTGCCTCCAAACCCACCTTTCCATGCTTGATTGACATCCCCCTGGCTGTTAAACATGACTACCAGTCTCCTCCAACCTTCTCTGATCCGTCATTGCCTTGTACTATTTGGGCATGCATCGTGCAGCGAGGTATACTTTGTCCGGCTTTATCGCTGCACCGTGCATTCCAAGGAAGTACAATGTAATGGCGCATCCGCAAGAGTTAGAGGAGGCTGCTAGTGATGTAGAACAGCCAGGGGGATGTCAAACGAGAACTTGGGGGTGCCATTTAAATTTTCACCTCAGGCAACTGAAAAGCTAGAGTTGGTCCTGCCTCTGCCCCAACACGTGGAATATACCAAGGACGCTAACTAAGACGTCCTAAATAGAGGAATAGGTTCATGTGCATTAGTGCAATCACAAGCTAAAACATTCAATAGCAGGCTGCCAGAGCAGCTTCACAGATTGCATAGGGTTAAAAAAAACACCCTTGTAATTGTAAACCTCCAGGTTCAATCTAGGAAGTCCAGCATAATAAATGAAAACAGAAACATAACGCAACGCAAACAAGCTGAGCAATCCATCTATCCACACAGGACAGAAAAAAACACATCAGGGGAGTGGCGAGATGTCCTTATGCAGGGAGGGGCATCTAGTTAATTAGTGTTTAATTTAATGAAATAAAAAATTGCATCTGTCCTACTAGTAAACAGGGGAAGAGATACCCCATTATTGTGCTGCTGGTAGGACGTAAGGGAAACATTTGTTATGCTGCAGAATGTAAAGAAAGTAGTTGTGTTACTTTCTTTAAATCCTTTTCCATTGAGTTTCTTGCTACCTTCAAGCAACCTTTGGCATCACTTAAAGAATGTGCACTAAAAAAACGAAATTACTCACAAAGTGTTTACCTGCGTAAATGAGCAAATTGAGAAGCTGCATACAAGATGCCAAGGTTTGTATCCATTTTGATAAATGCCACCTGTCTTTTTAATGTTCCAGTTCTATTAGAGAAATATTTGGAAAGCTAAGTGAAGTTGTTATAAAAAGTGCAGTTACCCATGCTGAGAGGATTATTGCATTTTCAGAGATGATCATTATACCAAACTGTACTTTTTAGTGCATTCAAAATTAGTCATTGTTTTACGGCTGATTCTTGTGTTATTTTGCAAAGTGACTATTATTATTATTATTGTTTAAGTGAAATACAATATAGTTGTAGAACAGTCTTAAATGACAAAGAAGCATTAACTAAATACAATGCATAATATATGTCAAACAAATGTGCATTTAATTAAAACACTTAGAAAACAAAAACAACTAATTTCTTTGGATGGCAATCGTATTATATAATTTATTTTAATAGTAGCTAGTTAAGAAACATAATCAAATGTTTCCTTCTGTTTTGAATATGTAATTCTGCATTTATTCATCAGTTGGAGCTCAATAATGAACGTAAGTGGTGTGACTTAATCTACGTTAAAAGGGGTTTTTCGTCTTTAAGGCCTCATGCACACCACCGTATGAATGTGCACGGCCATGATATTTGGGTCGGCCGGGGGCAAAGTGTCACCCGCAAATTGCAAAAGCACGTTCATGTGCATGGGGCCTAAGAATTGCGTGAAAATGCATAGTCACTTACTTACTAATGTACTGTCTGTAATTGAAATACCATGACCATGCTACTGGTGCTTCTCTCCTGCTTGTGTGACATTCTGTACACTGAACACGTGATTATCTCCCCTCTGCCCCTCCCTGAAGTACGAGACATCATACATCCAGGGGCGGATTATAATGAGGGCAATCTGGGCAAGTGCCCGGGGCCCGAGGCTGGAATGGGGTCCAGTTCTCCCCGGTTCTCCCGTACCGGCTGTTAAATTTACAGCCGGTTCAGAGAACCGAAGTGAAGTGCGACCTCTCACCCTATTATATCCTAAGGATGCGGATACAATTGCTTACTGTAGCGCTGGCGAGACAGGGAACTATCCGTTCCCTTCCTCCCATTCAGCGCTTTACTAATGACATAGTCGGTGCGATGATGTCATCACGCCGACTGCGCCATTACGCTGGATGACACCATCAGGTCTCTGACCAGTCCTGCGTCGCTGGAGGAAGAAGCGGGAATGGGGACAGGTGAGAATGTTTTTTTTTTGTTCTGGGCAGCGTTGGGCATAAAAGATGCAGGGGGCATTATATACTGAGGACATTGTAAGTGGCGCTATCTACAGGGGTTATTATCTACTTAGGGCATTGTAACTGGCACAATCTACAGGGGACGTAATCTACATAGGGCATTGTAACTGGCACAATCTACAGGGGTCATTATCTACTTAGGGCATTGTAACTGGCACAATCTACAGGGGACATTATCTACATAGGGCATTGTAACTGGCACAATCTACAGGGGACGTTATCTACATAGGGCATTGTAACTTGCACAATCTAAAGGGGACGTTATCTACATAGGGCATTGTAACTAGTACAATCTACAGGGGACGTTATCTACATAGGGCATTGTAACTGGCATAATCTACAGGGGACATTACAGAGGGCATTGTAACTAGCGCTATCTACAGGGGACATTATCTAAAAAGGACATTGTAACTAGCACTATCTACAGTGGACATTATCTAAAAAGGGCTTTGTAACTGGCGCTATCTACAGGGGACATTGTGACTGTCGCTATCTACAGGGGGCATTGTTAGTGTTTGTGGTGTTTTACTTTACAGTGTTTGACACAATTTAATTCCGGGGCACAGTGTATAATACTATTATTTTCAGGGGCGCAGTGTATAGTACTATTATATTCAGGAGTAAAGTGTATAATACTATTATATTCAAGAGTACAGTGTATAATACTATTATATTCAGGGCACAGTGTATAGTACTATTATATTCAGGGCACAGTGTATAGTACTATTATATTCAGGGGCACAGTTTATGATACTATTATATTTAGAAGCACAGTGTATAGTAGTACTATTATATTCAGGGAAACAGTTTATGATACTATTATATTTAGAAGCATAGAGTGTGGCATCATGAGAAATTTAATCTTCATTTATAGGTGCGGAAATGTTGGAAAAGTGAGGAGCTGAAGAAATCTGAGCTGCAAACTGCAGAAATGGGCCGTACCCGGAAGAAGTCTGGACCGGATGGCGAAAAAAAGAGAAAAAGAACGAAAAAGAATCTGAGACATCACCTGTGAGTCACTCAATGTAAATGTTTATTCTCCCTGTGGCTGATCAGTACTGTAGTCACTGTATGATCTGCAGCGAGATGACAGATGGTAGCATTATTTTTTGTTAAACAGCAACTCCCAGCATATCCTAACCATTGTTCAGGCTATACTGGGATCTGTTGTTTTATGTCGTACAAATGTATACAGCAGGGGTTAAACTGAATTTACAAATTATCTCTGTACTGAACTTTACTGAATTTGTTCTGGTGTTGTATATATGTACTGAGCTCAGTTCTGGGTCTGTATATTTGTACTGAGCTTGGTTCTGGGGCTGTATATATGTATATATGTACTGAGCTTGGTTCTGGTATGGTATATATGTACTGAGCTTGGTTCTGGGGCTATATATATGTATATATATGTATTGAGCTTGGTTCTGGGTCTGAGAAGGTAAATATATACAGTAAAAACTAAACCCAAATAAACATGGAGGAATCTCAGTTTTTTCCAATTCACCCATTATACGGTACTTTAAATGGTGCCAATAAAAACTACAACTCCTCCCGCGAAAAAATAATTCTTCACACACCACTCCACTGATGCAAAAATAAAAAAGTTATAAAGCTCCTGACCACTTTAGTGGTTCAAAATATTCTGCTTTCTCTCTTCTGTATGGCTCATTCTGCTTTTACAGCTAATTCAAAACCGTTCCAGATCTGTGGCCGCCTAAACAGAAATCTGCAAATATATACGGTACAGGGTCTTCAAAGTTCTGTCTTCCGAGTTCGGGGGGGGGGCAGACTTGAAAAAGTGCCCGGGGCCCATGGTACCCTTAATCTGCCCCTGCAAACATCACATGCCTCAATTCTGCTCCCTGCTCTATCCCCTCCCTTCCAGGGTTGCCAACCTGCTCTTTAATCTTTTCTGGACAACTTAATCAAAAATCATGGATGGCCCCACATTTTTATGGACATGCACCCTGTTCCTTTTAGAGACCATTCCCCTACACCACACATTAAACAAAGACTGGCGATCAACGAGGAGAGCCTCTGTGCTGGAGTGCTGGATTTTACAGGTGAGTGTATGTTTAAAACCAAAAAAGTGGGTGATTGCCCTCAGACTAAATAAATTAGAAGATAGTAACAAGGAGAGCCACATGCGGTGTACAGCACCAAAATAAATATATCAAATATTATTGGAAAAAGGGGAATAGGGAGGAAAATTGTGTGACTCCAGGAAGAGTATAACAGAAAATAAAAGAAACATTTTTTTTATTGTGTATTAATGTTCTAATGTACTATTAAAATATTAATGTCAATGTATGACAAAAGTGCAGATGTCCCCTAATTCTGCACTATGGACTATTGAGATGTTGAAGGTATACACTGGTTACCTCAGTGAACTTTTACCTGATATATGATAATATACACTGTATTCAACTTCAACTAAAGATAGCCTTGAGGTATGAGTGCTGTGGGAGGTGACCCCACATACCCCGGCACTCGCATTTCTGTGACACTGTTTAACCCAATTTACTGAAGAGTAAATTTCACAATTGGACTCAATAGTTCATAGTGCAGAATTAGGGGACATCTGCACTGTATGAGTGTATAATTAAAAAAAAAAAAATCACTGGAAAAGGACTGCAGTTTGTGACAAAATGTAACTATTACTGAAGTATAATATAAAATGAATATAACAAAAGACTACATGCAAAAAGAAAAAAAGGACATACTTTAATGACATCCTCAATGATAAAAAAGACGGGGTTAAATAAGCATAAATAGTGTAAATGTAACCCTTATGTTGTATGAAGAAAAAAGCCACAATTATGCAACATGTGTAAAACATTGATGGATTGCGATTTGAAAACTGGTATTCCAAAGAATCGATCCTAATACATTTTCCACATATATGAAAAAGGACTTTCAAAATAAAAACCACTGCAGTTATCTACATTACAGCGCCAATCAGATTATGTAAGGCACTTATAATCTGGTATCAGAGCCTCTTTAACATAGAAACCCCGTCTTTTTTATCATTGAGGATGTCATTATAGTATGTCCTTTTTTCTTTTTGCATGTAGTTTTTTGTTATATCTATTTTATATTATACTTCAGTAAAAGTTACATTTTATCACAAACTCCAGTCTAGTATTTTTTTGTACATATGGTGCAGTGGCGTAACTACCGCGGTAGCAGCCATAGAGGCTTGAGGGGGCCCATGCCGCCAGCTGAATCCCCCCCATATACCTGGTGGCGCCGCTAGCAGCCGTCATGGCTGCTACAGCAGTAGCTCCACTACTATGGGGCCCGCGCCGCCGAGCCTCCAACAAGTATGGGCCGGGCGACACAGGCCCTCTCATGCCTGTAGGCGTCGCTAGCACCGGAGGGGGCCCCGGTGCTAGCGACAGCCAAATACATGCACTAGCGCTGAATGGCCGAGCATGTTCCATGCCCAACCATTCAGCGCCTTACAATGCTTCATTCATTCATTCATTCATTCATTCATTCATTCATCGCGCCGCTTCCATACTTGAAAGGCCCTGATTGATGGGGCAAGTCATTCTGCCCATCCAATCAGCATCATTGGACCACGCTCGTTCAGTTCCTGCAGACACGCTCAGAATAGAGCAGATCTGCATCGCCAGCGAACAGGAACGGGATTATGTGAGTATGTAAAGATTTATTGTTTTTTTTCTCTCATAAAACTGTTAATGGCATTATCTACAGTGTGGGCTCTATCGACAGGGGGGTCGTCTATATGTGGGCCACTATATACAGGGCGTCTATATGTGTGGATGTGGGGCACTAGCTACAGGGGTGGTCTGTATGTGGGGATGTGGGGCACAATCTACAGGGGGGGTCTATATGTGGGGATGTGGGCCACTATATAAAGGGGGGTCTATATGTGGATCACTATCTACAGGGGGGTCTATATGTGGGGCACTATCTACAAGGTGGTCTATATGTGGGCCACTATATACAGGTGGAGCTATATGTGAGACACTATAGAGGGGTGGGCTATATGTAGTGCACTATCTATAGGGGAGCTATTTTTAGGGCACTTTCTATAGGGGTGGGCTATATGTGGGACACTATATACATGGGTGAGTTACCTGTGGGGTACTAGGAATAGGGTGGCTATATGTAGGGCACTGTCTACAGAGGTGGGCTATACATGGATCGCTACCTATAGGGGAAGCTATATGTAGGGCAGCACGGTGGCTATGGGGGCACTATCTACAGGGGGCACGGTTGTGTGTGACAGTGTATGGTACTATTATAATCAGGGACACAGTGTATGGTGCTATTATAGTTAGAGGTGCAAGAGGTGTTGAGAATTTTAACTTTGTTTATAGGTGCAGACATGTTTTAAAAGTGAGAAGCTGAAGACATCTGAGCGGAAATCAGCAGAAATGGGTCATGGTCGGTAGAAATCCATCATAGATGTCTGGATCGGGAGAAGAAAAGAACTAGAATCTGAGACGTCATCTGTCAGTCCCTTAATGTAAATATTTATTCTGCCTCTAATCAGCACTATAGTCACTGTATGATCTGCAGCGAGATGATTATGATATGATTTTTTTTTTGTGAAACAGCATCTCCCAGCATATCCTCACCATTGTTTGGGCCATGCTGGGAGCTGTAGTTTTGCGCCGTACAAACCTATACGGCAGGGGTTGCACTAAATTGAGCTGTATTTGTCCTGGCGTTGTATATATGTACTGATCTTCGTTCTGGTGCTGTATATATGTACTGAGCTTTGTTCTGGTGCTGTATATATGTACTGAGCTTGGTTCTGGAGCTGTATATATGTACTGATCTTGCTTCTGATGTTGTATGTAAGTACTGAGCTTGGTTTTGGTGCTGTATATACGTATGAGATTTTGGTTCTGTGTATATATGTACTGAGCTTGGTTCTGGGGATGTATTTATGTACTGAGGTTGGTTCTGGTGCTGTATTTATGTACTGAGGTTGGTTCTGGTGCTGTATATATGTATGGGCTTGGTTCTAGTGCTGTATTTATGTACTGAGCTTGGTTCTAGCGCTGTATACATGTACTGAGCTTTGTTCTGGTGCTGTATATATGTCAGAGCTTGGTTCTAGTGCTATATTTATGTACTGAGCTTGGTTGTGGTACTGTATATATGTCAGAGCTTGGTTCTAGATCTGTAGTTTATATAGGATATATTTATAATAAAATTGCAGGGCAGATGGAATTGTTCTCAATTCATTGTATATTTAATGGGAATCTGTCAGGTAGTTTTAACCCCTTGAACCACCACCATGCAGCAATACATGACCTGACAATATTTCCAAACATTCCCTTGTATGTTTTTTTCAGATGCAGCAAAATGTTTAAAATCCACTTTTAAAACGACGCACACTATATGCTAATTACTCATTAGAGGGTCATGGGGCAGTGCCGCTATCCTGTAGAGTCACATAGTCATGCCTCCAAACCCACCTTTCCATGTTTGAGTGACATCTCTCTGGCTGATACAACTTTCTCGGATGCGCCTTTGCCTTGTGGCACTATACACAAGGGGGGGCTGTGTGGCACTATACACAAGGGGAGCTGTGTGGCACTATACACAAGGGGGAGCTGTGTGGCACTATAGACAGGGGGAGCTATGTGGCACTATACACATGGGGAACTGTATGGCACTATTGACAAGGGGGAGGGCTGTGGCTCTATCTACAGGGGGCTGAGTGTGGCGCAATCTACAGGGGTCTGTGTGTGGTACTTTCTACTAAGGGGGGCTGTGCTGCACTTTCTACTAAGGCGGGGCTTTGTGGCACTATATACAGTGGGAGCTGTATAGCACTATATACAGTGGGGGCTTTATGGCAATATCTACAGGGGGGCTGTATGGCACTATCTACAAGGGGGAGGTGGGGGTGCTATCTACAAATGGGGTGTGACACTGTCTATAGGCGGGGCTATATAGCACTGACTACAGGGGGGCTGTATGGCACATTGTACAGGGGTCACTATTTATAAGGGGGGCTGCTTGTGGCACCTGGGGGGGGGGCCCTGGTCAAGAGTTTGCTATGGGGCCCAGTCTTTCCTAGCTATGCCCCTGATATGGTTATATATCAATCCCCAAGGCGAGGAATAATTTTTTCTGATTTCCAATTTCTTTATGATTGAATAATTAGGCAGATTTCTTTAAATTGGAAAACAGCATAACTTTATTTATACAAAAAATAACCTTAACTTGTTAAAACCGGACAAACCCTTTAAGGAGCACTACCCTTATACCATAAAAAAAAATTGTTGATCTAAACCCCTGACCAGTTGTTGTGGGGAAAGCTGGGTGACAACCAATATGGCTCCTTTAACGACTAAGGCTGGGTTCACACGACCATGTTACGTCCGTAAAGTACGGAACTTATTTCGGCCTGGAAGACCCGGACCGAACACTGTGCAGGGAGCCGGGCTCCTAGCATCATAGTGATGTACGATGCTAGGAGTCCCTGCCTCGCTGCAGGGCAACTGTCCCGTACTGTAATCATGTTTTCAGTACGGGACAGTAGTTCCACGCAGAGGCAGGGACTCCTAGCATCGTACATCACTATGATGCTAGGAGCCCGGCCCCCTGTAGTGTGTTCGGTTCGGGTCTTCCGGCCGAAATACGTTCCGTACATTACGGACGTAACATGGTCGTGTGAACCCAGCCTTAATGACCAGCCTATTTCAGGCCTTAATGACCAAGCTATTTTTTTAAGTTTTTCCATCGTCTTATTCAAAGAGCTATAACCTTTTTATTTTTTTGTCTAAATAGCTGTATAAGGTCTTGTTTTATTGCGTTAGAAGTTGTATTTTTAAACAGCACCATTTTGGGGTACATATAATTTATTGATTAACTCTTATAAAAAAAAATTGGGGGTGGAATAGAAAAAATACAGCAATTTTGCCACACTTTTTTGCGCCCTAAATTTACGCCGTTTACGATGTGGTATAAAATAATACAATAACTTTATTGCAGTGTATTAGTGCCTGTCCGTGTAAAACGGACAGGCATCTGCTAGGCCATGCCTCTTGCATGACCTAGCAAGCATACACTACAGGCAGACCTGGGGCCCTTTATTAGGCCCCCGGCTGCAATAGAAGACACAGACAACCGTCGATCTTATCACCAGGTGCTGATGGGATGAGAGGGAGCTCCCTCCCTCTCTCCAAAACCACTCAGATGCGGCGCTTGCTATTGAGCACCGCATCTGAGGGGTTAAACGGGTGAGATCAATACTAATATCGATCTCACCCGTTAGAGCAGGGATGCTCCCAGCCCTCAGCTACCTCTGGTAGCTGAGAGCAGGGAGATTTAACGACTCCCTGCTCTGTTTATTTATTCTGATGCAGCGCTGTCAAAAGGTCTATGCATCAGAATAAAGTCCATTAGCAACCGCCGTAAAAAGGCGTATTAGCGGTCACTAACGGGTTAACCCCTTAGTGACCAGCCTATTTTAAGCCTTAATGACCGAGCAATTTTTTTTCATTTTTTTCATTGTCGCATTCAGAGCTATTACTTTTTTTTTTTTCTGTCTACATAGCTGTACGAGGACTTGTTTTTTGGTGGACGAGTTGAATTTTTTAATGGCACCATTTTAGGGTACATAAATAATTTCTTGATTAAATTTTTTATTACCTTTTTTTCGGGGAGATAGATATGAATAAAACAGCAATTCCACCATTCTTCTTTGCATTTTAAATTTATGCGGTTCACCGTGCAGTATAAATAACATGTTACTTTTATTCTATGGGTCAGTACAATTATGTATAGTTTTTTTTATGTTTTACTACTTTTGCACAATAAAAACGCTTTTGAACTAAAATTCAAAAAGACAAAACTTTTTTTTATATTTCAGTCGATGTAGCCGTGTGAGGTTTTTTGTTGTTTTTTATCGGGTCGAGGTATAGTTTTCATTAGTACCATTTTGGGGTACATGAAACTTACTGAATAGCTATTCTGCCGTTGTTTTCTGTTGTCTTTTTTTCTGTCGTTCACCTTGCAGTTTAAATAACTTGTTAACTGTATTGTTTGGGTAATTACAATCGTGGCGATTCCATATATGTGTATTTTTTTCACATTTTTACAAAATAAAAAAAGACAACACTTTTTATTGAAAAATGTTTACTTTTTTTTAGTGTTCAACTTTCTTTTAAAAAAATTCACACTAATGAATTTGTTTTTTTTTTAGTCCTACTAAGGAACTTTACTATGCGATCTTTTGATTGCTTATATAATGCTTATGTAATACCAAAGCATTAATGCCTGTAAGCTGTAAAACTAATAGGCAATCTATTAAAAAGGAGGCCTAGCCTAAGACCCATTAGTGATCACCCTGAAAAATAGTATTGGTGGTCACTAATGGATAAAACCACATAATATTTTTACCAGAAATAAAAAAGCCAGCATACGGTGGCCTTGTCTCTCTGAGAGAAGCAAGACAGCTGTGCAAGCCAGCAACAAACCAATGGACACTCTACTGGAGCCAGCCATACTACATAGGAATCCATAGTACTGGGGTTAGGTAGACCCCCACAGCGTCTGCATGTAAATGGAAACCATACGCTACATATTAGAGGCTGAGCATGTAATACAGAAGGCCATCGCTACTCTTGTGCGCCGTGCTGCCATATTACTGTAACGTCTATGGCCGCGGCCCATCGTTTTGACTTACCCTCTGACATGCGAGTTCTCGGCGACATCTCCCTCCTGGGAGACGCCGGCACTCCCTTCATGTTTCAGAGACAGTCTCCCGCAGGGCGCGCATGCCCGCGCGTGCACGGCCTCAAAGGGCCAGTGCGCGCATTATTGCAGGTGATCTGTAATCAGTCCAGAATGCTGCTGGACTATAAAAAGGGGTCTGCCCTCTTGATCATTGCCTGAGCATTGTTGTATACCTAAAGTTTGTCTTGCAAATGGTCTCCTAGTATTTTCCAGTTCCCAGTGTTACCCGGTCCTGCTGCCTGTACCCTGTATCCTGTGCCACCGTGCCTCTCTGACATCTAGCGTTGAAGTCGAGCTGTTGGTTTCCGCTGCATCTGCTGTGTTACACCCACCGGGTGTCTGTCTGCTGCCGGAGCCTTATCTTAAGCCTGAATCACAGCTACTGTCTACATTTCCACAGGTACCCTTTCTGGACTATAGACTTTGTATTGTACCTGGTTGGCCAGCTGCCTATCCGCTACGCGGTACGGCCCAGTGGGTCCACATCCCGCACCGTGACAATTACACTAACGCTGAAACCATACACTACATATTAGAGGCTGAGCATGTAATACAGAAGGCCATCGCTTCTCCTGTGCGCCGTGCTCATATATTACACTAACACCACACATATGCTGCCTTCCGGGCTCCTCCCTAGAAAACCAGTTCCCACACATCTATACTACATTAATCCTCTTCTTTCACAGTAAAAGCATCTGAGTAAGGAGAGTTCCTATGCTCCACACACAGTCATCAGTAACTAGATCGGTCAACTCCCCCTCCCGTCATTTGTCCCCATCCCTGTATCTGTTCTCCTCCTCCACCTCCTCCTTCTTATCAGACGAGCCTCCTCACGCATCCCCGGTCCCCATCTCTGTGTGGCTGGTACAGATTGCACTGTGCATGCGCCAAAACATAACATTTGCAGTGCAAACTTTAAAAAAAAAACAAAACATGGACAGGGTTTCTTCCTTCCAAACACTACGGATGACAGAAGAATTACACCTGTTTTTTGCAGACTGTCTATAAATTTATGTACGGTTGGCAGCCCTTCTTCTTCCCTGTCTCTGCTGGGCTGCAGAGTTCATCAGAAGAACAGCAGTTACAGCAATTACAGCACTAACACCTTGTGTTTGTGAGAGGAGAGAGGGATCATGGGAACTGTAGTCCTTTACATCATAATCCCACCGACAGCAAGGGCCATCAAAATGAAAACTACAGTGCTGCACAGTGGTCGGCAACATAATGAATATGAAAAATTACTTCTTCTGAGCTATAGGTACTTTGCAGGGGTTTTTCTGAGCTTATGAAAAACACAGGAAAGTATTGTGTTTAATATAAGAATTATGCTGTTGAATTACTATTCAAACAGAGCTCTAATGTGGGAAGAGTTGTCCTTTTTTGGGGCTAGGAAGGGTGTTCTGCACTATTCATATAGCTCTTTTCCTCCCTGCAGACAAAATTCCACATTTAGTCTTACGGTATCACCGTAATCGTATCGACCCGCAGAATAATGTAAAATTGTCATTCATAACCCACGGTGAACACTGTTAAAAAAAAAAAAAAAAAACATAAAATTTTTTGTCAGAATTGCTTTTTTTTGGTCACCTTGCTTGCCAAAACATGAAATAAAAAGTGATCAATAAAATCGCATTTACCCCAAAATGGTACTTATGAAAACTACAGCGTGTCCCGCAAGAAATAAGCCCCCTACACAGCTCTGGTGGAGAGAAAATAAAAAAGTTCTGGCTCAGAATATGGCGACGCAAAATGTGCAGTGTTTCAAAAGCAGATAAGATCGGGCACCATTTATCAGTGCGACACCGGCCACACATCTGCGGATTATTATTTATTTACAGCATTATTATACCATCTTAATTTGCCCTGATGTACTCCGCACAGATTACATATACCCTAATGTACTCCGCACAGTTTACATATAACCTGATGTACTCCACACAGATTACATTACACTGATGTACTCCGCCCAGCTTACATATACCCTGATATACTCCACACAGTTTACATATAGCCTGATGTACTCTGCACAGATTACATATACCCTGATGTACTCCACACAGATTACATATGCCCCCACATTATAAACTGAAACACCAGCAAAACCCCAAACAGAACTACTACCAAGCAAAATCTGCGCTCCAAAAGCCAAATGGCGCTCCCTCCCTTCTGAACCCTACAGTGTGCCCAAACAGCATTTTACATCCACATATGTGGCATCCCCATACCCGAGAGAACCCGCTTGACATTTTGAGGCATTTGTCTTCAGTGGCACAAACTGGGCACAACATATTGTGCACTAAAATGGAATATCAGTGGAAAATTGAAATTTTTGCTTTGCACCATCTGCTGCGTATTAACCCCTTCGCGTACCATGCCGCAATAGCAGGTCAGGTGTGGGGGGATATGTATGGAGTGGGCTCACGTGTTTAGCCAGCTCCATACGCTCCATATGCTGTGGGGGTAAGCTGACACCCGGGACTAACGGACAGGAACAGCGATCGTGCTGTTACAGAAGCCTGTAAAAATTACAATATACTGCAATATATTAGTATTGCAGTGTATTGTACCAGCGATCGAACGATCGCTGGTTCAAGTCCCCTAGGGGGACTGATAAAATGTGTAAAGTAAAGTTAAAAAAAAGTTATTAGTAGTGAAAAAAATATATATAATAAAAGTTAAAAAAACACATTTCTTTACAAGTAATGTAAAAAATGAAAAAATAAACAAAATTGGTATCGCTGCGTCCGTAATAGTCTGAACTATTACAATGTGCCATTAGTCCTCTCGCACGGTGAATGCCGTAAAAAATAATTTAATATGCCAAAATCACTGTTTTTTGGTCACCTTAGCACTCAAAAATATGTAATAAAAAGTGATCAAAAAGTTGTATGTACCAAAAAATGGTAACAATAAAATACACAGCTCGTCCTGCAAAAAATAAGCCCTAACAACGCTCAATCGACTAACAATTAAAAAAAGTTATGGCTCTCAGAATGTGGTGAAACAATACAATATTTTTTTAACAAATAGTTTTTTCTTTGTAAAAGTAGTAAAATATAAAAAAAAATCTATATAAATTTGGCATCACAGTAATCATCTTGAGCCGCAGAGTAAAGTTAGGTTGTAATTTTTACCGCACTCTGAAAGCCGTAAAAAACAAAACCCAAAAAACAATAGAGGAATCACAGTTTTTTCCAATTTTAGCCCGCAAAGAATATTTTTTCAGTTTCCCATTACATTATATGCTTGCGTTATATTGAGTTGCGTTTCTATGGTAAAACTAAACTAAAACTAAACTAAACAAGGCAAGCGTAATCTCGTTTTAAATTACATTTTACAGCATAATCTCGCGAGATTACGCTTGCCTTGCTGTAAATCTCACACAAACGTTAGCGAAGTTAGGGATTCTGAATAGACATCACATCCTGGCTGGAGGTAATGTATATTCACTGTCAGGACACTGCAGTAACGTTAATGTGTGTGTATGCGGCTGCACATAGTGATCTAGTAAAAACACTATGTGCTGTGTAAATGAATGGAGAGAAGTGTATGATGCTGATTGCTCAGTGATTGGTCAGCATCATACACTTCTCTCCACAACGCCCACTTGGTCAAAAAGTAAAACACGCCCAGTTGTCCATTAAGAAACTCATTAGCATAAAGCTAATATAGGTCATAACTCCGTCAAAAATTATCGTTTTTCTAAATAAAAAACACTGCTGTAATCTACATTACAGCGCCGATCACATCATGTACAAGATAGGCCACTTATAATGTGGTGACAGAGCTTCTTTAACATACAATTATACTTAAAAAAGTGTATTTGTGTAGCTTTATTCTGAATAGAATAGCAAGGTGATCTTGTCATTTAATAGAACATGATTTATATGTAGATTAAACTAATTAAATATTTTCATTATTCAATAAACACATTGTATGTGTTAAAAAGCTTTTTAAAATGTATACTTCAATGAATGACACTATAATATACTGCAGAAATGATGAGATGTTCTCATGACAGATGGAGGAAGCGCTCCCACAGGGATCTTTTGCAACAGACTTGACCGTAAATATTTTTCAGACTTTTCAGGGTCTACATCCACTGCAGAAGACTGATAAAGACTCCTTTTTTTTTTTTATAGTATTCTTGAAACTATACTTTACTTTATAAACCATATATTTATATTTGAGAAAAGCTTAAGTAACAAAAACTAACAAGTGAAATTAAACCAGTAACACATTGCATAAGTATGGTCCACTGTCATTAAATATGCTAGAAATAATAACCAATGATTATTAAGTCATACTTGTGAATTGTAACGGCTGAGTCATTGGAGCTATCTACACATTACAATGCCTATATGGCTGGATTCAGACGAGCACATTACGTCCGTAATCAGTAGCGGATCCCCATATGGGCGTTTCGGGCGGTCGCCCGGGGCCCAAGGCTTGCAGGGGGCCCATAGCTTCCCACACCGCACACAAGTGAAACAAAACTCTCCAGGGCTGCTGCTGCCGGCCGCATTCTAGTGATCATCGGTCCCACGTGCTGATGAAGAGGCGGGGGGAATGTGCAGGGGGAGTCAATTGCGGCCAGGGAACAGGGGCACAGCACATCAGCTGTAGAGAGCAGACTGTCAGAGATTGTGATGGGCAGGTGCTGGAGTCTCCCTGACAGTCTGCTCCTCTGTGCTGCTGTGCACTCTCCCTCCTGTCTAAACCTCCAGCAGCTGCCTGATAACGGCAAAACTGAAACTAGAGGGTGAAGGACCTGTGGTGACGTCACAGTCACATGATTAAGGTCCTGGAGGCTGCCAGAGACAAGCACCGCAGAGGAAGAGGCTGGTAAGTAAGTAAGTAAGTAAGTGTGTGTGTGTGTGTGTGTGTGTGTGTGTGTTAATGTAAGTCTATATAGTGTGTGCTGTGTATATAGTGTCTATAATGTAAGTCTATGTAGTGTGTGTTTGTGTCATAATGTAAGTCTATATAGTGTGTGCTGTGTATATAGTGTCTATAATGTAAGTCTATGTAGTGTGTGTGTGTGTGTGTCATAATGTAAGTCTATATAGTGTGTGCTGTGTATATAGTGTGTGCTGTGTTTATAGTGTCTATAATGTAAGTCTATGTAGTGTGTGTGTGTTTATGTGTGTGTGTCATAATGTAAGTCTATATAGTGTGTGCTGTGTATATAGTGTGTGCTGTGTATATAGTGTGTGCTGTGTTTATAGTGTCTATAATGTAAGTCTATATAGTGTGTGTGGTTTGAATATATAGTGTTTGGTGTTAGTGTGAATTGTATATGGGGTGTTTAATGTCACATTTTTTGTGTGCAAAATAATTTCCCACCCATAGAGCCCTCTGCAGTAAGTCAGATGCTCAGAACCCCCCCCCCCCCCTGCAGTATAATCTCCCCCATGGAGCCCTCAGTAGTTATTATACTGCAGGGGGGGGGGGGTCAGAGCGTTTGATTGACTGTTCAGGGTTATATAGGGGAATAACTCCTTCCCCCCCCAAGAGCCATAAGGGCGGATTTACACGAACGTGTAATACGTCCGTGCAACGCGCGTGCTTTTCACGCGCGTCGCACGGACCTATGCAAGTATATGGGGCAGTGCAGACTGTCAGTGATTTTTGCGCAGCATGTGTCCGCTGCGTAAAACTGACGACATGTCCTATATTTCTGCGTTTTTTGTGCATCACGCACCCATTGAAGTTAATGGGTGCGTGAAAATCACGCATGCCACACGGAGGCACCTCCGTGGGACGTGCGTGATTTGCTCAACAGCAGTATAACTATGATTGCAAACAGAAAAGCATCAGGTGCTACAAACATACAAACAGAGTGTCATAATGATGGCGGCTGCGCGAAAGGCACGCAGCCGCGCATCATATGGTGATGACACACGGAGCTGTTAAGTGCCTTTTGCGCGCGCAAAACGCCACATTTTTTTGCGTGCGCAAAGCGCACACGCTCATGTAAATCCGCCCTAAGTGTCAGACACTTAGACCCTCCCATAGGGCACTCAGCAGTCAGTCAGATGCACTGGGGAGGGGTGTCTGACTGCTTAAAGGGTAACTAACGAAAAATTTTAAAAAAATTACATGTCATAGTGACATGTCAAATGTTCTAATCGGTGGGGGTCCGGGCACTGAGACCCCACCAATCGCTGAAACAAAGTGGCAGAAGCGCTCAGGTGACTGCTTTGCCACTTTGTTTCTGATCGTCTTTCCTCTGATAGCCGAGCATGCGGTGTATGGGCACAACAGAAAGTCTATGAGTCCGTACACCGCGCAGAGAAAAGACAGTCAGAAATGAAGTAGAACAGCGCTCACCCGAGCACTCCTGCTGCTTTGTTTTAGTGATCGGTGGTGGTCTCAATGCTGGGACCCCCATCAATCAAAACTTCTGACATATTACTCTCACTATGACACGCCAAATGTTTTTTAAAAGTTTAGTTACCTCTTGGGGACTGAATTTATTGGTTTGAGTTAATGTATGGGCCTGGGTCTTAATTTGCTTAGGGGTCTGGGGTATAAGACAATTTATGGTGTTTATTTCTGAATTTTTATGTTGCTATAGATGCTGAAAATGGCTACAGAATCAAGGGGAAAAGATGTCTCATCAGGAAACTCTGCAGTCATCAGGAGAAGTCGCCATAACGGTCTGTGTCAGATGGAGAAGAAAAGAGAACGACCCATCAGTGAAGACATCACCTGTGAGTCATTGCATTTATAGATCTGTCACCTCTCCTGACATCTCTGTTATCGGAAATCCTTGTATTCCACATAAAGTCTTTGTGTACCCAGGACTAATAGACAAATGCGTGTTACCATTCCCCTTGTCAGGAGGATGTGTCCCTACACAGTGTGATACTGTCAGCGATGGTTGGAGACTGTCAGTGTGTAGGGACACAGCCCTTTGACAAGGGGAATCGTAGCACTCATTTGTCAATGCTCACACAGAAAGGTGGTGTTTAATATAGACATGACGTGGCAGGGCGGTGGTGGAGAAGGGGGCCCAAGCTTGTGGAACAGCCCAGGGCCCATGGTTTACTTAATCCGCCACTGTCCGTAATGGACGGACGTATTTCGGCTGCAAGTCCCAGACCGAACACACTGCAGGGAGACGGGCTCCTAGCATCAAACTTATGTACGATGCTAGGAGTCTCTGCCTCGCTGCCGGACAACTGTCTAGTTCCACGGAGAGGCAGGGACTCCTAGCATCGTACATAAGTATGATGCTAGGAGCCCGGCTCCCTGCAGTGTGTTCGGTCTGGGACTTGCGGCCGAAATACGTCCGTCCATTACGGACGTAATGTGCTCGTGTGAATCCAGCCTAAGAAGTATTCAACTCTATTGTTTTACAATATTAACTCATGGTGGATTGATCACCAATAGGAAACTTTTTTGATATCAACATGAGAAAAGTAATCTACATTTATTACAATCATTAAACACAAAGTAAGTGAATTTATAAAGATTCAACCCCATAAGGGTGCCTGTACACGTATTGGTAGTGTGCTGCATGGAAAACAGGCAATTCCCAAAAAATTGATGATGTGGTTTTTGGTCTTGTACAGGGGAAGCATATAATTTCAATGTGTTTTACCTGTACATGCCAACGACCCACATTTATTAAAGTGAAAAATTGGGCATGGTTCCCCAAGTCACATACGCAACACCAATTTATTAAATGAAGTAGGGAAAAAGCGCAACGCTTTTGCGCAAATATACAGCTGCATATAGCAGGCATTAAAAGATTTTCGGACAGTCAAAGATTTCAAAATGCGGCAAATTTATTAAAAGTCGTGTACTTTGCCAACTATCATCTCCATTTTCATTGACAGAAAAGATACCATTATTCATAAATTTGGGCCATTGCCCTGTATCCGTTGGAAGTCCCTCAAAGTTTGTCAGTAATTAAAAAATGGAAATAATTGTACATAATTATAAATTTGTAACATGATGTTATTGGAGTGGTTCCCCTCAATCACATACCAAACTAGTTTAAACAGTTTATCTTTACTAAGCACAACTGCAAGTACAGTGGCACTGAGGTGCCTTGAATGTTATCATTTGAAGAAGCACTATAAGTGTGATGGTTACATTTAGAAACGGCACACAATCGTATGGCAGTATCTTAAACGTTACAGAAAGAATAACCAATTAGAACACTTAACCAACCAGGAATACTTCCTCTGAAAGTAAAAATAAAAGTTGTAAAAAATAAAATAAAAGTTTCAAGTAATAAAATAAAACACAATCACCCCTTTTCCCTGATAAAGTCATTTATTATTGAAAAAAAACCATACATATTACATATCGCTGCATCCGTAATGGCCTGAACTCGAAAAATATTATGTTATTTATCCCACGCAGTGAACACCGTAAAAAAAAAAACAACTGAAAAAACATTTGCCAGAATTGCTGTTATTTGGTCACTTTGTCTTCCAAAAAGTCACATGTATCCAAAAATGGTACCTATAAAAACTATAGCTCGTCTCTCAAAAAATAAGCCATCATACAGCTCCGTCGATAAAAAAAGTTAAAACGTTATGGCTCTTATAACATGGTGACACAAAAAATACATTCTTTTTTGAAAAGTTATTTTATTGTGCAAGAAGTTGTAAAACATAAAAAAGTGTTATAAATTTGATATCGCCGGAATTGTACTGACCCGCACAATAGGGTTAAAATGTAATTTATAATGCGTGGTGAACGCTATATAAAAAAAAACAAAAAAAAAACAATGCCAGAATTGCTGTATTTTGGTCCCCTTGCCTCCAAAAAAAGGATAAAAAGTGATCAAAAAGTCGCATGTACCCCAAAATGGTACCAATAAAAACTACAGCTCATCCCGCAAAGTTAAAGGGAACCTGTCACCAGCATTTGACCTATTAAACCAGCAATACCTGGTGGTAGTGGGTGAAAAATCATTTGTATATAACCTATAATTGTCTCCTTAGTCGGCTCTGTAGCTTTAGTATTCAGTTTTTTAGTGTTCCCACATCATATGCAAATGAGCATAAAATAATCAAATATTAGTTTGAAAAGAGTCATATCATATTTCTCAAGTCTTTCCGGGTTTACCCAGCCTCCTCGCCTTTCCCCAGCGCACAAAATCCCACGCTTGTGCATTGACATCCTCTTCTGGTGTGTGCGTACAACGGGACACCGGATTATTACGATAAAAGGCGCAAAATGTTTGCAGAACGTTATTTACAGTCCGAGGAGGAGTTTAGGAGAGGGGATAATGGCAATGAACTTTTGATAGCAGCGGCCAGTGAGAGATAAGTAAAGTTCAACAGGTGAAATACTGGTGACAGGTTCCTTTTAAGGCTCCCATTCTGGAAAGAAAAATTTGCAGTTGTGCAGGCCCGAGGGGAACATTTCTTCTGTTTTAAGAGGCGATTTCTCTCGCATAAAACTTTCTGTGTTACAGAAAATAAAGGAATTAACCCCTTCCCGCTATGTGACGTAATAGTACGTCACAGGAGTTGTCCTGTTAACGCAAACTGACAGATAATTATGTCACAGCATTAACAGGGCACTGTGTCGGCAGACACGTCTGCAGACACAGTTTTAAAGCAGTGATAGCTTAACTGCTTCAAGGCCACGATCGGAGTTAGCCTCCGATCCGGCCGATTAACACCTTAGATGCAGCCCTCAAAACCGAGAGCTGCATCTATGGTGTTTACAAGCCGATCGGAACCCTGCAATGAAATCGCGGGGTTCCGATGACTGCTCCAGCAGACCGGAAGGTTAACAATGGCCTCCCGTCTGCCAAGTACAGAAGCCTGCTATGTCCGGCCCAGAGGCGGGGCCTAAAAGGCATCCGGCCGCAATTCCAAGAAGCTGAGCCTGCGACATCAGCCGTTGGTGTTAGCTGTATGTTACAGCTGACACCGTGCTGTAAAGGCAGGGAATGGAGCTAGCTCCGATCCCTGCCATTAACCCCTCAGATGCCGCGATCGCGGCATCTTAGTGGTTTGCAGCGATCGACATAAACACAATGTTATTGTGACAAATCCGATCGCTGCTATGGCAACCGGAGGCCTAATAATGGCCTCCTGGTCTGCTACGTACAATAGCCTATTAGGCCCCGCCCACAGATGGGAACTAATAGGCTTGCTGTTAGTGAATGACTGACAGCTCTAAAGCATTGCACTACGTGGGTAGTGCAAGGCATTACAGTAAAGATCAGAGGTGCAGGACCTCAAGTCCCCTAGTGGGACAAATTTTTTTTTTTAAAAGTTAATAAAAAAGTTTTATAAAAGTGTAAAAATAAAAGTTCCAAGTTATTAAAAACAAACACTGCCTTTTTTCCCTATAATAAGCCTTTTATTATTGAAAAAAAGGGAAAATGTTAAAAACAGTACACATATTTGGTATCGCCGCATCCGTAATGACCCAAACTATAAAACTATAATAAAAATTCACAATTTTTTTTATCACCACCCCTCACAAAACATGGAATAAAAAGTGATCATAAAGTCGCATGTACCCCAAACTGGTACCAATAAAAAATACAACCCGTCCCGCAAAAAACAAGCCCTTACACAGCTTTTTTGACTGAAAAATAAATAAGTTCTGGCTCTCAGAATATAGCGACACATAATGTGCAGAGTGTCCAAAAGCGGATAACGTCTGGCCCCATTTATCAGTGCGACATCGACCACATATCTCTGAAATATTATTTATTTACCACATTATTATACCCTCTTATTATGCCCTGATGTACTCCGTACAGATTACATATGTCCCCACATTATAAACTGAAATACCAGCAAAACCCCAAACAGAACAACTGCCAAGCAAAATCTGCGCTCCAAAAACCAAATGCCGCTCCATCCCTTTTGAACCCTACAGCGTGCCCAAACAGCAGTTTACATCCACATATATATTTTCCAAAATGTAAGGATGCACTCCTTAGAATAGCGCTATATTGGTGCTGTAGAGGTTCGGGCTGGAAACCCACAATGAAGATCCAAGAAATAACCTGAACGCACTCCAATGATTTACAGAATAATTTTCCAAAATAATTTATTATGTTCTGTTCGTGAACTCGTCACATTGGTGTAAAGCGATTTAATTAAGCGATTTAATTAACGTTTCGACCCCACCTGGGCCTTTATCACAATCGCTATAGGTAAAGAATAATAATAATAATAATCATATAGTATATATAACATATATGAAAACATAATAAGATACAATAAGCAATTGAAAATATCAAAATAATACAAAACAGAATCCCTGTCTAGAAATGGTGTGAAATATACACAATAACCATTATCAACAATAAACATGCTCGTAATTCAGTATTTAGTCATATAGGATTAAAGCAATCACAATGTGTCAACGGTAAGTATTATAAACAATACATATGGCAATACAGATAGGAATCCATATGGTATTAAGTATACTAGTACTATCGCATAATAGTAAAATAATTGGTAATAGTAAATTATAAATAAATAAATAGGGACTTCCCAAAATGGGTAAGAAACAACGATACTAAAGGAAACATTGCAATAAATACACTCATGACGGTAAGTATTCAAAAAGAATGGTTATAGCAAAAGGGGATGTAACTACGATGTCCCCTCAGACCATACCATAAAATACCGGTTAATATTCGATGTGCACAGAATAAGAAGAAAACAAGAAGATACAATTAAAGCTAAGTATCGGCATACCTGATGATAGTATGGGTACAACGTGGTAACGGCGTCTACCAGACGCTCTAGTTGCAGATTCTAGTCTGTCACTGTATCCCCGGAAAGATGTTTAAGTATAGCGCGCCAACACCGGATATCCGGTGTGTGGAACGCACACGTGACCAGCGCAAGCGCACTATACAGGGTAGCGCTGTGTGTTTGGAACGCAAACAAAGTAAAAGTCTAGAGTATCTATTTGGACATGATCGTGAATTGGACTATTAACTAATAAATGAATACACGATCGAATGTGGGAACTTAGCATCTAGGAGTATGTATGGTTAGGTATAGATCTTGCTTAATCCTAATAGGGTATATGTACACATGTGAAATGGTAATATGTAGATTAACGATCTCACGTTTAATATAGTATTAGGAGTAGATCCTAATTGATCCTAATGGGGTATATGTAAATATGTGCTAATTACATACACCATGAGAAGCCAATCTTGTTGCTGGTAGATATAGAAAAAAATATGTGTTGTGAAAAGAGAGTGAATAATATATGAATAATTCCCATAAATTACGCTATAAGTTTTGCTGGTGAACTGATATAACTAATATATATATATATAAAAATATATACATATATATATATTTTTGGGCCAGAAAGAGAAAAGGAATAAAGAGAACATATTTGTATAGAATAATAGATAGATGGAAAAGAAAAGGAAAAAGAAACGGAGAAGACAAATAAGACAAACCAAGAAAGAAAAGTGAACCGGTTTTATGGTACCTGTATCTGGTCATCTAATCGATCTCATGTTTTCTTAGCGTGCCTGAAAAAAATGAATATAGGTGTTATATACGGAAAACCCGAAATAAACAGGAATACAAACAATGTTTAGAGAAGAAGATCATATTCCCTGTTGAGACCTTTAGGCGCAAGAGTTTCTAGTGTATGTATCCAATAAGATTCCCTCATTTTTAATAACTTAATATGGTTACCTCCCCTTCGAGGTCTGTGCACCTGTTCGATAACCTTGAATTTCAACTGAGAAAGGTTGTGATTGAATTTCTCAAAATGGTCAGGAAGGGGTAGCCAAGTTTTTTTACATCGTATAGTAGATTTATGACTAGAAAGTCGATCTCTAATGTGCTGTGTGGTCTCACCCACGTAGACAAGACCGCATGGACATTTGATGAGGTAAACCACAAAATTGGGGTCGCATGTAAAATAACCTTTTACCGGAAAGGTCCTATTGTATTGTGGGTGTTGGATCTTATCACCCTTAATAATGTTGGAACAACATGCACAATGCAAACAAGGAAAGGTACCGTTGCGTTTGGTTTGAAGAAAGGTTTGTCTAGGGACCTTCGTAAAGCTACCAATATCAGCTTTAATGAGGCAATCACGAATGTTGGGTGATCTTCTTGAACACATCATCACCGGACCAGTGAAATCTGAAATGTGGGGATAGGCAGTGCGTAGTACTGGCCAATGTTTCCGAATGCACTGATATAATTTAGGTATTATGGGGTGGTATGTAAGCACTAGCGGAAATCTATTCTGTTTAGGTTTTCTAGTGAGTGATGTGGTCCTATTTGTCGTGAGTGATCTATTGAGTTCCTGTGTTAAAAGCGACGTAGGGTAACCTCTCTCCGCAAACTTTGTAGACATTTGTTGTAATCTGGTGGTTCTTACATCAATATTGGATACAATCCTAGAGACTCTTGTGAACTGCGACCTTGGTAAAGATCGTATCATACTGCTCGGATGGCTGCTGTTATAATGTAGCAGACTATTTTTATCTGTTGGTTTGGAATAGAGATCAGAAGTAAGGAATCCATCATTGTCCTTTATGATGGTAGTGTCTAAAAAGCTAATTTTATCCTTATTGAGATTCAATGTGAATTTCAATTCCTCTCTAACTTGGTTTATGTAATCAAAGAAATTCTCTAGGGATCCCTGGGGACCATCCCATATGCAGAAAATATCGTCAATAAACCTATACCAGCATTTTGCATGTTGTAGGAATAAAGGATTGGTATATATATATTCTTCCTCAAAGAGAGACATGTAAGCATTGGCATAAGGAGGTGCTACGTTTGAGCCCATGGCTGTCCCGCAAACCTGTACATAATAATCATCTCCAAATAAGAAGAAATTGTCATGCAAAATCAGATGGAGTAACTGAAGACATAGTGATATTGAATCGGTATTCATCGTAGTGGTATTGAGTAGGTGTGTAACGGCCTGAATTCCCTTGTGATGGGTTATGGAAGTATAAAGGCTATTAACATCTAGAGTGACTAGAATACACGTGGAATTTACCCTTGAAAGCTCCTTAATATTACGTAGAAAATGACCTGTGTCCAAGATGAAGGATCTTGTCAATTTTATTAGGGGTGTTAATATTTTCTCCAAAAAGATAGATAATGGAGGAGAAAAATGGCTACGATTGCGTAAACATAATTTGTCAATAGACAGTGGTGTGGAAATAGCTGTGGACACAATCGGATTAGTATTCAAAATAGCATCTCATAAACCAAAATGGGTTTTAAATCTTAAACTTCTATAGAAGCTATTAAGTTCTTGGTCCAGGGTGAATGTGTTCCATGAGGTGGTAGGGCAAAAGGATAAACCTTTTTGTAGAACCGAGAGTTCAGCAGGATCCAGGGTGTGGGAGGAAATATTTACTACCAAATTATAGTCCTTACCTGGGACCTTGTCTGTATGCCAGGTTCTCGACTTCTCATTAGCCATTTTCTCCTCCTAAAATATACCATGCTACGGAGGCATTCATAGATTTAGTTAAAAGGGACACTTTATCCCTCTTGGCCAAATATAGATTGGGACGATATCCACATAAATATAATCTCTCTAGAATTGAATCAGATGCTCTCAAATCTTTGAGTGACAATAAAGAGATTGTCATTAAACCAGCTGATAAAGGTGGAGCGATAGTGGTGTGGGATAAGAAGGACTACATCGCAGAGATAGCGAGACAATTATCTGATAATAATACGTATACCAAAATTGATAGTGATCCAACGATGAAAATTTACGCTAAAATCTCTGTAATCTTAGAGGATTTTAAGAGACGGGGTACAATCGATGACAAGACGCTGAAATTTCTATTGAACCCTCATCCGATAATACCTGTCTTTTATATATTACCCAAAATACACAAGTCCATACAAAACCCACCTGGCAGACCCATAGTGGCCTCCACCGATTCTATCCTCTCACAATTATCTATCTTTTTGGAGAAAATATTAACACCCCTAATAAAATTGACAAGATCCTTCATCTTGGACACATGTCATTTTCTACGTAATATTAAGGAGCTTTCAAGGGTAAATTCCACGTGTATTCTAGTCACTCTAGATGTTAATAGCCTTTATACTTCCATAACCCATCACAAGGGAATTCAGGCCGTTACACACCTACTCAATACCACTACGATGAATACCGATTCAATATCACTATGTCTTCAGTTACTCCATCTGATTTTGCATGAAAATTTCTTCTTATTTGGAGATGATTATTATGTACAGGTTTGCGGGACAGCCATGGGCTCAAACGTAGCACCTCCTTATGCCAATGCTTACATGTCTCTCTTTGAGGAAGAATATATATATACCAATCCTTTATTCCTACAACATGCAAAATGCTGGTATAGGTTTATTGACGATATTTTCTGCATATGGGATGGTCCCCAGGGATCCCTAGAGAATTTCTTTGATTACATAAACCAAGTTAGAGAGGAATTGAAATTCACATTGAATCTCAATAAGGATAAAATTTGCTTTTTAGACACTACCATCATAAAGGACAATGATGGATTCCTTACTTCTGATCTCTATTCCAAACCAACAGATAAAAATAGTCTGCTACATTATAACAGCAGCCATCCGAGCAGTATGATACGATCTTTACCAAGGTCGCAGTTCACAAGAGTCTCTAGGATTGTATCCAATATTGATGTAAGAACCACCAGATTACAACAAATGTCTACAAAGTTTGCGGAGAGAGGTTACCCTACGTCGCTTTTAACACAGGAACTCAATAGATCACTCACGACAAATAGGACCACATCACTCACTAGAAAACCTAAACAGAATAGATTTCCGCTAGTGCTTACGTACCACCCCATAATACCTAAATTATATCAGTGCATTCGGAAACATTGGCCAGTACTACGCACTGCCTATCCCCACATTTCAGATTTCACTGGTCCGGTGATGATGTGTTCAAGAAGATCACCCAACATTCGTGATCGCCTCATTAAAGCTGATATTGGTAGCTTTACGAAGGTCCCTAGACAAACCTTTCTTCAAACCAAACGCAACGGTACCTTTCCTTGTTTGCATTGTGCATGTTGTTCCAACATTATTAAGGGTGATAAGATCCAACACCCACAATACAATAGGACCTTTCCGGTAAAAGGTTATTTTACATGCGACTCCAATTTTGTGGTTTACCTCATCAAATGTCCATGCGGTCTTGTCTACGTGGGTGAGACCACACAGCACATTAGAGATCGACTTTCTAGTCATAAATCTACTATACGATGTAAAAAAACTTGGCTACCCCTTCCTGACCATTTTGAGAAATTCAATCACAACCTTTCTCAGTTGAAATTCCAGGTTATCGAACAGGTGCACAGACCTCGAAGGGGAGGTAACCATATTAAGTTATTAAAAATGAGGGAATCTTATTGGATACATACACTAGAAACTCTTGCGCCTAAAGGTCTCAACAGGGAATATGATCTTCTTCTCTAAACATTGTTTGTATTCCTGTTTATTTCGGGTTTTCCGTATATAACACCTATATTCATTTTTTTCAGGCACGCTAAGAAAACATGAGATCGATTAGATGACCAGATACAGGTACCATAAAACCGGTTCACTTTTCTTTCTTGGTTTGTCTTATTTGTCTTCTCCGTTTCTTTTTCCTTTTCTTTTCCATCTATCTATTATTCTATACAAATATGTTCTCTTTATTCCTTTTCTCTTTCTGGCCCAAAAATATATATATATGTATATATTTTTATATATATATATATATTAGTTATATCAGTTCACCAGCAAAACTTATAGCGTAATTTATGGGAATTATTCATATATTATTCACTCTCTTTTCACAACACATATTTTTTTCTATATCTACCAGCAACAAGATTGGCTTCTCATGGTGTATGTAATTAGCACATATTTGCATATACCCCATTAGGATCAATTAGGATCTACTCCTAATACTATATTAAACGTGAGATCGTTAATCTACATATTACCATTTCACATGTGTACATATACCCTATTAGGATTAAGCAAGATCTATACCTAACCATACATACTCCTAGATGCTAAGTTCCCACATTCGATCGTGTATTCATTTATTAGTTAATAGTCCAATTCACGATCATGTCCAAATAGATACTCTAGACTTTTACTTTGTTTGCGTTCCAAACACACAGCGCTACCCTGTATAGTGCGCTTGCGCTGGTCACGTGTGCGTTCCACACACCGGATATCCGGTGTTGGCGCGCTATACTTAAACATCTTTCCGGGGATACAGTGACAGACTAGAATCTGCAACTAGAGCGTCTGGTAGACGCCGTTACCACGTTGTACCCATACTATCATCAGGTATGCCGATACTTAGCTTTAATTGTATCTTCTTGTTTTCTTCTTATTCTGTGCACATCGAATATTAACCGGTATTTTATGGTATGGTCTGAGGGGACATCGTAGTTACATCCCCTTTTGCTATAACCATTCTTTTTGAATACTTACCGTCATGAGTGTATTTATTGCAATGTTTCCTTTAGTATCGTTGTTTCTTACCCATTTTGGGAAGTCCCTATTTATTTATTTATTTATAATTTACTATTACCAATTATTTTACTATTATGCGATAGTACTAGTATACTTAATACCATATGGATTCCTATCTGTATTGCCATATGTATTGTTTATAATACTTACCGTTGACACATTGTGATTGCTTTAATCCCATATGACTAAATACTGAATTACGAGCATGTTTATTGTTGATAATGGTTATTGTGTATATTTCACACCATTTCTAGACAGGGATTCTGTTTTGTATTATTTTGATATTTTCAATTGCTTATTGTATCTTATTATGTTTTCATATATGTTATATATACTATATGATTATTATTATTATTATTCTTTACCTATAGCGATTGTGATAAAGGCCCAGGTGGGGTCGAAACGTTAATTAAATCGCTTAATTAAATCGCTTTACACCAATGTGACGAGTTCACGAACTGAACATAATAAATTATTTTGGAAAATTATTCTGTAAATCATTGAAGTGCGTTCAGGTTATTTCTTGGATCTACATCCACATATATGGCATTGCAATACCCGGGGGAACCAGCTTAGCAGTTTATGAGATATTTGTCTTCTTCAGTGGCACAAACAGGGCACAACATATTTTGCACTAAAATGGCATATCAGCGGAAAATTTCAATTTTCACTTTGCACCATCCGTTGCGCATTAATTACTGATGGAAAAACACCTGTGGGGGAAAAATGCTCACTACACCCCTTAAAATTCCTCAAGGGGTGTCAATTACAAAATAGGGGTCACTACTTGGGGGTTTGTTTTGCTATTTGAACTCAGAGCCCTGCAATTGTGGGCCAATGCTGTGAAAATCACCAAAATGGACCTCAAATGTGCATGTTGCTGTTCACTTCTGAGCTCTGTCATATGTCCAGGCAAACGTTAAATGCCTTGAGGGGTGTAGTTTCCAAAATGGGGTCACTTCTTTGGGGCTTCTGCTGTACTCTCGTACATCAGGGTTTTGCAAATGTGACATGGTGCCCAAAAACCAAGCCAGCAAAATCTGCATGCCAAATAACGCTCCTGCCTTTCTGAGCCCTGCCGTGTGTCCAAACAGCAGTTTATTACCACATATGGGGTATTGCCGTACTCGGGAGAAATTGTTTTATAAATGCTGGGGTGCTTTTTCCTCTTTATCCCTTGTGAAAATGAATATAATTCTACTTTTTAGTGGAAAAAAAATGCTGATATTAATTTTTACGGCATAATTTCAATAAATTTTGCAAAAGACCAGTGGGGTCTAAATGCTTACTATACCCATAGATAGATTCCTTAAGGGGTGTAGTTTCCAAAATGGGGTAACTTTTGGGGGGTTCCTACTGTTTTAGTCCGGCAGGCACTTAGCAAATGTGACATGGCACCCGAAAACCATTCCAGCTAAATTTGAGCTCCAAATGGTTCTCCTTCCCTTTTGAGCCCTGTCGTGTGTCCAAGCAGCAGTTTATTACCACTTATGGGGTATTTCCGTAATCAGCACAAATTGCTTTTCAAAAGTTGGGGTGCTTTTTCTCCTTTATGCCTTGTAAAAATAAAAAATTTCAACATTTTATTAGAAAAATTTAGATTTTCATTTTCACGACCCAGTTCCACTAAAGTCAGCAAAAAACCTGTGGGGTCAAAATGCTCACTATACCCCTCGATAAATTCCTTGTGGGGTATAGTTTCCAAAATTGGGTCACTTTTGGGGGGTTTCCACTGTTTTTGTACCTCCAGGACGTTGCAAAAGCGACATGGCACCGAAAATCATTCCAGCAAAATCTGTGCTTCAAAATCCAAATGGCGCTGTTTCCCTTCTGAGTCCTGCCATGTGTCCAAACAGCAGTTTTTTACCACATATGAAGTATTGCCGTAATCGGGAGAAATTGCTTTACAAACGTTGTGGCTCTTTTTCTCCTTTATTCCTTGTAAAAATTAAAAAAGTCTACGTTTTTTCAGAAAAAAGGTGGATTTTCAATTTTACAGACTATTTCCAATAAATTTAGAAAAAAACCTGTGGGGTTAAAATGCTAACTATACCCCTCGATAATCTTCCTGATGGGAGTAGTTTCCAAAATCGGGTCACTTTTTGGGGCTTTCCACTGTTTTGGCACCACAAGACATCTTCAAACCTGACATGGTGCCTAAAATATATTCTAAAAAAAGGAGGCACCAAAATCCTCAAGGTGCTCATTTGATTCTGAGGTCCGTGTTTCAGTCCAAGAGGACACTAGGGCCACATGTGGGGTATTTCTAAAAACTGTAGAATCAGGGTAATTATGGGAGTTGCAATTCTTGGCTAAAACCTTTTGTGGTACTAAATGTTTTATTACAAATTAATTTGGGCAAAATAAAATGAAATTCGTAAATTTCACATCTATTTTGCTTTAATTCCTGTGAAACGCCTAAAGGGTTAAGAAACTTTTTGAATGCTGTTTTGAATACTTTGAGGGGTGCATTTTTTAAAATGGGGTGATTTATGGGGACTTTCTAATATATATAAGGCCCTCAAAGCCACTTCAAATCTAAACTGGCTCTGTTAAAATTGCCTTTTGAAATTTTCTTGAAAATGTGAGAAATTGCAGCTAAAGTTCTAAGCCTTGTAACGTCCTAGAAAAATATAAGGCCGTTCAAAAAACAATGCAAACTTAAAGTAGACATATGGGAATGTTAACTACACCGCGTTCCAAATTATTATGCAAATGTTATTTTTCGCTGATTTTGCTAAATAGTCGATGCAAATGACAGTCAGTATAATCTTCAAGCCATCAACCGTTGGAGTATAATGCAAATTTTATTGAACAAATCTCCTAATCCAGATTTGTTTTTTAGAAGTAAAAAACTCAAAATGCACTGTTTCAAATTATTATGCACAACAGAGATCAAAACATTTTAAAGGTTGTAAAGAGAACTAAAATGGTAATTTGTTGAATTTGCAGCATCAGGAGGTCATATTTACAGAAATCAAAAGCTCTTTCAATAAAAAAAACTTAACAGGCCAAGTTACATGTTAACATAGAACCCCTTCTTTGATATCACCTTCACAACTCTTGCATCCATTGAATTTGTGAGTATTTGGACAGTTTCTGCTTGAATATCTTTGCAGGATGTCAGAATAGCCTCCCAGAGCTTCTGTTTTGATGTGAACTGCCTTCCACCCTCATAGATATTTTGCTTGAGGATGCTCCAAAGGTTCTCAATAGGGTTGAGGTCAGGGGAACATGGGGGCCACACCATGAGTTTCTCTACTTTTATGCCCATAGCAGCCAATGACACAGAGGTATTCTTTGCAGCATGAGATGGTGCATTGTCATGCATGAAAATAATTTTGCTACGGAAGGCACGGTTCTTCTTTTTGTACCACGGAAGAAAGTGGTCAGTCATAAACTCTACGTACTTTGCAGAGGTCATTTTCACACCGTCAAGGAACCTTAAGGGGCCTACCAGATCTCTCCCCATGATTACAGCCCAAAACATGACTCTGTCACCTCCTTGCTGACGTTGCAGCCTTGTTGGGACATGGTGGCCATTCACCAACCATCCACTACTCCATTCATCTGGACAATCCAGGGTTGCACGGCACTCATCAGTAAACACGGTTTGAAAATTAGTCTTCATGTATTTCTGAGCCCACTGCAACCGTTTCTGCTTGTGAGCATTGTTTAGGGGTGGCCGAATAATAGCTTTATGCACACTTGCAAACCTCTGGAGGATCCTACACCTTGAGGTTCGCGGGACTCCAGAGGCACCAGCGGCTTCAAATACCTGTTTGCTGCTTTGCAATGACAATTTAGCAGCTGCTCTCCTAATCCTATTAATTTGTCTGGCAGAAACCTTCCTCATTATGCCTTTATCTGAACGAACCCGTCTGTGCTCTGAATCAGCCACAAATCTTTTCAAGGTATTGCACTATTTCATGCTTTTCGGCAGCAGAGGGATCCTTTTTCTTTCCCATATTGCTTGAAACCTGTGGCCTGCTTACTAATGTGGAACTTCCTGCTTGAGTAGTTTTCCTTTTATTGGGCACACCTGGCAAACTAATTATCACAGGTGTCTGAGATTGATTACAATGATCCAAAGAGCCCTAAGACACAATACCGTACATGAGTTTAATTGAAAAACTAATAATTAAATATTTGACACTTAAATCCAATGTGCATAATAATTTGGAACACGGTGTAGTAACTATTTTGTGTGGTATTACTATCTGTCTTACAAGCAAATACATTTCAATTAAGAAAAATGCAAAGTTTGACAAATTTTCTCTAAATTTTGGTGTTTTTCACAAATAAATACTGAATTTATTGACCACATTTTTTTTACTAACATCAAGTACAATATGTCACGAGAAAATAATCTCAGAATCGCTTCGCTAGGTGAAAGCATTCCCAAATTATTACCACATAAAGTAGCTCAGATTTGAAAAAAATTGACTTTCCTGAAGTCCAAAACAGGCTGTGTCCTTAAGGGGTTAAAAATGAATTTCTGCAAAAAAGATGACATTTGTAAATGTCACCTCTCATTTACTTTAATTCTTGTGAAATGCCTAAAGGGTTAGAAAACTTTCTAAAGGCTGTTTTGAATACTTTGAAGGGTGCAGCTTTTAAAATGGGGTGATTTATGGGGGTTTGTTTTATATGGGCCTCTCAAAGCTACTTCAGAACTGAACATGTCCCTGAAAAAATAGCTTTTTGAAATTTTCTTGAAAATGTGAGAAATTTCTGCTAAAGTAAAAGATGAAGAGCCTTGTAACATCCTAGAAAAATAAAATAATGTTCAAAAAATGATGCCAATCTAAAGTAGACATAAGGAAAATGTTAATTAGCAGCTATTTCATTTGGTATAACTATTTGTCTTACAAGCAGATACATTTTAAATTGATAAAAATGCAAATTTTTGCACTTTTTCGCTAAATTTTGTTTTTTTTTACAATTAAATACTTAATGTATCGACCAAATTTTACCAGTACCATAAAGTCCAATGTGTCATGAGAAAAAAATCTCAGAATCGCTCGGATAGGTAAAAGCATTCCAAAGTTATTACCACATAAAGTGAGATATGTCAAATTTGAAAAATCAGGCTCTGTCAGGAAGGTCAAAAGTGGCCGCAGCGGAAAACGGTTAGAAACGACTGCTCGCTCCGCAATATATAAGCTCTCACACAGCTAAATATAAAAATAATACGTTTATGGCTCCCAGAATATAGTGACAAAAAACTAATTATATTTTTACCAATAATTTTTTTGACAAATTTGTAAAACATAAAAAAAACGATATCAATTTAGTATTGTCGTAATCATATTGACCTGGAGAATAGGAGAATTAAGTTAATATGTTTGTTTATTTCATGGTGAACGCCGCAAAAACCAAACCCAAAAAACACAATAGTGGAATCTAGAATGTTTTTCTAGTTTCCCAATACATTATATGGTAGAACAAATGGTGCCATGAAAAACTACATCTCGTCCTGCAAAAACCCAGCCCTCATACGGCTTTATCGACGGAGAAAAAAACAGTGATGGCTTTTGGAAGGTGGGGAGGGAAAAACGTACATGAAAATTGAAAAAATGGCTTCCGGCGTGAAGAGGTTAAAGTGTTGGAACAGTGTAAAGGATCTGCCAGGCACAACTTCTGTGTATACGCCCATAGGTAATCAGTCTGCACCTGAGTCTATGCCTCTGAGACTGACTCCAGCTTCCACCACTCAGGATGGCAGGCTTAGGAGTGGGAGAGCCTATCGCAGCCTGGCCAGACGGAGCTAGCTCCCGCCCTCTGTCTATTTATACCTGCCTTTCCTGTTCCTCCTTTGCTTGTGATTCTTCTCGTGTGGTTTCCTGGCCCAGCTACAGCTTCTGACTATTTGATCCTGCTCCATTCTGACCCTGGCTTACTGACTACTCTCCTGCTCTGCGTTTGGTACCTCGTTCACTCCTGGTTTGACTCGGCTCGTTCACCACTCTTGTTAATCACGGTGTGGCCGTGGGCAACTGCCCCATTTCCCTTAGCTTCGTGTACCCTTGTCTGTTTGTCTCGTGCACTTACCTAATGTAGGGACCGCCGCCCCGTTGTACCCCGTCGCCTAGGGCGGGTCGTTGCAAGTAGGCAGGGACAGAGTGGCGGTTAGATTAGGGCTCACTTGTCCATTTCCCTACCCCCATCATTACATAATCACAAGCCTTATACCTAGTCTACCCTGGTCCCTGACACTACTGTGGACCCCCTTGAGACCCTGGCCCAGCACATGCAGGGTCTCTCCCTACAGGTCCAGGCCCTGGCTCAGAGGGTCAACCAGCCTGACGCTACCATGGTAGTGCCCCTCACCTCACCTCTTGAACCCCACCTCAAGTTGCCTGACCGGTTCTCAGGGGACCGGAGAACTTTTCTCTCCTTTCGGGAGAGTTGTAGGCTCTACTTTCGCTTAAAGCCTCACTCCTCAGGTTCTGAGAGCCAGCGGGTGGGTATAATTATGTCCCGGCTCCAGGAAGGGCCCCAAGAGTGGGCCTTCTCCTTGGCTCCTGACGCCCCTGAACTTTCCTCCGTTGATCGTTTCTTTTCTGCTCTCGGACTCATTTATGATGAGACTGACAGGACTGCCTTTGCTGAGAGTCAGTTGGTGACCTTACGTCAGGGTAAGAGACCTGTTGAGGAGTATTGTGCTGACTTTAGGAAGTGGTGCGTAGCTTCTCGGTGGAATGACCCTGCCTTAAGGTGCCAGTTTAGGTTGGGCCTGTCGAACGCCCTGAAAGACCTGCTAGTTAGCTATCCCTCTTCTGACTCCCTTGACTAGGTTATGGCTTTAGCGGTACGACTTGACCGACGTCTCAGGGAACGACAACTTGAACGTTTTTGTGTTTTCCCCTCTGACTCCCCCATGATGCCTCCCGAGGTCCCGTTGCTTCGCTCTTCCACGGAAGACTCGGAGGTACCTATGCAACTCGGGGCCTCCGTGTCCCCCCGACAACGTAGAGAGTTCCGCAGGAAAAATGGTATCTATTGTGGGGATGACAAGCATCAAGTGAACACCTGTCCTAGGCGTAAGAATAAGCAGCCGGAAAACTTCTGCGCCTCAGTGATCATCGGGGAGGTCACTTGGGCGCACAGGTATTTCCCGTAAATATGAAACGTAATAAAATCTTGCTTCCCTTTCAGGTCTCTTTTGGTGGTAGGTCTGCTACCGGCAGTGCCTTTGTGGATTCAGGGTCTTCTGCTAATATCATGTCTGTGGAATTTGCTATGTCTCTAGCTATACCTTTGATTGATTTGCCTAAACCTGTCCCTGTAGTGGGTATCGACTCCACTCCTCTTGCTAATGGTTATTTTACACAGCATACCCCTGTTTTTGAACTCCTTGTTGGCTCCATGCATTTGGAGCAGTGCTCTGTACTGTTGATGCAGGGATTATCGTCTGATTTGGTTTTAGGCCTTCCCTGGTTGCAGTTGCATAATCCCACGTTTGACTGGAATACTGGGGAGCTTACCAAATGGGGTAATGAATGCTTGACGTCATGTTTTTCTATTAATTCTATTTCTCCCCCTGAGGAGGTGAACACGCTACCTGAGTTTGTTCAGGACTTCGCTGATGTTTTCTCTAAGGAGGCCTCCGAAGTGTTACCTCCTCATAGAGAATACGATTGCGCTATCGAATTGGTACCAGGAGCTAAGCTCCCTAAGGGTAGGATATTTAATCTTTCTTGTCCCGAACGTTAAGCCATGAGAGAGTATATCCAGGAATGCCTGGCCAAGGGTTACATTCGCCCCTCTACTTCCCCAGTAGGTCCTGGCTTCTTCTTCGTAGGGAAGAAGGATGGTGGTCTTAGGCCATGCATTGACTACCGTAACTTGAATAAGGTCACTGTAAGGAACCAGTATCCCCTTCCTTTGATTCCTGATCTCTTTAATCAGGTTCAGGGGCCCCAATGGTTCTCTAAGTTTGATCTACGGCGGGCGTATAACCTTATCCGCATCAAAGAGGGGGATGAGTGGAAGACTGCATTTAACACGCCCGAAGGTCATTTCGAATACCTCGTCATGCCCTTTGGGTTGTGTAATGCTCCTGCGGTCTTCCAGAATTTCATAAATGAGATTTTAAGAGATTACCTGGGGGTATTTCTTGTAGTGTACCTTGATGACATACTGGTGTTTTCCAAGGACTTGTCCTCCCACATTGAGCATGTCAGGAAGGTGCTCCAGGTCCTTCGGGAAAACAAACTGTTTGCGAATACCGAAAAATGTGTGTTTGGGGTACAGGAGATACCATTTTTGGGTCAAATCCTCACTCCTCATGAATTCCGCATGGACCCCGCCAAGGTCCAGGCTGTGGCGGAATGGGTCCAACCTGCCTCCCTGAAGGCGTTACAGTGTTTCTTGGGGTTCGCTAATTATTACAGGAGATTTATTGCTAACTTCTCGGTCATCACTAAGCCTCTTACAGACCTCACTCGCAAAGGTGCTGATCTCCTCCACTGGCCTCCTGAGGCTATCCAGGCTTTTGAGGTCCTTAAGAAGTGCTTTATCTCGGCCCCGGTGCTGGTTCAGCCCAACCAAATGGAGCCATTTATCGTGGAAGTTGACGCATCCGAGGTGGGAGTGGGGGCTGTCTTGTCCCAGGGTACCAGGTCCCTCACCCATCTCCGTCCCTGTGCCTACTTCTCCAGGAAGTTTTCGCCCACTGAGAATAACTATGATATTGGCAACCGCGAACTCTTAGGGTATGTGCACACACACTAATTACGTCCATAATATACGGACGTATTTCGGCCGCAAGTTCCGGACCGAACTCAGTGCAGGGAGACGGGCTCCTAGCATCATAGTTATGTACGACGCTAGGAGTCCCTGCCTCGCTGCCGGACAACTGTCCCGTACTGTAATCATGTTTTCAGTACGTGACAGTTGTCCTGCAGCGAGGCAGGGACTCCTAGCATCGTACATAAGTATGATGCTTGGAGCCCGGCTCCCTGCACTGTGTTCGGTCCGGTACTTGCTGCCGAAATACGTCCGTATATTACGGACGTAATTAGTGTGTGTGCACATACCCTTAGCCATTAAATGGGCATTTGAAGAGTGGCGCCACTTCCTGGAGGGGGCTAGGCACCAGGTAACGGTCCTTACCAACCACAAGAATCTGGTTTTCCTAGAATCTGCTAAACCCGAGACAAGCTCGATGGGCGCTATTTTTTACCAGATTCAACTTTTTGGTTACCTATAGGGCTGGGTCTAAAAATATTAAGGGCAATGCTCTGTCGCGTAGCTTCATGGCCAGCCCTCCTTCGGAGGAGGATCCTGCTTGTATTTTGCCTCCTGGTATAATCATTTCTTCTATTGATTCTGATTTAGTCTCTGAAATTGCAGCCGATCAAGGTTCAGCTCCCGGGAACCTTCCTGAGGACAAGCTGTATGTTCCCCTGCAATTCCGGCTAAGGGTACTTAGGGAGACTCATGACTCCGCACTATCGGGTCATCCAGGCGTCCTGGGTACCAAACACCTCATTGCCAGAAACTATTGGTGGCCTGGGTTGACTAAAGACGTTAAGGCTTACGTCGCCGCTTGTGAGGTTTGTGCTAGGTCCAAGACTCCCAGGTCCTTACCAGCGGGCTTACTACGTTCTTTGCCCATTCCCCAGAGACCTTGTGCCCATATCTCCATGGACTTTTTGTATCACCGATTTGCCTCCATCTCAAGGCAAGTCGGTGGTGTGGGTTGTAGTAGACCGCTTCAGTAAGATGTGCCACTTTGTGCCCCTCAAGAAACTACCCAATGCCAAGACGTTAGCTACCTTGTTTGTCAAACACATCCTGCGTCTCCATGGGGCCCCTGTCAATATTGTTTCGGACAGAGGGGTACAATTTGTTTCATTGTTTTGGAGAGCCTTCTGTAAAAAGTTGGAGATTGATCTGTCCTTCTCCTCTGCCTTCCATCCTGAAACTAATGGCCAAACGGAGAGGACTAATCAATCTCTAGAACAATATTTAAGGTGTTTTGTCTCTGACTGTCAATATGATTGGGTCTCATTCATTCCCCTCGCCGAATTTTCCCTTAATAACCGGGTCAGTAACTCGTCAGGGGTCTCCCCCTTTTTCTGTAATTTTGGGTTTAATCCATGGTTCTCCTCCGTTTCACCTGGTAGTTCCAACAATCCCGAGGTAGAGGTCGTTCATCGGGAACTGTGCACAGTCTGGGCCCAGGTTCAGAAGAACCTAGAGGCGTCCCAGAGCGTACAAAAAACTCAGGCTGATAGAAGACGTTCTGCTAACCCCTTGTTTATGGTCGGGGATCTGGTGTGGTTATCGTCTAGGAATTTGCGCCTTAAGGTCCCATCCAAGAAGTTTGCTCCCCGGTTTATTGGGCCGTATAAGGTCATTGAAGTCCTCAATCCTGTCTCCTTCTGACTGGAGTTGCCCCCATCTTTTCGAATACACGACGTGTTTCATGCCTCCCTCCTTAAACGCTGCTCCCCGTCCTTGGCTCCCTCGAGAAAACCTCCTGTTTCCGTTCTCACCCCTGAGGGGGTGGAATTCGAGGTGGCCAAGATTGTGGACAGCAAGATGGTCCAAGGCTCCCTTCAGTACCTGGTCCATTGGAGAGGATACGGGCCTGAGGAGAGGACTTGGGTACCCGCCCGCCCGGGATGTTCACGCTGGGGTATTGGTCTGGAAGTTCCACCTTCGTTTCCCCAATAAACCAGGTCCACTTAGAAAGGGTCCGGTGGCCCCTCATAAAAGGGGGGGTACTGTAAAGTATCTGCCAGGCACAACTTCTGTGTATATGCCCATAGGTAATCAGTCTGCACCTGAGTCTATGCCTCTGAGACTGACTCCAGCTTCCACCACTCAGGATGGCAGGCTTAGGAGTGGGAGAGCCTATCGCAGCCTGGCCAGACGGAGCTAGCTCCCGCCCTCTGTCTATTTATACCTGCCTTTCCTGTTCCTCCTTTGCTTGTGATTCTTCTCGTGTGGTTTCCTGGCCCAGCTACAGCTTCTGACTATTTGATCCTGCTCCATTCTGACCCTGGCTTACTGACTACTCTCCTGCTCTGCGTTTGGTACCTCGTTCACTCCTGGTTTGACTCGGCTCGTTCACCACTCTTGTTGCTCACGGTGTGGCTGTGGGCAACTGCCCCATTTCCCTTAGCTTTGTGTACCCTTGTCTGTTTGTCTCGTGCACTTACCTAGCGTAAGGACCACCGCCCAGTTGTACCCCGTCGCCTAGGGCGGGTCGTTGCAAGTAGGCAGGGACAGAGTGGCGGGTAGATTAGGGCTCACTTGTCCGTTTCCCTACCCCCATCATTACAAACAGTATCTCTATGTAAAATAACAGACATCATAGAAAATCTAATTATATTAAAGCCCTGGATATTAACTTTCAAATTAAACCAGAATCAAAGCCATAGGTAGCTTGGGTACAGCAGTAGTATGAAGTCCGGGAGCAGGATGAAACGTTTTACATCTTGTTTCTGTCTATGTAAGGTAAAGATGGGAGGGAGAAGCTGCAAGGGACAGCAAGAAGAACCTGTTAATGCCATCTTTGCCTATGTACAGCGTTGCAGTGACTCCACTGGGTTTTAAATTAAGCTTTGTACATGTTATCACCCCCTAGCTCTTACAAATGTGAGAGAACATGTGCTGTCTGATTGTCATATTTAGGGGAGATTTATTTTTTTCAGGTGAGAAGATGAGCAATCACACATCCAATCACCCCCTGCGCCTAATCAGCTCCTGGATTACAGAGTTTTTTTTATTCTCTTTAACCCATTAATGACCGGGCCTGTTTGGACCTTAATGACCAAGCCAGATTTGTCAAATCTGGTATGTCTGACTTTATCAGAGAATAACTCTGTGAAAGTTTTGAATATCCAAGTAATTCTGACATTGTTTTTTCGTCTCATGTTGTACTTTATTTTAGTGATAAAAGTAGACTGATACGATTTGCGGAAATTAATAAAAAAATAGAAAAATTGAAGACATTTTGTAAAAATTATAATTTTCCCCTATTTTTAACTGGAATATGTCACATATGTACATACATACTGTACAATTATTTTTAATTAAATATATATTTCCATCTCTTTACTCTATTTTGGCAGCACTTTTGAAAAAAAAATAATAATGTTTGAGCAATTTAGAAGACTTACAAATTTAGTAATAATTTTATAAATTTTGAAGTACATTTTGTTTTCCTGCACCAAGCCAGGTTTTCAGAGGCTCATAGGTGTCAGAATGGTGGAAACCCCCACAAGTGACCCCATTTTGAAAACTACACCCCTTAAGGTATTTATTAAGGGGTGTTGTAGGTATTTTGACCCCACAGTTTTTTTGTAAGAATTAATGCAAAGCAGGCGTAAAAAAATATAATTTCACTTTTTTCATAAAAGTATCAGTTTGAAGACCGATTTCTTTGTAAAGCGAACATGAAAATGAAGAAACACACCACAAAATCTATCACCCTGTTTCTCCTGTTTTCAAAAATACCCACATTGTGGCCCTAATGCGTTGCCTGGACACACGGCAGGGCCCAAAACGAAGGGAGCACCCGGGGACTTTCAGGACTCATATTTTGCTTGAATATGATTTAGGCCCCACTGTAAATTTGGAGAGGTTTTGAGATCGATAGAACGATAGAAACTCCCCATAAATGACCCCATTTAGAAAACTAGACCCCTTAAGGTATTTATCTAGGGGTATAGTAAGTATTTTGACCCCACAGTTTTTTGCTAAATTTAATACATAGCAGGTGAAAAAAAATTACATTTCACTTTTTTCATAAAAGTGTCAGTGTGAAGACCGATTTCTTTGTAAAGCGACCATGAGAATGAAGAAAAACATACCCCAAAATCTATCACCCGGTTTCCCCTGTTTTCAAAAATACTCCCTTTGTTGCTCCAATCTGCTTATTAGACGTGTGGCTGGGCCAAAAAGAGAGGGAGCACCCTTTGGCTTTCAGGGCACAATTGAATAAATTCTAGGCCCCATATCATGCATTTAGAGGCATTGAGCTGCTTGAACAAAAAAATAACCACGCAGAAATGACCCCATTTTAAAACTAAACCCCTAAAAGTATTCATCTAGTGGTGTAGTGAGCATGCGGAAATTTTTTTTTTTAAAGGAGGAAATAATGGGTATTATTTCAGACACTATGGGTATATAATGTTTTCTTCAAATTCTTATTACGTTTCCAGATAAAATAGAAGAGACGCGGTAGAAGGTTATTTTGTTAGAAATATGCCACACTAATAAATTTGTGCGGCACAGAAGAGAAGTGAAGCCGTGTATTCATAACGGATACATGTTGCTATGGACATATTTTCCTGTACTTATGACTATGCCTTGCTAAAGAAGCAGTTGTCCCGCATCTGTGCTATTATGATGTCATTCTGGACAGCATTCTGTCCTAATATAAAATCAGTCAGAGAGGAAAAAAGAAACTGTACTGGAGTGACGGGCAATATCTTCAAACAAATGGAGGAAAATGTATCCAACTATGTTGCAAACTCGAGTCTGTTCACTAGATAGAAGAACACCTGCAGGGCTGCCATGACAAGGTTTTTTTTTTTTTCAGTTGTACAACGTCTCTTTAGCGCCATCAATCCTTATGAGGGACGAATGTGCCAAGTGACGCGGTACACCATAACAGGCCCCTGCCCGGCAAGGTAGGAACCGCTACGTACACAAAACAACCAATCACCTACAGAATATATAGATGGGCAATGTCCAAAACCATCTATAGGAACAGTAAAGGATCACTAATCCCCAAAATTATGTCAGTATTTCCAGAACTGTAACAAAGCCCATGGTGTATTGATAAGGAACAGCTCGATTATTAGAGATCCTCCAAATAAAAAAAGATCATGCCCGTATCACGGTACAGAATTAGGAATGTAACAGCTGTATGTGGCCGGACATAGTCATAAGAACAGTCAAAATAAAAAAATTGTGGATGTGGGATTTTGTACTGGACAATTAATTCCAGCACTTGATCACCCACAAATAAATAAAAAAAATCATAAGGGGTAAAATTAGTTTCACGGTCTGAAAAAAATGTGCTCTACAACCTCTCCCACAAGAAATAATCCGTACTTAGAAAGCCCACAAACTAAAAAGAAAGTATAAAGAAATTGACTCCCTAAAAAGACCCCCCCACCCATTTTTTATTTTTTTCGTGTTAAATGCTAGTAATTTGAAACCGTGTGAAAGGTTTAGAAACAGGGGTAGTTACAAAGGGCTGGTTTTGATGGACACATGGGGCAATAAAAGCGGGTATCCCTCCTCCTGCCATGCTTGCTACATACCCGACACCTTTTTTGGGGATATTATTGGGTCTCAGTGGAAGGAATAGGGTGTAAAAAGTGGCGCTCTGAAAGCCTGTGCACATCCTCAGATTCGCAGGATTGTGCAGGTATAGTGGACTCAAAAAGGAGATGCTCACTGACCTCCTGAAATTGAAGAAAAGTGAGCGTTCCTTGGGCTTTTTTGAAAATAACAAAACTGTTATAGGTAGCAACCTGGATGAGTTAGATTGCTGCCTTTTTGTACCAGGCCTTATTTTTGCGCTTCACCAGGTAAGGCTGAAGCACCTGGTCGGAAAGGTCTACACCCCCCATAAATTTGTTGTAGTCTGTTACACAGACAGGTTTCTGCTTTGCAGTGGTATCCCCCCTCTCCATAATTGCCACAGGGGTGTCCGTATGTATTGTGGACAGCATGTAGACATCCTTCTTGTCGGCCCACTTCCCTGCAAGTAATTCCTCACTTGCAAGGGCCATGGATGTTCCTTTTCCCAAACGCCTGGACACCAACTGTTGTGGGAATCCCACTCTGTTCTTCCGTACTGTCCCACAGGCCCCTGTATTTGCAGCATGGAGGGCTTTATAAAGGGCAACACTAGTATAAAAGTTGTCTGCATAGACGTGGTACCCCTTGTGCAGAAATTTCTCCATTAGGTTCCACACTATTTTGCCAGAGGTGCCAATAGTTTCTGGGCAGCCTGGGGTATGAATTTGGCGGTCCCTGCCTTCATATATTTTAAAACCGCAGGTGTAACCCGTCGTTCTCTCGCACACTTTGTATAATTTCACCCCATATCTGGCTCGTTTGGAAGGGATGAATTGACGAAAGGAAAGACGGCCTTTGAAGCTCATGAGCGATTCATCTACAGACAAATTTTTATCAGGGGTGTACAACTTTAACCCCTTAAGGACGCAGCCTAGTTTGGGCCTTAAGGCTCAGAGCCCATTTTTTAAATCTGACATATTTCACTTTATGTGGTAATAACGTCGGAATGCTTAAACTTATCCAAGCGATTCTGAGATTGTTTTCTCGTGAGACATTGGGCTTTATGTTAGTGGTAAAATTTGGTCGAAATATTCAGTGTTTATTTGTGAAAAATTGCAAAATGTAGAGAAAAATTTGAAAAAATAGCATTTTTCCGAATTTAAATGCATGTGCTTGTAAAACAGATGGTTATACCAGCCAAAATAGTTACTAGTTCACATTTCCCATAAGTCTACTTTAGATCTGCATAGTTTTTAGAGCATTATTTTATTTTTCTTGGACGTTACAAGACTTAGAACATAAACTGCAATTTCTCATATTTTTAAGAAAATGTCGAAAGCCTTTTTTTTAAGGTACCTGTTCAGTTCTGAAGGGGCTTTGAGGGGCCTATGTATTAGAAACCCCCATAAAACACCCCATTTTAAAAACTAGACCCCTCAAAGTATTCAAAATAGCATTTAGAAAGTTTTTTAACCCTTCAGGCATTTCACAGGAATTAAAGCAAAGTGGAGGTGAAATTAGAAAATTTCATTTTTCTTGCTGAATTTCAATTTTATTCTATTTTTTTCTGAAACAAAGAAGGTTTTACCAGAGAAACACTACTAAATATGTATTGTCCAGATTCTGCAGTTTTTAGAAATGTCCCACATGTGGCTCTAGTGCGCTCGTGGACTAAAACAAAAGCCCCAGAAGCAAAGAAGCACCTAGTGCATTTTGGTGCTTCTTTTTTATTAGAATATATTTTAGACAGCATGCCAGGTTTGGAGAGGTGTTGAGGTGCCAAAACAGTAGGAATCCCCCAAAACTGACCCCATTTTGGAAACTGCACCCCTCAAGGAATTCATTTATGGTTATTGTTACCATTTTGACCCCGTAGTTTTTTCACAGCGCGTATTTGAATTGGCCTGTGAAATTAAAAGAATGACAATTTTTCCAATAAGATGTCATTTTTGATCAGAATTTCTTATTTTCACAGGGAACAAAATGCCCCATTTTGTTGCCCAATTTGTCCTGAGTGCGGCAATACCCCATTTGTTGTGATAAACTGCCGTTTGGGCCCATGGGAGGACTCAGAAGGAAAGGAGCGCTATGTGTTCTTAGAAGTCCAGATTTTGCTGGATTGGTTTTCGGGTGCCATGTCGCATTTGCAGAGCCTCAGAGGTATCAAAGCAATGGAAACCCACCAAAAGTGACCCCATTTTGGAAACAAAACCCCTCAAGGAATTTATTTATGGGTGTTGTGACCATTTAGACCCCACAGTTTTTTCACAGAACTTATTTGAATTGGGCTGTGAATTAAAAAAAAAAAAAAAATTTCCAATAAGATGTCGTTTTGGCTCAAAATGTCTTATTTTTACAACGAATAAAATACCCCATTTTGTTGCCCAATTTGTCCTGAGTACGGCAATACCCTATTTGTGGTGATATACTTCCGTTTGGGCCCATGGGAGGGATCAGAAGGAAAGGAGTGCTATGTGTTCTTTGGAGCCCAGATTTTGCTGGATTGGTTTTCGAGTGCCATGTCGCATTTGCAGAGCCCCAAAGGTATCAAAGCAATGGAAACCCACCAGAAGTGACCCCATTTTGGAAACTACACCCCTCAAGGAATTCATTTATGGATTTTGTGACCATTTAGACCCCACAGTTTTTTCACAGAATTTATTTGAATTGGGCTGTGAATTTAAAAAAATGTAATTTTTTCCAATAAGAGGTAGTTTTGGCACAAAATTTCTTATTTTCACAAGGAATAAAATACCCCAATATGTTGCCCAATTTGTCTTGAGTGCGGCAATACCCCATTTGTGGTGATAAACTGCCGTTTGGGTCCATGGGAGGCCTCAGAAGGAAAGGAGCGCTATGTGTTCTTTGGAGCCCAGATTTTGCTGGATTGGATAATCTTTTCGTTTTTTAAAACGATATGACCAGCAGATGATCAAGCGTTTATTTGTTCATCTGCTGATCGCTGCCCTGTTTACACAGGGCAATTATCGCCAACGAGCAGTATATGAACGCTCGTCTGCACGATAATCGCCTAATGTAAAAGAGCCTTTAGTGCTGGCGATTGTGTAAAGATATATGCATGTAGACATAGGCATAAGTGGCATGTATAAGTTCTGCCCGTCTTAAACTTTTAATTTCTGGAGGTGTTGTGTGTCTAAGGCTTTGCTTGGGCCAGACCTTTAGTCACAAACATGGGTCACATTATTGGGGCCAATACCTATACAATATCAAAATATTCCACTTTGTGATTGACCTTGGAGATACATCCTCTTTCAGATGTCACACAGCAGACTGTAATGACTGAAACAACTCAGAAACAGGGAGAAAGGGAGAATTGAGAAGACATTACAGTCTACAGTGCTGAGAGGAGGTAGGACGAAATGGATTGCCTAAGTGTAATAGAGAAGGATCTCACACAGCGGATGTGGGGTTATTTGGGGAGTGTTTGCTACAGTGCGATTTATTGATGAGTGATTACAGAGCAGTAGGCCAGGGAGTGTTTGCAGAACATATCATTCAAATGAATGCCTACCGGGCACTAATTTTCAATTGTTTTGAGGAGCCATTTTGAAAAGTTAGAAGTAATCGCAACATTAAAAAAAAATCAAGATTGCCAGAAAAATCTTGATGCATTGTTTAAAGGCCCAGGAACCCTATAGTTATGTAAAATTACAAATTGTGAGTGTAAAACTAAACCTTTACTTTAAGCATAGAAAAAATATCACAATATAACCAAATTTAAAAAAGGATCTAAACAAAAACAAAAACAAACAAGATTTGCAGATTGCCAGTGAATCAGAAAGATTTACACTTAGGAGAATCAATGTAGAACATAATTTTTAAAGATTTGCTCATTTCTAGCTGCAAGAGTTTTATTATGTTAAGATGGTAAGTGGAGTCAAGTCTTTTGTCGTAGAGCATAAAAACACCAAGTATAAATTGTTTGGCATTGTTTAGGGTTTTTGTCACGTAGCGGGTTTGTGGACATACTAGGCCATACCGCCATAACGGGGAGGCATCTGGCCAGCGCGCACCCTACGAGACACAGCAGAACGCAGCGGAAGTGAGCGCTGGCATCTCCTAGGAAGGAGATGGGGACCAGCGCTTACGGATCCATGGCTGCGGGCGTCGGGAGGTGAGTAAACCTGACGGCCCGTGGCCATGGACGCTACAGTATCCTCCCTCTTATGCCCCCTCTTCTTGGGGCCAGAGCGAGAGAGGAATTTTTTAATAAGAGCAGGGGCACTGAGGTTCTCTTCTGGCTCCCAGGACCTCTCTTCAGGACCAAACCCTCTCCAGTCCACCAAATAGAAAATCCTTCCTCCTAGCCTTTTGCAGTCCAGCATCTCCCTCACCTCGAATATATCAGAAGAACCGCTGGGAGCAACTGTGGAACGAGAAGTCTTGCTGTAGCGGTTCAGGACCACGAGTTTCAGGAGGGACACATGAAAGGAGTTGGGGATTCTGAGGGTAGGAGGCAGCCGCAGCTTATAGGAGATAGGGTTTATCTGTTGCAGAATCTCGATAGGACCAAGAAACCTGGGAGTAAACGTGTATGAAGGCACCTTCAAATTAATGTTCCGAGAGGACAGCTAGACTTTGGTACCCGGAAGATACTGAGGCGGCTCTCTTCTCCTTGTATCTGCTTTTCTCTTCATGCAATCAACTGCCAGCAAAATAGAGGACCGGGTCTGTTGCCAGATTTGCAGAAAGTCCCCATATGCAGAGTCTACAGCGGGTACCTAGGTTGTGGTCGACACTGGAAGAGGGACTCTAGGATGTGGACTGTACACAATGTGAAATGGAGTGGAAGTGGTGGACTCACTTGTGTGGTTGTTGTATGAGAACTCGGCCCATGGAAGAAGCTGTACCCAGTTATCGTGCTGTGAAGAGATGAAGTGGCGGAGATAATTCTCCATGATCTGGTTGATCCTCTCAACTTGCCCATTGGGCTGGGGGTGATAGGCTGAGGAAAAGTCCAATCTCACATCCAGGAGTTTACAGAGGGCTCTCCAGAACTTTGAAGTAAACTGAATCCCCCGGTCAGACACAATGTGAAGAGGCAAGCCATGCAAGCGAAAGAAATCAGTTCAGAACGAAGAACTCCAACCTGGAGCTTCAACGGCTTGGTTTTAGAAACGATAGGATCAGGCAGAGGCAGTCCATTCACTGAGGCAACAGCCAAAGACGTCTCCAGGGGAAATGTGGACAACTGAAGATGATCCACTAGCTCCTTTTGAATGAAGTTTGCCGCAGACCCAGAGTCAAGATATGCAGAAACCCGATACGTCCTCTCGCCGGATACTAGGGTCACAGGAATAGTCAACTTGGAGCAGAATGCTCTATTAGGTACCATTCCACCTAGGGTTGTCTCTCCAACCAATCCTAGGCAATGGGGTCTCTGAGGACACAGACGCACAATATGGCCTCCGAGGCGGCAAAAATACAAACAAAGTCCAGATGTGCATCTGCGCGGTTTCTCCTGGATAGACAACTTGGCCTGGTTACTCTGCACAAGATCCTCTGGTTGGACGACTGAGAAGAATTGCTGAAAAGTAGAATCCAGCCTAGGAAGTTCTTTCTCCCGGAGAACCTCTTGGGAACGCTCTCGGATCCTCATGTCAACCCGGGAGGCGAGTAGGATAAGATCGTCCAGGGTAGATGACAGATCTCGAGCAGTCAGCTTGTCCTTTATCCCTGAAGACAGTCCCTGCCAGAATGTGGCCACCAAAGCCTCGTTGTTCCAGGTCAAATCAGCAGCCAGGATACGGAACTGAATGGCATACTCGCTCAGGTGTAGGGTCAGCAGGGATGCAGCAGCCGAAGAAACTCTCCCAGGTTCCTCAAAGATCGAGCGGAAGGTCCGTAAGAAGCACCACAAGTCACAGGTCTCTGGTCCCTGATGTTCCCACAGAGGATTAGCCCATGCCAGGGCTTTGCCAGTAAGGAGAGAGATGATGAAGGCAATCCTGACGTAATCCGAAGAGAAGGACCTGGTATGTAGTTTGAAGTGGATCTGGCACTGATTCAAAAATCCCCTGCAGGACCTCGGATCTCCGTCATAGCGTGGAGGTAGCGGCAGGAAGCACAGGGGATTGGTACTGGTACAGACAGGAAGTGTAGCAGGAGGAACAGTAGCAATGGGTGCGGTGACGACTGTGGTTGGAGCAAGCAGCCGATGAGCTATGGCGTTCACCAACAGGAGGAGTTTGTCTTGTCGTGACTGGAGATCCTCCATCTTGGTCAGCATGGCTTGTGTCGTCAAGGTCTCAGGTTGACCAGCGGGGTCCATGGCCTGAGCGTACTGTCACGTATCGGGTTTGTGGACCCACTAGGCCGTACTACCGTATGCGGGGAGGCAGCTGGCCAAACAACAGGAAACCCCAGCAATACAATGTCCCACACAAGGGTACCTGGATAGTCCAGACAGTGGCCGCAGCTCTGGTAGTGATGGAGATAGGTGCAGCAGGTAACGCCAAACGTGGCGGATGACACAGGTGCCGCAGGTTGCGCCAGATGTGGCGAATTCCTCCGGACGTGGCAGATGACACAGGTCGTGGCAGATGACACAGGACATGGTGGATGGCACAGAAGCTGCAGGTTATGCCAGACGTGGCGAATTCCTCCGGACTTGGCAGATGACACAGGTCGTGGCAGATGACACAGGACATGGCGGATGGCACAGAAGCTGCAGGTTATGCCAGACATGGCGAATTCCTCCGGACGTGGAAGATGACACAGGACATGACACGACTCCGACACTAATAGGCACAGGAAAAAGAACAGCACGGGATACAGGAACAGGTAACAAGGCACGGGTAACAACAGGAACGGAAAACACTAAGGGACCATTTGCAAGACAGACTTGGGATAACTAACAACGCTCAGGCAAGGATCAGAAGGGCTGGGGCCTCCTTATAGGACAGGAAATCATGGGACGATGATGATGATTTCCTGATGAGCATGCGCGAGCCCTACGGGACACAGCAGAACGGAGCGGAAGTGAGCGCTGGTGTCTCCTAGGAAGGAGATCGGGACCAGCACTCATTGAACCATGGCTGCAGGCGTCGGGAGGTGAGTAAACCCGACGGCCCGTGGCCATGGACGCTACAGGTTTTAGGGTTATTCTATGGTGTGGCAATAATTAAAAAAAATAAAGAAGATTTGAAAGTGATGACCACCAGATTTTTATTAGCTTTGGCAATCAATTAGTGTAATTTGAAATCATGAGTACACATTAGTAAAGGGAGGGCAGGAAACATGAGGATTCCGCACACAAAAATAAATAAAGACAAATACTATTGTGAAATAATCCCAATTACACACAGCAAAGGAATTTTGATAAACATTTTCGAACAACGAAACACAACCATCATGACAGTTGAACTCTGCCTAGCAACAAAGACAAACACTATTGTGACATCATAATTGAGCATTGTGACATGATCACTGCTTCATCATTACAATGGAACCAACCAAAAAATAACAACAAACACTATTGTTACATGATCACGGTGGCACTAAGACCAAGAATAAAGACAAACATTACTGTGACACCATTGCAATGAAACTCTCCCTAGGAATCAAGACAAACACCATTCAGACATCATCCCAATGTAATACAGTCAAGGAAATTTATAAACACTTTTGTGGCATGATCACAATGAACACAATAAACAAAATAAAGACTAACACTATTCGGACAGTATCACAACAGATGTCAGCAAGAAATAAAGACAAACACAATTGTGTCAAGAAAACCTTAGAACACAGCCAAAGAATAAAGGCAAATACTCCTGTGACATAAATACAATAAAACACAGCTTAGGCTTCGTTCACATCTGCGCTAGGGCTCCGTTCTGACGTTACGTCAGAGCTTTCCATCGGAACGGTGCCCTAACAGACACAAACAGAAACCATAGGTTTCCGTTTCCATCCCCATTGATTTCAATAGTGACGGATCTGGTGCTAATGTTTTCCGTTTGTCTCCGTTGCGCAAGGGTTCCATCGTTTTGACGGAATCAATACCGTAGTTGACTACGCATTTGATTCAAAACAACGGAACCCTTGCACAACGTAGACAGTTCTCCAGGCCGAACAGAAGTCCAACTTTACACCGAGGAGACCGCAGAGTGCCCCCCAAAACTTTGAGGTGAACTGGAACCCTCGGTCCAAGACAATATGCAGGGGCAAGCCGTGCAGACAGAAGGTGTGTTGAATGAAGAGGTCAGCCAATCGTGTAGTAGAAGGCAAACCGGTCAAGGGAACGAAAAGAGCCATCTTAGAAAATCGATCCACCACCACCCAGATCACACTGAAACCCACAGAAGGAGGGAGATCTGTGACAAAGTCCATTGCGACATGCTGCCAGGGAGCAATGGGCACAGGCAGTGGTTGGAGCAGACCAGCAGGTCTGGAGTGAGCAACTTTATTTGCTGCACATACCGTGTATGAGGAGATAAAGTCCATAACGTCATTGGGCAGCGTGAGCCACCAGAACTGAGGGGCGATTAGATCTTGGGTCTTACGAGCCCCCGCGTGACCTGCCAACTTGGAACTGTGACCCCAGCGAAGGATTCTTCCTCTGTCTGCCAGACACACAAAAGTGCTTCCCTGAGGAATGTCTCTAACTTGCAGGGGGTTCACAGAGAAGATGCAGGAAGGGTCAATAATATTCTGTTGGGACTCCACAGTGTCCTCAGTTTCAAATGACCTAGACAAGGCATTGGCCCTCACATTCTTGTCGGCAGGTGGGTACTGGAGCTCGAACCGGAAACGAGCAAAGAGCAACGACCACCCGGCTTGACAAGGATTCAACCACTGGGCCGTCTGTGGATAGGTCAAGTTCTTGTGATCCGTGAATACCAGGATACGATGGACTGGACCCTCCAGAAGATGTCTCCACTCCTGCAGAGCCAGCTTGATGGCCAGTAACACCCGATCCCCAATTGAGTAGTTGCGCTCTGTGGAAGAAAACAGCTAGGAATAGTAGCCACATACCACAGCCTTGCCTTTCGAACCTCTCTGGAACAACAGTGCACCAGCACCAACAGAGGAAGCGTCCACCTCTAACAAAAACTGTAGGGATACATCAGGGTGGTGAAGAATAGAGGCTGACGTGAAGGCCTTTTTCAAGGATTCAAATGCGGCTTCTGCCTCCGGAGTCCACACTTTGGCATTCATACCCTTTTTAGTGAGGGTAGAAATGGGAGCAGTCAAAGATGAGAAGTTGGGAATGAACAGCCAGTAGAAGTTGGCGAATCCCAGGAATCGGTGTATGGCCCTTAAGCCTTGGGGGCATGGCCAATTCAGGACAGCCTTTACCTTCTCAGGGTCCATCTTGAGGCCCTGATCGGAGATGATATAGCCCAGGAAGGATATAAACTTTTTCTCAAACACACAGTTCTCCAGCTTGGAGTAAAGATGATTCTCCCTTAGACGAAACAACACCTGGCGGACATGACTGTGATGGGTTACTGGATCTAGGGAAAAAAATTATCATCGAGATACACCACAACACAAACATAAAGGAGATCACGAAAAATGTCATTGACAAATTCTTGAAACACTGCAGAGGCGTTACACAGGCCTAAGGGCATAACTAGGTATTCATAGTGCCCATCACGACTATTGAAAGCAGTCTTCCACTCGTCACCTCGACGAATGTGGATCAGATTGTAGGCCCCGCAGGTCCAGTTTAGAGAAAATATTTGCACCCCGTATGCGATCAAACAGTTCAGAAATCAAAGGCAGTGGGTACCTGTTCTTCACCGTGATCTGGTTGAGGCCACGGTAGTCAATGTAAGGTCGTAGCGATCCATCTTTCTTCTTGACAAAGAAAAACCCAGCTCCGGCCGGGGATGAGTATTTACGAATGAAGCCCCTCTCCAGATTCTCTTTAATGTAGGCTGACATAGACTGGGTCTCTGGTAAGGAGAGAGGGTACACTCTACCGCGAGGAGGAGAAGACTCAGGAACCAAGTCGATTGGACAATCATATGCTCGGTGTGGCGGCAAGGTCTCAGCTTCCTTCTTATCAAAGACATCAGAGAACATAGAGAAACAAGAAGGCAACCCTGCCAATGCCTGAAGCGGGGAAGGCTGCAGTGGCTGGATATGACCCACACAGCGGTCAAGACACTTCGGACCCCACTGGAGAACCTCTCCAGAGTTCCAATCCAGGACTGGGGCATGCAAATGGAGGCAAGCCAAACCCAGCAGCACGGGGTTGACGGCCCTGGACAGGACAAACAGGGAGATGAGCTCAGCATGAAAAGCTCCCACTTGAAGTCTTAATGGCTTGTGTCACGAAGGGTCTGTGGGCCCACTGGGCCATACCATCTTGGCGGTAAGTCAGCTGGCCAACAGGACGCAGGTCAAAGTCTATAGTTCGCATAGGGTACCTGTGGCAGCTTGGACAGTAGCAAGGCAGGCTTGGCAGGAACTTGGCAGCAGGTGGACGTCAGGTGTGGAGAAGCAGAACAGGCGTGGTATACAACGCAGCACAGCACTAGATCAGGATACAAGTTATAGGATACAAGAACAGGAACACTGGGAGCAAGGAAACACTAGGGGGCCATATGCAAGACAGACTAGGAATACACAACAAAGCTCAGACATCGAACTAGGGGGCTGGACCCCTCTTATAGTCCAGAGTACTCACGGGCCAAGGTTCATGAACGAGGTCCGGTGCGCGCACCTTTAAGAGCGGGCACGAGCGTGCGCGTGCACCTTTAAGAGCGGGCACGAGCATGCACAAGCACCCTACGGGATCCGGCTGTGTGGAGTAGACGCGAGCGCTGGCTTCTCCTGAGGAGGCTATCTCGTGGCTGTGGCTATCAGGGGGAGAACGGAGCTGACAGCCCGCAGCCACGGACATTACAGCTTGGTCACAGACACAACTGGCTCAGGCAATGGCAGTCCATCTACCAAGGCAACGATCAACGGCCTTTCCAGCAGGACAGTGGGCAACTGAAGAAGGTCCACAAGGTCTTGGCAGATGAAGGTGGCTGCAGAGCAAGAGTCCAGGTAGGCAGAGACCGGATGGGACCTCTCGCCAGCAATGATGGTTACGGGAAAGAACAGTTTGGAAGAGAGTTCTCGATTAAATGCAGTGGCGCCCAGGGTTGTCTCTCCAACCAAACCTAGGTGCTGGGGTTTTTTGGCTTCTGAGGGCACAGACGCACGACATGGCCAGCGAGGCCACAATATAAACAGAGTCCAGAGGTGCACCTGTGCTGTTTCTCCTGGACGGACAATTTTAGCCGGTTCACTTGCATCGGAACCTCAGGCAAAGCAGTAGAAGGAGGCAAGAGGGGTTGCTGGAAGTTGGGCGCCAGTCTAGGAAGCCGTCTCTCCTGACGAATTTCATGAGATCTCTCCCTCAGCCTTATGTCCACCCGAGTGGCAAGCAGAATCAAGTCGTCCAAGGCAGGTGGCAGATCACGAGCGGCCAGTTCATCCTTGATCTTGGACCATAGACCATGCCAAAAGGATGACACCAAGGCTTCATTGTTCCAGGATAGTTCTCCAGCCAGGGTCCGGAACTGGATGGTGTATTCACCCACGGAGGTGTCCTCCTGGCGAAGGTTAAAGATAGCAGTAGCTGCCAAAGACACTCGTCCTGGCTCCTCGAAAACAGTCCGGAATAACCACACAAACCCCTGGAAGTCTTGGGTCTCGGGTCCCTGACGTTCCCAGATAGGGTTTGCCCAAGCCAGGGCCTTGCCGGCAAGTAGAGACACGATGAAGGTGATCTTGGTTCCGTCCAAGGGAAATGCTCGGGCGTGCAGGGTAAAATGGATATAGCATTAATTCAGAAACCCCCGGCACGTACTTGCGTCTCCATAGAACCGAGAAGGTAATGGCAGCGAGAACCGAGGATCCGAGCCGGAACTGTCAGGAGGTGTAGCAGGAGGGTCGATCTGAAGAGCTTGCATAGAGATAGGAAGGGAAGCAGCTAGCATCCCTAGCTGCTGTGCCATGGAGTCCACTGCCACAAGAAGTTGATCCTGTTTTGCTCGGAGATCCTTCAGGTCCGACCGGAAGAGGCTTGGGAGGGTGACATGCCCTTGAATTGACCAGTGGAGTCCATGGCCAGAGCGTACTGTCATGATGCGGGGTGTGGACCCACCGGGCCATACCGCGTAGCAGGATGGCAGCTGTCCAAATAGGTAAAGTACAGAGTGTATAGTTCAGAGAGGATACCTGAGGCAATGTAGACAGTAGCAAGGCAGGCACGGCTAGGACCAGGCGGCAACAGCTCAGCACGGCACTTGATCAGGATAGCACGGAAACAGGATACAGGAATAGGGAACACTAGGAAACTGGAAAACACTAGGGGACTATTAGCAAGACAAACTTTGGGTAACAAACAAGACTCTGGCAAGGAACAAGAGGGCAGAGCCTCTTTTATAGCCCAGAGCATCCTGGGCTAGATTGCAGACTTCCTGCAATTATGCGCGCACTAGCCCTTTAAAAAATAGCTAAGGATAAAGACAAAAAATAGTTATACATAACACAATAAAATACATCCAAAAATGAAGGCAAAAACTAGTATGACATCATGACACGGAATACAGCCAAAGACAAAAAAGACAAACACTACTATGATATCATCACAATGGAACTGAAGACAAAAGCTATTGTTGCATCATCACAATTGAATACAGCCAAAGAATTAAGACAAATACTGTTAAATCATCAAAATGGAACACAGCCAAAGATCAAAAACAAACAGAGTTGATGTGGAAGGAACCATGACAAAGGATAAAGACAATCACTAATGTGACAGTCACAAAGCAACTGCCTAAATATGTAGGCAAATATTAGTGTGACACAATTGCAATGAAACTCTCCCTCTGAATGTAGAAAAAAAAGTACTGTGACATTACAATGTAATGATGTCTAGGAATAAAGACAAACACTATGGTTACATTAGCATAACAATAAATATAAACACAATTGTTATTATAATAATGAAGGACAGTCAAGAAACAAAGACAACTACAATTGAGACATTATCACAATGGAACAAAACCAAAGAATAAGGATAAACTATTATTACATCATAATGGAATTCTGCCTAGGGATAATCACAAACTTTTGTGACATCATCCCAATGTAAAGATAAACACCATAGCGATATTATCACAATTGTACTATAGGGATACAAACACTATTGAGAAATTAACATAGTAGAATAAGACAAAAAAAAATTAAGAATACACTATTATTACATCCTCATAATAATGGAACACAGTCAAGGAATAAAGAAAAACACTACTTTGACATCATCAAAATGAAACACACTAAACAAAATAAATTAACCGAAGCAATTGGAAACAATTTGCATAAATGCAATTTGCCATGAGGCAATTAATACCCTATTTCCATTTATTTAAGTCCAAAGGAAACACTCAACTACGTAAATCCATGGCCTTGTGGGCCGCTGGTTCAATACCTTAATCAACTGGGCCATACTCAAACACTGTATCATTGTTGGAACTTGGCCTGGAAATATAGAAAAAAAAACTTGCAAAATTATCACATTGGAACTCTGCCTGAAGGTCCTCTTACACGGCCTTATATGATCGGCTTGTTGATGGGTGCTCGTTTGCATTGCTTGACTATGTATGGGAACGAGAGATTGGTTTACTACGATCGCTCGTCCCTATACATTTCCATCAAGTCGGCAGCACATATCCCTGATCACACAGGGAGATGTGCTCCCAACAAGGATAATATATATATATATATATATATATATATATATATATATATATATATATATATATATATATATATATATATATATATATATATGTATGTATATATATATATAAACAAGCAGATCTGTCGAAGAATGAGCTTTTGCTTGTTCATCTTCTGACCGTTGCCCTGTTTACACAAGGCAATGATCGGGAACAAACAATCATATGAATGCTCGTTTGCACGATAATTGGCCCGTGTAAAAGGGCCTTAAGAATAAAGACAAACATTATTGTAAATTAATCAAAGTAGAACTCTGTCTAAGAATAAAAATAAACACTTTGCTCTGTTTTAGCTTGCTAAACCAAGTGGTTTGTATAACAAGTGGAGTTACTAAACCGGATTGAATTGCTGTGTTCTTGTGTGGGATACTGTGTGGGATACTGTGTGTGATATATGAATTGAGTGCTTACTAATAGAAGTTTGCAAAACACAAAAAAAAAAAACACAATTTAAAACCCCTTTTTCCTTCTTAGTTTCTGTCCTGCTGTGCAGCTGACTAGGGGGAGGGGTTATTAGCTCTCAGGTGATATACATTAGCCTTCAGGCCTCTGTTGAGCTTGCTCTGTTTTGGCTTGCTAAATCAAGTGGTTTGTACTAAACCGGAGTTAAAAAGAGGAGTTAAAGTCCCTGTAAGTACTCTTCTTTTCTTTTACTTTAACATTTGTTCACTGTTTTTTGTAACTGGGATAATTGATAGCAAGCTTGGATGTTTTCTTCAGTGCACAGTCTGCTATATGTATGCACGAATAGAGCCGGAGTTCCAGGGTGAATACCTCTGTGGCAGATGTGAGCATGTTGTTCACCTGGAAGCTCACATTAGAGATCTGGAGGAGCAAAATGCAACACTGAGGGCGATAGACAATCTTGAGTGGAGCATGCTGCTCACTGAGCAAGCAGTTAGGGGGGTAGAACTGGAGGGTGAAGATATGGGTCAGCAGGATCAGGCAAGTAGCTGGGTTAATGTAGTTAGGGGCAGTAGAAAGGGATCCAAGAAGAGCAAGGCCAATCCTGTTTCTGATATTCCAAGCAAAATTGCCAAGTTGGGTGATGATGCGAGGGTGTCGGTCTCAGAAATGGCAGCCCTAGTGGATACTGATCTCCCTAAAAGCCGGGAGAACAGCCCAGCTAGTAGTCGGCGGGATGGTAATGCAGGTAAGGCAAGACAATTGGTAGTTGTAGGGAATTCTATAATCAGGAAGACAGATAGAATAATTTGTCGCCAAGACCGCCTCAACCGAATGGTTTGCTGTCTTCCTGGTGCCAGGGTTCGACATGTGGAGGAACGGGTGGATAAATTACTGGGAGGGGCTGGTGATAATCCAGCTGTCATGGTCCATGTAGGTACCAACGACAGCATAATTGGTAGGTGGAGGAGCCTTAAGAATAATTTTAAAGAACTAGGCTACAAGCTGAAGGGAAGGACCTTCAAGGTTGTATTCTCAGGAATACTGCCTGTGCCATGCGCATCACAGGAAAGACAGCGGGAGCTCAGGGAGTTAAATGTATGGCTTAAGTCTTGGTGTAGAGGAGAAGGCTTTGGGTACCTAGAGCACTGCAAGAAACAAAAAAAGAAAATAATGTTCCAGGACATATCCAGCACTCATCAGAGTAGAAAAAAAATGAAATATTTATTAATGTAAATATATGAAGTGAGGTCAAAAAACCTTCAACATCAAAAGTGCAAAATCAATTAATGCAATTAAAAATACCACCTGGCCAGCTGTATATGTGGTACCAGAAACAATTATAGGTAATAGACAAGCAATTCCTGCAGAGATTACCTAAAAACACACATGTATAAAAACAAAAACGCATGTGTTTGTATCATTAGAGAAGTACTGATGTACAGGTTAGACATATGCGGTTAAACAATTGTGACAGTATTAAGGCCTTGAAAAAAACAAACTACATTCTATCCAGATGTAATCTATCAACATTAAAATGAGGAATGGAGAAGACAAGGAGTAATACATTTTTAGGCATTTATCTGACAAGTTTCACGATCCACTTTGTTTGGATGCATATATTTCACAGGCGATCCCGTTTCCCAGGGTGGATCTTAATGTGTCCAAGGTATTTAAAGGGAGCAATATAAGGACACTTTGATAAGCCAAAAATTTTTGCAATAACTAAATGCTTCAGAACACATAGATTTGATGATACTCATCTATCGATGTTGTCCGTTCGGCTCAGGACAGATCGTAACACAGCTCCTCTATTTAGCAGCTGATAGGCAATTACTGCATAGCTATGTTCGTCCAAGCATGCAATCAGATCCTCCTCTTAAATAGCTTTCACGTCCTTGAAAGATAGGCTCTGAGGAAGTCCCAATGGGGATGAAACGCGTTAGCCACACCTTACTTCGCAGTTGTGAGTGATGTCATCACACTACGACTCCTCAGCGTGTTCGATTGTTACAGCACTCTGAGAACCAGACCACACTGTTTGCCTCCCTGGTCTCCAGAAACCAGGCTTCCTACATTGGGGAATATATTTACAATCCTGGTGCCTTTATACCATAAATAGAGGAGCTGTGTTACGATCTGTCCTGAGCCGAACGGACAACATCGATAGATGAGTATCATCAAATCTGTGTGTTCTGAAGCATTTACTTATTGCACAATTTTTTGGCTTATCAAAGTGTCCTTATATTGCTCCCTTTAAATACCTTGTACACAATAAGATCCACTCTGGGAAATGGGATCGCCTGTTAAATATATGCATCCAAACAAAGAGGATCGTGAAACTTGCCAGATAAATGCCTAAAAATGTATTACTCCTTGTCTTCTCCATTCCTCATTTTAATGTTGATAGATTCCATCTGGATGGAATATACAGGGTGGGGCATTTATATGGATACACCTAAATAAAATGGGAATGGTTGGTGATATTAACTTCCTGTTTGTGGCACATTAGTATATGGGAGGGGGGAAACTTTTCAAGCTGGGTGTTGACCATGGCGGCCATTTTGAAGTCGGTCATTTTGTATCCAACTTTAGTTTTTTCAATGGGAAGAGGGTCATGTGACACATCAAACTTATCGAGAACTTCACAAGAAAAACAATGGTGTGCTTGGTTTTAACGTTACTTTATTCTTTCATGAGTTATTTACACGTTTCTGACCACTTATAAAATGTGTTCAAAGTGCTGCCCATTGTGTTGGATTGTCAATGCAACCCTCTTCTCCCACTCTTTACACACTGATAGCAACACCGCAGAAGAAATGCTAGCACAGGCTTCCAGTATCCGTAGTTTCAGTTGCTGCACATCTCGTATCTTCACAGCATAGACAATTGCCTTCAGATGACCCCAAAGATAAAAGTCTAAGGGGGTCAGATCGGGAGACCTAGGGGGCCATTCAACTGGCCCACGACGACCAATCCACTTTCCAGGAAACTGTTCATCTAGGAATGTTCGGGCAGCACTTTGAACACATTTTATAAGTAGTCAGAAACTTGTAAATAACTCATGAAAGAATAAAGTAACGTTAAAACCAAGAACACCATTGCTTTTCTTGTGAAATTCTCGATAAGTTTGATGTGTCACATGACCCTCTTCCCATTGAAAAAACTAAAGTTGGATACAAAATGGCCGACTTCAAAATGGCCGCCATGGTCAACACCTAGCTTGAAAAGTTTCCCCCCTCCCATATACTAATGTGCCACAAACAGGAAGTTAATATCACCAACCATTCCCATTTTATTTAGGTGTATCCATATAAATGGCCCACCCTGTAGTTTGTTTTTTCAAGGCCTTAATACTGTCACAATTGTTTAACCCCATATGTCTAGCCTGTACATCAGTACTTCTCTAATAATACACACACACGTTTTTGTTTTTTTATACATGTGTGTTTTTACGTAATCCCTGCAGGAATTGCTTGTCTATTACCTATAATTGTTTCTGGTACCACATATACGCCTAGCCAGGTGATATTTTTAATTGCATTCATTGATTTTGTACTTTTGATGTTGAAGGTTTTTTGACGTCACTACATATATTTACATTAATAAATATTTAAATATTTTTCTACTCTGATGAGTGCTGGATATGTCCTAGAAATTTTTTTCTTTTTCTGTTTCTTATAGTCGTATATTTCTGGGACGGCACCATGTACTATTTTTTTCGTTACACTAGTCAGAGGTTCCTATTTGGATATATTCTTTATCATTTCCTAGAGCACTGGGCTGACTTTTCATTGGGGTACAAACTGTATTCTGCAGATGATTTGCACCGAAATGGAAGGGGGGTCTCCTGTGCTGGGGGAGAGAATTCTAGTTGGGGTAGGGCTGAGGAGGGAGGTCAATGTAGAAAATAAAGGGGTAGTCAGGTTAGAGAGGGGTCAGACTATATTGGTGGGGGGAGAAATAGACTGTGGGGAGAGGACTAGACAACAGGATAGGGAGATCCTTTTGTTAGAAAACAGCAATGAAAATAAAAATGCCCAAATTATGTCAAATAATCACATTTCTTAAACTGAAAGTGAAAAAATTAAAGGCAAGTTAAAGTGTATGTTCACAAATGCAAGAAGTCTAGCAAGCAAAATGGGGGAGCTGGAGGCCTTGGTACTGGAAGAACATATAGATATAGTTGGTGTTGCTGAAACATGGCTAGACTCTTCACATGACTGGGCTGTAAATCTACAGGGTTTTACACTGTTTTGGAAAGACAGGACAAATAGGAAAGGCGGTGGTGTATGTCTGTATTTGAGAAGTGATATGAAGGTGAGTGTGAAAGAGACATTAGAGGGTGAAGATTGTGAGGTGGTTGAAACCTTGTGGGTGGAATTACAAAGGGAGGTAAACACTGAAAAAATTACTTTTGGTGTAAACTATAGACCCCCAATATAACTGAAGAGATGGAAGGTCGAATATATAAACAAATGGAGTCGGCTGCACAGGGGGGTACTGCAGTGATAATGGGAGATTTTAATTACCGGGATATTAATTCATGGTTCGGCTTCAACTGCAAAGGGGAGAAATTTCCTCAACCTGTTGCAGGAAAATTTTATGGGCCAGTTTATGGAAGACCCGACTAGAGGTGAACCTCTATTGGAATTGGTCATTTCTAATAATGCAGAGCTTGTTGGGAATGTCAATGTTCGTGAAAACCTCGGTAACAGTGATCACAATACAGTTACATTTTACCTATACTGTAAAAAACAAACACAGGCTGGGAGGGCAAAAACAATTAATTTTAAGAAGGCCAATTTCTCCAGGATGAGGGCTACAATTCATGATATAGACTGGGAAGAACTAACGTCAAATAATTGTAAAAATGATAAATGGGACACAAGGTAACAAGTATAAACGACTAAAGTTAAACCCCACATGGCTTACACCTTCTGTAAAAAGGGCAATAAATGACAAAAAAAGGGTATTTGAAAAATACAAATCTGGGGGTAGAGCTGTAGCCTTTTTAAATTATAAAGAGCTTAATAAAATATGTAAAAAAGTAATAAAATCAGCAAGAATACAAAATGAAAGGCAGGTGGCCAAGGATAGTAAAACAAATCCCCAAACATTCCTCAAGTATATAAATTCAAAAAAGCCAAGGTCTGAACATGTAGGACCCCTAGATAGTGGTAATGGGGAGTTGGTCACAGGGGATCACGAGAAGGCAGAGTTACTAAATAGGTTCTTTAGCTCTGTATATACAACAGAAGAAAGAGCAGCTGATGTAGCCGGTGCCATGCTGTTAATATATCAGTTGATATACTGAATTGAATGAATGTAGATATGGTCCAAGCTAAAATAAATAAAATAGATGTACATAAGGCCCCGGGACCAGATGTGTTACACCCTAGAGTTCTTAAAGAGCTTAGTTCAGTTATTTCTGTCCCCCTCTTCATAATATTTAGGGTTTCTCTAGTGACTGGTATAGTACCAAGGGACTGGCGCAGGTCAAACGTGGTGCCTGTTTTAAAAAAATGGATCTAGGTCTACCCCGGGTAATTATAGACCAGTAGGCTTAACATCCATAGTGGGGAAAATGTTTGAGGGGCTATTGAGGGACTATATACAGGATTATGTGACAAAAAATAGTATTATAAGTGACCGCCAGCACGGTTTTACTAAGGACAGAAGTTGTCAAACTAACGTGATTTGTTTTTATGAGCACTATTTCTATTTTTTCAGATGACACCAAGCTATGTAATATAGTTCAGTCTATGGAAGATTTTAGTGAATTGCAAGCGGATTTAAACAACCTAAGTGTTTGGGCGTCCACTTGGAAAATGAAGTTTAATGTAGTTAAATGTAAAGTTATGCATCTGGGTACCAACAACCTGCATGCATCATATGTCCTAGGGGAAGCGACACTAGGGGAGTCAGGATCTGGGTGTACTTGTAAATCATAAACTAAATAACAGCATGCAATGTCAGTCAGCTGCTTCAAAGGCCAGCAAGATATTGTGGTGTATTAAAAGAGGCATTGACTCGCGGGACAGGGATATAATATTACCACTTTACAAAGCATTAGTGAGGCCTAATCTAGAAAATGGAGTTCAGTTCTGTGCTCCAGTTCATATAAAGGATGCCCTGGAGTTGGAAAAAATACGAAGAAGAGCAACGAAGCTAATAAGGGGCATGGAGAATCTAAGTTATGAGGAAAGATTTAAAGAATTAAACCTATTTAGTCTTGAAAAAAAGACGACTAAGGGGGGACATGATTAACCTATATAAATATATGAATGGCACATACAAAAAATATGGTGAAATCCTGCTCCATGTAAAACCCCATCAAAAAACAAGGGGGCACTCCCTCCGTCTGGAGAAAAAAATGATCAATCTGCAGAGGCGACAAGCCTTCTTTACTGTGAGAACTGTGAATCTATGGAATAGTCTACCGCAGGAGCTGGTCACAGTAGCTACAGTAGATGGCTTTAAAAAAGGCTTAGATAATTTCCTAGAACAAAAAAAGATTAGCTCTTATGTGTAGAAATTTTTACCTTCCCTTTTCCCATCCCTTGGTTGAACTTGAGGGATATGTGTCTTTTTTAAGACATACGAACTATGTAACTATGTAACTATGTGACATTACAATAGAACTTTCCCAATAAATAAAAACATGATTATTACATTATGTTATCTTCTTATCATAATAAGTCAAAGAAATAAAAAGAAACACTATTGTGAAATACAATTGATTCCTGCCTAGGAAAGAAGACAGACACTATTGTGACATCATTACTAGAGATGAGCGAATTGATTCTACACAAATCTAATTCCATCCGAATTTCCCAAAGTTTCGGATTTATGCGAGTATCGGCAGTCATTTTACAGATTAGAAAAAAGATCAGATGATCTCGGGTGGGCTTCCCCATAATGCCTTGAAGGTTGCCTACTCAAAATACAATGCGGTTTTCCTTACCTATAGCATAGCCAATCATAAGGGATATAAGTGAATGACATTACTAATACGGGCTTGGCGTTAAAGAGCTTGAAAAGGGTTGGCTACAGTCCTAGAAGGTCATCAGAGAGTCAGACACAAGTTTTCAGTTGCAAACGAGTCACGTCCGATTCGTGGTTCATTTATCCGGACCTAATCTAGTCGGATGACCGATTCAATCAAATCAGACACAAGACTCATTTTGGGAAATTCGCTCATCTCTGGAAGAAACACTATTGTGTCATTATGACACTAAAACATGGTAAAAAAAACAAGGCTATGGAGAATGTGGACTCACTGGACCACAACGGAGTAGCAGCTGGCCAAACAAATGTCAATAACAGTCACTAGGACAAGATTACCTGGATAGCTGGCTTGTGCTGGTTTATCGGAAGCTGGCTTGTACTGGATAATTGGAAGCTGGTTTGTGCTGGGTAATCAGAAGCTGGCTTCTGATGAACAATCGGACCTGCCTCGGATAGAGGACATGGAAACTGTAGTCGTCATGGAGACTGGACTTGACACGGACACCGGACATGGATACTGAAGTCGTCAAGAACATTGGACTTGGCACGGACACCGGACATGGATTCTGAAGTAGCTACAGACACTGGACTTGACACGGACAACGGACACGGATACAGAATACAGTATACAGTAGAACGCTGTGGAACCTTTGCAGACTAACACAGGGTTAGACACCACATTACTCAGGCAATGGGGAAGTGGGCAGAGTTCCTTTTAAAGTCCAGGGTGTGCTAGGATTGAAGCAATATTGCTGGTGCTTGCGCTGGCCCTTTAAGACCGGAGACGAGCGCGCACCCGTCAAGCCAAGGCTGTAGGAGAGAGAGAAGTTTGCGCTGGCGTCCCTGTGGAATGAGATGATAGCGAAGGTTCAGAGTCCTGCGGTCGCGGCTGCCGGTAAGAGGGGATGCCAGAGGTCAGCGACTGCCGACTTAACAATACCCCTCCCTTTACGCCCCCTCTTCTTAGGTGCAGAGCGTAGAAGGAACTTCTTGATGAGAGCTGGGGCATCAACATTTTCTTCATGCTCCCAAGACCTCAGGACCAAAACACTTCCAATCCACTAAAAGGACCAAAACCCTTCCGATCCACTAAAATTTAAAAGGTCTTCCCTCCTACTCTCTTACAGTCCAGGATCTCCTTGACCTCAAAGACATCAGAAGAACTGCTGGGAGCAGTTGCAGAGCCAGGAGACTTACTGTACCGGTTGAAGACCACAGGCTTCAGGAGGGGCATATGGAAGGAGATGGGAATCCTGAGAGTAGGAGGTAGTTTTAGCTTGTATGACACAGGGTTTATCTGTTGCAGGACTTCAAAGTGACCAAAAAATCTAGAAGCTAATTTGTATGAGGGAATTATCAGATGAATATTTCTTGAAGATAACCAGACCTTAACTCCGGGAAGAAACTGAGGAGGAGGCCTGCTATTCCTATCGGTATATTTCTTTATGCGATTCACTGCCTGCAGGATCACAGACTTGGTTTGCTGCCAGACCTAAAGAAAACTTCGAAAATAAAAATTAGCTGCAGGCACTTAAGATTTAGCCAGTACAGGAAGAGAGACACGTGAATGATGGCTGTAAACAACAGTAAAATGGAGATGTAGCAGTAGACTCATTTGTGTGATTATTTTAAGAGAATTCGGCCCATGGAAGAAAATGCACCCAGTTGTCGCGTTGAACAGATACAAAATGATGAAGATAATTTTCAAGGACTTGGTTAATCCTTTCAACTTGGCTGTTGGATCACGGGTGATTTGCAGTAGAAAAGTCCAATTTCACATCCAGAAGCTTACACAGGGCTCTCCAGAACTTAGATGTGAATTGCACACCCCGTTCAGGCACGATATGGAGAGGTGATCCGTGCAAACAAATAATATGCTGAACATATAAATTTGCCAGGAGAGGAGCTTAGGGAAGGCCGGACAAAGGATCGAAATGTGCTATGTTGGAGAAACGATCCACCACGACCAAGATAGTGGTACATCCAGCAGAAGGAGGAAGATCTGTAATAAAACCCATGGCAATATGTTGCTAGGAACTATCAGGAAAAGACAGAGGTTGGAGTAGACCTGCAGGCTTGAAATGGGCACAGTTGGTACATGAGGAGACATAGTCCAAAACGTCTTTGGACAGCGTGGGCCACCAGTAGTAGCGAGAAGTAAAGTCCCAAGTCTTATGAATACCAGAATGCCCTGCCAACTGGGAATTATGACCCCAGATGAGAATTTTTCTTCCTGTCAATAGGACGAACAAAAATGTTCCCAGGAGGAATGTCTGTACTCTATAGAGGGTTAACAGGAATAATCCTGGAAGGGTCAATGATATACTGGGGATCCTCTTGAGTGTCATCTGTCTCTAATGAACGAGACAATTCATCAGCGGCTTAAATTTTTATCAGCAGGACGGAAATGGAGTAGGAATTTGAATCTGGCGAAGCATGGCGACCATCTGGCTTGACGAGTGTTTAGGTGTTGTGCAGACTGTAAATAAGTGAGTTTCTTGTGATCAGTGTAGATAATAATAGGATGATCACTCCCCCTCTAGCAAATGCCTCCAGTCTTCTAAGGCTAACTTGATGGCAAATAACTCACGGTCCCCAATGGAGTAGTTTCTTTCTGCAGCAGAGAAGAGTTTTGAGAAAAACAGGAAACCGCCTTACCCTTGGAATCTCTTTGAAAGCGTAGTGCTCAAGCATCAATGGAGGAAGTATCAACCTCCAACGACAACTGCTGAGAAGCATCAGGATGGTGAAGAATGGAGGCAGAAGTGAAGGCCCTCTTGAGGTTAATAAATGCAGACTCTGCTTCAGGGTTCCAAACTTTAGCATTCACCCCCTTCTTGGTGAGAGCAGAGATAGGGGCGGTAAGAAAAGAGTAGTTTGGGATGAACTGGCGATAGACATTTGCAAAGCCAATAAATCTTTGTATGGCACTGAGACTTTGAGGACGTGGCCACTCTAAGATGGATTTCACTTTTTCTGGATCCATCTGGAGCCCATGATCGGAAACTACATAATCCAGACAGGGCAAGGATTTTCTTTTGAATACACACTTTTCAAGTTCAGTGTAGAGGTTATTCCCCCTTAACCGTGACAGGTGAACATGCTGCCGGTGAGTCGTCAGATCTGGTAAGTAGATCTAGATATCATCCATATACTCCACCACACAGACATACAGCAAATCTAGGAATATGTCATTCACAAATTCCTGGAACACAGCTGGAGCGTTACATAATCCAAAGGGCATCAGAAGGTATTCGTAATGACTGTCTCTGGTGTTGAATGCGGTTTTCGATTCGTCACCTTTGCAGATACGCATCAAGTTATAAGCCCCGTGTAGATCCAGTGATTGTGAAAATCTTGGCCCCACATATTATGTCGAAGATCTTTGAGATTAGCGGTAAGGGGCACTTGTTTATGACAGTGGTTGAAGAGATCTATTTTTCTATTCCACAAAGAAGAATCCGGCTCCGGCTAAAGAAGTAGATTTCCTGATAAATTCACTCTCGAGGTTCCCCTTGATGTACACCAACATGGCTTGGGTTTCAGGGGGGGAATAGAGGATAAACCCGTCTACGAGGAGGTGAAGTTTCAGGAAGCAACTCAATCGGACAGTCATAAGGACGATGTGGAGGCAGGACCTCAACCTCCTTCTGGCTGAAGACACCCGCATAACAGGCATACTGTGGAGGCAGATCAGAGAGTGACTGAGTTATCGAAGTTTGAACAGGACGAACCTGAGGCAGGCAGCGTTGTAGACATTGGGTTCCCAACTGGAGAATTGCTCCGGAATTCCAGTTGAAGACAGGAGCGTGTTGGCGAAGCCATGTAGTCCCAGCAGGATTGGGTTAATAGCCTTAGGAAGAACATAGAGGGCTATTACTTCCAAGTGTAGAACACCCACTTGTAACCTCAAAGGTTCTGTGATGGAGGGAATTGGGTCTGGCAGAGGTTTACTATTCACAGAAGCTATTGCTAGAGGTTTCTCCAGAGGAGACGTGGGCAAGTGGAGACAGTCTACTAAGGCCTGATGGATGACGTTCGTAGCTGCTCCAGAGTCCCGATAAGCGGAAACAGAGTGTGATTCTTCACTAGAGGAGATAGTTACAGGAATGGAGAGTTTAGGAGAGAATTTTGCAGAAGGCATCGGTACACCTAGGGATGTCTTTCCTATCAACCCTAGGTGCTGGAGTTTCCCGACTTCTGGGGACATTGGAGCACAAAATCACCATTGCCGCCACAGTACAAACAAAGGCTAGCGGAACATCTGCGCTGCCGCTTTTGGTCAGATAATCTGACTCGGTCCTCCTGCATAGGCTCTTCAGGGAAGACAACCAAAGGAGATAGCAGAGGTCTCTGGAACTTAGGCGCCAGTCTGTAGGACCTTTTTTCTCTATGAACTTCCTGGGCGCGTTCTCGAAACCTCATGTCGATATGTGTAGCTAGAAGAATCAGAGCATACAAGGTAGAAGGGAGTTCAGCCACCTTATCTTTGCTGGCTAATCCCTGCCAGAAGGTTGCCACCAAGGCCTCATTGTTCCAGGCAAGCTCCATTACCAGAGTACGGAACTGGATGGCGTACACTCTTACCGTCGATTCCCCTTGGTGGAGAGTCAGAAACGAAGCAGCAGCAGAAGATGTTCGGCCCAGTTTCCTAAACACAGTGCGAAAGTCTCGAAGAACAACTGCACGTTGGAAGATTCCTGCCCCTCATGTTCCCAGATAGGTTTCGCCCAAGCCAGAGCTTTGCCAGACAGTAGGGAGACAATGAAGGGAACTTTGGTCAGATTGGAAGAGAACAAATGCGCATGTAGCTGGAAATGGATCTTGCACTGGTTGAGGAAGCCTCAACAGGTTCTTGCACCTCCATCATAATGAGGCGGAAGTGGCAAAGAAATTCCAGCCCCAGAGCTGACTGGAGATATGACAGGTTGTGGAGTAGCAACTTGAGAGGTAGTCGAGGAGGCAACAGAAGCAAGATCCAATCGTGTGGCAATAGAATTGACCGCTTGTAGAAGTTGATCCTGGTGTGTTCGGAGATCTTGCATGTGCGCTTGCATTGCTTGGACCGGCGTCTTTGGTTGACCAGTGGGATCCATGGCCTGAGCAAACTGACACAGCTATGGGGAATGTGTACCCATTGGACCACTCCGCCGTAATGAAGTAGCAGCTGGCCAAACAAATTTCAATAACAGTCAATAGGACGAGAGTACCTGGAAAGCTGGCTTGTGCTGGTTTATTGGAAGCTGGCTTCTACTGGATAATCGGAAGCTGGCTTCGGCTGGATAATTGGAAGCTGACTTGTGCCGGACTATCAGAAGCTTGCTTGTGCTGGACAATCGGACTGGTCTCGGATACATGGCACGGAAACCGTAGTCAACACGGACACTAGACTTGACACGGACACCAGACACGGATACCGAAGTCGTCACGGACACTGAACTTGGCATGGACACCGGACATGGATACAGGATAATGCGTTGGAACACAACATTGCTCAGGCAATGAGGAAGTGGGCAGAGTTCCTTTTAAATTAGTTGGAAAGATCTGTCCCAAAGGGAAATTATAAATGTGGTCAATGTAACCATTGTCGCTTTCTTTTAAAATCTAAGTTCCTGAAAATAAGAGGGACAGATATTGTAGTACGACAGTTCATAAACTGCAAAACTACCTTAGTGGTACAGTTAGGTCCAGAATTATTTGGACAGTGACGCAATCTTCATGATTTGGGCTCTGCATTCCACCACATTGGATTTGAAATGAAACAACTGAGATGCAATTGAAGTGCAGACTTTCAAGTTTGATTCAAGGGGTTGAACAAAAATATCCTGTGAAACATTAAGGAATTGCAACCATTTTTCTACACAACCTCCTCATTTCAGTGGCTCATAACTAATTGAACAAATTAAGTTTTTTTTTAAATACTTTGTAGAGAATCCTTTGCAGGCAATAACTGCCTGAAGTCTGGAACCCATGGACATCACCAAATGCTGCGTTTCCTCCTTTGTGATGCTATGCCAGGCCTTTACTGCAGCGGTCTTCAGTTGTTGTTTGTTTGTGGGTCTTTCTGCCTTAGGTTTTGTCTTAAGCAAGTGAAATGCATGCTCGACCGTGTTGAGATCTCGTGATTGACTTTGCCATTGTAGAATATTGCACTTCTTTGCCTTAAAAAACTCCTGGGTTGCTTTCACAGTATGTATTGGGTCATTGTCCATTTGTACTGTGAAGCGACGTCCAATCAACCTTGCTGCATTAGGTTGAATCGGAGCAGAAAGTATATCCCAGAACACTTCAGAATTCATCCGGCTGCTTCTGTATTCAGTCACATCATCAACAAGTGTCCCAGTGCCTTTGGCAGTCATGCATGCCCATGCCATCACACTGCCTCCTCCATGTTTTACAGAGGATGTGGTGTGCTTTGTATCATTCATGAGCCATTCCAAGCCTTCTCCATATGTTCTTCATCCCATCATTCTGGTACAGGTGGATCTTAGTTTCATCTGTCCAAAGAATGCTGTTCCAGAACTGGGCTGGCTTCTTTAGATGTTGTTTGGCAAAGTCTAATCTGGCCTTTATATTTTTGAAGCTGATTAATGGTTTGCACCTTGTTTTCTCTCATGAAGTCTTCTCTTTATGGTAGACTTAGATACTGATACACCTACTTCCAGGAGAATGTTCTTCACTTGGGTAGAGTTGTGAACGGGTTTTTCCTGACCATTGAAAGAATTCTGCGATCATCCACCACTGTTGTCTTCTGTGGATGTCCAGCCCTTTTGGAGTTCACAAGATCTCCAGTGCGCTCTTTTTTTCAAGAATATACCAAACTGTTGATTTGGCCACTCCTAACATTTGTGCTATCTCTCTGATTGATTCGGCTCCTTCTGTATTCAGTCACATCATCAACAAGTGACCCAGTGCCTTTGGCATTCATGCATGCCCATGCCATCACACTGCCTCCACCATGTTTTACAGAGGATGTGGTGTGCTTTGTATCATGAGCCATTCCAAGCCTTCTCCATATGTTCTTCCTCCCATGATTCTGGTACAGGTTGATCTTAGTTTCATCTGTCCAAAGAATGCTGTTCCAGAACTGGGCTCTCTTCTTTAGATGTTGTTTGGCAAAGTCTAATCTGGCCTTTATATTTTTGAAGCTGATTAATGGTTTGCACCTTGTTTGCTCTCATGAAGTCTTCTCTTTATGGTAGACTTAGATACTGATACACCTACTTCCAGGAGAGTGTTCTTCACTTGGGTAGAGTTGTGAAGGGGTTTTTTCCTGACCATTGAAAGAATTCTGCGATCATCCACCACTGTTGTCTTCCGTGGATGTCCAGCCCTTTTGGAGTTCACAAGATCTCCAGTGCGCTCTTTTTTTCAAGAATTTACCAAACTGTTGATTTGGCCACTCCTAACATTTGTGCTATCTCTCTGATTGATTTCTTTCAGCCTAACAATGGTCTGGTTTACTTGCATTGAGAGCTCCTTTGACCAAAATGCAAAAGCCACACCTGGAATCAACTCCAGACCATTTACCTGCTTAATTGCCATAGAGGTCTACTTCAAAGAGAAGCTAGATGGATCATTAAGACAAATGCACTAGGTAATTTAGGATTTAATGATCGCAATGATTTGAGTGTCTTCTTATAAATCACTGTCTTTATAAATTTGTGTTGTGTATGTATGTATCCATGGCAACTCCACGTGGCACATGCATATAAAGAGTGTGGGCATGTAGGATGTCATCAGAAGGCTTGAGAAAGCGCGTTCATTCAAAATAACTGTTGCCTGTCACAGTCTCCGTCTTTCCCCGCCGTTTATGAGCAATACAATTAGAAACCGTCAAATTTGGTGAGTATTATTTTAAAGGCGCGGGAAGCGGAAACGAGTCCTGGAGGGAAGCAAACCTTTACTCCATACCGTTACATATAATTAAGGCTACTCCTGGAAGTTTATAATGCAAACATTGGTGTATATCTTGTGCTAGAAGTAAAATCATTAAAATCTAATTATATATCTAAACTTAAATCTCTAGTTTCTTAATTAATGTAAAGATGTTGCTAGTTTGAACACGTATGATTTATTAGATCTTGTTGATGGTAGAGCAAGTTAATTTCCATTACATATTTAATATTTAATGCTGTGAATTTGAGAACTTGTAGAACTAGTATGTATTCTTTCTAGAGTCGAGCCGGAGATGAGCCTTGGACCACAATAAACAATTCTTACCATCTTCCAAGTAAAGTTATTAGGAGACTCACATCAAAAACAACTAACTTTAAAGATGGTCTATGATTAAGGCCTCATTTACACGAGCGTAATATACGCGCGTGCGACGCGCGTGCTTTTCGCGCGTGCTTTTCACGCGTGTCGTACGCACCTATATTACTCTATGGGGCAGTGCAGACGATGAGTGAATCTTGCGCAGCGCGAGTGCGTTGCCTAAAACTCACGACATGTCAATGGGTGCGTAAAAACCACAAAGGTCGCACGGAAGTACTTCCGTGCGAACTGCGTGATTCGCGCAAGAGCTGTCAAACTGAATGTAAACAGAAAAGCACCACGTGCTTTTCTGTTTACAAACATCCGAACGGAATGTCTTAGACATGAGCGAACCGAACTTTACCGGGTTCGGCCGAACTCGTTTTGACCGAACCCGGCAGGAAACAATCACTGTGCAGGGTGCTGAAAGAGTTTAAACTGGTTCAGCACCCTGGACAGTGACTTCCGATTCCAATATACGTGAACGTGTAAAAAAAAAAAAAAGTTCTGACTTACCGATAACTCCCGGCTTCTTCCTCCAGTCTGACCTCCCGGGATGACAATTCAGTCCAAGTGACAGCTGCAGCCAATCACAAGCCAAGCACATTCTGCAGCGGTCACATGGACTGCCGCATCATCCAGGGAGGTGGGGCCAGATGTCAAGAGAGGCGCGTCACCAAGGACGCGTCACCAAGGACGCGTCACCAAGGCAACGGCCGGGAAGTTCTCGGTAAGTACGAACCTCTTTTTTTTTAAACAGGTTACTCGATATGGTGATCGGAATTCACTGTCGAGGGTGCTGAAAGAGTTACTGCCGATCAGTTAACTCTTTCAGCACCATGGACAGTGACTGACGTCGACTAGCCTCATCTCTATGATGGCGGCTGCGGGAAAATCACGCAGCCGCGCATCATACACGGATGACACACTGAGCTGTCAAGTGCCTTTTGCGCACGCAAAACGCTGCGTTTTTTGCGCGCGCAAAACGCACACGCTCGTGTAAATGAGGCCTTACAGAGTATTTTACTAGCTTCTTAATAAATGATAGAACTAAGAGTTAGACCTCATGCTGAGCCTGTACTGCGACACACTGCAACTGCTCTGTATGAAAGTGCTGTAAGTAATGCTGCTAAAGGAATATACCTCTGTAATGCAACAATCAATGGAGCATGCCATTACGTGCTATACGCTGTACATGCCATATGAAATCAGAGTCATACAAAAGGTAGAGTACGGGCCTATAGATTTCAATAAATGCCTTATTATGGATCCATATAACACGGATCCATAAACCAGTCATGTGGTGCCACCAATTCATATACACATCAGTACTACATTAAACCCTTAAGGGCACAGCGTGTTTTGGCCTTATGGACCAGGCCGATTTTTTTCAAATCTAACATATGTCACTTTATGTAGTAATAACTTTGGAATGCTTTTTTCAAGTGATACATTTCAGTGTTTATTTGTGAAAAACACCAAAATTTCTGAAAATTTGCAAAATGTATCTGTTTTTAAGACAGATAGTAATAGCACACAAAATAGTTGCTAGTTAACATTGACCATATGTCTACTTTATGTTGCCATTGTTTTTTAAAGGCCTTTTATTTTTCTAAGTCTTTACAAGGCTTTTAAATTTAGCAGCAATTTCTCACATTTTCAAGAAAATCTCCAAAACCTATTTTTTTTTTTTAGAGATCAGTTCAATTGTGAAGTGGCTTTGAGGGCACTGTAAATTGCCCCATTTTAAAAACTCCACCCCTCAAAGTAATTAAAACAGCATTTAGTTTCTTAATCCTTTAGGCATTTCACAGGAATGAAAGCAAAGTGGTGGTGAAATTCACAAATTTTACACATTTTTTTGCCAAAATTTAATTTAATCCATTTCTCTGTAACACAGAAGTTTTTACCAGATAAACGCAACTCAATATATATTGCCCAGATTCTGTAGTTTTGAGAAATATCCCGCATGTGGCCATAGTGTTCTGCTGGACTCAAACACAGGCCTCAAAATCAAAGGAGCACCTAGTAGTATGTTTTAGGCACCATGTCAGGTTTGAAGAGGTCTTGTGGTGCCACAGCAGTGGAAACACCCCCAAAAAGACACAATTTGACAAACTACACCCCTCAAGGAATTTATAGAAGGGTATAGTGAGCATTTTGACCCCACAGGTTTTTTTTGCAGAATTTAGTGGAATTAGGCAGTGAAAATGACAATCTATATATTCTCCCATAAAACATCAACATTTTCAATTTTTACAAGAAATAAAGGATAAAAAGAAACCAATAATTGAAAAGCAATTTCTTCCGATTATGGCAATACCCCATATGCGGTCATAAATTGCTGTTTGGACACACGGCAGAGCGCAGAAGGGAAGGAGTGCCATTTGGCTTCTTTGGAGTTCAAGTTTTGCTGGATTGGTTTTTGGGTGCCATGTCGCATTTGCAAAGCACCAAAACAATGAGAACCTCCAAAAAGTGACCCCATTTGGGAAACTACACCCAAGGAATTTATTTAAGGGTATATTGAGCATTTTGACTCCAGAGGTTTTTTTTTCTAAATTTTTTGGAATTAGGCTGTCAAAATGAAAATCTACATGTTTTCTAATAAAATGTAGATTTAGCTCGGATTTTTTTTATTTTCACAATAGATAAAGGAGAAAAAAAACAACAACATTTGTATTTGGACACACGGCAGGGCTTAGAATGGAAGAAGCACCATTTGTCTTTTGGAGCCCAAGTTTTGCTGGAATTGTTTGCGGCGCCTTGTTGCATTTGCAAAGCCCCTGACGGACCAAAACAGTGGACACCCAAAAAAACGACACGCCTCAAGGAATTTATCTAGGGGTATAGTGAGCATTTTGACCCCACAGGTTTTTTGCTGAATTTATTGTAATTAGTCCGTGAAAATAAAAAACTAATTTTTTTCCACTAAAATGTTGAATGTTTACATTTTCACAAGGAATAAAGGAGAAAAAGCACCCCAACACTTGTAAAGCAAGTGGTCATAAACACAACCTTTTTCAACCTTATCAACTATGATACTATGAAACAGCAATAAATTTAGGCCCCACCTCTGGGCGGGACCTAAAATGCTTTCATACTTGGCAGACCAGGAGGCCATTGCTAGGCCTCTGGTTGTCATAGCAACAATCGGCTAAAACCATTTAGATACAGCAGTAATATACAGCTGACACCCGCTGGTGATGGTGCAGGCTCAGCTTCTGAGCTTGCTCCAACACTGCCAGGTACAGTTATGTGTTGTTGTGTTAAGTACCTAACTGCAGCACGTAACTGTACGTGGCAGGTCGGTAAGGGGTTAAATTATAGTTATTAATCATATGAACTTTTACTTAACGGTCTGAATTTATTTTTTTTTAGATATCAGAAGCCAATACAATTAAAACATATTGTAACGTCTATGGCCACGGCCCGTAGTTCGGTCGTTAACCTCGACGGCCCTGGCCATGGACAGCTTACCTCCCTCCAGCGTCGTCCCCCAGTCAGGTGCCGGCACTCACTTCCGGATTCCGAGTGTCTCCGGTGAGCGCGCGCGCCCGCGCGTGCACGGCCTTAAAGGGCCAGTGCGCGCGTTTTTGCAGTAAAACTGCAATCTGGCCCAGGATGCCCTGGGCTATAAAAATGGCTCTGCCCTCTTGCCCTTTGCCAGAGCGTTGTTAGTTTTCCATTGTTCGTCTTGCTTATGGTCTCCCAGTGTCTTCCAGCCTCCCAGTGTACCTTGCTCCCGTATCCCGTATCCTGTTTCCGTGCTACCTAGTGCTATTGCCGTGCTGTGCTACTTGCCGTGCTGTGCTAAAGCCTATGCTGACCTGCTACGCCTCACCGGACAACTTCCCGCCGCCTGGTCCTGGGCGTGCCCGCCTCGCCACTGCCTACGATTGCCTCAGGTACTCTCGCTGAACTATCGAACTGTGTACTTACCCGTTTGGCCAGCTGCCATCCCGCTACGCAGTACGGCCCAGTGGGTTCACACCTCGCACCGTGACACATATGAGAGAATCAGTTGTAATATAAAAGAGTGACATGATTGTTATATTAGAATTGTCAGCAAATGGACAGAATACTTGAAATTTAATAGAATAGTTTATTTTTGTAGAATATAGAATATTAATCTGTGTTAACTTCCTGCACTAACCACTCTTTAGGAACAAACATGAACCTAATTTGAATATGCGATATGAGTTAAAATGTCACCCTGGTTTTGATGTGAGAAGAGATAAGTGAATTTCCAGAAATTCCCCAAAAATTTGACGCGAATAAAAAGTGCCCCAATTGCCATGAAAACTCATGTCTGACTCTCTGATGTCTTTCCAGGATTGTATCCAACCCCTTTCAAGCTTGGCCGTCTTTTTACGCGATGTGTGTTCCACAAATCCCAATGTTAGGAAGCATCTGTGTCTTTAAGATCACCATGACTACTGATCTAACTTTTGGGCGGTTCTGTTTACTTCCTGAGCCTATCCCACTTCTCTGTCTTCTTCCTGTCAGATGTAGGGTGGGGCATTTATACTTGGCCTCCTACCTCTTTCTTTGCTTGTGAATTTTTTCTCCTTCTTAGGTGCGGAGATCAAGCTCTCACTTACCCTGTGCCCTAGACTTCTAGACTTCTTGGAAACTGACCTCGGCTTGTCTCGTTAACCGATTGTTTTACCCATTTTGATTATCTGCTCCCGGCTGGTTTTGAAGTCTGCTGTACCTGATTTCCACTAGCTTTGTGATTTGGACTTTCTGTTTACCCTCTGGCTGTCTGGTTTCCTGTTCTGGTATTGCCTGCATTGCCCCCTTATCTAACACTGAACTCTGATAGAACAACCTGGGTTCTGTGCAGCAAAAACTAAAATAACTCAGAGTAGCCTTAGATTCTGTCGATCAGAGTTGTGATGGATTTGGGGTTGCGGTTTTATTTCCACGCTTATCCCGACAGTCTCCAGTGGACTTCTCGGAATTGCGCAACCAGTGATTCCATAACACCCAAAGGTTTAGTAATTTGCCAAATCCAAAACTTTTGGGAAATTCAGACTAAATTTGATTTGTGTAGAATCGATTCACTCATCTCTAGATATGAGCACTTGTTTGCACATTGCAACCTTGATATTACAGGGAGACATAGTGGAAAATGTATTAACTTTTCTATGGCTATGTTGTGCGCAGAAAAGTTGTAAAAGGAACAAAAGTTTAAATTTGCGGGAAAAATTTTGACTTTTGTGGTGTTTCCGCCACACACTCCACTTTTCTAAAGTGGGAAGAGCTTAACTAAAGGTGTAAATTCTAGCGGTAATTTATGCCACCTCCTAGCTGGTGTAGATTTCACTTGGTGGCACACGGACATTCAAAGATGCAACAAATTGTCTTAGGAGACGTGCGCCTTTTAATAAATTTGTCACTTCTTACTCCTGCGGGATTTAAGCGAAGACTCGTATATGAAACATCAGTCGTCTTAGTATATCTGCCCCTTTGTACTTACCCTTCCACCTTTGTTTTGTGTTGTTTTTTTGAAAAATATACGCAGAGAATTAAAAAAAAAAGTTGTTTTAGCAAAAAATATATAGATATATAAAAATGCTCAGACTGAGTTTGCAACAGGAATGCATTAGCATAAGTAGAATTCCTATAGGTTCATTAAATTATGCAAGCTGCTAGACATGAGATTAATGTTCATTGACAAAGCAGGTTTACGAGTACTTCACTATGAAATCAGTTTGCCTTTCAATGTCATGCAATATGTACACAAGCTGTGTATATTAAATCATATTCATATCTATAGGGAATCTTGCCTCTGAGTGTGTGGTTACACATTCCCTCTCCAAACACATAGTTAAACTGTTTGTTGTATCTTTAGTTAGGACATATGGGCTGACATTTGTATTGTGAGTGTTATGGTTTTATCAAGCCCATGGCAAAAAAACACCTGAGATATATCTCCAGCTGTTCTCCACATGCTGACACTAAGTATTACTTGGCAAGAAATGAGGAAAGATCAAACTTCTTTTACAAAATAGGGTTCAAATGTCAGTGAAAACTTTACTGTGCATCAGAACATAATAGGTATCAAGTGAGCGGGGAAAAAGAAGGGGAAATAAAAGAAAGAACACTGAGAATACACTTTCTCCAATTTTCATTTCTTGTTCATTTATATCAACAGCAAAGTATTCATACTTTTTATGGTATGAATTTATTTTTTGTGTTATATGTCTACAGATTTGTCTTTGATACAGCACAGATTTTTCTGATACAGCACTCCAAGTTCCCTAATTACTGTCACACAGCCATAGAGTTAAATCATAATATTTTGGCAGCCTGAAACCACCAGTAGGGGGAGCTAATTAATTATGGATTTGTATAGCTTCTCCTGTTAACAGAGCTGGCCACGCAGTGCCCTCCAGAACAATACCAGACACACAGTGCCACAATTACTGCCAGCCAAGCCACAGTCAGCCCAATTAGCCAACAATGCCAGCTCCTCATATTCTTCTCATTCTTACAAAGAAGCTAATCACAAGCAGCCACTATCAGAAAGTTGCATTTTTTTTGACAGCCGTGTCTTTCTGTACTATTTTGACACAAACAAGCAAGTCTGTGTCCTGATGATTGAGGAACGCACGTTGTGCACCCCTGCTCTAAGTCAACACTTCAGTTCAGTGGGGCTTACTGAAGTGTTCGCAGTGTTGAAATTAAAAAGCACTGGTGATCTAGAATACTTAGTCAGGACATGTGGACAATCTACTAATACATCAGCAATTTAATGGCCAAACACTTGGGATATAGACCCTATGGCCAGTTTTCTGTTCACTTTTGTTTATGTTTATCATGTTTTCTTATATGCCATATGCATTTAAAAGTTGACGAATAACCTAAGAATTCTAATTCTGGAATGTGTAGAGATGATCATTTTCAGAAATGGAGTGAAACTGAAATGGTCTAAGGGATGACATCCCCATTCTCTTTCAGTTCTAGTTGGTCAACCAATAGGACCAATAAATGTTATATATCATTAGCCAAGTTTCAGTATCAAATATGACTAATTACTTCAATGTCAAAAGAAAAATACAAACAAAAGCACAAGTACACACAATGTTGCAATAAATCCTTCATACACCGTGTTCCAAATTATTATGCACATTGGATTTAAGTGTCATAAACATTTAATTATTAGTTTTTCAATTAAACTCATGGATGGTATTGTGTCTTAGGGCTCTTTGGATCTTTGTAATCAATCTCAAACACCTGTGATAACTAGTTTGCCAGGTGTGCCCAATCAAAGGAAAACTACTTAAGAAGGCCGTTCCACATTATTAAGCAGGCCACAGGTTTCAAGCAATATGGGAAAGAAAAAGGATCTCTCTGCTGCCGAAAAGCGTGAAATAGTGCATGAAAACATTGGATATTTCAAGAAAACTTAGGCGTGATCATCGTACTGTGAAAAGATTTGTGGCTGATTCAGAGCACAGACGTGTTCGTTCAGATAAAGGCATAATGAGGAAGGTTTCTGCCAGACAAATTAATAGGATTAGGAGAGCAGCTGCTAAAATGCCATTGCAAAGCAGCAAACAGGTATTTGAAGCCGCTGGTGCTTCTGGAGTCCCGCGAACCTCAAAGTGTAGGATCCTCCAGAGGTTTGCAAGTGTGCATAAAGCTATTATTCGGCCACCCCTAAACAATGCTCACAAGCAGAAACGGTTGCAGTGGGCTCAGAAATACATGAACACTAATTTTCAAACCGTGTTGTTTACTCTTTCTTCCGTGTTACAAAAAGAAGAACCGTGCCTTCCATTGCAAAATTATCTTCATGCATGACAATGCACCATCTCATGCTGCAAAGAATACCTCTGTGTCATTGGCTGCTATGGGCATAAAAGGAGAGAAACTCATGGTGTGGTCCCCATGTTCCCCTGACCTCAACCCCATTGAGAACCTTTGGAGCATCCTCAAGCAAAATATCTATGAGGGTGGGAGGCAGTTCACATGAAAACAGAAGCTCTCGGAGGTTATTCTGACATCCTGCAAAGATATTCAAGCAGAAACTGTCCAAATACTCACAAATTCAATGGATGCAAGAATTGTGAAGGTGATATCAAAGAAGGAGTCCTATGTTAACATGTAACTTGGCCTGTTAAATTTTTTTTGATTGAAAGAGCTTTTGATTTCTGTAAATATGACCTCCTGATGCTGCAAATTCATGAAATTACCATTTTATTTCTCTTTACAACCTTTAAAATGTTTTGATCTCTGTTGTGCATAATAATTTGAAACAGTGCATTTTGAGTTTTTTATTTCTAAAAAAAATCTGTTATCATTAGGAGATTTGTTCAATAAAATTTGCATTATACTCCAACGGTTGATGGCTTGAAGATTATACTGACTGTCATTTGCATCGACTATTTAGGAAAATCAGCGAAAAATAAAATTTGCATAATAATTTGGAACGCGGTGTATATTAATCCCTCATTAGATAAAAAAATTATTTTTACTGTACCACAAATAGACTTCTGAGCATCAGTGTGACTGGGTACAAATTGGAACAAACCATTTTGGTGCATTTTATTGGAGACCATAGAAGTCCTCACTTATTCTTTATACAGGATCTATTAAAATACACAGGAGACCAACCAAAATAAATGGTTCTCTGAATTGCCTTAAATTTAATCCAATTAAAAGTCCCCCATCCCCCAGAAAATGAGAAGTGATCTTTTTTTATTTATTTTTTTAACAATTATTGGGAATAAATTGTGTATATTTTTACAAATAGCTAATAAAATTAAAAAGATTGTAATAAATGTTATTAAACAGTGATTATTATTTTGGGGGGCAAACAGTAGGCCAGAGCTTGTAACAACATAGAGAGAAAACATAATTTGACTGTGAAGCATAGAGATTGCATAGATTGTGAAAATAGGAAAAAAAATAGATTTTTAGTATTTAAAGGGGTTATCCGGGATCCAAAAATTGCATTGCAATAAATATTTATGTGAAACGAAGTAACTTACTAATATACCTTAATTTAAAATTCTGTACTAAATGGTGCCGTTCAAACCTCGTGAATTGTTCCCGGAAGTGCTGGAGCTTTTCTAAAAATGATGACACTCCGACACGGCTCCATGTGACTGAGCTCTTGCTTCATGTGCTGTTCGTGAACATGATTGCAAGGGGCTGTCACATTGCCTATTGCTTGAGTTTCGAAACAGAGCATCAGCTAGCGCTTTGCTCGAGACTCCAGCCCTGCTCCCGACATCCATATTTGGTAAATTCAGGGGTTTCCCATCGCTGGAGTTCCCGAGAAGAGCATCAGCTGATGCTCTGCCCTGGGACTACAGCACTTCTGCCAATAACACGGTCACTGTCCATATATGGACAATGACGTCGGGAGCAGTACTGGAGTCCCCAAGCAAAGCATCAGCTGATGCTCTGCCTGGGGACTCGAGCACTTCTGCCACCGTCACTGTCACTGTCCATATATGGACAATGATGTCGGCAGCAGTTTTGGAGTTCCCGAGCAGAGCATCAGCTGATGCTCTGCTTAGGAACTCCAGTGATAGGAAACCCTGAAGTCACTGACCATATATTCACAGTGACGTCGGGAGCAGGGCTGGAGTCCCCGGGCAGCTGATGCTCTGCCCGGGGGACTCCAGTCCTGCTCCCAACATCACTGTCCTTATATTGTCAGTGGCTTCAAGGGTTTTCTAGCACTGGAGTTCCCAAGCAGAACATGAGCTGATGCTCTGCTCGGGAACTCCAATACTGCTGCCGACGTCATTTTCCGTATATGGAAAGTGACAGTGACGTTAGCAGAAGTGCTATAGTCCCCGGGAAGAGCATCAGCTGATTCTCTTCTCGGGAACTCCAGCGATAGGAAACCCCTGAATTGAGCAAATATGGATGTTGGGAGCAAGGCTGGAGTCCCGAGCAAATCGCTAGCGAGTGCTCTGCTCGGGACTCAAACAATAGTCAATGTGACAGCCCCTTGCGGTCATGTTCACAAACAGCACATGAAGCAACTCCTCAGTCACGTGGGGACGTGTCGGAGCGTCACCATGTTTAGAAAAGCTCCAGCACTTCTGGGAAAAATTAACGAGGTTTGAACTGCACCACTTAGTACAGTATTTAAAATTAAAGTATATTAGTAAGTTACTTCATTTCACATAAATATATTATTGCAATGCAGTCTTTGGATCCCGGTTAACCCCTTTAACTATGGTAATAATATTAATAGTAATATTTTTTTTCCTGTGCACCTAGAAAGGAAGAAAATGTTGAATTACATTGAAGTCCATCCATAATGTTCTGCTGATATTTTATAGATGAATTGTTATGCGTTGCTTTCACTTCGGATGTCTTACCTGGTAATGTATCTGAGCAAGGCTAAGAAAATGTGTACAAAGTACTGATGCTTAAGTACTGATGTAAAATAATGTTTTTCTGAATATTCATTGAAGTGTTATGTCTAATACATACTGTACTGTAATGCCATTCTAAAGGGATCAAGGATGTGAGCTGAACATAATCACTGAACTTAAAGTACAAAGTATAAAAAAATATATTTCCCACCACTTCATCCTTTAATCTCCTTCTTTACTTTGATCTTTTTTGTCTCATATTAGAATTAAAAATTGGAAATGTATAAAGAAATATTTTCTGTGTCCTAGATGATCTGCCATTTCCCTCTCTCCTCTTCCTCCTCATAATGCTCTGTCTGACTGTTAGGGTATGTGCACACTACCAATTTTCAGACGTAATGGAGGCGTTTTACGCCTCGAATTATGCCTGAAAAGACCGCTCCAATACGTCGGCACACATCTGCCCATTGCTTGCAATGGGTCTTACAATGTTCTGTACAGACGAGCTGTCATTTTACGCGTCGCTGTCAAAAGACGGCACGTAAAATTACGGCCACGTCAAAGAAGTGTAGGACACTTCTTGGGACGTAATTGGAACTGTTTTTCATTGACTCCAATGAAAACCAGCTTCAACTACGTCCGAAAAAGACACCGCGAAAAACGCGTGCACTTGCGAAAACGTCTGAAATTCAGGAGCTGTTTTCTCCTGAAAACAGCTCTGGAATTTCAGACGGTTTTGGCGTTGTCGTGTGCACATACCCTTAGACAACTGGCTGCTACAGGAGCCTCCCCCATCTGCCTTGTATGCAGTAGGACAAAAAGCCTGTTAAATTATCACAGGATAGGTGATAAGTTTCTGATCACTAGGGGCCCAACTGCTTGGACCCCCACTAATTGTGAGAATAGGGGTCCCAAATCCCCCATTCCTCATCAATACTTGACTGTAGTGAGGAGGACATTGAATGTAACAGCAGTAGAGAATGAGCGCTGCCGCACCATTCAAAGTCTATAGGACTGACAGAAATAGAGTACATCGCTCGGCTGTTTTTGTTAGTCCCATAGACATTGAATGGAGTGGCAGGCGCATGCTTCACTGCCACCCCATTCAAGCTCCTCCTTACTACAGGAGGTGCAGTGAGGAGGAATGGGGGGTTTGCGATCCCTGTTCTCGCGATCGGTATGTGACCCAGCGTTGAGGCCTTAGCAATTATCACCTATTCTGTGGATAAGTGATAATTCTAATTTCTGGTACCACACCTTTAACCACTTAATGATACAGACAATTTAGATTTTTTTTCCTCCCCGCCTTCCAAAAGCCATAAGTTTTTAATTTTTTCATTGCCATAGCTGTATGAGGACTCGTTTTTTGCAGTACAAGTTGTAATTTTTCATGGTGCCATTTAATGTCCTGGGAAACGGAAAAAAACCTATTTGTGGGGTAAAATGGTTAGAAAACAGTGATTGTGCCATTTTTGGGGGGTTTCATTTTTACGGTGTTCATCGTGCGGTAAAAACTACATATTCCCTTTATTCTACGGGTTGATACGATTTCGCACAAAAATGATTGGTTTAAAAAAAACTAAAACTTGTTCTGTGTCGCCACATTCTGAGAGCCAGGAATTATTTTTTGCGAGGTGAGCTGCAGTTTTTATTGGTACCATTTTGGGGTACATGCAACTTTTTGATCACTTTTCATAAAAAAAATTTGGGGAGCTAAGGTGACCAAAAAAACAATTAGGGTGTTTAAAAATGTTTTTTTACACCGTTCACCAAACAGGTTACATATCGCTATATTGTAAAAGTTCAGACTTTTACGGATGCGGAGATACCGAATATATTATGTTTTGGTTTTTAACTTTAAATATTTTTTTCTTTTTGGTACGCAAAACTTTATTTAATTATTTTTTACATTGTCCATTAGTCCCCTTAGGAACCAGTGATTGTGAGATCTAATGTATCGCAGTGCATTGTCATTTTTAGGCTTCTGTTAGGCAGGGCTTAACAGAGGCAAAAAGAAGGCAGACCTGGGAACCTTCACTAGGCCCCCGAGCTGCCATTACAACCAACAGTACCCCAGGATAGAGTCTAGAGGGGGCAGATGGGCTGTCGGAGGGGGCCACCGCCTCTTTGTAATTGCTTAGATGCTGCGGTCGCTATTGACCGCGGCATTTAAGTGGTTAAACGGCCAGGAACAGAGTGACCTCTGTTCCTGGCTGTTAGTGCGATGTGTCAGCTGTGATACACAGCTGACACCTGCAGCCTAAAAAGCGGGTTCAGCGAGTGAGCCCGATCCACAATTCAACCCCTGCACCAGGACATACGGGCATGTCCTTGTGCGTTAAGGGGTTAAGCCCTGCCTGCCCCCTTGGCTAAGCCCCATCCCTAGGCATTACCCTCTGTAGACTGTCAAACAGGGGAAAATAAATCGCCTTTATTCATTTCTAGGTTTAGTGTTCCCTTAAGAGAATATATAGAGAGAGATAATAAATGTAATCTTTCTTTATTCTTCATCTAACCAAGATATTAGTAAGTTTGTCTTGTTCTTCACACTTTTAATTTCCTTGTACATGTTACACTACTTTGCAGTGTCAATTCCTGAATTATGTCACCAGTCCACCCCTCAAAAAAAAAAACGTTTTTTGTTTTTTTTTAAATCTAGTTTGGGTCTTAAGAATGCTGCACTTTTTTTGGTAGATTTTTCATCTCTGATCTCTGAAAGCCATTGTCTTCTTATTTTTCCATTGATGTAGCCATATGAGGGTGTTTTTTTTTGCAAAATAAGTTATATGTTTTAACCCCTTAAACCCTTCAGGACACATCCTGTTTTGGCCTCATGGACACAGGTGATTTTTTTCAAATCTGACGTGTCACTTTATGTGGTAATAACTCTGGAATGCTTTTACCTATCAATATTTATTTGTGAAAAACGTCAAAATTTTTGCAAAAATTTGTAAAAAATGAGAATTTTTCTAAATTTAAATGTATTTGCTTGTATAACAGATAGTAATGCCACACAAAATAGTTACTAGTTAATATCCCCCATATGTCTACTTTATGTTTGCATCGTGTTTTTCACGTCCTTTTATTTTTCTAGGACGTTACAAGGCTTAGAACTTTAGCAGCAAATTCTCATATTTTCAAGAAAGTTTCAAAAGGCTATTTTTTCAGGGACCAGTTCAGTTCTGAAGTGGCTTTGAGGGCCTCCTATATTATAAAGTCACCATAAATCACCCAATTTTGAAAACTGCACCCCTCAAAGTATTCAAAACCACATTCAGAAAGTATTTTAACCCTTTAGGCGTTTCACAGGAATTAAGGCAAAGTAGAGGTGAAATTTACAAATGTCATTTTTTTTGCCGAAATTCATTTGTAATAAAAAAAAATTCTAACACAGAAGGTTTTACCAGAGAAATGCAACTCAATATTTATTGCCCAGATTCTGCAGTTTTTAGAAATATCCAACATGTGGCCCTAGTGCGCTAATGGACTGAAGCACTGGCCTCAGAAGTAAAGGAGCACCTAGTGGATTTTGGGGCCTCCTTTTTTTATGATATTTTTTAAGCACCATGTCAGGGTTGAAGAGGTCTTGTGGTACCTAAACAGTCGAAACCCCCCAAAAGTGACCCCATTTTGGAAACTACACCCCTCAAGGCCTTTTTCTATGGGTATAGTCAGCATTTTGACCCCACTGTTGTTTTTTTGCAGAATTTAGTGGCATTAGTCTGTGAAATTGAAAATCACCTTTTTTTCTGTGGAAACATAGAATTTTTACAAGGAATAAAAGAGAAAAAGCACCCCGACATTTGTAAAGCAATTGTTCCCGATTATGGCAATACCCCATATGTGGTAATAAACTGTTGTTTGGTACCACTGCAGGGCTCAGAAGATAATTTTTTTATTTTGGAGCGCAGATTTTTATGGATTGGTTTTCAGTGCCATGTTGGGTTTGCAACGCCCCGGAGGGACCAAAACAGTTGAAACCCCCAAAAAGTGACCCTATTTTGGAAACTACACCTCTTAAGGAATTTTTCTAGGGGTATAGTGAGCATTTTGACACCACAGGTTTTTTGTAGAACTTAGTGGAATTAGGCCGTGAAAATGAATATTAACATTTTTGTCCACTAAAATGTTGAATTTTTTAATTTTTACAAGGGATAAAAGAGGAAAAGCACCCCAACATTTGTAGAGCAATTTCTCCCAATTACGGCAATACCTCACCGTGCGCAATAAATTACATTTTACTTTATTCTGCGGGTCGGTACGATTACGGCGATACCATATGTATATAGTTTTTTTTAAAGTTTAGAAGCGTTTGCACAATAAAATTACGTTTCTATAAAATAATTTATTTTCTGAGACACCATATTCTGAGCCTTAACTTTTTTATTTTTTAGTCAAAAAAGCTGTGGGAGGTCTTGTTTTTTTGCGGGACGGGTTGTAGTTTTTATTGGTACTATTTTGGGGTAAATGCGACTTTTTGATCACTTTTTATTCTATATCTTGGGAGGGGTGGTGACCAAAAAATAGTGATGCTGACATAGTTTTCTGTTTATTTTATTTGCGGCGTTCACCGTGCGGAAAAAATAACATTGTAGTTTCATAGTTTGGGTCATTACGAACGCGGTGATACCAAATATGTGTATTTTTTTAACTTTTCATTTTTTTCCTATAATAAATGATTTGTAAGAAAACTCAAACTTTTATAAAACATTTTTCTTAACTTTTTTTTTTACCTGCAGCTCTGATCGCTTCTAGAATACATTACACTACCTAGGTAGTGTAATGTATTCCAACTGTCAGTGTGACGGCACAGTCACTCTGACACTAAGTCTACGAGGACCAGCCAGATGCTGGACCTCATAGGCTTCCATACATGGCAGTCCCGGAGGCCGTTGCCTGGCCTTCGGATGCCAACACAAGCATCAGCAACCCCCACAATTGCATGGGGGCCGCTGATGTGCTACAAACCCCCTAAATGCGAAGATCGCAATCAAGCGCCGCATTTAACGAGTTAATTGCCTAAATCAACGGCGATGAGCCGCTGATCGGCAACACTGGAGTGTCAGCTGTCGGGGACAGCTGACCTCACATTTCCCGATGCACATCTGGTCAACACAGTAACTTCCTGTGACCGGAGGTTGGTCCTGATGGGCTTCTGTCCATGGCAGACACGGAGGCCATTGTTTCTGCCGATATGCTAGAAACCCATAAAATACGGTGATTGCAACCGATCGCCGCATTTATGGGGTTAATTCGCTGAAATCAGCGACAAAGGACCACTGGCCGGCAAAAGTGGAGAGTCAGCTGTCGGCGACAGCTGACCTCCCGGTTCCCGGTGCACACTGTCGCTGACAGTGTGCACCAGAAACAACTCAGTAGCTATACGTCCTCGTGTGGGAAGTAACCTCCTGCGACGACGTATAGTTACTTACTCGTGCGGATAGGGGTTAATGACCAGGCCTTTTTTGGAACCTGTCACCAGTATTTCATCTATTAAACCAGAAATAGCTGGTGGTAGTGGGTGAAAAATTATTTTTACGGAACCTATAATTATCTTCTAAGTAGGCTCTGTACCTTCAGTATTCCATTTTTTTAGTGTTCCCGCACCATATGCTAATGAGCATAAAAGAGTCATATCTTCGTTTCAAAAGAGTCATATCTTCATTCCTCAAGCCTTTCCGAGTTAATCTCGCCTCCTTACTATTGATTGACAGCTCCTCGTCTACCCCAGCACACACAAAATCCTGCGCTTGTGCATCGAAGTCCTGTTCTGGTGCATGCGCACAACGGGACAACATATCTTTGCATGCGCAGTAACTGCCCAGATGAAGTAGGGAAGGGTGTCAGACAATACATGACGGGTGCATGCGCGCTATCTCAGATGAGATTTCGGCATTCAGGGCAGGCCATTTTTGGGCGGTGGGCAGGCATAAGAAGAGGTACGAAATGCAAAATGTTTGAAGACCGTTATTTACTTTCGGAGGAGGAGTTTAGGAGAGGGGATAACGGCAATTAACTTTTTCACTGTCGCTTTCCAAGAGTCATAACTTTTTTTAATAGGCAGTTGCTGAAGGCAGACCTGGGGGCCTTTGTAAGGCTCCGGGTTGCCATGAAAACCCATCGGTGCCCTGCAATCGCGTCGCGGTTGTGCCGATGGGGTTAAAGAGGGAGCTCACTCCCTCTGTCAAACACCTTAAAGGGAACCTGTCACCAGCATTTCACCTATTGAACAATACCGTCGATATAGCCGTATAAAGGGCTTGTTTTTTCCTGAAGGAGTTGTGTTTTCAAATTGAACCATTTTTGGATGCATATAAGATATTTATTATTATTGTTAACTTTATTTTAGAAGAGAATTGAAAATAAATATTGTTTTTCGAGTTATAAATTAAAAAAACATGTTATCTTTATTGTATGTGTCCGCTCAATTACGGAGATGCCAAATATGTAAAGGTTTTATATGTTTGCACAATAAAAACTTGTTAAAAAATAAAATTACTTGTTTTTGCATTGCAGCATTCCAAGAGCTGTAAGTTTTTTATTTTTCTGTTGATGTAGCCATATGTGGGCATGTTTTTTGAGGAACACGGTGTAGTTTTCATTTGTACTATCTTAGGGTAAGGGACATATTGATTAATTTTTATATTTTGTTGGGGGAATAGGGATAAAAATGAATTTTGCCATAGATTTTTTGCGTTTTTTTTTGGGATGCCATTCACCCGGTGGTTGAATTAATGTGTTACCTTCATTGATTGAGTCATTACAATCACGGTGATACCATATATATGTGTATGTGTTATTTTTTTTTACACTTTTACTAAATTAATCCACTTTTATGACTGTAATCATTTTTTTTTTTCATAAACTTTGTTTAACTCTTTTACATTTTTTTTTTGTACCACTAGGAGACCTCATTTTGCGATCTTTTAATTGCAGATAAAATGCTTTGGTGTACTTAGTATACCAAAGCATGATTGACTTTTGGTGTAAAACGGTCTGGAAATCTATTAGGCCGTTTGCTGAAGGCAGATCTGGGGGCCTTTGCAAGGCCCCGTGTTGCCAAGGAAACCCATCGGTGCCCTGCAATCGCGTCACGGTTGTGCCGATGGGGTTAAAGAGGGAGCTCACTCACTCTGTCAAACACCTTAAAGGGAAGGTGTCACGAAAAAATTTTTTTTATATGTTATTGCCTTTAGTATGTAATTAAAATAAATTTTATTTATTTGTGGTTTTGTCCTGTACTTTTTTCTTTCTTTTACTTCCCTATGGGGGCTGCCATTTTTTTTTTCATCTCTGTATGTGTCGATTAACGACACATACAGAGATGGAATACGGAACATACATCCCCATAGAGAATGTGAACAGGAGCCGTTCCATTCACTATAGCGTACGCCGTCCATGCGCCGCTCCCATACAGTCCAAAAGGAAGGTCTTCGGCAGAGCGACATCCGGCGCCATTTTCATGTGGACCGGAAGCTGCGGCCGGACAGTAAGATGACTACTTCCGGTCGCGGCTTCCGTCCATATGTTCAGAAGCAAGGACTAGGAGTGGAGGGAGCGGAGGGAGTGGAGGCAGTGACAGCGGCGGTGGCAGGAGCAGGTAAGTTATGTTTGTGTATGAGATGTGTGTGTATGTTCGTGTTATACTGTCTGATTACCACTGTATCTAATCCTCCTACACTGTGCATTCGCTCAAAAAAATGGCGGCACACAGTGTAGGAGGTTTGAACATTCAACCCCCTCCTTTCTCCTGGCACTAGCCATTATAAAGGAGGGGGGATTTTTTGAGGACACTAGAGCGAGTGTGTCTTCTCCAATTTCGCAGCATAAAGCAATGAGGTTGCTTTACCACATGCCAATGCTGCAATTTTGGGAATTGCTCCCTCTAGTGACCAGCACATGGAAATGTTATAAATTATAATCTAATTTATAATATTTTCTGACTTGTGAAAAAATAAAAAAAATTAGAACAATGTGTAATCTTTTATATACTAACAGTTTAACTAAAAAAATATATATATTTTTCTAGTGACACATTCCCTTTAAAGGGAACCTGTCACCAGCATTTCACCTATTGAACAAATACAGTTCAGTATAGACATAATTAGCAAATTCAGTTTAACCCCTGCCGTATAAGTTTGTATGACATTGTCAGGATTCTGTTGTTGTACTGCAAAATTACCACTAGTGGCCGCTGTTTTACACTTTGAAGAATTGTGCTGCACTTTTACTCCTTACCACTGGAGGCTGCTGTTTTCCCTTAAACCTGCCCTTAACCAAGATGGCAAATGTTGCATCGTGTGCAACCACCTTGTTTCCTGTTTGGGCCTACTTCAGACCACATGGAATACCAAACAGTGCTTGAGTATTGTGACTTGTTCCAGTCTCCTGCTCCTGAGAACTGTCTTTGCCAGACTGTTCCTACTTCCTTGCTGCTATTGACTACTACTCGTGTTCCACCCTCCAAGCACTGTTCCTGGGGACGTCTCACCGGGTTCTGCACTGTGCTCCGCTCGCTACTTCTGACCATAGGATTCCAGCAGTGTTCGCCAGTATCGTAACAGGATACTCAAGCCATTTCCATGGAATCCGCCAGAGAAGCAAGTTTGGAGGTTCGTGTGAACAATATGAACTGTTTGCTTACTAACATCTTTGCTGACATGCAAACTTTAAAGACTAAATATTTGGCGTTTGAAAATCAAACAACCCATGATGTTCAAGTTTATGGACAAGCTACACAGGGTTTACAAGGCATGGTGGCTCAGCAAGCAGAGCTGATCCGGGAACTTCAGATTCGAGTTGTGACCCCAGCCTCTTCATCTACACTGCCGCTTCCACCATTCAGGTTTGGTGGGGATCGTGATAAATACCGTGGATTTATAAACCAATGCAAGTTATATTTTGGTGCACATCCTGCTCACTTCCCTACTGATAATTCAAAGGTGCTGTGTATTATTATGCTTCTGACACATAAGGCTGTAGCCTGGGCAAGCCCTCTTATTGAAACCAACGATGCTCGGCTTGATGACTTGGACGCCTTCTTAGCAGCCATGAGCCAAGTATTTGATGATCCTAACCGGTGTACTACAGCAGAAGCAGCGTTGATGGCTCTACGTCAGGGCAGACGCTCTGTTGCCGAATATGCCACAGATTTCAGACAGTGGGTGATGGATACTGAGTGGAATAATGCTGCAAAATTAACATTCTTTAAAAAAGGACTATCTAGTGCACTTAAGGACGAGTTAGCACGGGCTGAAGCTCCCACAGAGTTTGATGATTTTGTACACCATTGTATTCGAATAGACACTCGGCTGTCAGAGCGTCGACAAGAAAAATGGGGTTCTACCTGGTCCCGTAATAATAACTATTACTCGTCTGCTCCAGCTCCCACTCCTAGAGACTCTGAAACAAAGAATTACCAAGAACACCAAGCTGAACCTATGCAAATTGACAGTATACAAAAGCGTGAAAGTGCCGACAGAAGAGAACAAAGGTTTCGAGAAAATCAATGCTTCTATTGTGGTAAAACTGATCACTTCCTTATCAATTGTCCATGTCGTCAACGCAAGATGGTGGCGGTAGTAGCAGATCGTGACTTCTCTGATGTAGAATCTGTTTCTTCTGAACAAGTGCCACCAGTGCATGCACTCATTCATTCAGTCTCCTGCACAGCACCCAATATTAAAAAAGAACACAAAGACACTCATTGCTTTATTCCCATCAAGTTTAGAATTGATTCTCAATGGATATCCGCCTCTGCCATGGTGGACTCTGGAGCAAATGGGAACTTTATGGACATTTCTTTTGCTAATAAACATGGTGTAAAATTTCAAGAGAGACTGTCACCCATTCTTATGGAAACTGTAGACGGATCCCCTCTGAACTCAGGTCCAGTTGATCAAGAGACTGAACCATTGGAGATAATTATGAGACCTAATCATCATGAGGTTCTATCTTTCCTATTAATTTCATCCCCACATTTTCCAATTATTTTTGGACTACCATGGCTGCAGGCTCAGAACCCTACAATTGACTGGGAAACCAAAGAAGTGTCTTTTCCATCGGAGGTCCCCTCCTCAGAGTCTTTACCAGAACAATCTCACGAAAAGATTGAAGGGGAGCTTGAAGTATCTCCTAAATTACCTCCTCTATATGACGAATTTACTGATATATGTGACAAAGAGAATGCTAATAAACTTCCTCCACATCGACCTTACGATTGTCCGATTGAACTGTTGCCTGGAGCAGCTATACCTTTTGGATGCATCTACCCATTAGCAGAGCCGGAACTGAAGGCTCTTAAAGAATACATAGATGAAAATTTAGCTAAAGGTTTTATTCGTCCATCTTCATCGCCAGCAGGTGCACCTATATTTTTTGTTAAAAAGAAAGACGGCTCTTTGAGACCTTGCATTGACTATAGAGAATTAAACAAAGTCACAATTAAAAACCGTTACCCTCTGCCATTGATTCCGGAGTTGCTGGATAGAGTTCGTCAAGCTAAAATATTCACCAAATTGGATCTTCGAGGTGCATATAATTTGGTTCGCATTAGACCAGGTGATGAATGGAAAACAGCATTTAGATCACGATATGGACATTATGAATATCTAGTCATGTCTTTTGGACTTTGCAATGCTCCTGCAACCTTTCAGCATTTTATTAACGATATCTTCAAGGACTTGTTGGATCAGTTCGTAGTCATCTATCTGGATGACATATTAATCTTTTCTAATTCTGCAGAAGAACATCAGAATCATGTGAGAATGGTGTTGGAGCGTCTGAAAGCATATCAACTCTATATCAAGTTGGAGAAATGTGAATTCCATCAAACGGAAATACAGTTCTTGGGTTATATCATTTCTCCCCTAGGGTTACACATGGATTCTAGCAAGATTCAAGCAAGTAGAGACTGGCCAACTCCAAAAAATGTGAAAGAGGTCCAACGATTTGTAGGATTTGCTAATTTCTAAAGACGTTTTATCAAGAATTTTTCGGCCATTATTACACCAATTACCCAATTAACAAAGAAAGGGATACCTTTTGTGTGGTCTCCTCAGACACAAGATGCTTTTTTCAATCTGAAAACAAAATTCACAACAGCCCCTATACTGGTTCATCCTAACCCTGAAAGAGCGTTTATTGTTGAAGTGGATGCTTCAGACGGTGCAATAGGGGCTATTCTATCACAGAGAACTGGAGAGAAAGATTTGCTGCACCCTTGTGCTTAATTTTCTCGAAGTTTGACTTCTGCTGAAAATAATTATGACGTGGGGAACAAGGAACTCCTAGCCATCATTGCTGCTTTCAAAGAATGGAGACATCATTTAGAAGGCACAGCTCAACAAATAGTGGGTCTAACTGATCATCGTAACCTTGAATTTGTTAGATCTGCCAAATGTTTGTCTCCCCGCCAAGCCCGGTGGAGTCTGTTTCTAAATCGTTTCAACTTTGTGATCTCTTACAGGCCTGGTTCCCGAAATGGTAAGGCCGATGCCTTATCTAGGTTGTTCTCCAATGACTCCTCCTCGACAGTACCACCAACAACTATTCTTTCCGAGTCCAATTTCCTGGGGGTGATCCATAGCAAGGACTTGCTTGATGAGATAAAGGAAGCCTATGAGACCGACCCAATTCTTTTGCACCCACCAGATGAAGTGTCCCTAACTTTCAAAAATCAAGTATGGACTAACAAGCACTGTATTTATGTTCCAGAAACTGTAAGATTAAACGTGCTAAAATTAATGCATGACTCTAAACTAGCAGGTCACAAGGGTATTCAGAAAACACAAGAATTTCTTTCCCGCTTCTTTTGGTGGCCCAATTATCAAAAAGATGTGAAGAAATATGTTTCTTCTTGCAACACCTGTGCCATGTACAAAACTCCTCGTACCTCACCCATGGGATTATTGCAGCCTCTGTCAATTCCATCTCGTCCTTGGGGATCTATCTCTATGGACTTTATTGTCGACTTACCAGTCTCCAAAGGGAAGAATTCCATCTTAGTAGTGGTTGATCGGCTCACTAAAGCAGCCCATTTTATTCCTTGCCCTGGACTACCTTCTGCTAAAGAGACTGCTGATCTTATAATTCAGAATGTGTTTCGTCTTCATGGAATACCAGATGAAGTGGTTTCGGATCGCGGAGTACAATTCACATCAAGATTCTGGCGGAGTTTTTGCACAGCACTCGACATAAATGTCAGTTTGTCTTCTGCTTTTCATCCCCAGTCTAATGGTCAGACTGAGCGCACAAATCAAATGTTAGAACAGTATCTCCGATGCTACATCTGCCATTTACAGGATGACTGGGTCGATTTGCTTCCAATGGCGGAGTTCTCCTACAATAATTCTCAGAATGCCTCCACTAAACAAACACCGTTTTTTGCAAATTTGGGTTACCATCCCAGTATTCTTCCTAATCTTCCCAGAGAAACTTTTATTCCTGCAGTGACTGACAGAATACAATCACTTCAACAGAATCTGGAAATGCTAAAAATTACATTATCAATTGCCCAGGAGAAATATAAGGAAACAGCAGATAAATCTCGTAGACCTTCTCCAACCTTCAAAGTGGGAGATGAAGTATGGCTTTCCACCAAGAATCTCAAACTTCACTTACCTTCAGCAAAATTGGGCCAAAAATTTATTGGTCCTTTCAAGATTATTGGACAAGTAAACTCAGTGGCTTTTCGTCTCAAACTTCCCAGACCAATGAGAATACATCCAGTGTTCCATGTATCCCTACTGAAATCTGTTGTTCCAAATCCATTTCCGGGACGCCACCTGCCTCCCCCTGATCCTATCGAAGTTGATGGACAAGAACATTATACTGTTGAAAACATCCTGGACTCCAGGATATTCAGAAATCGGTTGCAATATCTAATAGAGTGGCAAGGATATGGCCCTGAGGATAATTCGTGGGAACCCGTAGGCAATCTCAATGCTCCTCGACTGGTTAGGGAATTTCACCAAAGATATCCAGATAAACCAAGTCAAACATCGTCCTGAGGCCGCTGTCGAAAGGAGGGAGTAATGTCAGGATTCTGTTGTTGTACTGCAAAATTACCACTAGTGGCCGCTGTTTTACACTTTGAAGAATTGTGCTGCACTTTTACTCCTTACCACTGGAGGCTGCTGTTTTGCCCTTAAACCTGCCCTTAACCAAGATGGCAAATGTTGCATCGTGTGCAACCACCTTGTTTCCTGTTTGGGCCTACTTCAGACCACATGGAATACCAAACAGTGCTTGAGTATTGTGACTTGTTCCAGTCTCCTGCTCCTGAGAACTGTCTTTGCCAGACTGTTCCTACTTCCTTGCTATTGACTACTACTCGTGTTCCACCCTCCAAGCACTGTTCCTGGGGACGTCTCACCGGGTTCTGCACTGTGCTCCGCTCGCTACTTCTGACCATAGTATTCCAGCAGTGTTCGCCAGTATCGTAACAGACATAAAACGACAACTCCCAGTGTAGCCTGAACAATGGTTAGGATATGCTGGGATTTGCTGTTTAACAAAAAATAATGCTACCATCCGTCATCTCGCTGCACATCATACAGTGACTACAGTAATGATTAGTCACAAGGAGAATAAACATTTACATTGAGTGACTCACAAGTAATGTCTCAGATTTTCTTTAGTTCTTTTTTCCTTTTCTTCTCAATGATGATTTCTCCCGGGCACGGTCCATTTCTGCAGTTTGCGGCTCAGATGTCTTCAGCTCCTCACTTTTCCAACATTTCCGCACCTATAAACGAAGATAAAATTCTCATGGTGCCACACTCTATTCCCCTGAATATAATAGTATCATACACTGTGCCCCTGAATATAATAGTATCATGCACTGTGCCCCTGAATACAATAGTACTATACACTGTGTCCCTGAATACAATAGTAGCATACACTGTGCATCTGAATATAGTAGTAATATACATTGCACCCCTGAATATAATAGTATTATACACTGTGCCCCTGAATACAATAGTACTGTACACCGTGCCCCTGAATATAATTGCACCATACACTGTGCCCATAAATAAAATTATGCCAAACACTAAGGTAAAACACCGCACACTAACAATGCCCCCTGTAGATAGCGCCAGTCACTATGCCCCATGTAGATAGTGCCAGTTACAATGCCCTCTGTAGAAAATGCCCCTGTAGATGGCACCAGTCACAATGCCCCCTGTAGATAATGCCAGTTACAATTCTCTCTGTAGATAATGCACCCTGTAGATAGCGCCAGTTACAATGCCCTCTTTAGATAATGCCCCCTGTAGATATTGATCAGTCTCCCTTGTAGATATTGCCCCCAATGCTGCCCAGAAAAAAAACAACCTTCACACCTGTCCCCATTCTTGCGCTGTCCTCCAGTGACGCAGGTTTGGTCAGAGACCAGACAGCGTCATCCAGCGTAATGGTGCAATCGGCATGATGACTACATTGTGCCGACTGTGTCATTAGTAAAGCATCAAATGGGAGGAAGGGATCGGACAGTTCCCTGTCTTGCCAGCGCTAAAGTAAGCAATTGTATACGCGTCCTAAGGATGCGGATACAATTTGGTAAGAGTTCCCGCTTCCAAACGGAATTTTGAGGCAGATTTTCCGCATGCAAAAAACTCTGTGTGAACCCGACCTTAGATATATATATATATATATATATATATATACACTTACACACATACATACGGATGTAGCCATCTTTAACTTGATGCTGATAACTTGCTTCAGCGTGATATAACACAACAAAAGCCATTGAAAAGTAATTGAGAAAGTCAAGATAAGATCTATCCATTATTTATTTAATGCGTTAAAAATCAAGGTAAAGACAGCTATCACATATATATATATATATATATATAGATATATCTATCTACATATCTATATATGTATATTTATATATATATATATATATATATATATGTGTGTGAAGAAGCTGCAGCAGCGTGGATTACATAATACAGCAGTAATGAGTAGTATAGCTGAGAATCCATCCCTGGTTTGAGAAATGACACCAGAAAGCTGTGTGTTTCTTTCTCACTCTGCTCCTGCTCCCCCTCACCTCTCCTTAGACTTGTATGGGCAGCGTGTCTGTGTCTCTTTCTCTCTCTGCTTCTTTCTACTGCTACCCCTCTTGTATAGGCAGGCAGTGAAGAAACACAGCCCTACTTTCTGCAGCCCGTCAATTCTGCTCCGTAACTAGGGATGAGTTTTGCTTATCAACAGGGGGTGGACAGCAGATTACAGGAAGGGAGACAACTAGTGGCAGTAACTTCACACAGAATTTGCATGGATGAAACTACAAAATTTTAACAGTAAGTAAATGACAACGTTTATATAGTTCTATATCCGGTATACTAGTATATTAGAATAAGTTGTTAGAAAAGTTAGTGTCCATTTAAACACTTAACCCGTTAGTGACCGGCCTATAGTGTTTCTACGTCGGTCACAAACGGGCCTTATTCCGATGCCATAGACTTTTTACGTCGCGGCATCGGAATAAGTAAACAGAGTAGGGAGCTGTCAAATCTCCCTGCTCTCAGCTGCCAGAGGTAGCTGAGGGCTGGGGGCGTCCCTGCTCTGCCGGGTGAGATCGATATAAGTATACAATAGCGTGCACCACATCTGAGTGGTTTTGGAGAGAGGGAGGGAGCTCCCTCTCATCCCACTGACACCCGGCGATAAAGGCCCCCAGGTCTGCCCGTGGTGAATGCCTGCTAGGTCATGTCGGAGGCATGACCTAGCAGATGCCTGACCGTTTTACACATACAGAAGTATTGCAGTGTATTATTAATGTGATCAGATCATCGCATAGTGAAGTCCCCTAGTGGGACTAGTAAAAAAGTAAAAAAAAAAGTTTCATAAAAAGTGAAAAAAAAAAAAAAGTGAAAAAAAAATAAAATGAAAAACCCACTTTTTCCCCCTTACAAACTGCTTTATTATTAACAAACAAAATAAAGTAAAACAGTTACACATATTAGTAAAGCACCAAATGGGAGGAAGGGAACGGACAGTTCCCTGTCTTGCCAGCGCTAAAGTAAGCAATTGTATACGCGTCCTAAGGATGCGGATACAATTTGGTAAGAGTTCCCGCTTCCAAACGGAATTTTGAGGCAGATTTTCCGCATGCAAAAAACTCTGTGTGAACCCGGCCTTAGATATATATATATATATATATATATATATATATACACTTACACACATACATACGGATGCAGCCATCTTTAACTTGATTCTGATAACTTGCTTCAGCGTGATATAACACAACAAAAGCCATTGAAAAGTAATTGAGAAAGTCAAGATAAGATCTATCCATTATTTATTTAATGCGTTAAAAATCAAGGTAAAGACAGCTATCACATATATATATATATATATATATATATATGTATGTGTGTGTGTGTGTGTGTGTGAAGAAGCTGCAGCAGCGTGGATTACATAATACAGCAGTAATGAGTAGTATAGCTGAGAATCCATCCCTGGTTTGAGAAATGACACCAGAAAGCTGTGTGTTTCTTTCTCACTCTGCTCCTGCTCCCCCTCACCTCTCCTTAGACTTGTATGGGCAGCGAGTCTGTGTCTCTTTCTCTCTCTGCTTCTTTCTACTGCTACCCCTCTTGTATAGGCAGGCAGTGAAGAAACACAGCCCTACTTTCTGCAGCCCGTCAATTCTGCTCCGTAACTAGGGATGAGTTTTGCTTATCAACAGGGGGTGGACAGCAGATTACAGGAAGGGAGACAACTAGTGGCAGTAACTTCACACAGAATTTGCATGGATGAAACTACAAAATTTTAACAGTAAGTAAATGACAAAGTTTATATAGTTCTATATCCGGTATACTAGTATATTAGAATAAGTTGTTAGAAAAGTTAGTGTCCATTTAAACACTTAACCCGTTAGTGACCGGCCTATAGTGTTTCTACGTCGGTCACTAACGGGCCTTTTTCCAATGCCATAGACTTTTTACGTCGCGGCATCGGAATAAGTAAACAGAGTAGGGAGCTGTCAAATCTCCCTGCTCTCAGCTGCCAGAGGTAGCTGAGGGCTGGGGGCGTCCCTGCTCTGCCGGGTGAGATCGATATAAGTATCGATCTCACCCGTTTAACCCCTCAGATGCGGTGCACAATAGCGTGCACCGCATCTGAGTGGTTTTGGAGAGAGGGAGGGAGCTCCCTCTCATCCCACTGACACCCGGCGATAAAGGCCCCCAGGTCTGCCTGTGGTGAATGCCTGCTAGGTCATGTCGGAGGCATGACCTAGCAGATGCCTGACCGTTTTACACATACAGAAGTATTGCAGTGTATTATTAATGTGATCAGATCATCGCATAGTGAAGTCCCCTAGTGGGACTAGTAAAAAAGTTTAAAAAAAAGTTTCATAAAAAGTGAAAAAAAAAAAAAGTGAAAAAAAAATAAAATGAAAAACCCACTTTTTCCCCCTTACAAACTGCTTTATTATTAACAAACAAAATAAAGTAAAACAGTTACACATATTTGGTTTAGACACGTCCATAACGACCCCAACTATAAACTTATTACATCATTTAACCCGCACGGTGAACTTCGTAAAAAATAAAATAAAAAAAACTTGCAAAAATTGCTGTTTTCTTTCAATCCAGCCTTAAAAAAATGTGATAAAAAGTGATCAAAAAGTCGCATCACCTCCAAAATGGTACCGATAAAAACTACAAGTCGTCCCGCAACAAAAATGCTTTCTTACAATTGCATCGGTGAAAAAATTCAAACGTTATGGCTCTTCAATTATGGAGACACAAAAACAAATAATTTTGAAAAAACGTGTTTTCAATGTGTAAAAGTAGTAAAACATACAAAAACTATACAAATTTGGTATCGTTGCAATCATAACAACCCGCTGAATAAAGTTATTGTATTATTTATACCAGCCGGTAAACGGCGTAAATTTAGGATGCAAAAAAGTGTGGCGAAATTGCTGTTTTTTTTCTTTTCCCCCCCAAAAAAAGTTAATAAAAGTTAATCAATAAATTCTATGTACCCCAAAATGGTGCTATTAAAAATGACAACTTGTCCCGCAAAAAACAAGATCTTATACAGCTATGTCGACGCAAAAATAAAAAGTGTATAGCTCTTTGAATGAGACGATGGAAAAACGTAAAAAATGGCTTGGTCATTAACGTCTAAAATAGGCCGGTCATTAACCCCTTCCCGCTCCTTGACGTACTATTACGTCATGGCAGCTCTATCGTTCGCGCTCCATGCCGTAATAGTACGTCTTGCAGTTAGAACAGCGGTGCGCGCGCCCGGCGCGTTCATGCGCTGTGATAGCTGCTGTTTCTGACAGCAGGCTATCACGGCATAATGGGACGGGACCATTTACTATGGTCCCGCCTCGCCGATCGCCGCTATTGGCTAGTCAGTGAGTAACTAGCCAATAGCAGCGATCGGTCTCATTCAGCACAGCAGTGCTCGAGCCCGGCGTTCCTGAGCTGTGATAGCTGCTGTTTCTGACAGCATGCTATCACAGCATAATGGGCCGGGACCATTTACTATGGTCCCGCCTCGCCGATCGCCGCTATTGGCTAGTCAGTGAGTAACTAGCCAATAGCAGCGATCATTCTCGTCACTTCCTCTCTCTGACCTCACATCCTGCTGCAACCGCCCTGAACGCCCTGTTGGAGTTAGCGAGGCGTTGAGATCGGTTGTGAGCAGAGAGTCAGAGAGAAAAGAAGTGAAAAAAAGTGAAAAAAAGTTTCTAAAACAACGTTTTTTTTGCTTCCCACCACCCCATCCACTACCCACTCCTGTTCCCTTCCTCTTTGAGTTCTACCCACGTTTTTTGGTCAGTGATCTCCTATCACTGACCACTTTTCAGTCTTCAGGACCACATTTCTTGGTCCCTGGGGATTTTTTTTTCATTTTTTTCTATATAAAACATAAAACAAAAAAAAAAATATAAAAAGAAAAAAAAGAAACAAAAAAAAATAGTTAGTTTAGCCAATTTTGAAAATTTAACTGGTTAGTTTAGTATTAGCCCCTTCCCGCTCCTTGACGTACTATTACGTCATGGCAGCTCTATCGTTCGCGCTCCATGCCGTAATAGTACGTCTTGCAGTTAGAACAGCGGTGCGCGCGCCCGGCGCGTTCATGCGCTGTGATAGCTGCTGTTTCTGACAGCAGGCTATCACGGCATAATGGGACGGGACCATTTACTATGGTCCCGCCTCGCCGATCGCCGCTATTGGCTAGTCAGTGAGTAACTAGCCAATAGCAGCGATCGGTCTCATTCAGCACAGCAGTGCTCGAGCCCGGCGTTCCTGAGCTGTGATAGCTGCTGTTTCTGACAGCATGCTATCACAGCATAATGGGCCGGGACCATTTACTATGGTCCCGCCTCGCCGATCGCCGCTATTGGCTAGTCAGTGAGTAACTAGCCAATAGCAGCGATCATTCTCGTCACTTCCTCTCTCTGACCTCACATCCTGCTGCAACCGCCCTGAACGCCCTGTTGGAGTTAGCGAGGCGTTGAGATCGGTTGTGAGCAGAGAGTCAGAGAGAAAAGAAGTGAAAAAAAGTGAAAAAAAGTTTCTAAAACAACGTTTTTTTTGCTTCCCACCACCCCATCCACTACCCACTCCTGTTCCCTTCCTCTTTGAGTTCTACCCACGTTTTTTGGTCAGTGATCTCCTATCACTGACCACTTTTCAGTCTTCAGGACCACATTTCTTGGTCCCTGGGGATTTTTTTTTCATTTTTTTCTATATAAAACATAAAACAAAAAAAAAAATATAAAAAGAAAAAAAAGAAACAAAAAAAAATAGTTAGTTTAGCCAATTTTGAAAATTTAACTGGTTAGTTTAGTATTAGGGTTAGTTAGTGTCAGGGAACCGTCAAAAAGCGTAGTTAGGTATAGTGTCAGGGAATTTAGCGTCAGGAATCGGTCACCGTAGATAGGCTTAGCGTTAGGGATCCATCACCGTAGTTAGGTTTAGCGTCAGGGAAGCTCGGAATAATTAGATAGGTTTAGTGTCAGGCACCCGTCACCGTAGTTAGGTTTAGTGTCAGGGAAGCTTGACATAATCTAGATAGGTTTAGTGTCAGGGAATCGTCGCCGTAGTTAGGTTTAGCATTAGGGAAGTCCACATAAAATTTAGTTAGGTTTAGTGTTAGGAACCCTCGCCCTAGTTAGCTTTAGTGTCAGGGAAGTCCACTTGCTCTCTAAAAACAAAACACACATTTGTGCTAGTTGTGCTATCCTATTGCTCCCAGTTAGGGATTTATTTTTTTGCAGTATATAAATTTTGTCTTCGCACAACAAGCATGTCCCAACGGACATTTACTGCTGAAGAGGCGTATGCATTTCTGGCCTCCGACACAGACTCGTCGGATGGCGATACAGTATTTTATTTGTCTACCTCCTCATCCAGCGATGAAGAGGAGGGACCCCCTAGGAGACGCCCCAGGACCACCACCATAGTAGAAATCCCTGAGAGAAGTGACCCCACAACAAGTGATACCCCTGAGCGAAGTGACCCCATTTGGACACCCACACCAGACCATTATGAACCCCAAATCCCTGAGTACACGGGCAGCCCAGGCATCAAATTTAACACGGCAGGGTTCAGTGAGATGGACTTTTTCAAGTTCTTCTTCACTGATAACTTTATAGAGCTAATGGTCACCCAGACTAATTTATATGCCCAACAGTATATCACCAAGAACCCCAACTCATTTTATGCCCAATCCCAGAGGTGGACTCCTGTAAACGCAGCAGAGTTGGGCAAGTTCTGGGGACTGCTCTTGAACATGGGGCTTCTAAAAAAGCCATCCATTAGGACCTACTGGAGCACGGACATCCTATACCACACCCCGATGTACCGTATGGCCATGTCCAGGATGCGTTATGAGGCAATACTTCGCTTCCTACATTATGCCGATAATGAGCAGTGCCCACCCCGAGATGACCCCAGTTTTGACCGTTTATATAAACTGAGACCCCTATTAGACCATTTCAGTGCCCGGTTTGCCCAAGCATACACCCCCGAGAAGTGTATTTCCATTGATGAGTCCCTGGTACATTTTAAAGGGAGGCTTCAATTCCGCCAATACCTGCCAAGTAAGAGGGCAAGGTATGGCGTGAAGTTGTATAAGCTGTGCGAGAGTGCATCAGGGTATACATATAAATTCAGGATATATGAAGGGAAGGACAGCAGTATTCAGCCCCCAGAATGCCCCCCCTTACTGGGAATTAACGCAAAAATTGTGTGGGATTTGGTGCACCCACTGCTGGACCAGGGTTACCACCTCTACCTGGATAATTTTTATACCAGCGTCCCGCTCTTCAAGTGCCTCGCTTCCAGAAGGACTGCGGCATGCGGCACTGCTAGAAAAAATCTTAGAGGCCTCCCTAAAACACTGCTTGGGCAAACACTCAGAAGGGGTGAGAGCAGGGCACATTCTAGTAGCAACATATTGTGTGTCAAGTACAAGGACAAGAGAGATGTCCTTGTATTGACAACAATACATGGCCACACCAGTACCCATGTACCTGTACGAGGTACCAGTACAGAGACCCCCAAACCAGATTGCATCCTGGACTACAATAGGTACATGGGAGGGGTGGACTTGTCAGATCAAGTCCTGAAGCCCTACAGCGCTACGCGGAAATCGAGGGTGTGGTATAAGAAGCTGGCCGTGCACATCATACAGATGGCATTGTACAATGCGTACGTGCTACGTCGATGTGCAGGCCAGAGGGGAACTTTCCTGGAATTTCAAGAGGTGGTTATAAAGAACCTAATTTTTGGCGACCAGGAAGGAGGGGCACCCAGTACTTCTGGAAGCGAGGCCACACGCATCGTACCAGGGCAACACTTTCCAGGAGAAGTTCCCCAAACTGGCAAGAAGGGAAAAAGTCAAAAGAGGTGCAAAGTGTGCTATAAGAGGGGGATAAGGAAGGACACAACATACCAATGCGACACGTGTCCCGAAAAACCAGGGCTCTGTATGAAAGATTGTTTTAAAATTTACCATACATCCATTGATTTTTAATTTACCCTGATGCACTCCGCACAGCTTATCCCCCTCATCTTTCCCTTTTGAGCCCTGCCATGTGCCCAAGCAGCAAATAACAGCCACATGTAGGGTATTGCCGTACCCGGGAGAACCCACATTACAATTTATGGGGTGTATGTCTCCGGTGGCACATGCTGGGCACAATATATCGGACACTGAAATGGCATATATGTATAGGAAATTGCAAATCTCACTTTGCACCATCTACTGCGCATTACCTTTTACACAATAACTGTTGGGTCAAAATGCTCACTACACTCTAGATGAATGTCTTAAGGGGTGTAGTTTTTAAAATGGGGTCACTTCTCGGGGGTTTCAACTGTACTGGTACCTCAGGGGTTCTGCCTACATGACTTAGCACCAGAAAAGCTCCAGTAGGCTAAATGGTGGTCCTTCCCTTCTGAGCCCTGTCGTGTGCCCAGGCAGCTAATAACAGCCACATGTAGGGTATTGCCGTACCCGGGAGAACCCACATTACAATTTATGGGGTGTATGTCTCCAGTGGCACATGCTGGGCACAATATATCAGACACTGAAATGGCATATATGCATAGGAAATTGCAAATCTCACTTTGCACCATCTGCTGCGCATTACCTTTTACACAATAACTGTGGGGTCAAAATGCTCACTACACCACTAGATGAATGTCTTAAGGGGTGTAGTTTTTAAAATGGGGTCACTTCTCGGGGGTTTCAACTGTACTGGTACCTCAGGGGTTCTGCCTACATGACTTAGCACCAGAAAAGCTCCAGTAGGCTAAATGGTGGTCCTTCCCTTCTGAGCCCTGTCGTGTGCCCAGGCAGCTAATAACAGCCACATGTAGGGTATTGCCGTACCCGGGAGAACCCACATTACAATTTATGGGGTGTATGTCTCCAGTGGCACATGCTGGGCACAATATATCAGACACTGAAATGGCATATATGCATAGGAAATTGCAAATCTCACTTTGCACCATCTGCTGCGCATTACCTTTTACACAATAACTGTGGGGTCAAAATGCTCACTACACCACTAGATGAATGTCTTAAGGGGTGTAGTTTTTAAAATGGGGTCACTTCTCGGGGGTTTCAACTGTACTGGTACCTCAGGGGTTCTGCCTACATGACTTAGCACCAGAAAAGCTCCAGTAGGCTAAATGGTGGTCCTTCCCTTCTGAGCCCTGTCGTGTGCCCAGGCAGCTAATAACAGCCACATGTAGGGTATTGCCGTACCCGGGAGAACCCACATTACAATTTATGGGGTGTATGTCTCCAGTGGCACATGCTGGGCACAATATATCAGACACTGAAATGGCATATATGCATAGGAAATTGCAAATCTCACTTTGCACCATCTGCTGCGCATTACCTTTTACACAATAACTGTGGGGTCAAAATGCTCACTACACCACTAGATGAATGTCTTAAGGGGTGTAGTTTTTAAAATGGGGTCACTTCTCGGGGGTTTCAACTGTACTGGTACCTCAGGGGTTCTGCCTACATGACTTAGCACCAGAAAAGCTCCAGTAGGCTAAATGGTGGTCCTTCCCTTCTGAGCCCTGTCGTGTGCCCAGGCAGCTAATAACAGCCACATGTAGGGTATTGCCGTACCCGGGAGAACCCACATTACAATTTATGGGGTGTATGTCTCCAGTGGCACATGCTGGGCACAATATATCAGACACTGAAATGGCATATATGCATAGGAAATTGCAAATCTCACTTTGCACCATCTGCTGCGCATTACCTTTTACACAATAACTGTGGGGTCAAAATGCTCACTACACCACTAGATGAATGTCTTAAGGGGTGTAGTTTTTAAAATGGGGTCACTTCTCGGGGGTTTCAACTGTACTGGTACCTCAGGGGTTCTGCCTACATGACTTAGCACCAGAAAAGCTCCAGTAGGCTAAATGGTGGTCCTTCCCTTCTGAGCCCTGTCGTGTGCCCAGGCAGCTAATAACAGCCACATGTAGGGTATTGCCGTACCCGGGAGAACCCACATTACAATTTATGGGGTGTATGTCTCCAGTGGCACATGCTGGGCACAATATATCAGACACTGAAATGGCATATATGCATAGGAAATTGCAAATCTCACTTTGCACCATCTGCTGCGCATTACCTTTTACACAATAACTGTGGGGTCAAAATGCTCACTACACCACTAGATGAATGTCTTAAGGGGTGTAGTTTTTAAAATGGGGTCACTTCTCGGGGGTTTCAACTGTACTGGTACCTCAGGGGTTCTGCCTACATGACTTAGCACCAGAAAAGCTCCAGTAGGCTAAATGGTGGTCCTTCCCTTCTGAGCCCTGTCGTGTGCCCAGGCAGCTAATAACAGCCACATGTAGGGTATTGCCGTACCCGGGAGAACCCACATTACAATTTATGGGGTGTATGTCTCCAGTGGCACATGCTGGGCACAATATATCAGACACTGAAATGGCATATATGCATAGGAAATTGCAAATCTCACTTTGCACCATCTGCTGCGCATTACCTTTTACACAATAACTGTGGGGTCAAAATGCTCACTACACCACTAGATGAATGTCTTAAGGGGTGTAGTTTTTAAAATGGGGTCACTTCTCGGGGGTTTCAACTGTACTGGTACCTCAGGGGTTCTGCCTACATGACTTAGCACCAGAAAAGCTCCAGTAGGCTAAATGGTGGTCCTTCCCTTCTGAGCCCTGTCGTGTGCCCAGGCAGCTAATAACAGCCACATGTAGGGTATTGCCGTACCCGGGAGAACCCACATTACAATTTATGGGGTGTATGTCTCCAGTGGCACATGCTGGGCACAATATATCAGACACTGAAATGGCATATATGCATAGGAAATTGCAAATCTCACTTTGCACCATCTGCTGCGCATTACCTTTTACACAATAACTGTGGGGTCAAAATGCTCACTACACCACTAGATGAATGTCTTAAGGGGTGTAGTTTTTAAAATGGGGTCACTTCTCGGGGGTTTCAACTGTACTGGTACCTCAGGGGTTCTGCCTACATGACTTAGCACCAGAAAAGCTCCAGTAGGCTAAATGGTGGTCCTTCCCTTCTGAGCCCTGTCGTGTGCCCAGGCAGCTAATAACAGCCACATGTAGGGTATTGCCGTACCCGGGAGAACCCACATTACAATTTATGGGGTGTATGTCTCCAGTGGCACATGCTGGGCACAATATATCAGACACTGAAATGGCATATATGCATAGGAAATTGCAAATCTCACTTTGCACCATCTGCTGCGCATTACCTTTTACACAATAACTGTGGGGTCAAAATGCTCACTACACCACTAGATGAATGTCTTAAGGGGTGTAGTTTTTAAAATGGGGTCACTTCTCGGGGGTTTCAACTGTACTGGTACCTCAGGGGCTTCTGCATACATGACTTAGCACAAGAAAAGCTCCAGTAGGCCAAATGGTGGTCCTTTCCTTCTGAGTCCTGCCATGGGCCCAAACATCAGTTTATCACCACAAATGGGGTATTGCCGCACTCAGGACAAATTGGGCAACAAAATGGGGTGTTTTATTCCTTGTGAAAATAAGAAATTTTGAACAAAAATTACATCTTAATGGAAAAAAATATCATTTTTTTAATTCACAGCCCAATTCAAATAGGTGCTGTGAAAAAACGGTGTGGTCAAAATGATAACAACAACCATAAATGAATTCCTTGAGGGGTCTAGTTTCCAAAATGGGGTCACTTCTGGTGGGTTTCCATTGCTTTCATACCTCAACACCTCTTCAAACCTGGCATGCTGCCTAAAATATATTCTAATAAAAAAGAGGCCTCAAAATGCACTAGGTGCTCCTTTGTTTCTGAGGCTTGTGTTTTATTCCACGAGCGCACTAGAGCCACATGTGGGACATTTCTAAAAACTGCAGAATCTGGACAATACATATTTAGTAGTATTTCTCTGGTAAAATCTTCTGTGTTACAGAAAAAAATGGAATAATATTGAAATTCAGCAAGAAAAATGAAATTTGCAAATTTCACCTCCACATTGCTTTAATTCCTGTGAAATGCCTGAAGGGTTAAAAAACTTTCTAAATGCTGTTTTGAATACTTTGAGGGGTCTAGTTTTTAAAATGGGGTGTTTTATGGGGGTTTCTAATACATAGGCCCCTCAAAGCCACTTCAGAACTCAAGAGGTACCTTAAAAAAAAGGCTTTTGAAATTTTCTTAAAAATATGAGAAATTGCTGTTTATGTTCTAAGCCTTGTAACGTCCAAGAAAAATAAAAGAATGTTAAAAAAACGATGCCAATCTAAAGTAGACATATGGGAAATGTGAACTAGTAACTATTTTGGGTGGTATAACCGTCTGTTTTACAAGCAGATGCATTTAAATTCTGAAAAATGCAATTTTTTCAAAATTTTCTCTAAATTTTGCAATTTTTCACCAATAAACACTGAATATATCGACCAAATTTTACCACGAACATGAAGCCCAAAGTGTCACGAGAAAACAATCTCAGAATCGCTTGGATAGGTTTAAGCATTCCGACGTTATTACCACATAAAGTGAAATATGTCAGATTTGAAAAATGGGCTCTGAGCCTTAAGGCCCAAACTAGGCTGCGTCCTTAAGGGGTTAAGGAGTTAAGCTTCTTCGATCATTTTGTTTACATTTTGTCTTATGAGAAAAACATGGATATTACGGACTGGCGATCTAGCGGATTTTATTATCAGAACACATTAAAATGTTCTCCATTCTTACGTTCACTCTCACACTGCTTTGTTTTCTATATGTTTACTGGTCTTAAGCTTCTTGGTATCCAATAATCTCATCACATTCTGAATTTTTTTTTACTACATTTATAAAATAGCTTATTTGTAATCATCTCGTAAGATATGGTTTCTTCTCTTTAATACACTAGAAATAGTCATATAAAGATGCTTAAAGTACATTACGTTATGATTCTTTGTGTTCCAATACCAACATATTGCTAATATTTTGGTCACTGCTTTCACATCTTTCTCAAACATAAATTGTCTAAGCACAATAAATCTTATATACAGCTACACAAAAACAAACCTTGTAAATGAAGCACAATTGCCTTTTCTTATTCCATCTATAGATTGACCGATCCATAGAAACTTCAGAAATAGTTAATAATTAATATAATAGTCAAAAATATGGATTTGTCTATCCTAGTGGTTGAAATATTTTGTGTGATTAAGGGTATGTTCACACGAGGTAATTACGTCCGTAATTGACGGACGTATTTCGGCCGCAAGTACCGGACCGAACACAGTGCAGGAAGCCGGGCTCCTAGCATCATAGTTATGTACGACGCTAGGAGTCCCTGCCTCGCTGCCGGATAACTGTCTCGTACTGAAAACATGATTACAGTACGTGACAGTTGTCCCACAGCGCCGGTACTTGCGCCCGAAATACGTCCGTCAATTACGGACGTAATGACCTCATGTGAACATACCCTAAGTTAGTACATCATTAGGTTTGTTCGTTTGGAGGAAAAAAATCGAGAATATGTGTAGACCATTCATGTAGTCAAGAAGAGAAAGTTATTTGTAGAGCCATTAAGGAAGAAATATAAAAAGTTCATGTTTTCTTTGCCTCTGTCCTTTATCCATCTTTTAGAAGAAAAGTCTAATTCAGATTTTCACAGCTATTGACAATAGTAAGAGTTGTCTTGATGGGTTCACCAGGAATGGATTAGGTGCAGACAATAAAATTAACTTTGTGCTACTAATCATGAAAAAATGTAACAATGTTATTCCTCCAAATAAAAAAAAAATTACTTACAAGGATTTTTTCTCTGCTCAGGACCCCCTTAATGCTTAGAAGCTCTCCGCTCTAGCTCATAAACAGCTCCCCCTCTGGCGGACCCGGCCCATCATGTAATCCGGCACAACTCGGATCATTAGTATTGGCTGCAGTGAATACATGACTGTTTTGATGCTGTCCGCTCTGATTGGACGGCATCAGAGCCGCAGGGTTTACTCCCCCTTGGCAAGTAAGTTGTGTGCATCGCCCACTTGACAGTCTAAGGCACCAATATCTCAGGACTGGTAGGGGCTAGAAAAATAGGTCCAGAAGTTGTAAAGCTAACGGAGTATCCTGATGCAGTTTTTAGGCGGGTTATAATGAAAGTCTGTTTGTATTCTTAACATCGCTGCACAACTAAAAATTATTTAAAAAAAACTTTTAAAGTTTGTGCTTTTATTAGTTTTATGAAGTAGAAATGCATGCTATTTTAACATACACTATATAGAAACCCTGATTTCTCGCAGAGTGGTATAGTGATACATAATAACAGCTTCTACAATACCATATGTTAATTTTAAAACAGTCCATGCTTCAAATAAACTACTGAATCAACACTTATCCTATTTACTTTTGTTTCACATCAAAGTATACTAGTAAGATAAAACAATTGAAAAGGGTGAAACTGAATGGATTCTTTATGTGTCCACCTGAATAATAGACCCTACTTGATAGACTTATCCACAGGAAACTAACTTGCAGCAAATTAGATTGTAAATCACTTCTGGTACATCTCATCCATGTTTTAATGCATTTTATTATAAGGCAAGATGATGGAAGCGATTTATATGCCAGGTTTAGTCATTCAGATGAGGTCATAAAAGTTTTCATTCATCACTGATTTGACAAAACAAATATTGGTCAAGTTGATTTGTTAGTACTAATAGGAAGATCTGTTTAGAAAACACGACCAGAGAAAAGACATGATAGATTTGATATATCCCATCATCTAAATTAAACTATAAAGACCATATACTCTAGTTTCTTTTCATTCTTGTTTTTCTACATATTGTTTTAGGTTGCTACTAACTATTTGCTAAAGATTAACATAAAGGGAATATCTCATGTATTTAGTTTTCAGTTTCACTAATTAGATTACTATTTATCTACATGTTGTAGCTATTTATTATATTTTTCCAGGGGTTGTCATATTGGAGACACAGTTTCTGTATTGTCTATATAGACAATGCAGCAGGGTGTTTCCTCTATGCAATGAATTGCCGTTAATTGACAGAGAAATGTTAAAGACTATTAGGGTATGTTCACACGAGGGCGTCCGTTACGGCTGAAATTACGGGGATGTTTCAGCCTGAAAACATCCCCGTAATTTCAGCCGTACCGGCATGTGCAGGCGCTTGAACGCCGCGTCAATTACGGGCGTAATCAGCGCTGCTATTCATTGGAGTCAATGAATAACGGCTCTAATTACGGCCAAAGAAGTGACAGGTCACTTCTTTGACGCGGGCGTCTATTTACGCGCCGTCTTTTGACAGCGGCGCGTAATTATACGCCTCGTGTGAACAGACAAACGTCTGCCCATTGATTTCAATGGGCAGATGTTTGTCAGCGCTATTGAGGCGCTATTTTCGGGCGTAATTCGGGGCAAAAACGCCCGATTTACGTCCGTAAATAGGCCGTGTGAACATACCCTTAGGGCTTGTCCACACGCAACGGAATTGCTGCAGAAAGTTTATGCAGAAATTCCACAGAAACTAGCAGTAATTTCCGCTGCGTAAAAAACGCACCATTTCCTGCATTTTTTACTGCAGAAAATGGTGCAGAATTTGCTACTTTTTTTTCAATACTGGGAGATGGTGATATCTCCTCTGAAAAATTCAGTCCACTTTCCGCAGCAGAAATTGACTTCTTCGGTACGAAAAATACACACCGCAGGTGAATTTCTGCTCTGACGTTTTCCGCAGAGCGTGCATGAGATTTGTAAAATCTCACCCACTTTGCTGCTACTGTATTCTGCTCTGTATTTTCCATCCTCAATTCTGGATGGAAAATACGCTTCAATTCCGTTATGTGTGAACAAGCCCCTACAGTCAACAGAAAGACACACTATTTTTGTGTGTATAATGCATAGTGCTGTTATCCTGCCTTACCTAGGCCTCCAGCAAAACTGTCATTAACCCCTTTATGACTACCCATATGCCTTTTCACAGTGGTCATTAAGGGTACTTATGTCACAGTGCCACCTTTTCACGATGCTGTGTCATAAGTTTGACATCTGTCGGGGTGTCTAAAGACAGCTAGGCTTCTGCTCTAATGGCCGGGATTGGAGTTAACTCCTATCCTGGCCGTTGAACCCCTTAGATGACACGGTTAATAGCGATGGTAGCATCTTAGTTGTTTCAGATGGAGGGGGCTCCCTTTGTCACCCTATCGGCACACCTGCGACGCGATCCATGGAATTCGGGGACCTAACTAAGCCCTAGGTCTGCCATCAGTATATACTGGTTTACACTAAGGGTATGTTCACATGCTTACTAAAAAAAAGTCTGAAAATACGGAGCTGTTTTTCAAGGAAAAACAGCTGCTGATCTTCAGCCGTTTTTTTTAGCAACTCGCATTTTTCGCTGCGTTTTTTACGGTCTATTTTTAGCTGTTTTTCTATAAAGCCAATGAAAAACGGCTCCAAAAACGGCTCAAGTAGTGACATGCACTTCTTTTTCGCAGGCGTTTTTTAACACGGTCGTTTTTCCAAACGGCCGCATATAAAACGCCTCGTCAGAACAGAACGTAGTTTTTCCCATTGAAATCAATGAGCAGACGTTCTGCTTCCGATTTTTCTGCCATTTTTCTGCCGTTTACGGCCCAAAAAAACAGCCGAAAATAAGCTATGTGAACATACCCTTACAGGACATAATACACTGCAGAACAGAAGTATTGCAGTGTATTATAAAAGTAATCAAATAATCGCATAGTAAAATCCAATAGTGGGACTAAAAAGAAAGGAAAAACTGTTCGATAAAGTTATTAATAAGGAAGTAAGAAAAAAACACAAGTAAAAAAAATGAAAAGCCCACTTTTTCCCCTTACAAAATGCTTTATTATGAAAAATACATAAATAGAAAAAAAAAGCTGCACATAATTGGTATAGCAGCATCCGTAATGACCCAAACTATTACATTATTTAGCTTGGTGAATGCCTTAAAAAACAACGGCAGAATTGCTGTTTTCTGTGCATCCTGCCTTCCAAAAACTAAAATAAAAAGGGATCAAAAAAGCAGTTACAATGTTTGAACCACAACTTAAATATTAAATTCCCATTGGATCATGCAAAACATTTTTTTCTTCTAGATATTGCTGTTAAATACTTTTTATGGTGCCCCCTAGTGTTCTTTTGTGTTCCGTAATGTGAGAAGAAGCTGCTACTAGTGTGCCATTACTTATTGACTGGCCTCCCCAATACCAGGAATCATTCTGCCACCTGTGCAAAAAATGATCCAGGGGTGGTGGAACTGAGCTACTTGCCATGTGTGTCCACCAGCACTACCCACCATTACTTTTTTTACATATATTAACCAGGCTAGAAAATCCATGCCCCTTAACAATATATTATATGCATGTTCTCAATCTCCCCACACTTTAAAAAAAAAAAAAACAAAAAAAAAAACATACCATCCATACAACACATTTACTGCAACATCACAAATCAGATTTCACACATCTAAAAATCTCGCCTATAGAACAAATAAACACAGATATAGAGAATAGATCCGCAGTCCTAAATAAGTGAGAATCAAACTGGATATTCAAATTCAACGCCCCAATTCACACGACAGGGATTCCCGGCCGGGTGTGTCACGGATGTTTTTTGAACAGCCGTCACACGGCCTTTGTAGGAACAATAGACCCCAAATGAGGCTATTCACACGACCAATTTTTTTGGCCGTCATGTTTAGGGGAGTCTATGGGGCCACGTATAGCACGGCTGTCACTCGGATGTGATCCGACTGACGGCCGAGCTTTCTGCCGCTCGCTCTCTTCCCCTCCTCACAGTGCGAAGTGCATGTGAGGAGGAGGAGGGTCATTTTTTTGCTCCCTGTAGGAGAGGGATCCCTAATCCATGGGCAAAGCATTGCTGAAGCTGTGGCCGGGGATATCACTCCAGGAGAAGTCCCTAACTTCACTGTCCATATATGGACAGTCACGTCAGGGACTTCTACTGGAGCGGTCCCCTACTCCTGAAGTGGAACACTCGGCGCTGTGGCCGGTGTTTCCGCTCCAGAAGTCCCTGACTTCACTGTCCATATAGGGACAGTGACGTCAGGGAATTCTGAAGCGGAATCCCCGGCTCTGTGGCCGGTGATTCTGATTCAGGAGAAGTCCCTGACTTCACTCTCCATATATGGACATTGAAGTCAGAGACTTCTTCTGGAATGGTCCCCTACATTGGCGCTATCTATAGGAAGGTAGAGGGGTGCCATCTATGAGGGGAGTGCTATGTAAAAGGGGCTGTGTGGCACTACCTACAGGGGGGCTGTGTGGAATTACCTAAAGGGGGCTGTGTGGCATTACCTACAGGGGGTAGTGTGGCACTACCTACAGGGGGGCTGTGTGGCATTACCTACAGGGGGCTGTGTGGCATTACCTACATGGGGCTGTGTGGCACTACCTACAGGGGGCTGTGTGGCTTTACCTACATAGGGCTGTGTGGCATTACCTACATGGGGGCTGTGTGGCACTACCTACAGGGGGCTGTGTGGCATTACCTAAAGGGGGCTGTGTGGCATTACCTACAGGGGGTAGTGTGGCACTACCTACAGGGGGGCTGTGTGGCATTACCTACAGGGGGCTGTGTGGCATTACCTACATGGGGCTGTGTGACACTACCTACAGGGGGCTGTGTGGCTTTACCTACATAGGGCTGTGTGGCATTACCTACATGGGGGCTGTGTGGCACTACCTACAGGGGGCTGTGTGGCATTACCTAATGGGGGCTGTGTGGCATTACCTACAGAGGGCTGTGTGGCACTACCTATAAGGGGGCTGTGTGGCCCTACCTACAAGGGGTGTTGTGTGGCACTACCTACAGGGAGCTGTGTGGCACTACCCACAGGGGGATGTGTGGCACTACCTACAAGGGGGGCTTTGTGGCACTATGAGGGGGGCTGTGTGGCACTACCTACAGTGGGCTGTCTGGTACTACCTACAGGGGGCTGTGGTAGTATCTACAGAGGGAAGTGTGTGGCAAAAAATGTACAAATTAAATTCATCCGTTTTTAAAACAGACAGGGGAAAAAAAACTATGCAAAACGGGTCAGAATTGTCCGTTACAAACTGACCAAAATGGACGTTTTTGTCGGCCAACTCTCAGACCCTGTTGTGTGAATAGAGCCTAAGTCCTAATGGCTAAATGAAAACATAGAAACAGTTAAAAAAAAATGAATATAAATAATTACCTGTAATGTTCGATTCTCATCGATTTTCAGATAATCCAAGTAGTCCAAGTCATTAGGTACATTCAGTATTTCAATTAGAATGCAATAGTGCCCACTTTTGGAAGTTCCAAGCTGATGCAGAAGGAGCTGTCCAATTTTTCAGCACTTCATAATACACTCTTCTGAATATGCCATCTGGCAATAGGATCTGTCCAGCATTTCAGGACCTTTCCACTAGCGTCTCTAGGACAAAAGAGACGCTAATGTTATAGTTAGTATATAATATATTTCTGAGCTTTCCTCTCTCTATATATTTGTTGGACACAAACTACTGAAACTTTTTTAATATTAAGTTTGAGTGTACAAATTTATAACACTTGAAGGTTTAACATCGCCCATACCTGAAAACGAGATAGTTCATTGTCAATATCCATTGAAACTGATTTTTCTATATGTTTAAGATTATTTTAACACTGTCAAATCCATTATATGCATAGCACTTTTAATTCATTTTATTATGTCCAATTTTAAAGAATTACCAATCGCTGGCAGAGGAACGGGAATTTACCACTCCCACTTTGAATAATCACCCGCACCTTTGACCCAGAAGCATTTACTTTTAGTGGGTATAAAAGGAATTCATTTGTTTGTTTTATTAATAAGCCTGATGAAGGCCTAGGTCCTAGGTCGAAATGTGTAGCACTCCATTTTTATATCAGTGTTTGTCATACTATATGTTCGTTCAGAATAAATAAGAAAAATAAACTCACCCTCTATTATCGTGATTGTGCATATATCACCAATGGGAGCGCCCCACATAGGAGCTTTTTTTCTTCACCTTATTCTGCATTCATTGGACGCGGGGAGGAACCCTAATCCCAGGTAACAGACACCTCGAGTCAGCTGCGGAGGCCAGCAAACCAGGTAAACAAAAGGTCCACTATGACCCGATAAGTGAAAAAGTTGAGTTGTGCCGACCATCCAGCACAACCTCATCAGATGAGTATTTATGTTTCGCCACTCACTAATTGTTAAAAATAGGGGTCTATTAATTTTCTAAATGATAAACATTTTCCTTCTTTCTCTTCACAAATCATAGAGACCAATGCAGGGCAAGGGATAGGGAAGACTATGTGGATTCAAGAGCACTCCGCTCAATCACTACAAAAGTGTTGTTTTTTTTACACAATGATTACCTGCCACCAGATAAAAGGACTGTAAATTCCTGATCCATATATGTTTACCTCATCACCGATTGGCAGCTCTTTTTCCACCCGAATTACTCATTAAAGTGCACTTGTAAAGACTGCTACCACAGTTTTTGATCCCACCATGAGTCATTACATTGTATATGCTTTATGCATTTTGAAGTGTTTTTATGTCTTTTTATAGTTCTTATCTGTATCTATTGAGAGTTGCAGTCTTGTTTTCGTGTTCTTTTTTTATATAGTTTATATTCAGATGTATGTGAAACGTCCGTTGTCGCTGACATGTCTGCACATACAGCCGTCCTCCTCCACAGTGACCACCAGGGTGCGCTCACGAGCTCAGTCCAGACTTAAGAAGCCAGAGCGCACGCATGTTGGAGATTGAGCTAATTGCTCCAGAGCACCCTGGGCTATAAGAAGGTCCCAGCCCCATCCTCCCATGCCTGAGCTTCCTTGTTGTATTCCAAATGGTCCCCTAGTGTTTCCTGGTCCCAGTGTTCCCTGTATCCTGTAACCTGTATCCTGATCTAGTGCCGGGCTTAGCTGTAGCCATGCTGTGCTGTATACCACACCTGTCCTGCTTCTCCATGCCTGACGTCTACCTGCTGCCTAGTTCCTGCCAAGCCTGCCTTGCTACTGTCCGAGCTGCCACAGGTACCCTATATAAACGATAGACTCTGACCTGCACCCTGTTGGCCATCTGCCATACCGCCAAGGCGGTACGGCCCAGTGGGTCCTCAAACCCTACGTGACAGTAAGCTCAAGCCATGGACCCCACTGGTCGATCCAAGACCATGACCACGTCACAAGAGATGCGGGCAGATATGCTAGACCTCCGGTCTCGACAGGACCAACCTCTCCAGGCTTTGAACATTCTCGCATGTCGGCAGGAGGCACAAGTTGCCGTTCCTCCTACTACACCACCTGGCAGTGTTGATCCTCAGACTACACCTCCTGGCAGTGTCGACCCGCATTTTTCTTTGCCACTTCTGTGCCGCTATGATGGAGACGCAGGTACCAGTCATGGATTTTTGAACCAGTACCAGATCTACTTCAGCCTGTATGTTTCTTCCTGGCACGAAGGTCTGGCTGTCCTCCAGGAATATTCGACTGGAGGGTACCGTCGTACAAATTTGCTCCCAGGTTCCTCAGACCCTTCGAGATCCTGCAGCAGATCAACCCTGTTGCCTACAAGCTTCGGCTGCCTCCTACCCTCAAGATTCCCAACTCCTTCCATGTTTCTCTCCTGAAGCCAGTGGTTCTGAACCACTTTACCAAGACTCCAAGCCCTGCGGTTGCCTCCAGCAGCCCTTCAGACACCTTCGAGGTTAAGGAGATCTTGGACATTAAAAAAGTAAGAGGAAGCACCTTTTATTTAGTAGATTGGAAGGGGTTTAGTCCAAAAGAGAGGTCCCGGGAGCCAGAGGAGAATCTCAACGCTCCTACCCTCATTAAGAGGTTTCTCCCTCGTTCTGGTCCAAAGAGGAGGGGGCGTAAGAGGGGGGATACTGTAACGTCCATGATCGCTGACCACGAACTCCTTCCATCCACTCGACGCCCTTCTCTCAAGAGATGTCTGCACATACGGCCGTCCTGCTCCACAGTGACCACCAGGGTGCTCTCATGAGCTCAGTAAAATCTTAAGAAGCCAGAGTGCACGCATGTTGGTGATTGAGCTAATCGCTCCAGAGCACCCTGGGCTTTAAGAAGGTCCCAGCCCCATCCTCCCACGCCTGAGCTTTCTTGTTGTATTCCAAGTCTGTCTTGCAAATGGTCCAGTAGTGTTTCCTGCTCCCAGTGTTCCCTGTTCCTGTAACCTGTATCCTGATCTAGTGGCGTGCTTAGCTGTAGCCGTGCTGTATACCACGCCTGTCCTGCTATACCACAAAACCTACGTGACAGTATGATTAAGAAATTCCTTTTTCTGTAATTACCATCTTTTCAAAGGCCTTTTTGGAAATCATGGAAAAGTTGTTTCTCATTAACATATGTAACATTTAAATATTCAAAACATTTTTTGTGATTTTTAATGTGCTTTTGATATCTTAAAATGTTGTAATGTAAAAATATGTTACTTCTGAAGAGAGATGACATTTCTGCAGCTATTTTATTAACATTACATTCCTAAGAATCAATTGTTTGAGGTATCAAGTTAAATATTCTCAAAAAGAGCTTCTGACAATGCCATCACCTTCTTAATGTGTACCTTTCTAAGGTATATAATAAAGAATAACAAGAGTGTTTGTCAGCGTAATTGTAGCTCTACAATTTATTGCAGTATTATGAGGGAAATCTGTCTCCATTAAAGATGTCATCAACCTGGTTCATTTTACTCACATTAGGTAAATGTTGGAACAAATGAAAAGAACAGAAACTGAAGACTTTCTTCACTTAACCCACTTTTAAGCTTATGATATACCTTATTTATTAGTGCAAGCTTATATAAAAACCTTAACTGAAATGCATATAGGGAGTTTCGGTGACCAAAGAATTATGGAAGGTAAACTACAACTATTGTTAGAGGGAATCGGTTTGGCATAAGGTGTCGGATAACCTTCTGTCTCTAGGAATAGGAACTGGAAACCATGATTTGTATGAACAGAAATTTTACAGCATAGTAATGATAACATCTCTCTAGTGTTTGCCATCACTTACTGATAAATGGGATCTGGTCGCCGTGATACCCACTGATACCTAGCTTCACCAGGTGCAGTTCTATTCAGAGAAAAAGCTGAAATTTGTCTATACCCCTTTGATTTAGGGATGGTGGGGGCCAGAGATTGTGCCACCACTGATCGGTATGTTGTGCCCTATCGTAACCATTACCAGTGTCAGATTCGGGTTCCTTGGGCGCACCAGAGGTTATTATTCTGATAAACCACTGTATATACAGAAAATATGCACATCCACTTTTAATTGCATCATAAACTTTGTTGTTATCATTGTATACACAGGATTTACCGTCAATAAAGTCAAATATTTTATCTATGAATCAACATATTAGAAAAATACCCTAGTGGCAAGTGATTGGCCCAAAATGAAATGGTCTACTACTTTACCTTTGTGGCCAATTATTTTGTCAGAGCCTGGGCCTACTGTTGCATCCACTAGTGCTCTAGTAAACCAATCCGACCTTGGCCATCATTTACTTTGGTAAGTACTCTATTTCTTAAGTACCTTTAAATGATAAGGATAGTTTTTTCCTGTTTAAAACAGTTTGTTTTTTTAATTATTATTATTATTATTATTATTAATATAAGTTGTCATATGTACCGGTTTACATGTGGATATAATATTCTAGGTCAATTTCAATTGTTTACACCAAATGTCTAACATGGAATCTGTATGGGCTGCAGACAGCACTTTCACATAGGCAAGTAATATGACTTCTTTAATTCACCTAATATGTTCAGAATTGTAAAATTGTTTTATATTTTAAGCATAAAAATGACTTTATTATTTTAAGATTAAACACCCACTTTAATTTTTCCGTGTGTACTCTATCATTTTCTCTATCATTGTACAGGATCAGCAAAGCCAGTGAGAATACCTCTTTTATATTTGTCTATGGGAACACTACTTATTCCAGGACTAATGTGTTCTGCATAGTATACTGCTGTCGATGGCTTAGAAGACAATGTATTTGCATGGTTATCAAACACCTGCCTTGGCTTCACAAGCATGTACTGCACTGATGAAATGCTTCACATAATGAACCTCTGGGAGGACAAGCTACGACAACAAAATAAAGGGCTATTATTATAAAATTGATAGCATTACAGAGCACAAGAAACCACAGGACTGGATGACATTTCAATAATAGCAAATGTTCTCTTGTATAATTTTGGTATTTCAAAATTGTACAGAATTATTACTCTGTCAGAAAAGGTACTCTCAGACACCCTGCGAAGAAATCGTTTAGAGTAAGCCAAGATAATATGACAGTGTACCTAAAACTGCCTCTTTACTTACAGATTTTCAACAAAGGTCTTTATCATCGTGCACTTACTCAAACAGAAATATAATAAAGGTCAAATATATAGATTAAGTGAATAAACAGTGGACAGTAATGTAATCTCAGAAAGTAGCAGTAGAGTTATAATCTATCAGGGAGTTTAGGATTGCTAGAACAGAGAGAGATATAATTTTGACGTCTAATATAATATAATGTAATATGGGTAATTATAAAAAGTTCAATTTCAGTAGTGTAACTTTGGTAAAACAAACAAATTGAAGTTGACTTAACAGTTTGCTCCAAATAGTAAATGAAAAGATGATGCCTACGCACCACAATTTGTAATCCACACTAATGTGCATTCTGGAGTAGTGTGTGCCTCACAGCTAATGACATAAATACATGTATTAAATGGGTTATGCAGGATTTGAATATTGATGGCCTATCCTTAGGATAGGCCATCAATATTAGATCGGTAAGGGTCCAACACTCTGCACCGCTGATCAGCTATTTTAAGGGTCCACGGCGTTGTCCCATTTACTTGAATGAAATAAGGCTGCAAAACCATGCACAACTGCTGCAAAAGTAATGGCATGTGCAAATACAATCCACACTGAAACCGATGTAAACACTAAAAAGTCTGCAGCGCTCACATAAGCACCACGTCGCCTTCAAACAGCTGATCGGCTTTTGAAGGGGACATCAATTTTAAAATCCTGCAGAACCCTTTTAAGATTATTTTAGGGTGACAATACATCTAGCCTCTATGTTTGTTGTATACGCCAGGAAATGTTCCAAATGTATACATCTAAGGGCCTGTTCACATCAGCGTTGGCTTTCCGTTGAGGGGTTCCATCAGAGGTTTCCGTCGTGGAACCCTTCAACAGAAAGTCAAACGGAAACCACAGCTTCCGTTTGCATCACCATTGATATCAATGGTGACGGAAACATTGCTAATGGTTTCCGTTTGTCACCATTCCAGCAGGTTTACGTTTTTTCGACGGAGTCAATAGCGCAGTCGACTACAGCGCCGGACATCCCTGGGAGCCGGAACCAAAAACGCTGCAGTTAACATTTTTGGATCCGGCTTTCACGCTGTAGTCGTCCCCTGTGCCAGAACAGATCCCATAGAAAGCTATGGGATCCGTTCTAGCATCAGTTTTCCTCTGGCTGTTCTTCAACACGCCAGAGGTAAACTGAAGTGGACGCCGTGCATTATGTGAACGGCCAATAACATGCCTATTAGTCACTTGTGCCAAAATAGTGTCCTTCTGGTATATACTTGGCGGGTATATGTCATTATACCTTTGCAATTAACAGAATTGAAAAGTCGACTAAACTTTCATAAAACTGTACACAAGCACTTGCCCAGTGCCGAGCACAGTATTTTCACACTCTTAGGCAACATTCACAAGAACTCGGCTAACCTCGGAAGTAAAAAAACTCCAGCTTTTCACGTCTGAAATGCACCCGTGCGGGATACGTTGTCACGGATCCCCCAATGACTAGAATCTATAGAGAGATGTCTGAAGACCAAAAATAGGACATGTCCTATTTTTTCACTGACCCTTCATATGCTCTGTTGAAACAACGGTCGTGTGAACGGCCCCATTGAAATACATAAGTCTGTGTGACGGCCGTTGTTTTAACGGCCGTCACACGGACATGATACACGCTCATCTAAATGAGCCCTTAATATCTCACATATGAGTGAGCGCTGTGCAGACGATGTTGTGTGTGCCATGGTTTTGTGCTATGTAAGAACATACTGAATTTTGCAATAAGAACCTTGACATTGTTCCTGGCCAACTACTTTGGAGACTAAGGCCTTATGTACAAGACTGTAATAGTGCTTCCATTGAGGAGCATGACCCTCTACAGCATCTCCACCAAAAAATCGTGACACGCTGCATCAGATACCACATGTTTGGAGGTATTCTTCCCTAGGAACAGTGGCATAACTACCGCTATAGCAGCCGTAGTGGCTGCTACGGGGCCCGCGGCATGAGGGGGCCCGTGTAGCCCGCCAGCACGGGCCCCCACCATGGTCGGAGGCTCCGCTAGCAGCCGCTATGGCTGCTACAGCGGGACGCCACTGAACACTACGGCAGAGCAGGGAGGTATCTCCCCGCTCTGCCATTAAACAAAAGACATGTATCCCCTATCCACAGGACAGGGGATACATGTCTGATCGCTGGCATTGATAGGGAGACTGAAAGTCCCCTGAAGTTCTCCATCACAAACCTCGGACTTCCGGGGTCAGTGTCGGCAGCTCCGTAGAAATGAATGGAGCGCCGGTCGCGCTTGTGCGCATGCGTGACCAGCGCTCCTTTCATTTTAATTGAGCTGTGCAGACGCTGGAAGTCACAGGTTAGTCATGGAGAACTTGGGGGGCTTTTGGTCCCCCTTTCTCCCTATCGCTGCCAGCGATCACACATGTATCCAGTATCCTGTGGATAGGGGATACATGTCTTTTGTCTTTTCACACTGTAGGTCGCATTTTTTGGGGGGGTTGGGGACACTGTATGGCGTTCCCTACAGGGGAGGGGCTGTATGGCGTTCCCTACAGGGGGGGCTGTATAGCGTTCCCTACAGGGGGGCTGTATAGCGTTCCCTACAGGGGGGGCTGTATGGCGTTCCCTACAGGGGGGCTGTATAGCGTTCCCTACAGGGGGAGGCTGTATGGTGTTCCCTACAGGGGGGGCTGTAAAGCATTCCCTACAGGGGGGGCTGTATGGCGTTCCCTACAGGGGGGACTGTAAGGCGTTCCCTACAGGGGGGACTGTAAGGCATTCCCTACAGGGGGGCTGTATGGCGTTCCCTACAGGGGGGGCTGTATGGCGTTCCCTAGAGGGGGGGCTGTATGGCGTTCCCTACAGGGGGGGCTGTATGGCGTTCCCTACAGGGGGGGCTGTATCGCATTCCCTACAGGGGGACTGTATGGCGTTCCCTACAGACCCCCCTTGTAGATAACGCCATACAGACCCCCTGTAGATAACGCCATACAGACTCCCTGTAGATAATGCCATACAGTCCCCCCTGTAGATAACGCCATACAGTCCCCCCTGTAGATAATGCCATACAGCCCCTTCTGTAGATAACACCATACAGCCCCCACTGTAGAGAACGCCATACAGCCCCCCTGTGGATAGCGCCATACAGCCCCCTGTAGATAACGCCATACAGCCCCCCTGTAGATAACGCCATACAGCCCCCTCTGTAGATAACGCCATACAGCCCCCTCTGTAGAGAACGCCATACAGCCGCCTCTGTAGAGAACGCCATACAGCCCCCCTGTGAATAGCGCCATACAGCCCCCCTGTAGATAACGCCATACAGCCCCCCTGTAGATAACGCCATACAGCCCCCTCTGTAGATAACGCCATACAGCCCCCTCTGTAGAGAACGCCATACAGCCCCCCTGTGAATAGCGCCATACAGCCCCCCTGTAGATAACGCCATACAGCCCCCCTGTAGATAACGCCATACAGCCCCCTCTGTAGATAACACCATACAGCCCCCTCTGTAGAGAACGCCATACAGCCCCCCTGTGGATAGCGCCATACAGCCCCCTGTAGATAACGCCATACAGCCCCCCTGTAGATAACGCCATACAGCCCCCTGTAGATAACGCCATACAGCCCCCTCTGTAGATAGCGCCATACAGCCCCCGCTGTAGATAGCGCCATACAGCCCCCTCTGTAGATAGCGCCATACAGCCCCCTATGTAGATAGCGCCATACAGCCCCCTCTGTAGATAGCGCCATACAGCCCCCTCTGTAGATGGCGCCATACAGCCCCCGTCAGGTTTCCATGGCAGCCGGGGGCCTAACAAAGGCCCCCAGGTCTGCTTTCAGAAAATGCCTGTTAGGCCATGCCAGAGTTTTACACTGACAGGCAATAATGCTTTGGTATACTAAGTATACCAAAGCATTATATATGCGATCAGCAGATCGTATAGTGAAGTCCCCTGGTGGGACTAAAAAAAAAAAATGTAAAAGCAGTTAAATAAAGTTTGTGAAAAAAATAAATAAAAAAATTACAGTCAAAATAAAGTGAAAGTGAAATTAGTAAAGGTGTCAAAATAAATAACACATACACATATATGGCATCCCTGCGATCGTAACGATCGTAACGATGAACAATAAAATGAACACATTAATTAAACAGCGGATGAACAGCGTCCAAACAAAACGCAAAAATTAACGGCTAAATTCTCTCTTTTCTCCCATTCCCCCTATAAAAAATGACATAAAAGTTAATCTATAAGTCCTATGTAACCCAAAATAGTACTAATGAAAACTACACCTTGGCCCGCAAAAATCAAGCCCACATACGGCCACATTGACGGAAAAATAAAAACGCTACGGCTCTTGGAATGCGGCAACGCAAAAACAAGTAATTTTTTTCTAAAAGGGTTTTTATTCCGCAAACGTAGGAAAACATATAAAACCTTTACATATTTGGTATCCCCGCAATTGTGCCGACCCATAGTATAAAGATAACATGTTATTTACGTTGTATAGTAAACGGCGTAAATTTATGATGTGAAAATCAATGCTGGAATAGCTGCTTATTTTCAATTCTCTCCTAAAATAAAGTTAATAAAAGTTAATCAATATATTATAAAGCATCTAAAAATGGTGCAATTACAAAATACAATTTGTCCCGCAAAAAACAAGCCCTTATACGTCTATGTTGACAGAATAAAAAAAAAGTTGGAATGCGACCTGTGAAAAAATAATCCTTGGTCAATAGATCTATATCTAAAGTACACACATTTATAATAGGTCTAAATGATCATACTGTCATTAATAGTAAGAACTTATAACAAATAGGATTGATTAAACCATTTAGACAACCACTAATGCCTCGATCGCAAATTTATTTTGTACTACGCAATTGGAACTATCTATTCTAGAAGATCAGCTAATCGACCTGTGTAACTTTGAGGTAGGAAAGCATACTAGCCATATAGGGGAATGGCTGAACGAATCCCCTATACAATATTATCTCATCAACCCACTGTGTAGGTAATGTAGGAGGCGGTATCGAGGGGAGGGTGATGACGTAATAGCGCCCTCATCTGATTGGACGGAGCTTATGCACATACAAAAAGAGTGTGGACTTAGGCGCTCGCTGCCATTGCCACACTATCTGTCAAGACGTGAGGCTCTCTATCTCCCTGACGAGCCAGTACAACTGGTGAAACGCTAAGGGTATGTTCACATGCTGAGAGGCAGTTACGTGTGAAAAGACAGGCTGTTAACAGCTGCCTCGTTTCACACGTAAAAGCTCCTCCTCGTAATTTACGAGGCATCTGAGACGCTCGTAAACCTTGAGCCGTGCTTCATTGATTTCAATGAAGAACGGCTCAAATTACGTGGCAAAGAAGTGCCCTGCACTTCTTTGCCGAGGCAGTAAATTTACGGGTCGTCGTTTGACAGCTGTCAAACGACGACTCGTAAATAACAGGTCGTCTGCACAGTACGTCGGCAAACCCATTCAAATGAATGGGCAGATGTTTGCCGACGTATTGTAGCCATATTTTCAGACGTAAAACGAGGCATAATACGCCTCGTATACGTCTGAAATTTGGCCGTGTGAACATACCCTTAGGCTGGGTTCACACAAGCATGTTACGTCCGTAATGGACGGAATGTATTTTGGTCCTGGACCGAACACACTGCAGGGAGCCGGGCTCCTAGCATCATAGTTATGTACGATGCTAGGAGTCCCTGCCTCGCTGCAGAACAACTGTCCCGTACTGTAATCATGTTTTCAGTACGCGACAGTAGTTCCACGGAGAGGCAGGGACTCCCAGCATCGAACATAACTATGATGGTAGAAGCTCCCTGCAATGTGTTCGGTCCGGGACTTGCGGCCGAAATATGTTCCGTCCATTACGGACGTAACATGCTCGTGTGAACCCAGTCTTAGGAGCATGAGCTGAGTTAAAATACGGTCTTTATTTTAGGGACAGGTTCCAGAGACAACTGGGTCATTCTTTTTAGAACAGTTGCCCGTATTGTTGTCAACAGTGAGGGTAATTTTAGACGCAAGGGACAGACCGAAAACCATTGTCTTACCTAAGTGATCATGAGCAACCCTGCTGAATATGGTTCTGGACGTTTAAAAAGCACCTGGCAAATTAAACATTTTAGTGCTGCATATGCTATCTCAACATATATTGTTATCCCATTTTATATGAATAAATAATTAACAGTTATATTTTATACACTATCCCTTCCTTTATATATTTGCTTGAAGTAGGAAGGTATAACGGGAACCAGCCCGTCGATTTGCAACTGGGAATAAACAATTAACCATTTATATGGTATCAACCTTATGTTATAAAATGTTATAAAGACACTGCAGTTATGTTTCCATGGAGGATAGGAGAATGGGCTAAATAAAAATGCACAATATACCAAGAAGCATGATGACAATAAGTGATTCTGGCCGTGAAAGGGCTTCATCACAGAGATTCTCTGTATATAGTGTTAAAAATAAAACTCAGTGTTTTGCTGTTTTCAGGTGGGAATTAAGAGGCCCCCTTCTAGGTAAAGGTCAAGTGTGAAAGGCTTTTCAATTGGTGATGAAAAGCATTGCTCAGATGGATATAGTGCAATGGCTTGGTCTTTGATGAGTAAAATTTCCCTGTTACAATCCATTGCGGGAAGCTGGGTTGAGGCCAAGTGGAATTCTGTGAGCAAATGTGAATTCCCATTAAACTGTGACTAGACTCAAGAGACCATTGACCATTTCAAAGGCACAGTTTATGCCCACAAGAGGTACTATTATTACAGCGTTTCTAACACAGATATCATGTGAAGTATTTCCCCTGTGGCAAATAAGTTAAGGAAGACAAAAATCTTGTTAAAAGTTTAGAATGTTACTTTGTCAACCCCAAGAATTCATTTTAAAGCAGAACTACAGTAATCCAGAGTTTTCCTCTTCTATAGATTAAAATTATTACCTGTGGTTGTGTCCAGGGCTTATGTCCTTTCTATGTAGCTATCATCCTGATAACTACAGTGTAATTTGTTTTCAAAAACTTTTATTATTTGCAAACTTATGGGCATTTTTCAAAATATGCAAATGTGGCTCTAATAGCCAAATAGGAGAGGACTCTTTCTTTTCACTCTGGGAAGTGTAATGTTTTCTGTATGACGCTGTTCAATCAGCATGCAGCTTCTCCCCCTTCCCTGCCCAGCAACACAGTCTGATCATATAGTACACAGCTTCCATTTCCGACTGTTTTCAACTGGTGATATCTCTGGTTGTTTCACAGCTAGAACGGCGATCCTTGTGTCATATGAAAGATTAGAATCTCCTCTTTCATAAGCCCAAGATATGGCTGTGTGAAGTGATCTTCCTTCCCTCCAGCCTCAGTCTCTCACACTGTGTGAAGCAGCTTCATGTTGATAGGACAGCATCAGAGTGTAATGACGGGGTAGGGAGACAGACAGGTGAACCCTAATCTACCCGCCACTCAGTCCCTGCCTATTTGCATGGCACGTCCTAGGCGACGGCGTACAACTGGGCGATGGTCCCTACGCTCAATATGTGTAAGACAGACAAACAGACAAGGGTACACAGAAGCTAAGGGAAATGGGGCAGTTGCCCACGGCAACACCGTGAGCAACAGGAGTAGTGAATGAGCCGAGTCAAACCAGGAGTGTACGAGGTACCAAACGCAGAGCAGGAGCGTAGTCAGTAAAGCCAGGGTCAAAATGAAGCAAGGTAAATAATGATAGCAGGAGCAGCAGAGCCAGGAAATAGGAAAGAATCACAGGCAAAGACAAGCAGGAAATGAAGGTATAAATAGACCAAGGGCGGGAGCTAGAACCGTCTGGCAAGGATGTGATAGGTTCTCCCACTCCTGAGCCCACCAGCCTGAGTGGTAGCAGATCGAGTCACTCTATCAGACCTAGGAGCAGGTGCAGACTGATTACCCATGGGCGTCGACACAGAAGCTGTGTCTGGCAGATCCTTTACATAGCGGCTACGAGGTAGCTCCATCTCAGGAGAATCACTGCAGTTACCTCCCAGTTGTCTAATAACGGCTCATTTACATACTTAGAAAAAAACCTCATAACTTTTAAAATAATAAAAGTTTTGGCATACAATTTTCACTAGTATTATCAGTGTGACAACAACCTATTACATTAGCTAGGGGATAGGGCATTACTAAACTAGTGACAGAGCCTCTTTAAAGAGTTTAATATATCTGTATGTTACTAGCAACAGCATGGTTAATTTCTTAATTCAGAAGAATAATGTCATATAATAATTCAGAAAGTCCAGGAATTTATATTATAGATCTGGATGAACTCAGCCTTGGATTAGAGCAGTGACCAGATTTTAGGGCCTGTCACTTGGAGAAGACAATTTAAACCTGGTCTGTGCAAACATCTAAAGATGGGACAATACACATCTCCTCATCTCAACTGAGGATTTGTAGCGAGGTAAATGAAAGGATAATCACGCTTTATTACCGGACTGTCAATTCAAGGAACACATCATTTGCCTGAAAATCCTACCAAGGGATTAAAGGTAATAAGTAGGACATGGACCTGTTGCTTATACACGATCAACAAATGAGACTGTCATTGCTCATATTAGTCCCTTTCAATCAAAATTCTCTCATCTGAAATACACATGCACGCTATGGTTCATTTCATAGGGAGTCAATTAACCTTAGTATTTTTTTTTGGAGTGTGGGAGGAAAATCTAGTACCCGAGGAAAATGTACACAAACACAGGGAGAACATAGAAACAACTGTAAAAATATTTTGCAGAATTTGGGGATCAAATCCAAGCCTAAGGTGTGCGACCCCTGTTCCTTCCTATTCACAGAGGAGCAAAAAAGACTCTTTCAGTATTTCTGTTCTTTTTTTCCTTTTACTTAGTAACTGTTTTGCTTGTTTTTGACAATTTATATAGTTATTTTTTGACAATTTTTGTAAGCGCTGCACCTTTTATATTAACGCTTGTATGCTCTAAAGAATATGCCAGACCTTAGGCTGCCGTTCATGGGTTCCGTTAGATCTTTCTATCAGAGGAACCCGTGAACGGAAAGCCAAATGGAAACCATAGGCTCCGTTTGCATTACAATTGATTTCAATGGTAATGCTTCCATTGCAAATGGTTTCCGTTTGTTTCCGTTCCGCAGGGTTTACATTTGTTTCAGCGCAAAGAATAGCGTAGTCGACTGCACTATTGTTTCCGCTAAAAAAACGGAAGCCACAATATCACCACATATGGGGTATTACTGTACTCTGGAGGACATGCTTAACAATTTATTGGGTGTGTATCTACAGTGATACAAGCTGGGCAAAACATATTGGGCACTGAAATTGAAAACTGCTATTTTTCCACAGATATTCTATCTGCAATATCCATTGTGTACTAATTTCTGCAAAACACATGTGGGGTCAAAATGCTCAATAAACCTCATAATAAAATCCTTAAAGGGGTTTAGTTTCTTAAATGGGGTCACTTTTTGGGGGTTTTCACTATACCGGTACGTCAGCTCAAAAACCAATTTTGTAAAATCTTCACTCCAAAAACGAAATTGCGCTCTTTCCCTTTAGAGCCTTGCCGTGTGTCCAAACAGCTGTTTACAACCACATATACAACCAAATTCGGAGAAATTGCTTTAAAATATATGGGGTGCTTTTTCTCCCTTAGTCCTTAGGGTATAGCTTGTGGTAATGAAAAAAAATTAAGCACAAACTACATTTTATTTGAAAAAAAATTTAGATTTTAATTTTTGCGGCCTAATTCCAATAATTTCTGCAAAAAACCTGTGGGGTCAAAATGCTTACTATACCCCTAGATAATTTCCTTGAGGGGTGTAGCTTCCCAATTGGTGTCACTTTTAGGGGGTTTCCACTGCTGTGGCCCCTTAGGTGCTTTGCACATATGACATGGCCTCTGCAAACCATTCCAGCTAAACTTGAGCTCCAAATGGCGCTTCTTCCCTTCTGAACCCTGCTCTGCGGGGTCAAAATGCTCACTACACCCATAGATAATTTCCTTGAGGGGTGTAGTTTTCCAAATGGGGTCACTTCTGGGGGAATTCCACTGTGTTAGCCCCTCAGGGTCTTTGCAAATGAGACATGGCCTCCGCAAACCATTCCAGCTAAATTTGAGTTCCAAAAGCCAAATGGTACTCCTTCCTTTCTGAGCCCTGCCATTTGTCCAAACAGCCATTTATGACCACATATAGGGTGTTGCTGTACTTGGAAGAAATTGCTTTACAAATGTTGGGGTGCTTTTTCACTTTCAGTCCTTGTGGAAATGAAAGAAATCTACGTTTTATTGGAAAAAATGTAATTTACATTTTCACGGCCCAATTCTAATAAAATCTATGAAACACTTGTGAGATCAAAATGCTCACTACACACCTTAATAAATTTGGTGTGGGTGTAGATTCCAAAATGGGTTTTTCTTTGGGGGTGTTTCCCTTGTTTTGGTACCACAAGACCTCTTCAAACCTGACATGGTGCCTAAAATATAATCTAAATGATGGCCCCAAAATCCACTAGGTGCTGTTTTGATTCTGAGGCCTGTCTTTCAGTCCATTAGCACACTAGGGCCACATGTGGGATATTTCTAAAAACTGCAGAATCTGGGCAATACATATTGAGTTGTATTTCTCTGGTAAAACCTTCTGCATTAAAATTTATTTTCTGCTTACTTTTCTTAAATTTCTGTAAAAAACCTAAGGGATTAAGAAACATTCCAAAGGGGCGGAGCTTGCCACTCTTGAGTGATGGATTTGTAAATCCCGGCGCTCCGCACTACTCTAGTTCATTCTTCAGGACATTGCCTTAATTTCTCGCTACATGGTGAAAACTGGAAGGGATAAGCCTAAAGATCATCAAGTTAACCCCAGATGACATAAGCAGACTTCCGAAATGGATAAATTTTCTGAGGAGAAGCTGCCTTCTTCGGAGGGCAGATCCAAGTTGGCGCCGACACCCTCACAAAGTGAACAACAGGCGGAAGAATCTGATAGCTCTTATGCTCCTTCCGACTTGGCTGGAGACGTTGATTCTGTGTCGATATATCCAGGCTGGAGGCGATGTCCGGTCATTCTCCCGTTGCTTGTGTGAAGGAACTACGGGAGTAAGTGACAACATAGCGTGATCTCGCGAGATCACATTGTGCTGTGGATTAAGCTGGACATGAATGAAGAGAAGTGTATGACGCTGATTGGTCAGCGTTATACGCTTCTCTTTACTACGCCCACTTGGTCAAGAGTAAAAAAAACGCCCACTTGGGCATTAAGAACAAATTTGCATAACACTTAAAGCTCATAACTTTGTCAAAAATAAAGTTTTTTTTAAAAAAACAACACATTACTTATCTACATTAAAGCGCCTATTATATTAGGTAGAAGACAGGGCAGCATAGAAGAAAGGAAGGTAGGATCCAGCGAGGTATAGTAGTTAAAAGGAAAACGATGTTTCCACTTTATTGAAGATAAACAATTGAATATAAAACATGGGAGGGAGAACGCAGTACAGGGTGGTCTCAGATGGCAAAATAAGAGAGCCTACGCGTTTCGAACACAATCTATGTTCTTATTCATGGCTAATGTTAGTATGCAAGTGCGAGCCTCTGGTAGTAAATTTATCAAAGAACTAGGTAGAAGGCGGTACTGACCGTAAATTACGCCCATAATTTTACGTAATGCAGGTGGGAAGGTAACCCCTGCTGCCCCAGTGATAACTGGAAATGGCAGAAGAATAACATGAATATAAAAAATAGGCTGTATACAAAAGGATGGCCTGTGAGGGTACCTAGGGATAGAATATTAAAATTAATTGAAGTGGCACAAACCTTAGGGAACATTCTCTCTCCGTCGTCGTTGTCATTAAACAAAACAGTTCCAACTTGGTTACATTATGTGGGCTTTTATAAATGTGGGTCTCACCCATGCAAGGTATGCACAGTTACCAAAACCACAAAAAAGTTTTCCAATTTCAGTGGAGAAACTGATTTTTCCAATAAAATCACATATCAACTGTAACAGTGATTATGTTGTTTATATAATTGAGTGCACTAGTTGCAATTTGAAATATGTTGGTTGTACCACCAGGAAACTAAAAACCAGAATTCTGGAACATCTGAGTTACATCAGAAATTTGGCTATTGTCAATATCTCCAATGCGAGTAGACATTTCATATCTTGTCATAACAGAAATACTAATTTCTTCAAAATATATGCTATCGAAAAAATCCTAAAGAACAATAGAGGAGGCGATCTCAAACACAGATTGTTAACGCGAGAAGCGTTTTGGATTTACCACCTTAACACGAGATTTCCCCTAGGTTTAAATCTTGGGAAGGAGCTAATGTTCCATTATTAAAATCTCCATAACACGCTTATTGTTACTTGATATATATGTTATTGTTATTTCTGTCAGCCTCTTTCTCATTGTAACTCCAATTTTGATATCTCATTCATTACTTATACAAATAGTATATCTCCATCATAGTCTGGGCTCTCAGTTGCTTGCACTCATGTATGTAACATGTGGGAGTACACTCATCCTTAAATTACTTGCCACACACCTTTGTAGCTTTTCAAGCTTTAATAATTATACATTGCGCTTGTCCCGTACATTGCCACATTATTAGCATGCAGGGGTCTCGATGCAAGCTAACCTTGCCAAGGACGAGTAGCTGTTTAACACCTCTCCGCTGACACCACATTTGCTTTGCTTATAAGGTCCCATTCGCACTCGCTCCTGCTTTGTTGCGGTTACCCAGATTTATATTATCTAACTGCAAAATAACGCACATATTGTTACTATTGGAACCGCCAACGGCTTATTCCTTTGCTATTCTATACATATTTATCCCAGTATTTTACATTGTAGATAAGATACTCCCTTTTTACCTTCTTATGTTTCATGCTTGTTATAATTAGATACTATTACATTTTATCATAAAAATTTCATTTTCTTTTTCATTACAGTCACATATTCACACATGTTGTATGTATCTTGTCACATTTTTATTAGCACTTTCTTTTGTTTTGTCAATCCTTTTTTTTTTTTCTTTTTTCATTGTTATTTATTAGTGATGCCTTGTGAGCCACCTCTAGTTTCTATATCATATTATGCATTGGTACCACTTCAATTAATTTTAATATTCTATCCCTAGGTTCCCTCACATGCCATCCTATATAGCTATGGCTGCTAGTTAAAGATCTTCTATATACAGCCTATTTGTTATATTCATGTTATTCTTCTGCCATTTCCAGTTTTCGCTGGGGCAGCAGGGGTTACCTTCCCACCTGCATTACCTAAAATTATGGGCGTAATTTACGGTCAGTACCGCCTTCTACCTAGTTCTTTGATAAATTTACTACCAGAGGCTCACACTTGCACACTAACATTATCCATGAATAAGAACACAGATTGTGTTCGAAACCCGTAGGCTCTCTTATTTTGCCATCTGAGACCACCCTGTACTGCGCTCTCCCTCCCGTGTTTTATATTCAATTGTTTATGTTCAATAAAGTGGAAACATCATTTTCATTTTAACTACTACACCTAGCTGGTTCCTACCTACCTTTCTTCTATGCTGCCTGCCGTGTGCCGTCGCAGAGATCCGGGCGAGACCTGAATGCAGAACGCAGAGCTGATGAGCTGGAGGTTCCCCCCCCCCTTTTCCCCCATGTTTTTTCTACAGAATACAGGGAAGTTATAAACTGGTGACAGATCATCTTTAAACAATTTATACCTGCATCTGGAAGACCAGGAAAATCGCAGTAGAATGCGAAACATCCGGTTACGGGAGTCCCAGAGTCGGTCGACCATGATGCCCTACCGGTTGCTGTGGCTGTCATCTTTAGCTCGTTATTGGGTGCCGAGCAAGATGCATTTATCACCGTGGAAAGGGTGTATCGAGCCCTTCGCCCTAGACCTACTGCAGGTGAGCCACCACGAGATATCATTTGTGGGATTCTTAGCTATGTACACACGGCGGCCATTTTACGAGCCGCAAGAGATATTCAGGAGGTTCTATATAAAGGGACTAAGATATTGCTCTTTCAAGACTTAGTGGCGAGCACTTTGGCCAAACGCCGTATTCTGAAACCAGTCACAGATGCTTTACGGGCACATAAGTTACCTGTTCAATGACAGGAAATAGCAAGGTAGATTCCAGCGCAAAAAAATAATTCTTAGGAAGATGAAAGGTTAAAATGGAAACGTGTTCCAATTTTATTTGAAAAGTAGTAAAATGGGGAAACAGTGTCCCACAACGAAAGGTGGATGTAAAAAGTATGCGTTGCCAATGCGTTTCAGACGGCTGCTGCTTCCTTAATCATGGCTAGAGAGAAAGTGTGACAGAAAGGTAGGGGCTTATATCCGGTCAATGACAGGTGAAAGTTAATTGCGTCTCACAGTAATTAATTTGGAGCGCACTGACGAAATAGTTGGTTGCGTCTCACAGTAATTAGATTGGAGCGCCCAGCAGGGAAAGTCCGTGCGATCCAGGACGGAAGAATATTTCTAGACATCTGACAGAGCTAAAATCTGTAATCAGAGTAAGTAAGATAGTTCGTCATGTGATACATTTTGACGTGAGTTGGAAAATGCAAGTATGTTAAGAATTTTCGAATAGAATCTAATAATATTATGTAACCATTTATTTTTTAGACCGGATGTAAACCCTTTTAGATTGTTAGAAATATGTATACATAAAAAAGCTAAATGCATAAATATAGGAGCTTGTAGAAATGTAGAAAATATCATAAAACTGTATGAGAAATATTTAAAAATATAGACATAGATCGATATTTACGTTTTCATTGAACATTTGTTTGTATTTGTATTTTGCATGTTGTTCTACTAGAAAGAGTATATGTATTACGTAATCGACAATACATACTAATTTTTGGAACGGAACCCGAACAATATTGATGGTAATGAATAGAGTGTTCATTTTTGTATATATGTTGATCACCAGGTGAGGAGCAAAGACTAGAAATATACTTTATTATACTTTGTATTATAGAGACAAAAGAAACGCCTCCATATTCTTGTATATATTAATCACAAGGTGGGAGGCGAAAACTTGAGACATACTTTGTTTTACTTCGTATTGTGGGGATGGGGGAAACATCTTCATAGCCTATATTGCCCATAAATAATGTATATTTATTTATTTGTATTTCTATGCTGAGGGAGATGTACGATCGTAAGTATAGCTTTCACCGAAAGTATATTTGGACAAAATGTATTCAAGCAAATTCAGAAGACCTTTACTTAAGGAAAGAAAAGGAAAAAGAAGGCATTAAGTAGGTATAAGTTGAAATTTTGAATTAAATGTGCGTAAAGGCACTATTTTAGCGAAAAAGCTTAACTGTATTTGCATTTTGTGGGGACAAAGGGCTGTTATCCAAGCCCAAAAAGCCCTACAGTTATGTTTATTTGTTTATTTTTTCTTTTGTATTATGGGGAGACCACAGGCCTATGTATATAATTCCCATCTTAAATAAATTTAATCCAATCTAAAAGGGTTTACATCCGGTCTAAAAATAAATGGTTACATAATATTATTAGATTCTATTAGAAAATTCTTAACATACTTGCATTTTCCAACTCACGTCAAAATGTATCACTCATGACGAACTATCTTACTTACTCTGATTACAGATTTTAGCTCTGTCAGATGTCTAGAAATATTCTTCCGTCCTGGATCGCACAGACTTTCCCTGCTGTGCGCTCCAATCTAATTACTGTGAGACGCAACCAACTATTTCGTCAGTGCGCTCCAAATTAATTACTGTGAGACGCAATTAACTTTCACCTGTCATTGACCGGATATAAGCCCCTACCTTTCTGTCACACTTTCACTCTAGCCATGATTAAGGACGCAGCAGCCGTCTGAAACGCGTTGGCAACGCATACTTTTTAAATCCACCTTTCGTTGTGGGACACTGTTTCCCCATTTTACTACTTTTCAAATAAAATTGGAACACGTTTCCATTTTAACCTTTCATCTTCCTAAGAATTATTTTTTGCGCTGGAATCTACCTTGCTATTTCCTGTCTACATATCCCGTGTGCCGACACGACGATCCGGACGCAGCCAGCAGCTGGATTCTGCCCAAGGTTTGCTGGAGGTTTTTCTTCACATACCTGTTCAATGGCTTTACCCCTTCGGACTTGCTGCTATGAAAGAAGGCCAACAATTCAGCATTCGTACACCTGGGAATCTCGGCAATAACTGGAGCAAGCTAGGGATAGACTCTTTGGATATCCCTCCTTCGATGCCGGTTTCATTGGACTTGCTCCCACCGCCCCAACAAGACATTTGGCACTTTACATCCAAGACCAAGTTTCCAAGAGGCAAAAAATTGCCTCAAGCTGAGGACACTTGATTGGTATCTCCTGGTATCCTTGATCGGTTTCTTTTTAGGTTTCTGTCCTTGTATAGTTGATGAAATTTGCAAATATTGGGGAAATATCACTCGAGAAAGTCAACTTTAGATAATGCAAATCTAAATATATATTTTGGAAGATTGTTCACAGATGTTTTGATATAGCTACTGTATGAATATTTCTACTAGTCATAATGGTTAACCTTACCCAATTGCATTACCCTCCTCTCCCACACCCTCCTATCTCTTTCCTGTGGATAAGACAGTGCATTGTATAGTTGACTACATCTTGAGCTTTATTATCACAATGCATATATGAAGACCCTTTGCACTCGCCTTTCCCTTTCAGCTTACATATCACTGTGGTGATTCGTATACAGTTTAGTTCTCAAGAGTTATGAAGTTTCAGTGTGGTGTTTTGTAAAACATGGCAATTTTCTTCTCTGCCCCCCTCTGGCAGGGGATTTTTGGATGCTTTTCAGCATCTCAGAAGCACCTCATAGTTCCAGGATGCTATGGAGAATTAACTTTGATTTCATTTACTGTGCTTTTGTTACTTTGTGTTTTACTGTTTATTATGTTTTGTCTCTCAGGTGGTGTTTTTTTGCTAGCTCCCTTGCTGTAACGATGCTCTTAACTGTGAACTCCCTGTAGCACCCATGGCCGCGGGCCGTCGGGTTTACTCACCTCCCGACGCCCGCAGCCATGGATATGTGAGCGCTGGCCTCCGTCTCCCTCCTAGGCGATGCCAGCGCTCAATTCCGCTCCGTCTGGCTGGGTCCCGTATCATCATCATCAACTGCCACGATTTCCTGGTCTATAAGAAGGCCCCTGGCCTTCTAATCCTTGCCTGAGCGTTGTTAGTCTTTCCCAGTCTGTCTCGCACATGGTCCCTTAGTGTCTCCCGTTCCAGCTGTTACCCGTGCCCTGTTACCGTTCCTGCATCCTGTGCCTACCCGCGTTCAAGTGTCTTCTGCCACGTCAAGTGCCATCTGCCACATCAAGTGCCATCTGCCACATCAAGTGTCTTCTGCCACGCCAAGTGCCATCTGCCACGTCAAGTGCCATCTGCCACGTCAAGTGCCATCTGCCACGTCAAGTGTCATCTGCCACGTCAAGTGTCTACCGCTCATCGGATACTGCCCGCCACGTCTGGCGCCACTTGCCAGCGAGGAGGGAGATAATGAACGCTACTTAGGCCTCCTCGGAGGGGAAGAGATGAGGCCGTAGCCTAAAATGCACCGTGCATTGATTGAGAAATCCTCTGCATGCTCTGGGGTTACCGTCGTAGCGAGGAGGAAGAGGCAGAGGAACTGAGGATCCGGAACAAAAAGGGGGAGCAACAGGCAGTGGCACGGCAACAGCTTCAGGAGGAAGAACCGGGGGTGAAATCGCGAGTAGATCCAGGCGGACCAGAATAGAATTCACCGCCTCAAGGAGTTGATCCTGACGTGTGCGTAGGTCATGCATCTCTGTCTGAATCTTCTGTACTGGGGTCTTGGGCTGGCCAGCGGGTTCCATGGCCTTAGCGTACTGTCACGGACACTGGGTTTGTGGACCCACTAGGCCGCTCCGCCGTAGCGGGGAGGCAGCTGACCAGGTTACAGTCTATGCGAAAGTAAAATGGCAGACAGTAATGCTTGGGTACCTGAAATAGTCCGGGCAGTGGCTGTGGCTTCAGCACGGATAGAGGCAGGTGCGGCAAGTGGCGCCAGATGTGGCGGGCAGTATCCGATGAGCGGTAGACACTTGACGTGGCAGATGACACTTGACGTGGCAGATGGCACTTGACGTGGCAGATGCCACTTGACGTGGCAGATTGCACTTGGCGTGGCAGAAGACACTTGATGTGGCAGATGGCACTTGACGTGGCAGACGGCACTTGACGTGGCAGAAGACACTTGAACGCGGGTAGGCACAGGAACAATACGGAATACAGGAACGGTAACAGGGCACGGGTAACAGCTGGAACGAGAGACACTAAGGGACCATTTGCGAGACAGACTGGGAAAGACTAACAACGCTCAGGCAAGGATTAGAAGGCCAGGTGCCTTCTTATAGACCAGGAAATTGTGGCAGTTGATGATGATGATTTCCTAATTGCGCGCGCTGGCCCTTTAAGGCCGGACGCGAGCGTGCGCGCGCACCCTACGGGACCCAGCCGGACGGAGCGGAAGTGAGCGCTGGCATCTCCTAGGAGGGAGACGGAGGCCAGCGCTCACAGATCCATGGCTACGGGCGTCGGGAGGTGAGTAAACCCGACAACCCGCGGCCATGGGCGCTACACTCCCATGGGTAGATTTAAAGTTCGCTCCTTCAATGTGAAGGGCTTAAATTCCCCACAAAAGAGGTCTCGAATCTTTAACTCTCTAAATATACTCCTGACATATTACTGTTGCAAGAATCACACTTCCGTCCAACACATCTTCCCACCCTTTCTAAACAGCCATATTCCCAATGGTTCCACAGTACTTATTCCGAGAGGAGTCTCTATTGCCATCCATAAAAATATACCTTTTAAGATAGATGCTTCATTGTTATACCCCATGGGACGTTATGTATTCCAGAGAGGCCACATCTCCAATACAAAGTTTACGATAGCGGCCGTATATGCGCCTAATGTTGGGCAAATAAAATGGTTGCTTAAAACTCTCATTTCCCTTAGAACATTTAGCAAAGGACAACCTGCTTTCAGAGGGTACCTTAATGTTTCGATAGATCTCCCCTTAGACAACACTTCTACTGCTAACACTTTGTCTACCTCTGTTATGCGTCAACTTAAACTCCTTCTATCGCAACTGGGGATTGTAGATGCATGGCGAGTTAAGAATCCCTCAGTAAAAGACTATACTTACTATTCCCCTCCTCATGGAACTTACCATAGGATTGACTACCTATCTATCCCCATACTCCTAATTCAGTCACTAATTCATGCTGAAATTGGAAATATCACGGTCTCGGACCATGCCCCAATTTACCTCACCCTAGAGTTATATAATTTGCTCTGAAGAGAGTGGACCTGGAGATTGAATGATAAAATGATTGCACAAAAAGAGCACAGTGATGCTCTCACACTGAAATTGGAGGAATTCTTTTTATTTAATGATATTCCACATATCTCCAGGCCCATTCTATGGGAGATGCAAAAAGCTTACATGAGGGGGGAACTTATTGCCTTGTCTTCTAGCGTTAAAAAACAAAAGAATGCCCAAATTAATGATTTGCTTTAGAAAATATCTGGATTGGAAATTTCGCATAAACATTCAAGTTCAGTTGTGGACTATCACGCACTCGGTTCATTACGACGGGAACTTAATGATCTTTTGAATTTTAAAGCGGCTAAGGCTTTTCTAGAAGCCCGTAGCCAAACATACCTTGATGGAGATAAAGGATCAAAATTGATGACCCAGTTGATTAAACAAAAACAATCTAAAACATTTATAGAGGCTATTAAGAATGAACAAGGGGTCCGAGTGACCGCTACACCACTTATAGCGAAAGCTTTCCAATCTTTTTATTTCTCTCTGTATAATTTGGGTGACTCGGTGGGAGGACCTGTGTTGATTCCTCGAGAGAAGCGTGATAAAATTGAAATATTCTTAGAATCTATTTCGGTACCTGCTCTCTCCGAATCAGACTGTGCAGTGCTCCTGGCGCCTATCACTAGAGAAGAGGTGGAGAGGGTATTGAATTTGATTCCATCGGGAAAGAGCCCAAGTCCTGATGGCCTTCCTATTTTGTTTTACAAAAATTTTTGTCAACAGTTGATACCGAAGTTTACAGAGGTCTAATTCCTTACTTGAGGGATCTCCTCTTCCTAAACAATCATTGGAAGCTTTTAGAACTATTCTTCCTAAGGAGGGGAGAGATCCGGAGTGTTGTGGGAGTTATAGACCTATCTCACTCTTGAACTGTGATTTGAAATGGTGGGCAAAAATGTTGTCCCTACGCATTCAACCCATGTTGCCTCAAATAGTGAATGAAGAACAAGTAGGATTCATAAAAGGCCAGGAGGGTAGGCATAATATCAGCAGAGTTTGGCACACTATTTATCATGCGAGGCGCCGGGGGCACTCTATGGTCCTTCTTGCAACAGATGCGGAGAAATCTTTTGATAGGGTCTGTTGGGACTACATGAGAGTTTCCCTACTTAAATGTCATTTTCCTCCTATGTTTATCGCTACTATATTTTCTCTATATGCTTCCCCATCTGCTAGAATTCAAGTAAACGGCTCTTTGTCGGGATCCTTTTCTATAACAAATGTGACTAGCCAAGGTTGCCCTTTATCCCCATCCTTGTTTTATAGGGTATGATGATGGAAACACTTCTTGCGAAACTTCGACAGACAGAAGATATTGAAGGTCTGCGAATGGGAAGTCATACTCACAAATTGGCAGCCTTTGCCGATGATTTGTTGTTGTTGGTAATGAATCCCTTAACAGACTTTTCATTGATACTGGATGTATTTAACACATTTTGGAGGGAATTCTAATTTTAAAATAAACTTTGACAAATCGGAGGCCCTGGGTGTGGATTTGCCTGTAACCCAGGTTTCCGCTCTGAAAGCTATTTCTCCTTTTATGTTGCCTCCCACTGCTATTAAATATCTGGGGGTTATGATTTCAGCTGATACGACCCGACTTTTTTCACTTAATTTTAAGCCCCTTCTTTCGAAAACCCATAAATTCCTCTCCTAACTAGAAATCCCCTATGTCTCCTGGATAGGACGAAAGAATTTACTTGCCACTTATGTGCTCCCACAGATACTATACACAATGCAGAGCATCCCTATTGAGCTACCCACTAGTTTTTTTCAATAGTTTTAAAAGTCTCTTCATTAACATTCCAGATTGGCTTATATAGACTCCTTAGATTAAAAAAAGACACAAGGAGGTATGTCGTTACCTGACTTGAAGACATACTATGAAGCGACCCGATTGCTTCGCTGGTCACAACTAGCCAATACATCTTTAGAGGCTCTTCATTTGGACATGGAAAGGGCACTCCTCTCAGAGAATTTATCTCACTTGCTGTGGGTAAAATTACCCTTACCTTCGAAGAAGGTCTTAATTAGTGATCTGACTCGAGGGATGCTTAAGATATGTCAGAAGACGGGGGCTCTGGCTATGTCTCATGAAGGTCTCTCATCAGTGGCTCCACTGGGTGCTTTACCATTTTATACTAGTAAAATGCAAATTGCTCGGTCTTCAATATGGACGCTTCTCAAGACTTTTAGAGTAGCTATTGTGGTTGCCTCCCAAAAACCCACTGAACTGGATACTCTCATGACACAACTCCCGAATACTAATTCTACTTCTTCTCTCACTATCTCTTCTATATCTTTTCTACATAAATATAACTTGAAATCAGTGTGTCGTAAATTCCTAACTATCAAACCGTCTCCTTACCCAAATCCCACGTGGCTAGAGACTTATACTCTTTTACCCATTGGCCCGTCTAGATCCCTGTCTAAGATATATTTGTGTCTCCTCCTACAGCAAGCTCCATCTAAACCCTACTTCTTGATGGAATGGGAAAGAGAACTAGGTATTACTCTGTCGCAAAAGGAGGGTGATTTTGTGTTATCTCACCCACACGGTTTCTCTAGATGTGTGAGTTACCAGGAAAACTCCTATAAATTAATTTATGAGGTGGTATCGCACACCAGCTTATCTTTACAAAATACATCTTCTTGTTCAGACATCTGTTGGAGATGTGACCTAGAGACAGGGACGTTATCCCACATATGGTGGTTTTGCCCTAAAATTCGAGAATTTTGAACACAAGTGGAAAAAGAAATTGGAGATATCACAGGGAATAATCTTCCGTTATCTCCGGAGTTGATATTATTATGGCTCCCGTTGAAGGATTTCATACCTTCGACTAACGATTTAATCACTTTCATGATATCTACCGCAAAACGACTGATTATTTTACATTGGAGGAAGGAGGACACACCTACGATAGAGTTATGGTGGTCCAAAATGCACCAACTCCATAGACTGGAGGAATTGGTTGGTTGGAACACCTTCACAAGGAAGACATGGCGACCTTGGATAGACTTCCAGGATAAATAAGTACAGTGTGACCACTCTTCATATTCTTTTTTTGACCTTTTCCTTTGCTATATTACACTACCCCACCCCCAACTCCTTTTAGATCATATAAAAGGGATTTACATTTAATAGGGACCTCCGTATACAATTTTTGGTATTCAAGGTATGAATAGCTATTTCTTAGCTCTTAGATAAGTTATGGGATGATGCAAAGTGTTTCCGATGAATCTCTCCCCACCACATGAGAGGATGTCTACATTATAATTTTTATTACTTGATCTTTTTTTATTTTATTAACATAACTGGACAAATCTGTTTAGTTAAGTTTACATAGTAAGGGACCTTGTATGGTAGTCCCTTTATATACTTTACATGTTTTTTTAATAATCTTATGCCGCTGTTTTAGGGACTTTTCCCATAGAATTCAGAGATGTGTCTATTCTCTTTATCATAGTTTTGTGACAGGTTACTCCAATTTCCAATCTGGGATCCTGATTTAGTTTGTTTTTTTTGTTATTTGATTATTGTATGCTCAATGTATTGTGAGTCTGTTTCTCACAATGACTGAATGTTCTTGTATTCTTATGTTATTTTTTCTATGTATCAAGAACTTAATAAAAAAAGTTAATTAAAACAAAAGAAACTTGCTAAATGCTGTTTTGAATACTTTGATGGGTGCGGTTTTGAAAATGGGGTGATTTATGGGGGTTTGTAATGTATGGGCCCCTCAAAGCCACTACGGAGACCTGAACTGGTCCCTGAAAAAATAGCCTTTTGAAATTTTCTTGAAAATTTGAGACATTTCTTTTAGTTTTAAGCTTTGGAACGTCCTAAAAAAAATAAAAGGAAGTTCAAAAACAATGCCAATCTAAAGTAGACATATGGGGGATGTTAATTAGCAACCAATTTGTGTGGTATTACTATCTGTCTTACAAGCAGATACATTTACATTTATAAAAATGCTAATATGTCGGCAGAAAAATAAAAAAAGTTACGGTTCAGAATATGGCAACACAAAAACAAATAAGGCACTTTGACTTTGCAAAAGTAGTAAAACATCATAAAACAATATCAATTTGCAATTATAATTGTAATGAGCTGCAGAACAAAGTTATTGTGCTATTTATGCCAAACGGTAAACAACGGAAATTTAAGATGCAAAAAAAGAATGGTGGAATTTCTGGGTTTTTTTCATTACCCACCCCAAATAAGGTAAGAAAACTTAATTCCATTCACTGTCTAGGAGTCCTTCCTATAGACTTTGAAAGAAGTGGCAGATTGTAAAGGGAAGTGTCCCTATTTATGTATATAGTGCCACACATCCCCCGCTGCGAGCATACTGGCAGGGTTAATAGCCCTGCGTCGGCACGCTCAGTAGCTGAAGCTAGCTGGATCTATCGGAAGGGGGGGGGGGAAACAGAATGTGGTGAGAGGACTAGACAACAAGATAAGGAGATCCTTTCGTTACAAAACATCAGTGTAAATAAAAAGGCCCAATTAATGTCAATCACATTTCTGATAATAAAAGTGAAAAACTGACAGGCAAGTTAAAGTGTATGTTCACAAATGCCAGAAGTCTAGCAAGCAAAATGGGGGAGCTCGAGGCCTTGATACTGGAAGAAAATATAGATATAGTTGGTGTTGCTGAAACATGGCTGGACTCTTCACATGACTGGGCTGTAAATCTACAGGGTTTTACACTTTTTCGGAAAGACAGGACAAATAGGAAAGGTGGTGGTGTATGTCTGTATGTGAGAAATGATATGAAGGCGAGTGTGAAAGAGACAATAGTGGGTGAATACTGTGAGGAGGTTGAAACCTTGTGGGTGGAACTAGAAAGGGAGGTAAACACTGAAAAAATTACTTTTGGTGTAATCTATACACCCCCCAATATAACTGAGGAGATGGAAGTTCAGCTATATAAACAGATGGAGCGGGCTGCACAGGCGGGTACTGTAGTGATAATGGGAGATTTTAATTTCCGGGATATTAATTGGTGTCATGGTTCAGCTTCAACTGCAAAGGGGAGACATTTCCTCAACCTGTTGCAGGAAAATTTTATGGGCCAGTTTGTGGAAGACCCGACTAGAGGTGAAGCTCTGTTGGATCTGGTCATTTCTAATAATGCAGATCTTGTTGAGAATGTCAATGTTTGTGAAAACCTCGGTAACAGTGATCATAATATAGTTACATTTTACCTATACTGTAAAAAACAAACGCAGGCTGGGAGGGCAAAAACATTTAATTTTAAGAAAGCCAATTTCCCCAGGATGAGGGCTGCAATTCAGGATATGGACTGGGAAGAACTAATGTCAAATAATGGAACAAATGATAAATGGGAGATTTTCAAATCTACTTTGAGTTATTATAGTGCAAAATTTATTCCTATAGGTAACAAGTATAAACGACTCAAATTAAACCCCACATGGCTTACACCTTCTGTGAAAGGGGCAATACACGACAAAAAAGGGCATTTAAAAAATACAAATCTGAGGGTACATCTGCAGCCTTTGTAAAATATAAAGATCTTAATAAAATCTGTAAAAAGGTAATAAAATTAGCAAAAATACAAAATGAAAGGCAGGTGGCCAAGGATAGTAAAACAAATCCCCAAAAATTATTCAAGTATATAAATGCTAAAAAGCCAAGGTCTGAACATGTGGGACCCCTAGATAATGGTAATGGGGAGTTGATCACAGGGGATCAAGAGAAGGCAGAGTTACTAAATGGGTTCTTTAGCTCTGTATATACAACAGAAGAAAGAGCAGCTGATGTAGCCGGTGCCAGTGCTGTTAATATATCAGTTGATATACTGAATTGGATGAATGTAGATATGGTCCAAGCTAAATTAAATAAAATAAATGTGCACAAGGCCCCGGGACCAGATGGGTTACACCCTAGAATTCTTAAAGAGCTTAGTTCAGTTATTTCTGTCCCCCTTTTCATAATATTCAGAGAATCTCTAGTGACTGGCATAGTGCCAAGGGACTGGCGCAGCGCAAATGTGGTGCCGATTTTCAAAAAGGGCTCTAGGTCTTCCCCAGGTAATTATAGACCAGTGAGCTTAACATCCATCGTGGGGAAAATGTTTGAGGGGCTATTGAGGGACTATATACAGGATTATGTGACAATAAATAGCATTATAAGTGACAGCCAGCACGGTTTTACTAAGTACAGAAGTTGTCAAACTAACCTAATCTGTTTTTATGAAGAGGTGAGCAGAAGTCTAGACAGAGGGGCCGCTGTGGATTTAGTGTTTTTGGACTTTGCAAAGGCATTTGACACTGTCCCCCATAGGCGCTTAATGGGTAAATTAAGGACTATAGGTTTAGAAAATATAGTTTGTAATTGGATTGAGAATTGGCTCAAGGACCGTATACAGAGAGTTGTGGTCAATGATTCCTACTCTGAATGGTCCCCGGTAATAAGTGGTGTACCCCAGGGTTCAGTGCTGGGACCACTATTATTCAACTTATTTATTAATGATATAGAAGATGGGATTAATAGCACTATTTCTATTTTTGCAGATGACACCAAGCTATGTAATATAGTTCAGTCTATGGAAGATGTTCATGAATTGCAGGCAGATTTAAACAAACTAAGTGTTTGGGCGTCCACTTGGCAGATGAAGTTTAATGTAGATAAATGTATAGTTATGCATCTGGGTACCAACAACCTGCATGCATCATATGTCCTAGGGGGAGCTACACTGGCGGATTCACTTGTTGAGAAGGATCTGTGTGTACTTGTAAATCATAAACTCAATAACAGCATGCAATGTCAATCAGCTGCTTCAAAGGCCAGCAGGATATTGTCGTGTATTAGAAGAGGCATGGACTCACGGGACAGGGATGTAATATTGCCACTTTACAAAGCATTAGTGAGGCCTCATCTAGAATATGCAGTTCAGTTCTGGGCTCCAGTTCATAGAAAGGATGCCCCGGAGTTGGAAAAAATACAAAGAAGAGCAACGAAGCTAATTAGGGGCATGGAGAATTTAAGTTATGAGGAAAGACTGAAAGAATTAAACCTATTTAGCCTTGAAAAAAGACGACTAAGGGGGGACATGATTAACTTACATAAATATATTAATGGCACATACAAAAAATATGGTGAAATCCTGTTCCTTGTAAAACCCCCTCAAAAAACAAGGGGGCACTCCCTCCGTCTGGAGAAAAAAAGGTTCAAGCTGCAGAGGCGACAAGCCTTCTTTACCGTGAGAACTGTGAATCTATGGAATAGCCTACCGCAGGAGCTGGTCACAGCAGGGACAGTAGATGGCTTTAAAAAAGGGTTAGATAATTTCCTAGAACAAAAAAATATTAGCTCCTATGTGTAGAAATTGTTCCTTCCCTTTTCCCGTCCCTTGGTTGAACTTGATGGACATGTGTCTTTTTTCAGCCATACTAACTATGTAACTATATATGTAACTATGTAACTATAAAAATGACCTCACCACCAGCTGGGACCTACCTGCCTGCCTCCCACACCACCACGAACCGGCTCACCTCTCCTGTCCTGTCTCTCTCCTCCAACCACCTGCTGCTGTCTCCTGCTATGGCTCCTGCTTCTGCCACCAACGAGTCACGCTAAATATCAAGTGTAGCAATAGCTACACTTAACCCTGTCTCTCCCTTTCTCCTCCTGCTGTAATCTTTGCTTCCCTGAGTTAACCCCTTGCTCTCCCTGAGTACTGTCAAGTTAACCCTTGAGTTCCTGTGGTAACCCTTATTGTCCCTGAAGTTCCCTGAGTTAACCCCTTGCTCCCCCTGAGTACTGTCTCTACTCTCCCTGAGTACTGTCAATTTAACCCTTACTGTCACAGAGTCTCAGAGTTAACCCTTGCTGTCCCAGAGTCCCTGAGTTAACCCTTGCTTCCCTGAGTAACCCTGTGTTCCCTAAGTTAACCCTTGATTCCCTGAGTAATCCTTGGTGCAAGTTAACCCCTTGCAGTTCCTGAGTTAACCCCTTGCTGAGCTCTGTTTACTTTTGCTGCCCTAATTACCCTGCAGTGACCCCCCTTGACCTGCACATCCCCAGGAACACAGTAACCAATTCCCCTTGTTCCTCCGTATCCCGTATTAACCCTTAGTGTATAGGGAAAGTTATATTAGGAGGGAGTGGAACAGAGATAGTGAGCGTGTGAGAATTACAAGTAACATGTGTATTGTGTTGTAACGTAACTGTATTCTTATGTATGTTTAGGTAATTGGGTGGCGGTATAATTAGGATTGTGATACCGTGTTTATACTGTACTGTGATTAGTTACTGTATTTTATAGATGAGTGATTACAGTATGTTAATAAATATTACCTTTATTTACTATACGGTCTTATTAGTTTGAGTAGCCGCTAAAGCAATTAGATCGACTTTAGGAAAAGTGTAGGGGAACTAGGCATAACCCTTTAACATTGGTGAGCCAGCCCAAACTGCTTTCAATTTATTTCTGTCTTTTGTACAATAAAATTGTGTTAAAACGTGAACTGCAGATAGGCGGCGAGGGGTGGACAGGTAACGTACGTACACGGTGTAGTGTTGGGTTATACTGTGCGCCTAGACCTTTTTGAAGTTCAGACGAGTAACATAATTTTATTTAAGGCTTGATACATGATACAATTAATCAGCGAACCTATTGTTTTTTGTTTATTTTCTGAGGTATTAACGTCTTTTATTTTGCTTTGCGACGTGCTGCTCTACGGCGACGAATCGTCGGGCGAGCGAGCAACTTATACAAAAGAGTTTGCAGAAGTATCAACGTCGGTGTTCTTCCGGTGAGGTCCAGCTGATCGGAAAAGGCGTTCCGGAAGAAAAGGACCTTTTTCAAAACAGCGGGGTGAAAGGAGGTCAGAGATGACTTCTCGAACAGTGAGTATGGACTTCTCCACACTTAAACACCTCGCTAAAAACAGTAAATTTAATCCAGTAACACCTAAAACATACAAGTCAGCAGGACTGGTGTGGTCCACTTGCTGGACGAGGCTTATGCACATGATAAGTTGTGTATTAGCAAGAGGAGTGTTCTTAACAAAACCTCCAAACGTCTCCATATGCTCGCTAAATTAATCTGTGTGTATGAGGAGACGTGGAAGACTTATCACTCAGATAATAAATAGTGATTCCCCAAATCTTCACTGCCAGTGTTGTGCCAACAATGTGAAACGGGTTTGTGATTTGCAGACATAACTGGCAGAGAATGCCCAATGTAGAGATAAGCAAATTTGCTTGCTGGAATCGCAGATGATAGATTTGAAAAATCATGGTGATGATATTGATGCACAGCTGACTGGGTCTTATGCTGTGATCAATGCGTTTAAGGATAAGGCAGCATCTACGGATGCCATCATTGCCAAGCTTACTGCTAGGTCACAATTGTTTGCCAGTATGCAAAACATCATAAAAGATTTTTCAAAAAATGTTACCAGCCTTGTCCTTTTCAATGCCTGATTCTGCTGTAAGTTTGCCCTCTACAGGGCAAAAAGGGGGGAGTAGAAAGAGTAATGGACCAGATGTCACAAATCGTGATCCCATCCGGAATCCTGAAGGTAACATTGTTACGAAAGTGTTACGCAGATGTAAGCGTACTATATTTAGAAGTGCGTCCCTAGCCATGCAGAACTTTAAGAGATCATGCACTGGTGACTGCCCTAAGTTCAGCAGAGCATGTACTGTTAAATATTTTGCATGTGCCGGCTCTGGCCATATTGCGAAGCACTGCGAGTCTTTGAGTACTAAGAAATGTGGTCCTGTTAAATGCCTTAAATGTGGTCAGATGGGACATGTTGCGATGAACTGCCTCGGCATAAGCAACCATGGAAAGCCCAGCGAAATGGCAATAGAAAATGGCCATGTTACAACAAACGGTGGATTTAGACAAAATGGCTGCATAAGGGTCTCCTTACAGCCTTATGTGCTCCACCACGTGCTGAAGGGTCTAAATGACCAACCACAACTAGGGAGGAGTTTAGGAAGTTGGTCATAAGTTGCATGTTCAGTCAGGTGTTATGTCTGTAATGATTGTTTATGGTCTGTTGTGTTTGTCCCCAGTTGTCCGTTTGTTTTCAATTGTGTTTTTATTTTGTGGTTCTTTCACATATTCTATTGTGGTATATCCCTGGTTATCAGTAATATGTATTTATAATATATGGGTGTTGCCTGTATTTATAATGCATAATTAGAAAACCATTCCAGGAAAACAACTGGAGAATCAACCATTGGATAGTGGTGCATTTGCGCCCAATGTTTTAATTGCTCTCTATTAGGATAACGTTGAAGTTGTTATTATACTGTGAACTCAGGTTGGGCGGTGCGAACAGGTAAAATAAGTTCACAGTGTAGTGTTTTATGTTATTCTGTGCACCTAGACCTGGGGGGTTCAGACAGGTAACACAACTTCATCTGAAACCTAATGCGAGTGCAATTAAATACAGCGAATAACAGTATGGCTGATTATTTTGTGTTTAACTGGAGTTAGGAAACTTTGGACAGGGGGAGGCAACCCTGGCATTACACCCATATCTTGATTTTAAGATAATGGGTTTGGTAAGACAGGGATATAGTTCCACAAACCTGAGAATTGCGAGGAACCACAAAAGCAGTGCTTCATCCACAGCTCCCCTCGGATATCCTGACCTACACCAGTGTTGGGATACCGAGGGGTCCTGTGATATGAAGGTTAATCCAATGCCCTCCTCAAGACATGGGTCAAGGATATTGGTGCTGGTATCTAATGCAGAATGCCACGCGACTAACTGCTCTGAAAGAGGCATACTCCTCCCAGAACCATACTGTACCCTTAATACCGTATTAGGCGTTGATGTGGCGGATCAGAAGGGAAGAACTCTGGTGACACCTGAAAAGAGGCTCAACATCTGTCCAGACACCCCTTTGAGACTCCAGACGATTCCTCTTGGGTTTGGCATCGAACTAAGAAATCTCCTGCTAGACTTCAATGAGGAAGAGGATGTCGTGGAGAAACTGAAAGATTCCCAACACCAAGCCACTATTCAGTTGGAACATGACACTAAAAAGATCACAGGAATTGTGAACAACCTTGAGGCGGACGCGGAAGTGTCTTGGTGGGAGAGCTTGTTCGGCTATAGTCCCAAGGCCACTTCCTTCTTCAACTTGCTCATCCACCCAGTGATAATCCGTCTCATTCTTGTGGCAATTATATACGTTGGACTGTTCTGCGTGTACCGACGAATGAAAGGACTGGTTGACCAAATACAATGAGGTCAAGAAGAAAGCCACGAATACATTCGTAGACGAGGTCTAAGGACATAATGATACAGTCCTGCGACCCGGAATTGTTTATTATTGTATGTTTCTATATATTTGTAGAGTGTAAATCTTAAACAATGGGTCGTACAAAAATTTTCAAGTTGTACATATGGACATTCTAGGTGTTGATATGTGTCCGCAACATAGGCATACTCAGTGAGGACGTGCCCGTCCCACAGCAAGTGAGTATGTATGTGTAGGCGGGCATATATTTATAGCCTGTAGTCACCTCATTTGCATGTGTACCTTGCACGTGTTTATGGAGGGGTAGTGTGAGATGCTGTTTGAGCATGAATCTCTATATGTACATATACCTATGGTTGGTGGGGGAATATTTTTGTATGTTTGGTTATTTTTCACTTTGTATGATTGGGTAGTGTGTAGGAACCCTTAGGGACAGGTAAAATACACACACACCCTTGTAGGTATTTGCCAACTCAACCTGAGAACTGGTATGATCAATACGATGATGGATTGAATGTCAGAGGGGAAATGGAAGGCGATGCTCCACCCCTCAGTAGATTCCTGGGTACCAAGGCATCACCTCCTCCTCGGGGATGATAACCTGCCATGATAGAAACCTGGATATCGGCTCACAAAGATTGTTTTGTCTTCAATCAAGATGCTGAGAAAAGTTGGAAAAGTAATGGATCCCGTACAAAAGGTTGTTGAAAGGCGGGCTAAGCCATTCCAAGGCTGACCGTGTGAGGGCACAAGTAGTCTTACACGGGCCGGCATGCAAATATTGGATCGGCCACTGGAAAGACCTGCTGACACCACTCAAGAGGAAGAAATTCCAAGCAAGAAAGAACAAGAAATCTGCGGTTCATGGACTTTGAAGTTTTCGTATGCGCTTTGTTCGTTTGATGGGCTTTGAGGCTTCGTTCTATGGACTGTGTGTTTTATTTCAACCCCGTTCTATGGACTATGAAGGTTTCTTCGTTCTATGGACTATGAAGGTTTCATTTCAACTTCGTTTGATGAGCTTCGAGGCTTCGTTCTTTGGACTAGAAGATTTAATTTCATCTTCATTCTGTGAACTTTGAGGTTTCGTTTCTTTGGACACTAGACTCCAGAGTCTGAGGACTGGTGGGAAGGTGTCCCTGAGGAGATAGCTGATGTTGAGTATCTAGGTCCAATAGTATACTTCATTCCATCTCAGACCATTACCAGTAACCAGGGAGGTTGAGGGGGTAAATAGAACTCCACAAACACTTCCTCAAATTGCATTGTCGAGTCCCCGACAACAGGGGGATTGTAAAGGGAAGTGTCCCTATTTATATATATATATATATATATATATATATATATATACAGGGTGGGCCATTTATATGGATACACCTAAATAAAATGGGAATGGTTGGTGATATTAACTTCCTGTTTGTGGCACATTAGTATATGGGAGGGGGGAAACTTTTCAAGCTGGGTGTTGACCATGGCGGCCATTTTTAAGTTGGCCATTTTTTATCCAAATTTAGTTTTTTCAATGGGAAGAGGATCATGTGACACATCAAACTTATCAAGAATTTCACAAGAAAAACAATGGTGTGCTTGGTTTTAACGTTACTTTATTCTTTCATGAGTTATTTATGTCATTATGGGTGTCAGGTCCGAGCATTCCTAGATGAACAGTTTCCTGGAAAGTGGATTGGTCGTCGTGGGCCAGTTGAATGGCCCCCTAGGTCTCCCGATCTGACCCCCTTAGACTTTTATCTTTGGGGTCATCTGAAGGCAATTGTCTATGCTGTGAAGATACAAGATGTGCAGCAACTGAAACTACGGATACTGGAAGCCTGTGCTAGCATTTCTTCTTCGGTGTTGCTATCAGTGTGTGAAGAGTGGGAGAAGAGGGTTGCATTGACAATCCAACACAATGGGCAGCACTTTGAACACATTTTATAAGTGGTCAGAACTTGTAAATAACTCATGAAAGAATAAAGTAACGTTAAAACCAAGCACACCATTGTTTTTCTTGTGAAATTCTGGATAAGTTTGATGTGTCACATGACCCTCTTCCCATTGAAAAAACTAAAGTTGGATACAAAATGGCCGACTTCAAAATGGCCACCATGGTCAACACCCAGCTTGAAAAGTTTCCCCACTCCCATATACTAATGTGCCACAAACAGGAAGTTAATATCACCAACCATTCCCATTTTATTTAGGTGTATCCATATAAATGGCCCACCCTGTATATATATATTTATATCTATAGTGTATGTGTATGTGTGTATATATATATATATATATATACACACACATATAATATGTGTGTATGTATAACACATATAATGTATCATGTGCCAGGGCTGTAGCAACACAGCCCTGGTCATTAATATGGTTGTAAACAAAGCAGGACAATTAGCATTGCCCTGCTTTGTTTGGAAACTAGTTATCCCCTGTCTCCATTTCAAGTCTCCCGTGCACACGGACGGTCTCATGCGGGCGCTCATGAGTCGGCTGGTGATACATTATCACCATGCCGACCCATGCTAGCCGGGGGCGAGCGCCACACATCCCCCCGCTGCGAGCATACCGACAGGGTTAAATAGCCCTGCGTTGGTACACTCAGTAGCTGAAGCTAGCTGGAGCTAGCGGAAGATGACCTCACCACCAGCTGGGACCTGCCTGCCTCCCACACCACCACGAACCGGCTCACCTTTCCTGTCCTGTCTCTCTCCTCCAACCACCTGCTGCTGTCTCCTGCTATGGCTCCTGCTTCTGCCACCAACGAGTCACACTAAGTATCAAGTGAAGCAATAGCTACACTTAACCCTGTCTCTCCCTGTCTCCTCCTGCTGTAATCTTTGCTTCCCTGAGTTAACCCCTTGCTCTCCCTGAGTACTGTCCCTACTCTCCCTGAGTACTGTCAAGTTAAACCTTGAGTCCCTGTGTTAACCCTTATTGTCCCTGAAGTTCCCTGAGTTAACCCCTTGCTCCCCCTGAGTACTGTCCCTACTCTCCCTGAGTACTGTCAATTTATCCCTTGCTGTTCCAGAGTCCCTGAGTTAACCCTTGCTTCCCTGAGTAACCCTTTGTGCAAGTTAACCCCTTGCAGTCCCTGAGTAACCCTTGGTGCAAGTTAACCCCTTGCAGTCCCTGAGTTAACCCCTTGCTGAACCCTGTTTACTTTTGCTGCCCTAAATACCCTGCAGTGACCCTTGACCTGCACATCCCCAGGTACACAGTAACCAATTCCCCTTGTTCCTCCGTATCCCGTATTAACCCTTAGTGTATAGGGAAAGTTATATTAGGAGGGAGTGGAACAGAGATAGTGAGCGTGTGAGAATTACAAGTAACATGTGTATTGTGTTGTAACGTAACTGTATTCTTATGTATGTTTAGGTAATTGGGTGGCGGTGTAATTAGGATTGTGATACCGTGTTTATACTGTACTGTGATTAGTTACTGTATTTTATAGATGAGTGATTACTGTATGATAATAAATATTACCTTTATTTACTATACTGTCTTATTCCCTTGAGTATCCGCTAAAGCAATTAGATCAACGTTCATATAAGGAAAAGGTAGGGGAACTAGGCATAACCCTAGTTACCCTGATTGTAAAGGCGGTAGTAATAGTGTGTGTCACTAACCAGTGAATCCCGTTATTACCCCACCCCCTTTAACACAGATCATGCTCGACCGCTGCTCTATTCAATGTCCTCCTCACTGCGGTTCTCACGATCGGTGGGGGTCCCAGTGGGGGTCCCAGTGATCAGAAAATGATCACCTATCCTGTGGATAGATGATAACTTATGATTTTGGGAAAATCCCTTTAAAGCCCAAAAAGGCTGGTCACTAAAGGGTTAAGGTCCATATCATATATTTGGTACTAGTCTAATTATAAGGGGATTTACCAATGTAATTATGGTGTTAATTGATATACATCAACAAAGAAATACATTTTTAGCCATCACAATATTTATTTCTTATAATAAATCTGCAGTATGCACTTGACAATAGAAAATAAAATAGTTAAATTGTAGAAAAATAAACATTCTAATGCTCCAGTTAAAGTTTCAAAAGTGCATCCTGTGGTCCAAAATATACTATACATTGAATTCTATCAGTTCACCTTTATACAACACATAATGACTTCTGGTGATGGCAAAATAGAGCTTTAGATAAAAGAGAACTTTAAATTAGATATAAGTAAAAATAATACTTAATATTAAAATAAAAATGTATGCGCAATGCAATTCATTATTGCTCTGTCGTTTTTTACCTGCCAAGTACTTAATTGAATTTCTTCATTTCCTTTAAGGTAATTCTCCTTTTTGAAAACAGGAATAACTATCTAATAATTAACTATCCAATTTAATGTAATATAACTATTAAGTTTCAAAGAACTAATATTCATGCTTACATACAACAAAATCTGTCTAACACTCCGATTACATCTGAGCTCGCTTTTCCATTTTTCTGCTTTTCATAGGAATAGGAAAACGAGAAAAATGGAAAGGCCATATCTGCCGCTTGATGGAAACCAACGGCGCCCAGCAAAACCCATTGACTTTAATGGGTTCGCCAGATTTCAGTTATGGTTATAGTGCATATTTTCTGCACTATTCTGTCCATCAAACATGAAGGAATCTGCGAATGAAGCTCCTAGCAGATCCTCTCACGCAGACATAAAAAGAGCCTAACTACAGCACTTTCAATTTATTTACACTGGTTGGTGAAAGCTGCTAAATATTATCTGTCAATTCTTGCCAATTTACTAACATCTATATATTTCTCAGAATGGGGAAATTATTGTTAGGAAACGTCTGTCACTTTAAGGTTGTCATGACTAATAGCTAAGCTTCTGGGTGGCCCTGGTTTGAGATGCAGAGCCAATCTAATTTCTCTGTCTGCAACCTATCAGGGCCAAGAATGGAGTATTTGAACCTGTTCAGTTTTCTAATTGTTGCTTGTGATTTTTCTGTGTATGCATGTGTCTGATCAAACTCCTGGTTACTCCCTGTATCACCTTGACTATTTGGACTTTCAGTATCTCATGCTTGCTGTTTACCCCTCTGGCTTGTCTGGTTATCCATTTTGGTATTGCCTGCATTTGGACTCCTGTCCAACACCGTATTCTGTAAAAGCAACCTGGGTTCTATGCAGCCAATTCCAACCTGCCTTGCGGTGGGCTCTGGTGAAGACCATAGAGTAGCCTTAGACTCTGCTGACCAGAGTGGTGACAGACTTGAAGTAATCCACTTGATCCAGACAGTCTCCAGCTGTTTATGTGGAAATGCTCGTATAACAATTCAATAGACTTGCACTCTTGGGAATTGCTCAAGTAGTGATTCCTTGACATATTTGCAAGCCTTTAAAAATAGTATTTTCCACTATGGAACCTATGAATGGCCTGGTGGATCAGATGTACGGTCTGACTCAGCTAGTACAAGATCTGTCCGAAAGGGTTCAACACTATGAAACTGCATAGTTCCAAGCAGTAATTCCAGCTGCAACTCCGGTTGAACCTAAAATGAACTTGCCTGATAATTTTTCCGGTGATCGTAAGTCTTTCATTAACTTTCGTGAGAGTTGTAAATTATATTTTTGCCTAATGCCTTTTTCTACTGGAACTGAGCATGGTTACAGCCATACTATCCCGTTATTGATTGGGTAAAGGCATATTTGATTAAGTGGAATCCTAAATGTTATGAATCTTGCATGTCTATGTCTACTACTAATGTATCTTGTGATGCACCATTGTTGCCTAAGGGTACTCAAGATTTTGAGGATGTCTTTTCTGAAATCGATTGTGAATCCCTCTCTCCTCATAGACCATATGGTTGCCCTATTGTACTCCACCCTATAGTACCTACAGACGCGGGTCTAAAAATGTCAGGGCTGACGCATTATCTCGAAGTTTCTGCTCCTCACAGGTCCCCGACTTTCAGCCTGAACCTATTTTGTCAAAAGGGATGGTGGTTTCTGCAATATCGCCTGATCTTGCAACTGAGATTAAAGAATGGCAGCAGCTCGCTCTGCAAACCATTCCTACTGGGAAATTGTTTGGACCTCCTTAGTTCAGACTTCGTTTGTTTAATGAGTTACTTGATTCTGTTTTGGATGGTCAACCAGGGATAAATGGTAGTAAAAAAATTAGTCTTACGGCTCTGCTGGTGGTCGTCTGTATCTCATGGTGTGAGTTCCTATGTCTCTGCTTGTGATGTCTGCACTCGTGCTAACACTCCTTGAGTTTCGTCCTATGGGTGAACTACTTCCATTGTCTGTTCCACAGAAACAATGGAAGTAGACAGATGGTTCCACAGGTCCCATCTGTCTATGGATTTTATCACCGATTTACCTCCTTCTGAAAGGAAAACTGTCATTTGGGCTGTGGTGGACTGTTTTAGTAAAATGTGTCATTTCATTCCATTGCCTCAACTCCCTGATTCCAAAACTCTGTCTAAATTATTTATTGATCAAGTGCTTTGTCTGTATGGTATTCCGGAAAAAATATTGTCTCTGATAGATGTGTACAATTTGTGGCTAACTTCTGGAGAGCTTTCTGTAAAAAACCTGGTGTACAGTTATCTTTCTCTTCTGCATTTCACCCTGAGACTAATGGTCAAACCGAGCATTTGAATCAAACCTTGGGACAATATCTTAGGTGTTATATTGCAGATAACCAGGCTGAATGGGTCTCGTATCTTCCATTAGCGGAATTTGCTATAAATAATTACCACCATGTTTCTCTTGATAACTCGCCGTTTTTCAGTAATTATGGTTTTCATCCTCATATTGGTTTATTTTCCTGTTCTTCTAGTGATAACCCTTAGGGTATGTTCACATGCTTAGCAAAAATGTCTGAAAATACGGAGCTGTTTTCAAGCAAAAACAGCTCCCGATTTTCAGACGTTTTTGTAGCAACTCGCGTTTTTCACGACGTATTTTACAGCCGTTTTTGGAGCTGTTTTTCAATGGAGTCAATAAAAACGGCAGTGGGCAGATGTTTGGAGGCGTAATGGTGCCGTTTTTTTGGGCGTAATTCGAGACGTAAGTAATTACGTCTGAAACCACTGCGTGTGAACATACTCTAAGGTGGAAGTTGAATCAAATAAATGGTGCACAGTTTGGGCTTAGATTCAATTGAACCTTGAAGAGTTCCCAATTAATTCAAAAGAAAAATGCTGACAAAAAACGTATAGTGGGTCCTGTGTTCAGGGTGGGTCAAAAGTGTGGCTATTTATTAACAATCTGAAACTAAAAGTACCATCTTATAAGTTTTCTCCTGGGTTTATTGGTACATACGAAATTGTTGAAGTTATTAACCCTGTGTCTTCCACCTTCTTTTAAAATTAATGATGTTTTTTACAAATCTCTTCTTAAAAAATTTCTACCACCATCTAATCCACTTAAGAAACCTCCTCCTCCAGTTCAGGTAGAACGAGACATGGAATTTGACGTTCAAAATTGTGGATTCCAGAAGGGTCAGGAGTACTCTCCAGTAGGGTTGCACGATGCATCGAAACTTCGGTACTGTTTCGTTACCGTGCACCCTCAAATGGTTCAATACTGTTATTTCATGTATTTCAATATTAAGCTGTGCGGCCGCACAGCTATGTATAGTAACACATGAATGTTTTTAGAAAGGGCTGCGGCTGTGTAATACAGCTATTGCCCCGCTCCTGACAAGTGCACGCGCAGTCATCGTGATGTGACCAGTGCTGCACTAATGATTGCTGGCACTGAAGACCGAACATGGTGGGCACACTGCAAAAAAACATGTTCTGTCTTCATTGCTGGCGCAACCGATCATTAGTTCAGCGCCGGCCGCATCACCTTATGCTAACTGCGTGTGCACACTTGTTGTCAGGAGCAGGGCAATGGCTGTATTACACACTCTAATGGCGGAGATCAGAGAAACCCCTCATCTCTGCCGCTATTTCCCTGAATGCTGTGCTTAAAGCTGACTGCAGCATTCAAGGGGTAATTGAGAAGGGGGATGCCCTTTGGATCGCGTCACAGGGATTCCATATTCCAAACATGCCATGTATGAGCAGACATCTCAGGGTCCATTGTTGTCTGATCATATTTCCTGTTGATAGGGCATACTTAGGTATGCCCTAACTACTGCCTGTGTACTGTCAGTACACAGCCTAATGTACTGGCATATAGATAGATGTCAGTACACTAAAGTTTAAAGTTTAAAAATTTAAAAAAAAGTTAAAAAAAATAAAGTGATGTTAAAAAAATAAAACTACACACATATTTTTTTTACAATAAACATTAAAATAGATCTCGACTTCCGGTTCCGGCGCTGACATGTGAGGACGGAGAAAGGAGCTCTCCGGACCTACCTTACTGAAAATCGACATATACATCTCGCAAGCTCAAGCAGACATTCTGAATTTATTGCACCTATCTGGCAGAGCACTGAGGAGGTGATTGGTGTTCTTTGGGACGGCAGACATTTATACTCACTCGATGGAAGTGCGCGACACAGGCTTTGGTGATCGGCGAACCCTGGCGAGGACGTGGATAAGTTGCTGATTAGCATCTCTGCCGTGCTGGACGTTTCCGGGAAGATATTGCCCTGCAAGGAAGCACACTTACTATTAATCCAGATTCACTCCCTGTGAGGACCTGAATACTTTTGACTAAAAGTACGCCATGCCACCTGTGACTAGGAAGGAGAAGCAGACGGTAAGCTGTTCATCGTCGGATCATGAGGATCTACTATCTGATGAAGCCTCCGGTTTGGCGACGATGATTGATCATAAACAACTGGCCATAGAAGTGGCCAAACGTATAAGGGTATGTGCACACGATAACGACAATTACGGCTGAAATTACAGAGCTGTTTTCAGGAGAAAACAGCTCCTGCATTTCAGCCGTAATTGCTTGTACTCGCGTTTTGCGAGACGTCAATTACGGCCGTAATTTGGAGCTGTTCTTCATTGAAGTCAATGAAAAACGGCTCAAATTACGTCCCAAGAAGTGTCCTGCACTTCTTTGACGACGCTGTTATTTTACGCGCCGTCTTTTGACAGCGACGCGTAAAATTACAGGTCGTTGGCACAGTACGTCGGCAAACCCATTGAAATGAATGGGCAGATGTTTGCCGTATTTGAGCCGTGTTTTCAGGCATTATTCGAGGCGTAAAACGCCTCGTTTACGCATGAAAATAAGTTGTGTGAACACAGCCATACACCAGATTACAAGACACTCTGGCGACTACTATATCAGTCTCATTGCAACTAATACAAAACGACATTGTCCAACATGGTACACGTATTGAGGAGGTAGAACAACGCATATCTATATTGGAGGATGATGCTGCTGATACGCATGGAAAACTTCAGGAAATCTTAACTGAGAAACAACGGATGATGTCTAAGATTGACGATCCAGAAAATAGATTGCGACGCAATAACATCCGGATAGTGGGTCTTCCGGAAACCATACCGGCTTTGCACTTGAAACGTATTTGCGAATATGACCTACCAAAGGTGCTGAATATGGAATGGCCATGTAAAGTGGAAAGAGCACTAGACCGACAAACCTTACCGCATCAACAGGGCTTCAGTAAAAGAGCCAGGCAGGTTATAGTGCGTTATCTGGATTACTCTGATAAAGAAGCATTATTACGCTCATATAAAACATGGCGGGGACCGACAAAGCTAAATGGCGTCACAGTCATGCTGTTTGGAGATTATTCGGCATAAGTCTCAAAAAAACTTAAACTGTTCAGTAAGATGCGCACTGCATTTGATAACCAAGGAATGAAGTTTCAATTACAATACCCAGCGATTTTAAAGGTCATTACTCCAATCTACACTTGCAACCGCCGGAGAGTCTCTTGGAACAGATTTGCAGCAGAGCGTTTTCTATACAAAAGGCCAACCACCTAAAGATAAAAGAGTGCCTCAAACTCCACGGAAGGTGTAGAAACCCATATGAAAACGACACGGGACATGAACTTTCTTTTATACTTTGGCTGCGAGTAGTGAGTACAACAGGAAACTGGTTTGTTTGCTTTTGTCCAACTGTTATAACCATCATGATGACAGTAGAGTCTCAAGCCTATGTTAGGTAGCATATATGTCTACATGTGGTAACAAAGTTTTAAGTATTTGATGTTATGAAGGCACCTTCTCTATGCTTACTGAGATGCTTGACTATTATATCTAAAGGTAGGTTAGAGAAGGTAACATGTTAGAAAAAAGTGAAGTTCAGAGAAATAATAATGGGGATAGTTGGGGATCCCTGATGGTGACAGGGAGAGTTGTAATATTTCCTAAAAGTTATGGTTCTTTGTTAAATGGCAGACATTACCGACAATCTGACACTGGCTCCAAGGAGCAGGGATGTCTTATTAATCCCTTATTTCCTCCCACGACACATGACATCTTCAGATTTCTTCATGGCACACAGAATGTTAAGTGTCTTTTGTCCCCCCACAAGAGATCTATGGTCCAGAGACATCTAAGTAAACTAAAAGCTGACCTGGCCCTGCTTCAGGAAACGCATCTGGAGGAAAAGGATTTCTTCCGAATTAGTAAATATTGGGTGGGAGAAGTTTATGGATCCCCGGCAATTCATTAGAAAAATGGGGTAATGATTCTGATATATAAATTTTGCATCCACAGTACGTTGGAAATATATAGATACTGAAGGAAGACTAATAAAAGTGCTATTAGATAGTCAACTGGTAGAAGTGAGTATATATAATATCTATGCACCTAACTCAAATAACCGCACATATTTCCAGGCTCTTCAATCTACACTTTTAGCAGATACTTGTGTGCTGAAATTAGTAGGGGGTGACTTTAATTCAGTCATGCACACTTCTGAGGGTAGGAAAGGGAATGTTATTACACAATCTCTTGCCACAGATGGAATTTTGCCTGCTCTCTCACATGCCATGCAGTTAAGTTATAGTTGGAGACATGTGAATCCTGATAATAGGGAATATACTTATTTTTCTCCATATCATAAATCTTGGTCCAGATTGGATTACATTTTTTTGAGCTCACACTTATTGCAAAGGTTGACATCACAAATATGATTATATCTGACCATGCTCCAGTGAGATTAGTGTTAGCGGATGCTCACCCTAGGGGGGGGGGGATGACTTCCATTGGAAGTTTTCGACCATTCTAGCAAGTGATAAGGGTTTTCAAGATATGCTGAAAGGATGGTGGTTAAAATACGATAGTGATAATGCGGCACACAGAACCGACCATGTGTAATACTGGGAAACAGCCATAGCTGTCTTATGGGGGAGACATAGCTTATGTAGCATACAGAAAAACAGACCTTTCAGAAATACAGGGAATGCAGTGACATTCTTAGAGGAGCATATTCTTCTTTCTTGGCCGATCCGTCCCCCGACAAACAAACTAAATGGGCAGAAGCAGAACGACATTTTGAAACATGGTTGGGTAGGAAAGAGAAATTTGGTAGATCAATTTACGAAGATGAACTTTTTCGGTTTGGTAACAAAGCAGGGAAGTTGTTGGCAGGATTATCAAGAGGGTTTCGACCACACACACATATAACCAGACTGACTGATCACATGGGACAATCACATTCTGAACCTAGAAAGATAAATTACATTCTTCAAACCTTCTATCAGAAATTGTATGAGAGCACTCACACTCAAAATGACACAATAGGAAATCAGTTTCTATCAAACCTGTCTCTGATTACCCTAACTTCAGAGCAGCTAGAAGGTCTCAATGTTCCAATAACGTTAGAGGAATTACAATTGGCTATCAAGGCACTGTTGAACGGGAAAGCACTGGGGCCTGAATGATACCCCGCTGAGTTTTTATTAAAATACTACAGGAACAGATAACCCTGACATTATTGTCCTATTTTACTTTATTATTGCAAGATGCAAACATACCTGCTGCAGCGAATACTGCATATGTAAAAGGTATTACCTAAAGTTGGGAAAGATCTTTTGCAACCACGTTCATATAGGCCAATCTCACTTATCAATCAGGATCTCAAACTGATCTCAAAGATTATGGCGGCTAGACTTGCGATACTGATGCCCCTTTTGGTGGGACTGTCACAGGTGGGTTTTATCAAAGGCAGAGCAGCAGTGACAAATATCAGGAAAGTTTTAGGGGTAATGGATGAGATTAAAGCTTGGCCATCGCTATCCAACCAACCAGCACTTGTGCTATTAGACGCTGAAAAAGCTTTTGATAATGTTGAGTGGCGATGGCTGAACATGGTCCTGGATAAGTTTAATATACAGGGTGGTTTTCGACTGTATTTAAAATCACTATATACTAACCCCACAGCGGCAGTATGTACGCCGGGATTTAGATCTAAGACGTTCAATTTACATAAAAGGAACAGGACAAGGCTGCCCCCTGTCACCTCTATTGTTCGACTTCGCGTTGGAGCCCTTCATTTATGTACTAGAACATGACCAGCTGTTCACTGGTATACATGTGGGAAAAGTTGAAGTGAAATCAGCTATTTTCGCAGATGATATTCTGTTTCTCTCACACCCATCTCAACATCTACAGAAATTTTTTGATTTGATCTGCAATTATGGATCGTTTGCAGGGCTCAGAATTAATCCAAATAAAAGCGAGCTATTGGGTTTAACATCACACAACCACTCAAGAGAATTAGAGCTCAGACAGATGGGTATTAAAATGGCGAAAACTCATATAACGTATTTAGGGATCCAGATAGGGAAAACACCGGGATCATTTTATAACAAATTATGGACCACTTTTTCATAAAATAAAAGTTGAACTCGACAAATGGGCCACATTGCCACTATCAATGTTTGGTAGATGTCATCTGGTTAAGATAATTTCATTTGCTAGGTTATTGTATCCACTACAATCTTATTGCAGCATACAGATGTCAAAGACTTTAATACCGCTATCTCAAAATTCATATGGTTGAACAAACGCTCCCGTATTTCGCTAGCCAAATTACAGGGCTATCATTGGCACGGTGGGGTAAATATTCCCCATTTGAGGGAATACAACGTCGCCAGACTTTTTTGACATGTCTCAGATTGGATACATCATTCAAACTATTATTCCAATTATGGATTGGATGCAGCACTAGCAGGAAAAAATGAGCTTTCAGCACTACTACATACTAAAATAGCATCTCTACCGTGACATGTCAAGAGTTCCATCTTGTTAAAGGGAATGTGACGCTAGAAAAAAATGTATTTTTTTTTTAAGTTAAACAATTAGTGTATAGGTGATTAAACATTGTTCTAATTTTTTTAATTTTTTTCACGAGTCAGGAAATATTATAAATTAGATTCTAATTTATAATATTTCCCAGTGCTGGTCACTAGATGGAGCACTTCCCAAAATTTCAGCATTGCATGTGGTAAAGCAACCACATTGCTTTATGCTGCAAATTTTGAGAAAACTCACTCGCTCTAGTGAGCTCTCAGAATCCCCCCTCCTTTATCCTGGCTAGTGCCGGGAGAAACGAGGGGATTGAACGGTCAAACCTCCTACACTGTGTGTCACCATATTTTGAGCTAACACACAGTGTAGTAGGTTTACATACACTAGTAAACACACAGTAAAACACTTACATACACAGAAATAACTTACCTGCTCCAGTCACCGCCGCTCCCTCCGGTCCGTCCGCTCCGTCTGCTACCGCCGCTCCAAGTGCACAAGTCCGGAAGCCGCGACCGGAAGTAGTAATCTTACTGTCCGGCCGCGACTTCCGGTCTACAGGAAAATGGCGCCGGACGGCATGCGCCGTTCCCACATAGACGGCGTACACCATAGTGGATGGAACGAGCCCTGTTCGCATTCACTATGGGACTGTAGCTGCCTTATTCCATGTCTGTATGTGTCGTTAATCGAAAAAATGTTTTTTTCGTGACACTGTTCCTTTAAGAGACACTTATGCGCTGGAGGGAGGTGAGGAAAAAACAGGGTTCATCATACCAGTTATCTAAGTATTTACCTTTATGGTCACATATAGACTTTACGGCTGGAACATCCAGTGGTCTGTTTGCTATGTGGAAGCAGAATGGTATAAAAACAGTGGGTCACATATTACATGCCTCAGAACCTAGAATAAAAACATTATCTGAACTAGTAGGGGAGTTTGGGGTCCTGCCAACACACTTTCTCCAATACTTACAGGTTAAATCTTTCTGTACGAAAATGGTTAAGAACTTAGAGCAAGAAATTGTGGACAATAAATTAGATGATTTTAATGGTGAGGAATCATGTAGAAAATTGTTATCTGTCTTACACAAAACAATTAAAGACATACATATGGATAGATCCGAAGAATCATTTTGCATACTGGAGGCGCATGTTGAAAATACCAGACATTACTACATATTTATTGGAGGGATGGAATGTAGTACAGAAGCATGTTATAAATGAGGTATGGAGAGAGACCCATTTCAGACTGATGCATGCGGCCATCTATGCTTTCAACATACCACCCAATGCTAATAACCCAAATAGATTGCGTGCATGTCCCAAGTGCACCCAACCACACACCGATTTGTATCATGGCATCTGGTTATGCCCTGAAATGCAGAGATATTGAAGGGAAATTCTAGATTACATATAGAAACTCTGGGATAGAACATTTCCTATGCTTCTTCTCTTCCATTCCATAGCCTCAATAGATGCAGATGAGGAAGGGTCCTTGACGTATGTACCGTCACTAGTACATATAATATTGCTCATTGCCAAAAGATGCATTTTGAAAAATTGGTTAGAATCCAGCATATCGTCTTTAGATTAACTAATACAGCAGTTGAAGGCTTGTCTGTATTCAGGTAAGATTGACGCAGCAAAACCTAAAGAAAGAAAAACAGCAGGCTTTTTCAAAAGATGGAAGCCATTTCTGGTGCAATTGTCTGATTCGGATATTGGGGATGTGGTTGCGGGATTTCAATATACTATATGGTATCTCACAGAAGATCTTAATGGGACTTTAGGTAAATTGAAAGTCATAATGCCAAGACGTTAGTTAGAGGTATACGCCTAAAAGACGAGACATATGACGAGGCATATGATTATAGAATAAGCTGTTAAATGTCCGCCAAAGGTAAAGCAGTAATTGTTTATAGTTCTTATTCTGTTTGCCTTGGTGTCTGGCAATATGTCATTTATGTTATATATTTTGAATTGAACTGTAACTACTTGTAAAAATTCAATTGCTACATTCTGTATAATTATGTACATTTTCAAAGTATGGGCAATGTTTGAACATTCAACAGAAAAGCATAAAAAATGTTTTTAAAAATAAAATAAAAAATAAACAATAGGTCTCAATACATAAAATATACACATATTCGGTATCATCACGACCATAATAACAAATGTATAGCGTAATTTATTATGTTTACACTATTATGAGATAAAATAAAAAACGGCTTTCTTTCACTTATTAACCCCTTAAAGAGGCTCTGTCACCACATTATAAGTGCCCTAACTCCTATATAAGGAGATTGGCGCTATAATGTAGGTGACAGCAGTGCTTTTTATTTAGAAAAACGATCTATTTTAAACCACTTTATGAGCGATTTTTAGCTTAATGCTAATAAGTTTCTTAATGCCCAAGTGGGCGTGTTTTCACTTTAAACCAACTGGGCGTTGTACAGAGGAGTGTATGACGCTGACCAATCAGCGTCATGCACTTCTCTCCATTCATTTACACTGCACTAGCGATATAGTTATATCGTTATGTGCAGCAACATACACACACTATAACATTACTGCAGTGTCCTGAAAATGAATATACTACCAGCCTGGACGTGATGTTTATTCAGAATCCTCACCACTTCTGAATCTTTTCTGTGAGATTCCAGCAAGGCAAACGTAATCTCGCGAGATTACGATGTAACCTGTCATTTCAAACGAGATTACATTTGCATTGCTGGAATCTCACAGAAAAGATTTAGAAGTGTCAGGATTCTGAATAAACATCACAGATCATAATGCCCCCATAGCAGCCCCATACAGTATAATGCCCCCTTTAGCTGCCCCCCCCACACTATATAAAGCCCCCATAGCTGTCTCCCTACAGTGCAATGCCCCTATAGCTGCCACCATATCAGCCCCCCCAGAAAGTATAATGCCCCCATAGCAGACCCCATATGGTATAATGTCCCTCATAGCTGCCCAGCACAGTATAATGCCCCATACAGTATAATGCACCTCATAGCTGCCATCTTATCAGCCCCACAGATAATATAATACCCCTCATAGCTGCCACCATATCAGCCCCCCATACAGTATAATGCCCCTCATAGCTGTCACCATATCAGCCCCCTCCTTATACAGTATAATTCCTCCATATGTGCATAATAGAAAAATTATAAAATTACTTACCTATACCCGTTCCCACGATGGGTGGAGGAGGAGGAGATCCTTATCCTTCTTTGCCCAGTGTTATGAGTGACTTGGCGCAGACAGACGCGATGTCGTCAGTAAATCGCGCCTGTTTGCGCCGAGCCGCTAATAGCTCATGTCACAGTGAATGCTAGAGGAAGGAGCCATCAGCTCCTTGCTCCAGGATTAAATTCAACTGGATCTGCGTCCTGAGGATGCAAATACAGTTAGAAGCAGGACCTCGGTGAGTGGTTTGCGACCCCCCAGAGGTCTTCACATGACCCCCCAGGGGGAGTGCGACCCACAGTTTGTAATGTATTGTGTCGTGCAGTTTGTGTTTGCGCTCTCCTATCTCAACTGCGACCCCTATAGCTACGCCACTGCCCCTGAGGTACCAGTACAGTTGAAATCCCCGAGAAGTGACTCCGTTTTAAAAACTACGCCCCTTAAGGCACTCATCTAGAGGTGTACTGAGCATTTTGACCAGAGACATACACCCCATAAACTGTAATGTGGGTTCTCCCGGGTATGGCAATACCCTCAATGTGGCTGTTAACAGCTGCCTGGGCACACAGCAGGGCTCAGAAGGGAAAGATGAGGGGGATAAGCTGTGCGGAGTGCATCAGGGTAAGTAAAACTGGGGTAGATTAAAAATCAAGGGATGTATGATACATTTTAAAACACTTTCATATAGAGTATAGAAAAAAGAAAAAAAGAAAAAAGATCCAGAAATATAACTAGGCACTCTTGGGTTGAATAAAATGTAACATAGTATTTTATTTTTGAATCCAGGTAATACCGGCAAAATTTAATTTATACATGAATACAAAATTTACAATTTAAAAAGAGAATTCTCCTGGCCAGGAAAGAAAACATACAATAGAACCTTCAAAACATAGGTGATATTGCCTGATGGATATATAGCAAACTATATATGTGTAAAACAATTTTGAAACAATTTTCAAAAAATGAAAAACCGCTGGGTCGTGTTCACACTTGCGGTTTTCAAACATATATATTATTTATATCACAAAATGGCAAGAGTTCCTATTTGGAGTAGCTGGTAATTAAATTTTTAAAGAAATTCACTTTATGTGTAAATAACATGACTTTACTCTCAAGATAGGAAAATAGCCTCATGAATTAAAGGAATGTGGTTAACAGCGTGCTTTTTTCCTCTCATTAATGAATCCTCAGTTCCAAATCAGATTTTATGGTGATAGGAAGTCTTTTCACAGACCTTTGGGTCAATGTGTAGCTCTCATGATATTAGACTTTGAGGCAAGACATCAACTTTTATAGGTTTTTTACCTTTACCTTCGACATCCAGCAAGTGCCGGGAGACCATACAGGGAAGCAGTCAGCTCCGAGGTGGAAAAATGGCAAATCTCCACAGAAGGAAAGTTCACTTGTGTGGCCACACATAAATTTCAAAGCCTTCAAATCTCCACCCGACAATGCAGGATCGCACGCCGGTATATCAGGTGAATAAGGGCACTCCGAGAGGAACGGACCCAACGAGACAGGATCGCACGCCGGCAACCAGGTAAGTAAAAATTCCAGAGATGTCTCCTTCCACGTGTGATCTTCAACACTGGACAGGTATTCTCAGGGCAGGGTTTGGACGTCACTACCCTGAACGGGATGAAACGCGTCAGCTGTTCTAATTAACGGGCGTGCGATCCTGCATTGTCGGGTGGAGATTTGAAGGCTTTGAAATTAAGGTAAAGGTAAAAAACCTATAAAAGTTGATGTCTTGCCTCAAAGTCTAATATCATGAGAGCTACACATTGACCCAAAGGTCTGTGAAAAGACTTCCTATCACCATAAAATCTGATTTGGAACTGAGGATTCATTAATGAGAGGAAAAAAGCACGCTGTTAACCACATTCCTTTAATTCATGAGGCTATTTTCTTATCTTGAGAGTAAAGTCATGTTATTTACACATAAAGTGAATTTCTTTAAAAATTTCATTACCAGCTACTCCAAATAGGAACTCTGGCCATTTTGTGATATAAATAATATATATGTTTGAAAACCGCAAGTGTGAACACGACCCAGCGGTTTTTCATTTTTTGAAAATTTTTTCAAAATTGTTTTACACATATATAGTTTGCTATATATCCATCAGGCAATATCACCTATGTTTTGAAGGTTCTATTGTATGTTTTCTTTCCTGGCCAGGAGAATTCTCTTTTTAAATTGTAAATTTTGTATTCATGTATAAATTAAATTTTGCCGGTATTATCTGGATTCAAAAATAAAATACTATGTTAAATTTTATTCAACCCAAGAGTGCCTAGTTATATTTCTGGATCTGTTTTTCTTTTTTTCTTTTTTCTATAATCTTTATCAGGAATGGCACCGTGCTATATTATATTGCAATTTTGGGTTTGTTAGGTATGGTTTGGTTATAACCACATCTTTTTTCTATATATAACTTTCATATAGAGCCCTGTTTTTTCGGGACACGTGTCACATTGATATATTGTGTCCTCCCTTATCCCCCTCTTATAACAGACTTTGCACCTCTTTTGACTTTTTCCCTTCTTGCCAGTTTGGGGAACTTCTCCTGGAAAGTGTTGCCCTGGTACGATGCGTGTGGCCCCGCTTCAAGAAGTACTGGGTGCCCCCCCCCCTTCTTGGTCCCTAAAGATTAGGTTCTTGATAACCACCTCTTGAATTTCCAGGAAAGTTCCTCTCTGGCCTGTACATCGACGTAGCACGTACGCTTTGTACAATGCCATCTGTATGATGTGCACGGCCAGCTTCTTATACCACACCGCATGGCACTGTAGGGCTTCAGGACTTGATCTGACATGTCCACCCCTCCCATGTACCTATTGCAGTCCAGGATGCAGTCTGGTTTGGGGTCTCTGTACTGGCACCTCGTCCTGGTACATTGGTACTGGTGTGGCCATGTATTGTTGTCAATACAAGGACATTTCTCTTGTCCTTGTACGTGACACACAATATGTTGCTGCTAGATTGTGCCCTGCTCTCACCCCTTCTGAGTGTTTGCCCAAGCAGAGTCTTAGTGAGGCCTCTCAGATTTCTTCTAGAAGTGCCGCATGCCGCAATACTTCTGGAAGGGAGGCACTTGAAGAGAGGGACGGTGGTATAAAAATTATCCAGGTAGAGGTGGTAACCCTGGTCCAGCAGTGGGTGCACCAAATCCCACACAATTTTTGCATTAACTCCCAGTAAGGGGGAGCATTCTGGGGGCCGAATACTGGTGTCCTTCCCTTCATATATCCTAAATTTGTAAGTATAGCCTGATGCACTCTCGCTCAGCTTATACATCTTCACGCCATACCTTGCCCTCTTATTCGGCAAGTACTGGCGGAATTGAAGCTGCCCTTTAAAACGTACCAAGGAATCAATAGAAATACAATTCTCGCGGGTGCATGCTTGGGAAAACCGGGCCCTGAAATGGTCTAATAGGGGTCTCCGTTTATACAAATGGTCAAAACTGGGGTCATTTCGGGGTGGGCACTGCTCATTATCAGTATAATGTAAGAAGCAAAGTATTGCCTCATTTTTATTTATTTTTATGTTCTAGTTCAGTTCTGAAGCTGCTTTGAGGAGCCTATATATTAGAAACCCCTATCAAACACCCCATTTTAGAAACTAGACCCCTCAAAGTATTCACAACAGCATATAGAAAGTTTATTAGCCCTTTAGGCGGGATTCACACGACCGGGTCCCGCCCGAGCCCGAGTGTCGGCCGGTAAAATCGGCCAATTTTCCCGTCCGGTTTGCATAAAGTTTTGCATCCGTTCCGGGCCGGGCAGATCTGGACAGTGACATCAGCGGCAACTCCTGAAGGGGAATCCCCATGTGTTCGGGGATTCTGCTTCAGGAGTTTCCCCTGATGTCACTGCCCAGATATGGACAGAGACATCAAGCGCTCTGTCCAGGAGCGGAATCCACGAAAACACGGGGATTCCGCTCCTTCAAGGAGCTAAAGTGGGGCTAGCACATAGCAGAGCAGGAAGATACCTCCTCGCTCTGCTATAGTGGCGTCCCTACAGTAGTAGCAGCCGCAGCAGCAGCAGCTGCTACCGGCGCCATGGAAGGTGTCGCCGGGCCAGGGCGCTTTTAAAACAAGCAGGGGAAGGGAGCCAGCGCAGCGCTCCCTCCACCTGCTGTACACCCCGGCCCTGCCACACAGTGTACAGCGTAGCCATTTGTCCAAATGGCATCAACTCCTCCTCCTCACATGCACTCTGCGCTGTGAGGAGGAGGAGAAAGAGCGCAAGCCACGGAAAACCCGGCCATCTCTCGGGACACATTCCGGTGATGGCCGGGTATTACCCGGCCCCATAGACTTCTATAGAGCATGTCCTATTTTTTGACGGCCGGTTTTCCCGGCCCTCAAAAAATCGGTCGTGTGAATAGCCCCATTAGGGGTCTATTATTCCTAATGCAGCCGGGTGCCGGCCAATTTATGAACGGCTGGCACCCGGCAGGGAAACCCTGTCGTGTGAATGAGGCCTTAGGTGTTTCACAGGAATTTAGAGCAAAGTAGAGGTGAAATTTTACGCATTTATTTGTTTTGTCAGAAAATCCATTTTATTAAATTTTTTCGGTAAAACAGAAGGTTTTACTAGAGAAACACAACTCAATACTTATTGCCCAGATTCTGCAGTTTTGAGAAATATCCCACATGTGGCCCTAGCGTGCTAATGGACTGAAACACCGGCCTCAGAAGCAAAGGACCACCTAGAGGATTTTGAGGCCTCCTTTTTATTAGGCACTATGTCCGTTTTGAAGAGGTCTTGTGGTTGCAAAACCGTGGAAACCCCCCAAAAGTGACCCTATTTTGGAAACTAGACCCCTTGAGGAATTCATTGTAGTTTTCATGGGGTGCATGTGACTTTTTGATCAGTTTTTATTCTATTTTTAAGAGGTGTGGTGACTAAAAAACAGCAATTCTACTATTGTTTTTTATTCTATTTTTTTTACAGCATTCATTATGCGGTATAAATTACATATTCACTTTATTCTGCGGGGCGATATGATTACGGCGATACCATATGTTTATAGTTTTTTTATGTCTTATGGCGTTTGCACAATAAAATACTTTTTATAAAAAATCATTTACTTTTTGTGTTACCTTATTCTAAGAGCCATAACTTTTATTTTTCCATCAAGAAAGCCGTGCGAGAACTTGTTTTTTGCGTAACGAACTGTAGTTTTGATCAGTACCATTTTTAGGTACATGCGACTTTTTGATCTCTTTTTATTCTACTTTTTAGGAGGTGAAGTGACCAAACAATTGTGATTCTGGTATGGTTTATTATTATTTTCTTTTATGGTGTTCACCGCGCAGGATAAATAACAAAATAATTTTGTAGTTCAGGTCGTACGGACGTGGCGATACCAATTATGTATAGTTTGTTTATTTATTTTTATTAATAATAAAGGACTGATAAGTGAAAAAGCGGGATTTTTACGTTTAAAACTTACTTTTTTTTTACTTTATTACTTTGTCCTACTGGGGACTTGAGGGCAGGAGGTCCTGATCGCAATTCTAATACACTGCACTACATGCGTAGTGCAGTGTGTTAGAGCTGTCAGCTACTCGCTGACAGCAAGCATAGTGGGTCCTGACTTTGTCAGGACCCACTAGGCTTCCATAGATGGCATAGCCGGACGCCATTGCTAGGCGTACGGTTGCCATAGCAACCATCGCTGCGTGCTATCATGTAGCGGGCCGTCCATGATGCTTTAACCCCTAAGAAGCCGCGATCTCTATTGAACGCGGCTTTTAAGGGGTTAATCAGCGGGGACACAGCAATCGGTCCCCGCAATGGGAGCTGTGGCAACCGCTGTACAAGACAGCAGCTGTCACAGCTCCTGTATGTGTCGGGAAGACGGTCGAAATGGCTGTCCGTCCCGTGATGTACTATTCCGTCGTGGAGCACGAACGGGATAGTTACCATGACTGAAAAGTACATCACTGAGCGCGAAGGGGTTAATGTGAGGCACGAGGTATTATGAATTTTTAACCTCCATGTGCCTCACATTAACCTCTATCCGCACGAGTCCTTAACTATACGTTGTTGCGGGAGGTTACTTCCTGCACGAGGACATATAGTTACTGAAATGTTTCCATTGCACACTGTCGGCAACATTGTGCACCGTGAACTGGGAGGTCAGCTGTTGACGACAGCTGACACTCCACTCTTGCCAGCCAGTGGTCCTTTGCCTCCGATTTTGGCAATTAACCCCTTAAATGCGGCGATCGGTTGCGATCGCCACATTTTAGGGGTTTCTAGCATATCCGCAGACCCCGGTCTGAAATCACTGGTTTTGCCTCTGGTTTTGCCTCCGGCTGGTCCTGATAGGCTTCCTGTCAGAGTGACAGGAAGTCACTGTGTCATTCCCGATGCACATTGTCGGCGACAAGGTGTGCATCGGAAAGCGGGAGGTCAGCTGTCCCCGACAGCTGACACTCCAGTGTTGCCGATCAGCTCGTTGCCGCTGATTTTGGCAATTAACCCCTTAAATGCGGCGATCCACTGCGATCGTCGCATTTAGGGGGTTTGTAGCACATCGGCTGCCCCCATGCAATCGTGGGGGTTGCTGATTCTTGTGATGGCATCCGGCTGGTTCTCGTAGACTAAGGCTGGATTCACACGAGCACATTACGTCCGTAATGGACGGAACGTATTTCGGCCGCAAGTCCCGGACAGAACACACGGCAGGGAGCCGGGCTCCTAGCATCATAGTTATGTACGATGCGAAGGAGAGAGTCCCTGCCTTACTGCAGGACAACTGTCCCGTACTGAAAACATGATTACAGTACGGGACCGTTGTCCTGCAGCGAGGCAGGGACTCCTAGCATCGTACATAACTATGATGCTAGGAGCCCGGCTCCCTGCAGTGTGTTCGGTCCGGGATTAGCGGCCGAAATACGTTCCGTCCATTACAGACGTAATGTGCTCGTGTGAATCCAGATTCTACGTCACACTGACAGTTGGAATACATTACACTACCTAGGTAGTGTAATGTATTATAGCAACGATCAGAGCTGCAGGTAAAAAAAAAAAATGTAAAAAGTTAAAAAAGAAGTTAAAAAAAGATAAAAATGTTTTATAAAAGTGTTAAAGTAAAAGTTTGCTTTTCTTCCTATAATAAGTCTTTTATTATAGTAAAGAAAAATGATAACGTTAAAAAAAAAGTACACATATTTGGTATCACCACGTTCGTAACAACCCAATCTATAAATCAATGTTATTTTTCCCGCGCGGTGAACACCGCAAACAAAATGAAGAACTATGCCAGCATCGCTATTTTTTTGGTCACCACCCCTCCCAAGTTATAGAATAAAAAGTGATTAAAAATCCCAAAATAGTACCAATAAAAACTCCAACCCGTCCCGCAAAAAACAAGACCTCCCACAGCTTTTTTGACAAAAAAATAAAAAAAATATGAATATGGTGACACAGAAAAGAAATTATTTTATAGAAAAGTAATTTTATTGTGCAAACTCTAAAAAACAATATACATAGGGTATCGCCGTAATCATATCGACCCGCAGAATAAAGTAAAACATAATTTATTGCGCACGGGGAACGCTGTAAGAAATAAAGAACTTAAAACGCCAAAATCGCTGTTTTTTGGTCACCTTAACTCTAAAAAAATTTTTTAATAAAAAGTGATAAAGAAATTGTATGTACAATAAAATGGTACCAATAAAAGCTACAGCTCATCCCACCAAAAATAAGCCCCCAGACCCCTCAATCAACCAAAAAATAAAGTTATGCTTCTCAGAATGTGATGGTACAAAACAATTTTTTTTTTTTAACAAATAGTCTTTTCTTTGTAAAGGTAGTAAAATATAAAAAAATATAAATTTGGTATCACCGTAATTGTATTGAGACGCAGAATAAAACTAAAAGTTGTCGTTTTTACCGCATGGTGAAAGACGTAAAAACAAAACTCCAAAAACCATGGAGGAATCACAGTTTTTTCCAATTTCAGCCCGCAAATAATTTTTGTTCAGTTTCCCAATATGTTATATGGTACTTTAAATGGGGTCAATAGAATCTACCACTCCTCCCGCAAAAAATAAGCTCTCATACCGCTCTATTGTCGGAACAATTAAAAAGTTATGGCTTTAAGGCGGGGAGTTAAGGCGGGGAGTAAAAAACGAAAATGAAAAAGCAAAAAAGGATCTGTTTTGAAAGGGTTAATTGTTTTTTTTATTAGAAATTATTTATGACCACATATGGGGTATTGCCGTACTCGGGAGAAAATGCTTTACAAATGTTGTGGTGCTTTTTCTCTTTTATCCCTTGTGAAAATTCAAAAATGCAACATTTTAGTGGACAAAAATGTTGATATTAATTTTCACGTCCTAATTCCACTAAATTCTACAAAAACCGTGTGGGGTCAAAATGCTAACTATAGCCCTAGAAAAATTCCTTGAGGGTGTAGTTTCCAAAATGGGGTCACTTTTGGGGGGTTTCCACTGTTTTGGTCCCTTTAGGGCGTTGTAAACGTAACACGGCACTGAAAATCAAGCCAGCAAAATCTGCGCTCCAAAATCCAAAAGGCACTCCTTCCCTTCTGAGCACTGCTGTGGGTCCATACAGCAGTTTATTACCACATATGGGGTATTGCCATAATCGGGAGAAATTGCTTTACAAATGTTGGGGTTCTTTTTCTCATTAAACCTTGTAAAAAATAAAAAATTCTATGTGTTAGCAGAAAAAAAAGATGATTTTAATCTTCACAGACTAATTCCACTAAATTCAGCAAAAAAACCTGTGGGGTCAAAATGCTAACTATACCCCTAGAAAACCGCCTTGAGGGGTGTAGTTTCCAAAATGGGGGCACTTTTGTGGGGTTTTGACAGTTTAGGCACCTGACACGAGACCTGACATGGTGCCTAAAATATATTCCTAAAAAAAATAGGTGTTCCTTTGCTTCTTAGGCTGGTGCTTCAGTCCATTAGGGCACTAGGGCCACATGTTGGATATTTCTAAAAACTGCAGAATCTGGGCATTAAATATTGAGTTGCGTTTCTCTGGTAAAACCTACTGTGTTACAGAAAAAAATTTAAAATGTCACCTCTACTTTGCCTTAATTCCTGTGAAATGCCTTAAGGGTTAAAATACATTTGGAATACTTTGAGGGGTGTAGTTTTCAAAATGGGGTGATTTATGGGGATTTTCTAAAATATAAGGCCCTTAAAGCCACTTAAGAACTGAACTGGTCCCTGAAAAAATAGCCTTTTGACATTTTCTTGAAAATATGAGAAATTGCTGCTAAAGTTCTAAGCCTTGTAACGTCCTAGAAAAATAAAAGGACGTGAAAAAAAAACGATGCAAACATAAAGTAGACATATGGGAAATGTGAACTAGTAACTATTTTGAGTGGTATTACTATCTGTTTTACAAGTAGATACATTTAAATTTATAAAGATGTTAATTTTTGCAAATTTTCTCTAAAATTTGACGTTTTTCACAAATAAATATTGAATTTATCTACCAAATTTTTTCACTAACAAAGTACAATATGTCATGAGAAAACAATCTCAGAATCGCTTGGACAGGTTAAAGTATTCCAAAGTTATTACCACATAAAGCGACACGTCAGATTTTAAAAAAAATCATATGTGTCCACAAGGCCAAAACAGGCTGTGTCCTAAAGGGGTTAATAGTAATTAACCCCATCCTGTACATTCCCACATTAACCTAAATGTTGTCCATTATGACTGAGGAACATGATGGGGTTAATTACTATTAATGCAAGGCACATGGAGGTTCAAAATTCATCACACTACGTGCCTCACATCAGAAAATGGAAGAACTTTGTTTTTATTATTATTATTATTGGCAAAGTATCGTTTTGTATCGGGACATTACTACACGAAGTATCTGTATTGAAGTACAAATTCTGGTATTGTGACAACCCTACTATCCAGTACTTGGCACAGCGGAAGGGGTATGGGCAAGAAGAACGAACTTGGGTTCCTGCTTATTCAGTCCATGCTAATCGTTTAGTTAAAAGTTATTCATTTGAAGTTTCCTTTGAAACCTAGCCTGAGGTTTAAGGGTCTGGTGGCCCCTTGTAGAAAGAGGGGTACTGTTAGGAAACGTCCATCACTTTAAGGTTGTCATGACTACTAGCCAAGGTTCTGGGTGGCCCTGGTTTGAGATGCAGAGCCAATCTCATTTCTCTGTCTGCAACCTATCAGGTAGATAAAAACAATGGGAACCAGGTTGGATCCACTATGAAAAAGCGACACCATGTGGGCGCACAGTGGATCCAACCTGGTTCCCATTGTTTTTATCTACCTGCATTTACTCCCCGGCGAGGTAGCACGTGATGCTCTAGGGAATACGGCACCGGCAGCATCCTTCCTAACCATCTGGCTCCTCAATAGTGTTGTGCCTATCCATGCACAACCCTCTTTTTACTATACTTAACAGAGAAAGCCATTGTTAATCTGACGTACTCACCCTATATAGTGCCTATTTGTTCTGTCTGTTCTCAACCAGCCTTTATATGCAACTTAGCCGGGCCAAGAATGGAGTTTTTGAATCTGTTCAGTATTCTCATTGTTGCTTGTGATTTTTCTTATGTATGCATGTGTCTGATTAAGCTCCTGGTTACTCCCTGTATCACCTTGACTATTTGGACTTTTAGTATCTCCTGGTTTTGTATTCTGCTTGCGGATTACCCATCTGGCTTGACTGCTTATCCATTCTGGTATTGCCTGCAGTTGCACCTCCAGTCCAACACCGTATTCTGTAAAAGCAACCTGGGTTCTATCCAGCCAAATCCAGCCTGCCTTGCCGCGGGCTCTGGTGAAGACCATAGAGACGCCTTAGGCTCTGCTGATCAAAATGGTGACAGAATTGAGGTAGCTAATTTACCTGCATGCTTGATCCAGACAGTTTCCAGCTGTCTTTGGGGAATTGCTTGTATAGCAATTCCATAAACTTGGACTCCGGGGAATTGCTCAAGTAGTGATTCCTTGACAGTTATCTTTCACGAGTATCACAAGCAACAGTCCCTTGGATAATGCTACCAAATGCTAATGACTACTGTATTTACAGGAGTGTAGATAGGGGGTGGCTGGCAGAGCATGTGCACAGGTGAAACTTAAAGGGAATGTGCCGCTAGAATATTTTTTTTTTTTAATGAAACAATTATTATTTAAGTGATTACACATTGTTTTAATTTTTTATTTTTTTTCACAAGTCAGGAAATATTATAAATTAGATTCTAATTTATAACATTTGCATGTGCTGGCCACTAGAGGGAGCAGTTCCCAAAATTGCAGCATGGTCAATGTGGTAAAGCAACCTCATTGCTTTATGCTACAAATTTGGGGTAGACACACTCTCTTTAGTGTCCTCACACAATCCCCCCTCCCTTATTCTGGCTAGTGCCAGGAGAAGGAGGGGTTTGAATCTTCAAACCTCCTACACTGTGTGCCGCCATTTTCTGAGCGACTGCACAGTGTAGGAGGATTAGATACAGCGCTCAGCAGACAGTATAACACGAACATACATGAACATAATACACATATCACATACACGAACATAAATTACCTGCTCCTGTCGCCGCTGCCGCCTCCGCTCCTATTCCTTGCACCTTCACTTCCTTGAACATATGGCCGGAAGTCGTCATCTTACTGTCCGGCAGCGGCTTCCGGTCCACATGAAAATGGCGCCGGATTTTGCTCTGTGAACGAGCTTCGTTTTGGTCTGTGTGGGAGCGGCGCATGCGCCATTCCCACACAGACAGCGTACGCTGCAGAGAATGGAACGGCTCCCATTCGCATTCCCTATGTGGTTGTATGTGCCGTATTCCATCTCTGTATGTGTCATTAATCGACACATACAGAGATGAAAAAATAATGGCAGCCCCCATAGAGAAGTAAAAGTAAGAACAAAGTAAAAAGTAGAACACGAGAATATAAATAAATAACATTTATGTTATTATCATATTAAAAGCAATAGGATAAAAAAAATAAAAATGTCATAACACCTTCCCTTTAAGGAGTGCACCAGCAAATCACTGTGCCTTCACCAGAGTATTTAGATACAGGTTTCTGGCAGCAAACTCAATGTTTGCCCCGGGTGAGGAAAAGCCTAACTATGACTGTAATATTGTTTCTGCCAATGACAAAAGCAGACAAGAATTTTCTATCACCGTTGACATAATAATATCTTGGAATTTGATTACAGTAGTGTCAATATGGTTTCTGCTGATCAAAATGGTTGAAAAAGTGTTAAGTTATCAGCTAACAGCATGAAACTTCTTGTTTGCATACGACAGAAGAGAATTTACCAGGTAAGTGGGCAACCACTGGGCAACTGGAAGCCCCAAACACTGGACAGCAAGATTTTGATCCCCAGACCTAGGACAACAGGTACTTAGGCATTATACTTCTGGATAAGGTATAGTACAAACCTGTATGTCGTTACTGTTTGCTACAAAAAGTCAGTGAGAAACGTGTCTTAATATATCCCATTATTTTCACCTGAAAGACAGCAAAGTAGGTACATTTTTATGATTGATGTCTATTTATGCCTGACAGAAGAATGTTGCATGTAATATTTATAGGTCTATTGGTGACTGTGGCTATTGAGATCAACTCAAAGGGGGATGAAACTATCGGGGTCCATCACTCTCCTTTAGGCAGACATTTTTTTTTAAAGTGTAGGGAACTGATGTAAACTTATGGGGAATAGACAGTGAACCACTGGACTTCATGGGCTGGGGTCAGAAAAAGACTGGAAACAGGTGAATTGACACAATGTAAGGTGCATATTTTGCAAGCCTTCTTTTTTATATCAAAGAGCTTGTATATCCAATATGAAGCAAATGCAGCTGATAGCATTGTGCTCAGTATAATATCTTTCTTCAATCTATTAAGGAGTTAATTATATTTAATGAGTGTACGGCTTCTGCCAGAGAAAGGTAACAATAGGTGCCTTAGTGCATAAATACTCCATGCAAATGTATCACTGAATTATTAATACAGCAACAAGCCATAATTGCATGTTTAATAGTATACAGTAGTTATGATATTGTCATATAGCTACAGCTATTACGACTATTCATTACCCAATGCATTTGCCAATGAGCTAATTTACAAAACTATATGCGGTTTTCAACTGGCATGTCTCAAGTTCAATGCAGCAAAGGCAGTTAACCTCATTTAGTTTTTCTGCTGTCTGAATTCAATACTGCTATAATGGTAATTAACAATAATAGCTTAGTCTTCTCTTTGTTATATATGCTACATAAATCTTCTAGAAACATTGTATTTCTAATGTAAGATATATATATATATATAATTTCAGTATTTGCTTACAGTGCAATCCATAGGTCATTCATGAGCTGCTGTTTTAGCAGTGCTCTTTGGTAGTTCCAAGGCTCACATATTTTTGTATATAACAGCAGTGTAAAAGTGCAGTCGTGAATGAATTGTTTGAGCTAATGCAGAGGCTTTATTTGCACTCTAGATAAACACAAAATGGTGTGGTCTTCAAGAGGGTAGTGCCAGCAGCTGCTCGGCTGTTTCAGTAACGCCCATAGAACATAATGGAGTGTGCAGCCCTCTCTCCATTTAGTTCCTGCCTGGAATCGGCAGGCAGTGGCCACCTCACCAAGCAAAACGGGGTTCCAGTGACCCTTGTTCTCGATATCGGTGCGGATCCCAGAGAAAGGGCAAGGATCTCTCAGACATGTCTAAGTTTGGAATAACCCTTTAATAGCACTTCACAGCCTTGAGCTCTTGTAAGCATCGTATATTGCACTTTTGTCTCTCTAATAAAAATAGCATTTTGGGTTAAAATGTTACAGTCCTATGAACAAGAGCAGGTTGTTTCATAATTTCTAGTCCAGACAAAAGCATAAGGTCCGCTCACCATGTACTTGTGTTTTGTAAATCATGTTCCACATCTAGGCGGTGCCAGGATGATAGCCCCAAGTCGGTAGCAGGTAATACATATGGTAAAAAAGATATGCACTATCCGGCGCACATCCAAATCCAGATTTAAAAACAAGGTTTATTTCATCTTTGTTAAAAACAGTTAAATAAATAATTCCTAGGAAGGACACTTACGCATTTCGTACTATAGTGTTCTTAATGTGGACATATACATTAGATGTATGTCAGCCAAACCCAAAAATTTCGGCAGGTCCGGTCGACTATCTAATGTGTATGGTGGCATCCTGACTCCCCCGATGGCAGATGCTTGAAAATTCACAAATTGGTTATGTTGAACTAAATTCAGGGCACATAGGACTATTTATATTCATAAAACAAATAAAGGATACATCAGGAAACCAGTGTGTACTACGTTGGGCACAGGCTCTGACACAAAAATTGCTTTAAAAAGTCCAGAAGACAAACCCATAATTATGTTAGCAGACATAGTTAGATACTTATTGCACCTGCTTTGCAGCCAGCTGCTCTGGCTAGAGTGTATATGAGCCATCTATGAATGTGTGATACCCATACCAGCTAGCAGCACTAGTCGAGACACATAAGTACCTACATAAATCACTAATGACCAATTGAAACATGAATATGTTGAAACATGAATTTGTACAGGAGAACAGCGGTGGCCCAACATGAAGATCTTCTGGTCCCTGCCTCGATGTCTATTGGTAGACTGATCTACTGTGACCACCACTGCTATATATACATATATAAATCTGCATAGCAATGAAGAATAGAAAGATATTGGACTACAACACATCAGGTTTGTAAAGGTGCTAATGACCACTACACTGACTGCTTAGAAACAGGACTTTTTTTGTTTCTAGTGACTCACTGAACTGTGGGACGACATACATATGGCCCTCTGATAATTATTATGTGTAGCGATTCAATGTATGAAATGGGTATTTCAGTACCTGGTTGAACGATTAAAAATACATTTTATTAAAGTGTTTTCGGAGTTAAAAATGGGCTCTCAAGACAAAGAACAGGCTTAAGCAGATAGGATCAGGAAGGAGATACAGGGTGTCTATCTGGTATGCATCCACTTCACATACACACCCAGTCTCCCTTATTATGATATATGTTCCTGTCCACTACCATAAATATTAGTGTCCCTACGCGTTTCAGCAGTGCATCATCACACATACAAACAAATATTTGCCGGTAAGCACTGTTTCCGTGCTGCTATATTTCCCCGTCGTGTGCACGACACTAGTCAACTGGCCGCACACGTGCCGCGGAAATGCTGGCTATATAAAGGCTGGGTCCCTCCCACTGGGTGGTGCCGTCGAGGCAGTGTGCCAATCTGCTTTCAGCACAACGTACTGATATCACAGACCAGGCCACGCCTCCAATTAGACACCCAACCGCAACATTAAGTTGAGATCAGTAACAACTAGTAGCGAGCGGGGATTATACAGTAAGCCCCTATCCATTACATACACTTCTGCTCTGTCTAACTGGCCAGATAGTCATGGCCTCTTATGGCACTTCTACATCCTTCCCCAAATATCACAGACACTGCTCCTAGTGTTGAGTATCTTGACTTATTCTTATACTTCATAGCATTCAATAGCACTTTACTTCCAAACTTAGCTGTTCATGGTCCTATTCATATACATTAAATTCTTCAATCATAACGACACAAGTGTCCATCATGTTCTAAAGCTTCGGTGTCAGGTTATTCTTTTTACCCCATGGTTATCCTAGAACACAGCAACAGTGCCTCTCCATTTCCTCATAATATAGTGCACTATATTACCGTATGCCAGGCCCCTGTTCCTAATGAGTGCTCATTTTATCAAGGTACATCTATTTTATTATTCATGGTGTTAATAAGACACCAATATATGATAACTGTGACTTCTAAAGAAAGAATGTGTAAGAGATGTGCTCATTTAAAAAAACAGGTTTAGTGGTCGGTAGACGGAAAATCCATCGGGCCTCTTATTGCAGAATACTAATTATAATTCTTGAACGTAACACTCTTTGACACTAATTGACAGTGATTTGGTTTTTCTAAATGCATGAAATTGCAATAGTTTACATTTCATGGGCTTTCATACCCTAATTTAAACATCATTTTAATGTACGTAGTGATTGGATAAACCAGAATCCAAGTGTATGGAAATTTCATTTTGTTAGTAATTTTCCTGTGTAGTGACCGGATCAGCAATACAACGGTTTAATTAGACGTAGAAAACAAAGGGAGGAATCCTCCAGCTCACCTGACACAGTATGAGTGTCGCTGTCAGCGCCTGGATCCTTTTCGTGTCGGCACACGTAGCAGAAGCAGAGGTAGAAAGGAAGTTAGATCCAGCGCTTTGGTAGAGGTAAAACGGAAGGAATTTCCAAGTTTAATGAAGTTCCATTAAAAAGTCCATTAGAGTATGGTCCTGGTGTGTGGGTAATGGGAGGAATGATCCTGTAAAGCCTACGCGTTTCGGACGATAACGACGTCCTTAGACTTGGCTGTAGTGTGATTTGAAACTGGCGCCCTGGCCCATTTATACTATATCCGGTGGTAACAGCTGGGTCCTGATTGCGTTCCACGGCTCAACGCGTCACTTGGAACGCAATCCGGAAGTGGAAAGGTGTTGAAGTTAGATGCGCCTGTACACGTATCTGGTGAGTACTAATCATATACAATACTACATATGCAGCAAGAACATTTTATTGTCAGTTATTTGGTGATATTTGAGATTATGTCTTGTTTGATGCAATACTGAAATGTAGGTGAGAGCTTTGTGGTATAAGTCGTGATTGGTGGTCACATGTGCGTTCCAGATCTCGTGACCATATGGAACGCAAGATGCAGGACGAATCACGACGTGCCATCTGCTCGGGCAAAAGTCATCCCAGTCAGACAAACATAATAGGTAAGAAATGAATTTCTTTATGATTGACATAACTTATGATTGAATGATGCTTTACGTAATATGTTAATCATGGCGAGGCCGGGGCTATAAACGTTGTTAATTACCACTTGTAGAAGAGTGTGTTGTAATATAAGTATAATGAAAAGGAGCCAGTTTATGATATTAGGCGTATCTATAGTTCAGTCATCACTGGTTTACATCGTAGGATCGTGAGTGCATAGGTAAGGAAAAAAGTGAAGTGAAGGCTAAAATCAGGAATGTGGGGATGTAATGCATGTCATTTAGCATATATGGTGCATGCACCACGGGGGATGGTTGTTAAAATTACGGGTGAATGGAGACCCTCTAGCTAGGAAAAAATGTCAAATATATTATTTTGAGTACTGTGATACAGTTATTGGGATAATGTACTGGGGGGTGGTTATACACTGGTGGCCTCCCTGGTTTCTCAATACTGGAACATGAGTTCCTTTCTTAAGTTAAGGCCATCCGGAAATCTTGTTTTTAATCTATATATCCAATAGGCTTCTCTAAGGTGGGTTTTATTAATTATATCTCCTCCTCTTTTCGGCAGATGGATTTTTTCGATAGCGTAGCAACGAAAGGTTCTGGTTGTCCTATTGTGTTTGTGTATAAAATGTTTTGATGCATTAGAAATATTGACAATATTCGGATTCCTGACGTAACTGAGATGTTCCAGTATTCTGGTTTTAAGTTTTCTGTTTGTGCAGCCCACATATTTCAATTGGCAATCTGTACACTCAATTATGTAAATAACAGATTCCGTGTTACAATTAATGTAATTTTGGATGATAAATGTATCTGTTTGAGTGGAGTTGCAGAAATTTTTGGTAGGGTGTGCATAAGTACAAACTTTGCAGGGGTGTTGGCCACACTTGTAAAAACCTTTTGTTTCTAACCATGTTGTTTTCGTTTTGTCATTAGAGCTGAAGAAAGACGGAGAAAGAACGCTGCCCAGGGACGGTGCTTTGCGAGCTACAACTCTAATCCCTCCCGCTAGGATGGTACGCAGACTGTCGTCCTCCATAAGAATCGGTAGGTATTGGTTTACTAGGCTTTTGATTTGGGAGAATTGGTTGCTCTGTTGAAGGATTAATGTGGGCTGACCTTTGGTGGTTTGCTTGGTGGTGGTCTCATTATGATATTCAAGTAGCTGTGTTCTAGGTTTTTTAGACATGATGTCACTTGCTCTTTTGAGTGACCATTGGGGATATCCTCTTTTTGAAAGTCTGGATTTGATTTGATCTTCTTCTAGTTTAAACTGGTCGTAAGAGCTACAGTTCCGTTTCGCACGGTGCATCTCTCCCACTGGTATGGCCCGAATGGTTTGTTTAGAATGATTGCTTTTGGCATGGAGTATGTTGTTAGATGCTGTAGGTTTGCGGTATGTTTGGGTAGATATAGTCTGGCCTACTATGCCGCTTAGCTTTAGGTCCAGAAAGACAATCTCAGTGGTGTCATGGTTGTAAGTAAATTTGAGGTTACATTGGTTGTGGTTTAAGCTCTCAACAAACTCCGGGATGATGTTAATGTCCCCTTTCCATATGAGTAAGATGTCATCAATGTATCTACCGTACCATTCGATACAGTTGCCATATAGGTTGTTGCTGGAAAAAATGTAGGACTGTTCCCACCACGACCTAACCAGGTTCGCCACTGAGGGGGAGAATTTGGCCCCCATGGATACCCCTCTTAATTGGAGATAATATTTTCCATCAAATTGGAAGTAGTTGTTCGTCATTAAAAACACTAGAACTTCCAGGATGTATATTTGGAATTTTTTATCATAACTGCTATGCATGGACAGATATTCTTCCAGAGCAGTATAAGCTATTTGATGGGGGATTGAGGTATATAATGAGACCACATCACAAGTGAGCCATGTATAGTTTTCTTGCCACCGTAAGTTGTATAGTGAGTTTAGGACATTTTTAGTATCACTAAGAAAACCGGGTGTTCTTTGTACTAGCGGTTGCAACAATGTATCGAGCCATTCAGATAATCTCTCTAGTATTGATCCAATACCTGAGACTATCGGTCTCATTGGTGGAGGAAAAATTTTTTTGTGTGTTTTTGGCAGTGCGTGGATTATCGGAGTGATAGGTTGTTCAATGTAAATGAAATCCAGCTGTTTTTGGGTAATGAAGCCTTGTATTAGGCCATCATTAAGTAGTTTTTTCATGTTAGTTTTGATTGTTTCCACTGGATTTTTGTCTAGAATTTTATAGGTTGTTTCATCCGATAGCATGGTCATGATTGATGATTTATAGTCGTGTTTATTCATCACCGTAACATTGCCGCCTTTATCCGACATCTTAATAATTATTTCTTTGTTGTCCTGTAAGGATTTGACTGCTTTTTTCAGACCTACTGTCATGTTGGTTTGTTGTTGTTGAATTTTTAGTCCATCTGCCAGAATTTGTAATTCTTTTTCCAGTACCATTTGGAATTCGTCCATTGAGTCTGTCCGTGAACTGGTTGGATAAAACTTAGGATTTGATGTTTCAAAGTTGACAGCAGTCGTGACTATTTGGTCAGGTTTTTCAGTGCACAGGTGTTCTAGGCACACAATAGTTGAAAGTTCCTGAAATGAAAATTCAGGCTGGACATGAGATGTGCCTGCTGATAATTCTTCAATGGCATTAGTGGTGTTTGGTAAAGATGTCGTGATATTGGTGACCTCAGTGGTTGTTTCTGGTACAAGGAAATGTTTTTTAACCGTCAAGTTGCGGATGAATTTATTGATGTCGAGTATTGTATTGAACAGGTTGAAATTATTTTTTGGGGCAAAATTTAGGCCCAATGATAATACTTGATTTTGTTCCTTGGTTAGAGACATGGAGGATAAGTTGGTAACATTTGACTCTAATAGTGTTGGAATTTTCGGGGACGGAGGCGGCGGTTTTGGTCTTGATTTGGTCTGTTTGTGTTTCCTACCGCCCCTCCTTCCTCGTTTTTTGACTGATGACCTGTTATGTCTTGTCTGTGGTTGGAATAGGACCGTGTTCTCATGATTTCCTCTTCTGAGAAGCCTTCAGCTGAGTCTGGCTCAGTTGAGCTAAAGCTTACTCTGTTGGGTAGATCTTTGTATTGTTTGTATTGGAAATTTCGTTTTTTGAGGATGGGTCTAGGTCTATTGTAATTTCTTTCTTTCTTGTTCCAGGTATAGATTTCATTTAGTGCATAATCCTTAGTATCTCGTTTAAACTTGTTTTTTTTCGTTTCTGCTATAGAACGATCGAGTTTGTCAATGGCTGATGATGTGCGCGACTGGAGAAAGGAGAAGGAAGGTGAGCTGGAAAAAACCTCTAACTGTTTTCTATTATCCGATATTTGTATGTCTAGTTCCAGTAATTTTATTTCCTCCTGTTTAGTAATCAATTTCATTAATTTGATAGAACAGTCGGATAGTGTTTCGTTCCATTCTTTGATGAAATCTTCAGTGTAGATAAAGGTGGGTGTTTTTCGCAGTCTAAGGCCTCTGGGGATCATGTCCTTAGCAATGTAGTTTTTGAGAGTGGTGAGATCCCACCAAATTTTAGCTTGTTGTGCCAGGTGTTTCTCAAGACCGTGGAATAGGTCCTCCATGTTGGATTCATTTTCAGTCAGATTATAATTCACACCAAAAACTTTCTCTGCTAGTTCTGTTCGAGTTAACTGAACCTCATTAGCCATGTGGATAAGATTATTTGTAACGTCCCGTATGTCCTGCGAGAGTCTCCAAGGTATTTGCAACCTTGTTGTGGTGGGTTAAAATCAAATTACTGCAGATATAGCCAACGTATTGAATGTGTTTTGTTGCAACTTGGTGCAAACTAATATCCAACGTGATCGTGATGTCACGCATACATTTACGGTATAATTTTTCCTTAGTTAGGCAGACTTTCATTGACCCATAAGACACACCATCAGGTAAAAATAAAATTTTCAAATGACAACAGTATGCACAGATATTCTGCTTAGCTCACTGTTGTACAAGTGTGGACATTTTGACAGATGTGAGCGCGTGAGGCAAAACCGATTTCGTAGTGGTAGAAAACAAAGGGAGGAATCCTCCAGCTCACCTGACACAGTATGAGTGTCGCTGTCAGCGCCTGGATCCTTTTCGTGTCGGCACACGTAGCAGAAGCAGAGGTAGAAAGGAAGTTAGATCCAGCGCTTTGGTAGAGGTAAAACGGAAGGAATTTCCAAGTTTAATGAAGTTCCATTAAAAAGTCCATTAGAGTATGGTCCTGGTGTGTGGGTAATGGGAGGAATGATCCTGTAAAGCCTACGCGTTTCGGACGATAACGACGTCCTTAGACTTGGCTGTAGTGTGATTTGAAACTGGCGCCCTGGCCCATTTATACTATATCCGGTGGTAACAGCTGGGTCCTGATTGCGTTCCACGGCTCAACGCGTCACTTGGAACGCAATCCGGAAGTGGAAAGGTGTTGAAGTTAGATGCGCCTGTACACGTATCTGGTGAGTACTAATCATATACAATACTACATATACAGCAAGAACATTTTATTGTCAGTTATTTGGTGATATTTGAGATTATGTCTTGTTTGATGCAATACTGAAATGTAGGTGAGAGCTTTGTGGTATAAGTCGTGATTGGTGGTCACATGTGCGTTCCAGATCTCGTGACCATATGGAACGCAAGATGCAGGACGAATCACGACGTGCCATCTGCTCGGGCAAAAGTCATCCCAGTCAGACAAACATAATAGGTAAGAAATGAATTTCTTTATGATTGACATAACTTATGATTGAATGATGCTTTACGTAATATGTTAATCATGGCGAGGCCGGGGCTATAAACGTTGTTAATTACCACTTGTAGAAGAGTGTGTTGTAATATAAGTATAATGAAAAGGAGCCAGTTTATGATATTAGGCGTATCTATAGTTCAGTCATCACTGGTTTACATCGTAGGATCGTGAGTGCATAGGTAAGGAAAAAAGTGAAGTGAAGGCTAAAATCAGGAATGTGGGGATGTAATGCATGTCATTTAGCATATATTGTGCATGCACCACGGGGGATGGTTGTTAAAATTACGGGTGAATGGAGACCCTCTAGCTAGGAAAAAATGTCAAATATATTATTTTGAGTACTGTGATACAGTTATTGGGATAATGTACTGGGGGGTGGTTATACACTGGTGGCCTCCCTGGTTTCTCAATACTGGAACATGAGTTCCTTTCTTAAGTTAAGGCCATCCGGAAATCTTGTTTTTAATCTATATATCCAATAGGCTTCTCTAAGGTGGGTTTTATTAATTATATCTCCTCCTCTTTTCGGCAGATGGATTTTTTCGATAGCGTAGCAACGAAAGGTTCTGGTTGTCCTATTGTGTTTGTGTATAAAATGTTTTGATGCATTAGAAATATTGACAATATTCGGATTCCTGACGTAACTGAGATGTTCCAGTATTCTGGTTTTAAGTTTTCTGTTTGTGCAGCCCACATATTTCAATTGGCAATCTGTACACTCAATTATGTAAATAACAGATTCCGTGTTACAATTAATGTAATTTTGGATGATAAATGTATCTGTTTGAGTGGAGTTGCAGAAATTTTTGGTAGGGTGTGCATAAGGTTTTGGACTCAGCTGAAGGCTTCTCAGAAGAGGAAATCATGAGAACACGGTCCTATTCCAACCACAGACAAGACATAACAGGTCATCAGTCAAAAAACGAGGAAGGAGGGGCGGTAGGAAACACAAACAGACCAAATCAAGACCAAAACCGCCGCCTCCGTCCCCGAAAATTCCAACACTATTAGAGTCAAATGTTACCAACTTATCCTCCATGTCTCTAACCAAGGAACAAAATCAAGTATTATCATTGGGCCTAAATTTTGCCCCAAAAAATAATTTCAACCTGTTCAATACAATACTCGACATCAATAAATTCATCCGCAACTTGACGGTTAAAAAACATTTCCTTGTACCAGAAACAACCACTGAGGTCACCAATATCACAACATCTTTACCAAACACCACTAATGCCATTGAAGAATTATCAGCAGGCACATCTCATGTCCAGCCTGAATTTTCATTTCAGGAACTTTCAACTATTGTGTGCCTAGAACACCTGTGCACTGAAAAACCTGACCAAATAGTCACGACTGCTGTCAACTTTGAAACATCAAATCCTAAGTTTTATCCAACCAGTTCACGGACAGACTCAATGGACGAATTCCAAATGGTACTGGAAAAAGAATTACAAATTCTGGCAGATGGACTAAAAATTCAACAACAACAAACCAACATGACAGTAGGTCTGAAAAAAGCAGTCAAATCCTTACAGGACAACAAAGAAATAATTATTAAGATGTCGGATAAAGGCGGCAATGTTACGGTGATGAATAAACACGACTATAAATCATCAATCATGACCATGCTATCGGATGAAACAACCTATAAAATTCTAGACAAAAATCCAGTGGAAACAATCAAAACTAACATGAACAAACTACTTAATGATGGCCTAATACAAGGCTTCATTACCCAAAAACAGCTGGATTTCATTTACATTGTACAACCTATCACTCCGATAATCCACGCACTGCCAAAAACACACAAAAAAATTTTTCCTCCACCAATGAGACCGATAGTCTCAGGTATTGGATCAATACTAGAGAGATTATCTGAATGGCTCGATACATTGTTGCAACCGCTAGTACAAAGAACACCCGGTTTTCTTAGTGATACTAAAAATGTCCTAAACTCACTATACAACTTACGGTGGCAAGAAAACTATACATGGCTCACTTGTGATGTGGTCTCATTATATACCTCAATCCCCCATCAAATAGCTTATACTGCTCTGGAAGAATATCTGTCCATGCATAGCAGTTATGATAAAAAATTCCAAATATACATCCTGGAAGTTCTAGTGTTTTTAATGACGAACAACTACTTCCAATTTGATGGAAAATATTATCTCCAATTAAGAGGGGTATCCATGGGGGCCAAATTCTCCCCCTCAGTGGCGAACCTGGTTATGTCGTGGTGGGAACAGTCCTACATTTTTTCCAGCAACAACCTATATGGCAACTGTATCGAATGGTACGGTAGATACATTGATGACATCTTACTCATATGGAAAGGGGACATTAACATCATCCCGGAGTTTGTTGAGAGCTTAAACCACAACCAATGTAACCTCAAATTTACTTACAACCATGACACCACTGAGATTGTCTTTCTGGACCTAAAGCTAAGCGGCATAGTAGGCCAGACTATATCTACCCAAACATACCGCAAACCTACAGCATCTAACAACATACTCCATGCCAAAAGCAATCATTCTAAACAAACCATTCGGGCCATACCAGTGGGAGAGATGCACCGTGCGAAACGGAACTGTAGCTCTTACGACCAGTTTAAACTAGAAGAAGATCAAATCAAATCCAGACTTTCAAAAAGAGGATATCCCCAATGGTCACTCAAAAGAGCAAGTGACATCATGTCTAAAAAACCTAGAACACAGCTACTTGAATATCATAATGAGACCACCACCAAGCAAACCACCAAAGGTCAGCCCACATTAATCCTTCAACAGAGCAACCAATTCTCCCAAATCAAAAGCCTAGTAAACCAATACCTACCGATTCTTATGGAGGACGACAGTCTGCGTACCATCCTAGCGGGAGGGATTAGAGTGGTAGCTCGCAAAGCACCGTCCCTGGGCAGCGTTCTTTCTCCGTCTTTCTTCAGCTCTAATGACAAAACGAAAACAACATGGTTAGAAACAAAAGGTTTTTACAAGTGTGGCCAACACCCCTGCAAAGTTTGTACTTATGCACACCCTACCAAAAATTTCTGCAACTCCACTCAAACAGATACATTTATCATCCAAAATTACATTAATTGTAACACGGAATCTGTTATTTACATAATTGAGTGTACAGATTGCCAATTGAAATATGTGGGCTGCACAAACAGAAAACTTAAAACCAGAATACTGGAACATCTCAGTTACGTCAGGAATCCGAATATTGTCAATATTTCTAATGCATCAAAACATTTTATACACAAACACAATAGGACAACCAGAACCTTTCGTTGCTACGCTATCGAAAAAATCCATCTGCCGAAAAGAGGAGGAGATATAATTAATAAAACCCACCTTAGAGAAGCCTATTGGATATATAGATTAAAAACAAGATTTCCGGATGGCCTTTCATGTTCCAGTATTGAGAAACCAGGGAGGCCACCAGTGTATAACCACCCCCCAGTACATTATCCCAATAACTGTATCACAGTACTCAAAATAATATATTTGACATTTTTTCCTAGCTAGAGGGTCTCCATTCACCCGTAATTTTAACAACCATCCCCCGTGGTGCATGCACAATATATGCTAAATGACATGCATTACATCCCCACATTCCTGATTTTAGCCTTCACTTCACTTTTTTCCTTACCTATGCACTCACGATCCTACGATGTAAACCAGTGATGACTGAACTATAGATACGCCTAATATCATAAACTGGCTCCTTTTCATTATACTTATATTACAACACACTCTTCTACAAGTGGTAATTAACAACGTTTATAGCCCCGGCCTCGCCATGATTAACATATTACGTAAAGCATCATTCAATCATAAGTTATGTCAATCATAAAGAAATTCATTTCTTACCTATTATGTTTGTCTGACTGGGATGACTTTTGCCCGAGCAGATGGCACGTCGTGATTCGTCCTGCATCTTGCGTTCCATATGGTCACGAGATCTGGAACGCACATGTGACCACCAATCACGACTTATACCACAAAGCTCTCACCTACATTTCAGTATTGCATCAAACAAGACATAATCTCAAATATCACCAAATAACTGACAATAAAATGTTCTTGCTGCATATGTAGTATTGTATATGATTAGTACTCACCAGATACGTGTACAGGCGCATCTAACGTCAACACCTTTCCACTTCCGGATTGCGTTCCAAGTGACGCGTTGAGCCGTGGAACGCAATCAGGACCCAGCTGTTACCACCGGATATAGTATAAATGGGCCAGGGCGCCAGTTTCAAATCACACTACAGCCAAGTCTAAGGACGTCGTTATCGTCCGAAACGCGTAGGCTTTACAGGATCATTCCTCCCATTACCCACACACCAGGACCATACTCTAATGGACTTTTTAATGGAACTTCATTAAACTTGGAAATTCCTTCCGTTTTACCTCTACCAAAGCGCTGGATCTAACTTCCTTTCTACCTCGGTTTAATTAGACACCTACTGTGAAAAATATTGTAAGCTGACCACATTTATGTTTTCTTGAAATACTTTCTACAGTTCTTAGATTATTAAAACAGATCTCATGTAAAGAAAAACAACAAGAAAAGGCAGTATTTGTTTATACCATAGAAAAACAGACACAAAGTAAACTACAAGGGCATAGTTTAAAGTATTTTATTTTTCAAAGGAAAAACCTCAAAGAAAGACTTCACTAATAGTTTATTTTTTCTGAACAAACATTTTTTTCAAAAATTACTCTAGTATATAAATATTGTTACAGAGATATGTTATATTAAGGATTGAAGGTTTATTAAAATGTGTAAAACGTGTTTGTATTTAAGGGGTTTTCTGGGTTAGGCTATATTCACACGACACTGAAAAAAAATATCCATTAAAAACTGTCAGTTTTTCACGGCCATTTTGCATCAGTGTGTCTCTACATTTTTGTCCATTTCCAGTCCGTCTGTCCATTTTCAATGGCAGTTTGACATCCGTTTTGCATCGGTTTTTTATGGCCTTTAAAAAAAACCTGATGAATTTCATTGGTCAGGCTTTTTTTCTCCCAACCCCCTGAAAATACCCAAAGGAAGGTCACATGTTCACCTAGACACTATTTACAGCCTCCTTGTATATGATGCCACACAGTCCGCTGTATACGATGCCACACAGCCTCCCTGTATACGATGCCACACAGCCCCCCCCTGTAGATGCCACACAGCCCTCCTGTATATGATGCCACACAGCCCGACATGAATGCCCTACATACTCACCGATGCAGCGCTGTCTTCATCAGGTAGGGACTCTCGTCTTCACGGGATCTGCGGCGACGCGATGACACATACTCACTGATGCAGCGCCGACTTCTCCTGGTCTGGTCGCTAGTCTCACGGGATCTGCGAAGGTGATGACGTCATCACGCCGCCTTCGCAGAACCCGTGAGACTAGCGACCAGACCAGGAGAAGTTTGCGCTGCATCGGTGAATTGGTGAGTATGTGTCGTCACGCTGCCGATAGCCAGCAAGGGAACTAGTAGTTCCCTTGCAAATCCCCATGTCACAGATCCGTTTTTAACGATTGTTACATATATTGACAGCCGTTAAAAACTGATCCATTGACTATGGGGGCCGTCAGGCCGTTAAAACGGAAAAAATAGGACCTTAAAAAACGGCCGTGTGAATACACCCATAGAACATCATTGTTCTGAAAATGGCTGCATGACGGCCGTTAAAAGAACGGCCGTCACATGGCCATTTATCACTGTCGTGTGAATAAGGCCTTAGGCAAAGCCTTGCGAAATGCCCCATTGGGTCATGCTGAGGTAATGGGGAAGGGTAGGATTTCTTCTGCCCGTGAGGATCAAAGTTAATGGGCACTATGTAATTCTTTATTTTCCCTTTAGGTAAAACAAGCATTTACGTTGCAGTTCCCCTAGCTAAAGTCCCACACCACCTTCACCTCAAGCTTTAATTCGGGAACAGGCAATGTGAATGGAAGTTGTCCAAATGAAACTCAATAATAATAATAATCTTTATTGATATAGCGCCAATGTATTCCGCAGTACTTTAAAAATTTAGAGGGAACATGTACAGACAGTATCAGACATCACCTAGCGACAAAACGAATGAACAATTCAAACAAGAGGAGTAAGGACCCTGCTCGCAAGAGCTTACAATCTATGAGGAAATAAGGGAGCCACAAAACATATAATGTACTTGTTGAGTACAATGGTCCAGCCATCTTTTATACATATGGAGTGGTACACAAAGCAACATGAGCCGGTCACCACTCAGTATCTGTGTATGACAGACATTAAGTGCATTAGGGTGCAAGGGGTGTGGGGGATACTGCTGAATGAGGGTTCAGGTTCTGATGACTAATGTAATTGGGGGGCAAATGAAAGGAGTCAGATTAAGGAATGTGATAGACCTGTCTAAAAAGATGTTTTTTCAGGGCACGCTTATATCAGTGGATGTTCGGAATTACACTGATTGTCTGGGGTAGTGCATTCCACAGGACTGGTGCAGCACGAGAAAAATCTTGAAGATGGGAGTGGGAGGTTCAGATTATGGTGGATGTTAATCTAAGGTCGTTGGCAGAACGTAGAGCGCGAGTAGGGTGGTAGACAGAAATGAGGGAGGATATAAGGTGGTGCAGCACTGTGGGTGAGAGTAATACATTTGAATTTAATTCTGAAGGGAATGGGCAACCAGTGCAGTGAATGGCACAGGGTAGAGGCATTGGTGTAGCAGTTGGTGAGAAAGATGTGCCTTGCTGCTGCATTAAAGATAGACTGGAGAGGGGAGAAATTAGTGTGGGGAAGACCGATTAGTAACTTTTTTAAAGTTATAACAATTTGTCAATATACATTTTTTCTTAAATTTGTAAAACTTATTATAGTCAATGGCCAACTTTGCGGTCTCTGGAAAAAGCCAAGCAAGCGATTACGAAACAAAGTGGCACAACATATTCCTAGTGCTGCTGCCACTTTGTTCTAGTGATTAGTGGGGGTCACAGTGGTCAGACCCCCATCAGACATTGATGGCATATCCTAGCAATATACCATGTTTGTGCTGAGACAACCGCTTTGATCTCCATGGGATGACAAAACTCCTTAATGATATCTCACCCATAAAACTCAATTGGTGATCAACTATTGTATAAACCTAACTATTACTCGTATAAATAGTGAATAAGTAAATAGTTACTTCTTGTTTCTGAGCTATGAAAGAGCTGTTTGACTTTCTTACTTAACCCCTATGCGCACCGGGACGCAACTATACGTCCTGGCGGGAAGTTACTTTGCGCACCAGGTCGTATAGTTACTGTTATTCCCAGTGCACACTGTGACTCCAACAGCTGACACGCCACTCAGCAGTCCATTGCCGCATTTAAGGGGTTTGTAGCAGATCGGCAGCCCCCACAGTGCGATCGCGGGGGGGGGTGATGGTTGGCATGGCAACCGGTGGTCTCTGTGTCTGCCATGCATGGAAGCCTATGAGGACTCTGGGTGGTCCTAATAGGCTTCCTGTCAGCGTCACAATGACAGTTAGAATACATTACACTACGTATTACACTACTGTGTTCTAGCAGCGATCAGTGCTGCAGGTCTTCAAGGCCCCTGGTGTGACAAACAAAAAAAAAAGTTAATAAAAATGTTTAATAAAAGTGTAAACAATAAAGTTTTAAGTTAAAAAAACAAACTGCTTTTTTATGACTTATTATAGGAAAAAAATTACAAACATTAAAAAAAAAACACATATTTGGTATCACCACGTTCGTAACGACACAAATGTTATTTTTCCTGCACAGTGAACACCGCAAAAAAAACAAAAAGAAAAACAATGCCAGGTATTTTATGGTCACCACCCTCCTAAAACATAGACTAAAAAGTGATCAAAAAGTTTCATGTAGCCCAAAATAGTACCACTAAAAACTACAACCTGTCTCGCAGAAAACAAGCCCTTAGGCCTCATTTACACGAGCGTAATATACGCGCGTGCGACGCGCGTGCTTTTCACGCGTGTCGTACGCACCTATATTACTCTATGGGGCAGTGCAGACGATGCGTGAATTTTGCGCAGTGCGAGTGCGTTGCGTAAAACTCACGACATGTTCTATAATCGTGCGTTTTTCGCGCATCACGCACCCATTGAAGTCAATGGGTGCGTGAAAACCACGCATGCCGCACGGAAGCACTTCCGTGCGAACTGCGTGATTCGCGCAAGAGCTGTCAAACTGAATGTAAACAGAAAAGCACCACGTGCTTTTCTGTTTACAAACATCCGAACGGAGTGTCTTAGACATGAGCGAACCGAACTTTACCGGGTTCGGCCGAACTCGTTTTGACCGAACCCGGCAGGAGACAGTCACTGTGCAGGGTGCTGAAAGAGTTAAACTGGTTCAGCACCCTGGACAGTGACTTCCGATTCCAATATACGTGAACGTGTAAAAAAAAAAAAAGTTCTGACTTACCGATAACTCCCGGCTTCTTCCTCCAGTCTGACCTCCCGGGATGACAATTCAGTCCAAGTGACAGCTGCAGCCAATCACAAGCCAAGCACAGGCTGCAGCGGTCACATGGACTGCTGCGTCATCCAGGGAGGTGGGGCCAGATGTCAAGAGAGGCGCGTCACCAAGGACGCGTCACCAAGGACGCGTCACCAAGGCAACGGCCGGGAAGTTCTCGGTAAGTACGAACCTCTTTTTTTTTTAACAGGTTGCTCGCCTTGGTGATTGGAATGCACTGTCGAGGGTGCTGAAAGAGTTGCTGCCGATCAGTTAACTCTTTCAGCACCATGGACAGTGACTGACGTCGACTAGTCTCATCTCTATGATGGCGGCTGCGCGAAAATCACGCAGCCGCCATCATACACGGATGACACACGGAGCTGTCAAGTGCCTTTTGCGCACGCAAAACGCTGCGTTTTTTGCGCGCGCAAAACGCACACGCTCGTGTAAATGAGGCCTTACACAGCTTTTTTTTACTGAAAAAAAAAAAAGTTATGGCTCTCAGAATATAGTGACTCAAAAAATAAACAATTAAAAAAACAAAACAAGAGGTGATATTATTGTGCAAACGCAACAAAACATAAAAAAAGCTATATACATATGGTATCGCCGTAATCGTATCGAACCGTTGAATAAAGTAGAATTGTCATTTATAGCGCACGGTGAACTCTGTAAAAAAAAACTAAAGAATAAAAGACATTGTCAGAATTGCTTGTTTTTGGTAACCTTGCTTTCCAAAAATCGAAGAAGAAGTGATAAAAAAATTGCGCGTACCCCAAAACTGTACTAATGAAAACTACAGATTGTCCTGCAACAAATAAACCCTCACACAGCTCCGGTGGTGAAAAAATGAAAAAAGTTCTGTCTCAGACTATGGTGATGCAAAATATGCAGAGCGTTCCAAAAGCGGATAAGATTGGGCACCATTTGTCAATGCAACATTGGCCACACCTCTGCAGATTATTATTTATTTACCAGATTATTATGCCCTCTTATTATGCCATGATGTACACTGCACAGATTACATATGCCCCCACATTGCAAACTGAAATACCAGTAAAACCCCAAACAGAACTATTACCAAGCTAAATTTGTGCTCCAAAAGCCAAATGGCGCCCCCTCCCTTCTGAACCGTACAGCGTGCCCAAACAGCAGTTTACATCCACATGTATGGTATCGCCATACCCGGGAGAACACGCTTAACAGTTTATAAGGTATTTGTCTTCAGTGGCACAAACTGGGCACAACATATTGTGCACTAAAATGGCATATACGTGGAAAATTTGTGTTTTGTACCATCTGCTGCGAATTAAGCCCTTCGCGCACCACTACGTAGAATTAAGTCGTTGTGCGAGGGGGGGTGATGTATGGAGTGAGCTCACGCACTGAGCCCGCTCCATAAGCTTCGGGTCTCAGATCTGTATTACAGCTGACACTAACAGCTGGGACTAACGGACAGGAACAGCAATCGCGCCGTTACAGAAGTCTGTAAAAATGACATTATACTGCAATACATTAGCATTGCTTTGAATAGGTAGCGATATCACTGTATTTGATTCAAGATACAACCTGCCAATGTTAAATAACTATGCAGATTGCAATAATATTTAGTTCAAGTGCAGATGCATTTACATTGCCACTATAGACTCTGTGACTTTCTAGATAACTGAGATGTGTGTATATATAAAGCCTATACTTTGTTGCAACCGGATACAAAGCTGATGTTGGATACTGAATTTTTGTTTTGGATTGCTCTATTTTTGTATTTTTATTGATATTTTATACATTTTTGTTGTTTATCCAAATAATCCAACATTAATCCGGATGTAGGCTTTGAATACCACCAGGGGTGGTCACCCCGTTGGTATATTAGTTTAGCCTAGTAGATGCACTTAGGGTACGTTCACTGTCTGCTGCACCTGTATATGGTTGTACTAGGACTAGCTGGCTACGCTGTGTGAGGATTAGAGATGAGCGAACCGGGACAACCGAACCCGGTTTCGGTCCGAACATCGTGAAAAGTTCGGTTCGCAGCAAATCCGAACTTCACCGGGTTCGGCCGAACCCATTTTGACCGAACCCGGCTACATTTTGGCGCCTGCCACATGTTAGATGTAAAATGGAGGATTTCAAAATATCACCTGACATCAGGCTACCCCATAATGCCTTGCAAACGGCTCTCCCAGCCAATCGGGAGGCAGCATAGGGGCGGGCTCAAGTCTGCAATAAAAGTCTATGCACGGAGCTCAGCGGCCATTTTAGAGACAGGAGCTGTAGGGATAGCATCTCTGTGCTGTAAGGGAAAGCTTTAGGAATCTAAAAGCCAGGAAACCAGCAATCGAAGGGGCTCATCCACTACAGTGGGAGTCTACTCTCAACATCCAAATTGCAATACAGGCCGGCAGCTGCTGTAGTACTACAACGCCCAGCATTCCCTGAGTGAACAGTGGCTGATAGAAATTATCATTCATTGCCATTTGCCAAGCCATTGTGTGAATAAGCTTTTAGAAGGGGCTCATCCCCGTTTGTAGGAGGAACTACCGCGGATGGTACACAATGAACAAGACACACCTTCTGCTTGGGTAACTTCTTTACTGCGGAGAGCAATTAACAATAACTTCTTCTCTATGGAGCAGACAGGAAGCCTGAGGTTGAGGACCTCGATCCCGCTGGAAGTCCCCCGGAGAGAGGTTGTGCCTGACCCCACGTTGCCGGCTTGGCTAAGGATACGCCGCTGTCAGTCACGGCGGGAGCTACCCGCTACGGACAGCCTACCCTAGGGTAAGAGTCACACTCTCGGCCCACGGATTGCGTCGTGGGGATCAGAGACTAACGTACCTTCTAGCACCGTCACGGGTCCTTGCGGAGCTACCCGCTACCTTTCATGACAAACCCTCTCTCTCCTCAGTCGGTGGTCCGAACGGTGGACCCCCTAGCACGCAACTGAACTGGCGGGCTGACGCTACGAGGTACACGGCGTACAACTAATAGTCCAACAAAGTCCCGTCAACCCGACCGTTCCTTCTGTCTGCTCTTGCCCCAACAAGCTTCATATATAACAGTTCTATGCAAGGTTACATGCGGTGCTTCATCAATAACAGTTCCATGCAGGGTTACATGCAGTGTTTTATCAATAACAGTTCCATGCAGGGTTACATGCGGTGTTTTAGCAATAACAGTTCCATGCAGGGTTACATGCAGTGTTTTATCAATAACAGTTCCATGCAGGGACCCTGGCACGATTACGGAGGTACTAGGGTACTAGGCCTGATTCAGGCTACAACAGCCGCGGTAGTGTAAGGCTAGTCTTTCACGTACTGGGTAACCAGGGTAGGCGCGGACCGTACTACGCTTGGAGAGCCAGGTAGTACTGCGGCTAACGGGACTTTGGCTGGGGAGGCCTGAGGGTCCTAGTTTGGCTACGTGTGTGTGTGGCTGGTACCTGTAGTGGATGCTGATGCTCCACTCTTCTCTTGCTCAGGCAGTCCTCCGTTGGTGCACTCCTGTCGTTCTGTCCCACTGCAGGGAGGCACGTTCCTCCTCTCAATCTCCTCCTGCTGCCACACTGTCAACCCTCTTGTCTTCAGCTGCGACTCCAGCAGCCTCTACCGCTTCTCCTCTTTCTCTCTCACACTCGGCTCCTCTCTGCTCCTTTCTCCTTAACCCTTGTTCCTTCCCGTCCTGCTCCTTCTTCACCCACACCGCTCTGCTCCTCCCTGATCTTCCTTTCGCGCCACTCTCTGCTCCGCCCCTCTTGGTTGCCACGCTTCCCCTCCTCCTTCCAGTCTCGCCGCGCGAGAGTTCGGCCCAGGCGTCATGGCTGTCGGCAGTGCCGCCGTTGCCATGACGCCCAAGACGCTCCTTTGTCCGGAGCTGCAGCCACTTCAGCCGCCCGTGTCCCTGTACTGTCCTCCGGAGAGAGGTAAGTAGGGCGCACCCTTATACTTCCCCCCTTGTTAACAAGTGCATTCCTCTGCACTAAACTTCATAGTCTTGTAAATAGGCCGGTTGTCGATTGCGAGTGCACCTCTGTGGATAACGCAGTACACGATTCGATTCCGTTGCAGGTGTCTCCACACACTCCGTTTGGTTCTCCGTCCTGGTTGGTCGTGACGCTCAGGACACACTAGGGTCGTCTGATGGAACCACCAACCACCAATCTCCGTCAATATTTGTCGGTGAAGCACTCTGCGGTTCTTCTTGCCTTGATGACGTGACGGGTTCTGGTGTCAGAAAGGTACATGGCCGCAACAGGTTGCGATGCAGCCTTCTACTCGGTCCCTGGTCACCCTCTGGTCTCACTTCATACACAGGAAGCCACCACATATGGTTTCCTCTCCCATCGGGGCTCCAGCTTACGGCCACGTGCTGCCCGGCGATTTCGCACCAGCTCCCGATCTCCCGTATGAAAGGCTTGCTGTCGTTCTTCTACGAAGGGTAGGCTCTCTGCGGGCCAAACTCTCTCCATTCCGTCCTTCGCTGCGTTCAACCGCCGTTGATGTTCCTGGATCCATTGTGACGGGAATCAATTGCCCCCCACCTCTGGCGTTTCTAACAGAAGATCCAACGGAACTCGGCTTGGTCGGCCGAACATCAATTGATATGGGGTATACCCGGTAGCTCGATGCACAGTATTGTTATAGGCCCATACCAGGTCGTCCATATACTCGGGCCATCGTTCTTGTCGTTCGTCCCCGAGGGTTTTTAATAGGCCGAGTAAGGTGCGATTGAATCGTTCACAAGCCCAATTCCCTTAGGGGTGATAGGGGGTCGTCCTGGATTTCCGCATTCCGTGTAAGATACACAGCTCTTGGAAGAGATCCGACTCAAAATTCGGTCCTTGATCGGACAAGATGCGTCTGGGACACCCGTACGGACGGATGACATGCTTCCACAATGCAGCCGCGGTAGTCGTCGCCGTCTGGTCCCTCGTAGGAATTACCACGGCAAATTTCGAAAAATGGTCCAAGCACACCAACGCATATCGGTGCCCCGAGGTGACTTCTTGGACTGTTAAGAAGTCTACCGTCAGTAGTTCGAGTGGTTCACCCGTCACGATGGTCATGGGCCTCTCTGCCTATTCCGTCGCCTTGTGTAAGACACACTCTGGACATTCCTGGTAGACACCCCTCATTATTTCTTCCAGGTTGGAAGCATAGAAGTGATTCCTGACGTTCTGTACAGTCTTTTCCACTGCAAAATGACCTCGGTTCTCGTGCATCCACTTGCACACAGGCTTGACGTCAGCGATGGGCAAGACCAACTGCCATATATCGCGAGATTCCCGTGGAGCCCACACTCTTCTGTATAATACTCCATCACGGTGTTCTAGTCGCTCCAGCTGCCGAACCAATGCTTTAGCTGGTGTTGACAACCTGTTTCGCTCCGCTGCCGTGGGTCTTTCCTGTCGCCGCACCCACTTATCGATGGTTTGAATGTCCTGGTCTTGCTGCTGGCGCTTCTTCCACTCAGCCCTATCATACATCTCAGTAAGATCCTCAACCCCTTGTATTGCGGTCACTACCCGCTGTTGTTGCATCGGGGGATGAACCACACGCAGTGGGGGTATCTCTATTTCTTCTTGCTCCTCGTCCACATCTCCGACCGGGGTCTCACACGGGGGTCTTACCGGGCTTGTAACGAATAGTATAGTTGAATCGAGCCAGTCGGGCTATCCAGCGTTGCTCCATCGCCCCCAATTTTGCCGTTCCCAGGTACGCCAGGGGATTGTTATCCGTGTAAATTTCCACTCGACTCCCGACCAGGTATTCGGCAAACCGTTCGGTAACAGCCCACACGATGGCCAATAACTTGAGCCTGAACGAGCTATAATTGGTTGGATTGCGTTCTGACGGTCGCAGACTACGACTACCATAGGCGATGACGCGTTCCACGTCCCCTTGCTGCTGGGCCAGTACCGCTCCCAGTCCCTTCAGGCTGGCGTCAGTGTACAGCCGGAATGGCTGGGCGAAGTCTGCGAAAGCGAGTATGGGTGCGGTCACTAGTCGTGCCTTCAATTCTTCAAATGCCGCTTGTTGTGGCTCCTGCCATTGCTCCACTACACTGGGGCTTTGGCTCCCCTTCTTTTGGGTGGGTTGTCCTCAGAGGAGCTGATTCAGAGGACTTGCAATTTTGGAGAAGTCTCGGATGTACCTCCGATAGTAACCGACCAACCCGAGGTAGGCTCGCACTTCCGTGGTGTTCTGCGGAGTGGCCCACTCCTGTACGGCTTTAATCTTATCTGGGTCGGGTGAAATTCCTGTTGCATTCACGACATGGCCCAAGTATTTGATCTGCTGGCGGCCCAGTCGGCATTTGCTTGGTTTTAGTTTGAGTCCATATCTTCCCAATCGTTCCAACACGATCTGTAGATGCTGCAGATGTTCTGGGAAGGTCTTTGAAAAAATGACAATATCGTCCAAATAGATCAAGACTGACTCATAATTTAGATCCCCCAGACAATGCTCCATTAGCCGTTGGAAAGTACTGGGCGCATTTGTTAGCCCGAACGGCATCCGGTTGAATTCGAACAAGCCTGAGGGAGTGATGAACGCCGTCTTCTCCTTATCCGCTTCTTTCATGGGTACCTGCCAGTACCCACTTGCTAAATCGAGCGTTGTGTAATACCGAGCCTCCTGCATGGCGGTTAATGATTCTTCCACTCGGGGCAGTGGATAGGCATCCCTATGCGTACAGGCGTTCAACTTGCGGTAATCCACACAGAACCGGAGCGACCCATCCTTCTTCCTTACCAGCACAATCGGGGCGGCCCATGGGCTCTGACTCTCACGAATCACCTGTCCGTCTAACATCTTCTGGAGGAGCTCTTTTACCTCTCGGTACAGCGCGGGAGGTATATTGCGATATCGCTCTCTGATGGGCGGTGCCGCCCCCGTGTGAATCCCATGTTCAATGGTAGTGGTGCATCCAAAGTCCTCTTCGTGCTGAGCGAAAACCCAGCCGAAGCGTTGCAAAAGCGTCCTCAGTTGCTCCTCTGACTTGATATCCGTAGTTATTCCGTCCAGCTCGAGTTGGCGCCACAGTCGATCAGTCTGTTCGTTCACGTCGGTCTCACTCCCTTCATCTCTTGATGATGTCTCTTTTAACGTTTCGGCCATGGCCGGGTCCGTCACGTCCTCGGGCCTCACCATCTCAACGCTAGCTAGTACCGTGCCGGCCGGTATCTCGATCACCCCTTGGGTCGGATTCAACACCCTGACGGTCGCCATTCCTTTGGTTATCCGACACACCGTTCTTCCTATCACACAGGATGGCGTACTCTTGAGGCTTCGCATGGGTTCCACCATGACCATGGCATCCTTTAAGCGGTGATGAGTCCCTACGGAGAGAGGTATGGTGACTTCCTGTAGAGGTAGGACTTGCAGCACCGCTTTACCTGGGGCCCTCACCGACCCCACTCGGCCCTGTAGCGTCTTCAAGTCAGCCTGTCGTTGACAGATTTGATGCACCTGAAACAAAGCTTGCCGGGCGGTCCGGTTGGTTGCCAGCTCCTCCCACCGGGCACTGCTCGTCTCGTTAAACATCATACCATGTATTTCCTGCAACACATTCATGCCAATTATAACAGGTATACCTGGCCTTGCACAATTATGAACTACCACAATACCAGCACAGGGAAAATTAAGATTAAATACTCCTACTTCTAACCACGTAACCCTGGCAATGGGAATTGGCAGGCTATTAGCCGCCGTAAGTTCAATCCAAGGGGCTTCTAGAGTCTGGTCACCTTGGAACTGTTCATGGAACAACTGATAAGTCATGGTGGTTACTTCCGACCCCGTGTCAATAAGGCAAGGAACGTTAACCCCCCCCCGATCTTGGCTGTCAGTACGGGGCATATTCCTGTCAAAAGTTCCACCCTTCCTTTTGGGCCCGTCGATGGAATGCCCGCAGCTTGGCCCTCAGCGGCGGGGTACCTTAGTTTAAAGGTGGCTGCTCTCGCCTTGGATAGCGTCTCATCCTGCAATCTCTGGCGAAATGACCCGGCTGGTCACACTGCCAACAGCGTCGAGGCCCTCCTTGGGTCGATCGGGGCGGACGAGGAAGATGTTCCGGTAGATCGGCCATTACTCGTAGTTGCGTAACATCGGTCTTCAATTCCCGAATAGCCTCCTTGACATCCCGGGCGAATTCTGTGAACACCGCTTCTTGCCGTCCGGTCTCCCTTGAAGATGGCTCGGGTGTACCCACGTTTTGCAGGGCCATACTCGCCTCTCCCAGCTCTTCTCGGTGAACTTCGAGTGCTTCTCGTAACACCTCACTCATCGTGGCGGCGGGGTTGACCCGGACGAGGTCCCTCGCGGCGCGCCTCAGGGTCCGGCTGTCTAGCCCGGATACAAACTGGTCTCGCACTATTCGGTCCGGCTCTGTTAAGGCCGCGCACCCCGCGGGATCCTTCCGTACTAGTCGACTCCACATTCCTTGTAATCCTACAGCGAATTGCAGGAGCGATTCCCCGTTCCTCTGTACCCTGGTATAAAATTTCTTCCGGAGGTCGGCGGCTGAAGCGACATCTCCATATAGAAACTCTAATCGGCTGATGATTGCCTCTAGCGTGTCGCGGTGTTCTAGCGGTAAAACCAATTTAGCTTGTCTCACGTCCCCTTCGAGTGAGTTGAAGGACAGGTCGGCTTGGTGGGTCACCGGTACCTGGAATAATCGGGCCGCGGTGCGAACTCGTTTCGTCCAGTCCGCGATCGATACACTCTTCCCGTCAAACTTAGGGATGTTCATTAGGGCGGCCCCCATGGGTATCATGATGGTTGGGGTCGGCGGTAAGGTCCCGCTGCTGGACGGTTCCATCGCGGCGAGGTTCCGGATCCTGCCGACTACGCCAATTTATGTAGGAGGAACTACCGCGGTTGGTACACAATGAACAAGACACACCTTCTGCTTGGGTAACTTCTTTACTGCGGAGAGCAATTAACAATAACTTCTTCTCTATGGAGCAGACAGGAAGCCTGAGGTTGAGGACGTCGATCCCGCTAGAAGTCCCCCGGAGAGAGGTTGTGCCTGACCCCACGTTGCCGGCTTGGCTAAGGATACGCCGCTGTCAGTCACGGCAGGAGCTACCCGCTACTGAAAGCCTACCCTAGGGTAAGAGTCACACTCTCGGCCCACGGATCGCGTCGTGGGGATCAGCGACTAACGTACCTACTAGCACCGTCACGGGTCCTTGCGGAGCTACCCGCTACCTTTCATGACAAACCCTCTCTCTCCTCAGTCGGTGGTCCGAACGGTGGACCCCCTAGGACGCAACTGAACTGGCGGGCTGACGCTACGAGGTACACGGCGCACAACTAATAGTCCAACAAAGTCCCGTCAACCCGACCGTTCCTTCTGTCTGCTCCTGACCCAACAAGCTTCATATATAACAGTTCTATGCAAGGTTACATGCGGTGCTTCATCAATAACAGTTCCATGCAGGGTTACATGCGGTGTTTTATCAATAACAGTTCCATGCAGGGTTACATGCGGTGTTTTATCAATAACAGTTCCATGCAGGGTTACATGCGGTGTTTTAGCAATAACAGTTCCATGCAGGTTTACATGCAGTGTTTTATCAATAACAGTTCCATGCAGGGACCCAGGCACGATTACGGAGGTTGCGAGCAGGGTACTAGGCCTGATTCAGGCTACAACAGCTGCGGTAGTGTAAGGCTAGTCTTTCACGTACTGGGTAACCAGGGTAGGCGCGGACCGTACTACGCTTGGAGAGCCAGGTAGTACTGCGGCTAACGGGACTTTGGCTAGGGAGGCCTGAGGGTCCTAGTTAGGCTACGTGTGTGTGGCTGGTACCTGTAGTGGATGCTGATGCTCCACTCTTCTCTTGCTCTTGGTGCACTCCTGTCGTTCTGTCCCACTGCAGGGAGGCACGTTCCTCCTCTCAATCTCCTCCTGCTGCCACACTGTCAACCCTCTTGTCTTCAGCTGCGACTCCAGCAGCCTCTACCGCTTCTCCTCTTTCTCTCTCACACTCGGCTCCTCTCTGCTCCTTTCTCCTTAACCCTTATTCCTTCCCGTCCTGCTCCTTCTTCACCCACACCGCTCTGCTCCTCCCTGCTCTTCCTTTCGCGCCACTCTCTGCTCCGCCCCTCTTGGTTGCCGCGCTTCCCCTCCTCCTTCCAGTCTCGCCTCATGAGAGTTCGGCCCAGGCGTCATGGCTGTCGGCAGTGAGGGCGTTGCCATGACGCCCAAGAAGCTACTTCGTCCGGAGCTGCAGCCACTTCAGCCGCCCGTGTCCCTGTACTGTCCTCCGGAGAGAGGTAAGTAGGGACGCACCCTTACACGTTGCATGGGTTAACATCCAACTTGCAATCCAGGCAGGCAGCTGTAGTACTACAACGCCCAGCATTCCCTGAGTGCACAGTGGCTGATAGAAGTTCTCATTCATTGCCATTTGCCAAGCCAGTGTGTGAATAAGCTTTTAGAAGGGGCTCATCCCCGTTGCATGGGTTAACATCCATTTTGCAATACAGGCTGGCAGCTGTAGTCAGGGCCGCCATCAGGAATTTCTGGGCCCCATACAGCCATGATGTCTGGGCCCCCCCCTCCATTACCGGGGGTGGGCAACGGAAAGTGTGGCGCTCACGTTTGTACGTTATTCGCATTAAATGATTTTTGTGCAGATGTCAATTACAGTGAAGGAAACCATGGAGCCGGCAGTGACCGGTTCATGCTCCGGATTTTAATCTATTTAGCTTAAATGTATCCGACTGTATGGCATATAGTGGGATACGTCGCCTGGGGAATGGCCCAGGGGAAACTACTGAAGTCACTGTCCATGAACAGGGCTGGAGCCTTCTACTAGAGCTCTGCCCAGGGACCACAGGGCCATGTGTGTGTACATCTGGGCGTTTTTACTTGTTTTACTAGCTGGGCGTTGTGACTAGAAGTGTATGATGCTGACGAATCGGCATCATCCACTTCTCTTCGTTACCACTCAGCTTCTGGCAGTGCACAGACACACAGCGTGTCCTCGCTCGTCCGACGCGATGAAGTTCCTGTGGGAGGAAGTGAGTGACGTCACAGCGTGATCTCGCGAGGACACACTGTGTGTCTGTGCACTGCCAGAAGCTGGGTGGTAACGAAGAGAAGTGGATGAGCAAACACGAGTTTGCTTAAAAAACTTCTGAAAATCAGGAGCTGTTTTCCCTTGAATATCTCTGTATTTTCAGACTGTTTTTGCTAATTGTGTGAACATACCCTAAGGCCTTATTCACACGACAGTGTCCCGCCGTTTTTCCCGGCCGGTTTGCATTAGTTTTGCATCCGTTCCGGGCCGGGCATATCTGGACAGTGACATCAGGGGCAACTCCTGAAGGGGAATCCCCATGTGGCCGGTGATTCCACTTCAGGAAAAGCCACTGTCGTCTGTGTCCATTTATGGACACTGAACGTTACTGGCTTCTCTTGGTGTGGAATCCCCGGTCACAGAGTGTTCGGGGATTCCGCTTCAGGAGTTTCCCCTGATGTCACTGCCCAGATATGGACAGAGACATCAAGCGCTCTGTCCAGGAGCGGAATCCCCGAACACACAGGGATTCCGCTCCTTCAGGGAGCTAAAGTGGTGCTAGCACATAGCAGAGCGGGGACGAAGCTACAGCAGTAGCAGCCGCAGCAGCTGCTAGCGGCGCCATCGGCCCTGGTAGGTGTCGCCGCTAGCAGCCGCTATGGCTGCTATAGCTGTAGCGATGCCTGAAGAAGCGCCAGGGCGGAAAGGAGGCTGATTCGTCGGGCCAGGGCGATTTGGGAAGGGAGCCAGCGCAGCGCCCCCTTCCACCTGCTGTACACCCCAGCCCTGCCACACAGTACCCCTGCACATAGCAGGGACGTCGCTACAGCAGTACCCCCACAGTGTTACCTCCAGCATAGAGCGCTTCTTCTGAATGAGATACACTCCTCCTCCTCACATGCACTCTGCGCTGTGAGGAGGAGAGAGCGAGCGACGGTAGACACGGCCATCACTCGGGACACATTCCGGTGATGGCCGGGTATTACCCGGCCCCATAGACTTCTATGGGAGCCGGGCGGCCGAAAATAGGGCGTGTCCCATTTTTTGACGGCCGGTTTTCCCGGCCCGTCAAAAAATCGGTCGTGTGAATAGCCCTTTAGGGGTCTATTGTTCCTACTACAGCCGGGTGACGGCTGATTTATGAACGGCCGGCACCCGGCCGGGAAACCCTGTCGTGTGAATAAGGGCTAATAGGCATGCAGCTTCCCTCCTCAGCCATTTTTGGGATTTTATCTTTTGTTTTTTCCTCTCCACCTTCCAAAAGCTATAATTTTGTTTACTTGAGGGCTTGTTTTTTGCGGTACAAGTTGTAGTTTTTCATGGCACCATTTATTGTACCGCATAATGTACTGGGAAGCTGAAAAAAAATTATTTGTGGGGTGAAATGCTGCACGTGCATGACGTTCTGACAAACCCCATTTACATGAGTTGGGGCTTATTCAGACTAAGGTGTTAATCGTCCGTGTGAAGGACGTTTTTTTAATGGCCGTCACACGGCTGCATGTATTTCTATGGGGCTATTCACACGGTTGTTGTTCTAACGGATCGTGTGAAGGGCCTGTAAAAAAATAGGACATGTCCTATTTTTGTGCGTTTTCACGGATCCCTCAATAGACTCATGTCTATGAGGGATATGTGAAAACGGGTCCCGCACGGCTGCAAATCGGCCACAAAAAACGGCCGTTCTTCACGTCTGATTTCACACACGTTGGTCTGAATATCGCCTTAGGCTTTATTCACACGAACGTGTCCGTTTTGCACGCGCAAAAAACGCTGCATTTTGTCCGAGCAAAAGTTCAGTGTGGCGTAAGCATACGGTGCGCGGCTGCGTGATTTTCGCGCAGCCGGCATCATTATGACACTCTGTTTTGATGTTACAACACAGTAAAGAAGGAGGGGCTTTTATGTTTCCCTTCACTTCTTTACGTACTGTAGCGCGAATCACGCGCGTCACCCGGAAGTGCTTCCGTGTGCCGTGCATGATTTGCACGCACCCAATGACTTCAATGGGTACGTGCTGCGCGAAACACGGGCAAGTATAGGACATGTCATGAGTTTTACACAGCGCACACACGCTGCGTGAAAATCACTGACAGTCTGAACGGCCCCATTCACTAACATAACTCTGTGCGACGTAATAAGTATCACAGACGTATAACACATTAGTGTGAATAAGGCCTTATATTGTAATTTGTAGTGAATTTTCAGTGCGCAATCCGCACCAAAAATAGGAGGCAAGTAAGTGGCCTTATTCAGATGTCCATGTTCGGTCTGTGATATAAGGACCGTGTATCGGCCATATTTCCCGGACCGACCACAGTTCAGGGAGCCGGGTTTCTGGCATCACAGTTATCTATGATCATAGGAGTCCCTCCCTTCCCGTGGGAATACTGTCCCCAGTCCCGTACTGAAAGCATCATTAGGGTATGGGCACACACACTAATTACGTCCGTAATTGACGGACGTATTTCGGCCGCAAGTACCGGACCGAACACAGTGCAGGGAGCCGGGCTCCTAGCATCATAGTTATATACGATGCTAGGAGTCCCTGCCTCTCTGCCGGACAACTGTCCCGTACTGTAATCATGTTTTCAGTACGGGACAGTAGGTCCACGGAGAGGCAGGGACTCCTAGCATCGTACATAAGTATGATGCTAGGAGCCCGGCTCCCTGCACTGTGTTCGGTCCACTACTTGCGGCCGAAATACGTCCGTCAATTACGGACGTAATTAGTGTGTGTGCACATACCCTTACAGTATGGGACAGTATTCCCGCAGAGAGGCAGGGACTCCCAGCAACACTGATAACTATGATGCTAGGAGTCCGGCTCCATGAATTGTGGTCAGCCTGTGAGATACAGCCGATACACGCTCCGTATGTCACGGACCGAATGCGGCTGTCTGAATAAGGCCTTAGTCTAGTTACACAGTGCGGTGAAATCCCATTTTTTTGCCACAATTTTTGCAAAAACGTGACTTGACCGCACTGTGAGAATATAGCCTAACAGCACTTTTCATGTTTTGTATCTTTTTTTTATGCAATTTTCGTAATTGCGGCACAAATCACGCGGTTTTGCCGCAATTTTTATATAATCGCGGCAAAACTGCACCATTTTTGCCGCAATTACGAAAATCGCAGCAAAAAAACGCTATTAAAACGAAAAAATACCAAAAAACATTTTAACCAACTTTATACAATCTACAAATAGGGTCAGGGAGATGGGAAGCAGGATGGATAGGGGAACATACTCACCAGCCTGCAGGTCCGGTCAGCAGTGTAGAAGAGCTGGGGGGCGGGATCTCCACACGCAGCTTCAGCACGTGCTGCATCTTCCCCGTCCAGTGAAGCTACAACAGGTATGCAGGGGCTGCCGCGAGTGTTGCTAGGGGAGTGTCGCTAGGGGGGGTCGCTAGGGGGGTGCCACGGGCGTTTCGAGGGGGTCCCATGAGCGTTGCGAGGGGGGGCAACAGGCCGAGGGGGGACGAAGGCAGCCCGGCGGGCCCCTTTTCTTCATCCATGTAGCCGGGCCCCTGACGGGAGTACCAGTAATACCCCCCTGATGGCGGCCCTGGCTGTAGTACTACAACGGCCAGCATTCCCTGAGTGCACAGTGGCTGATAGAAATTCTCATTCATTGCCATTTGCCAAGCCAGTGTGTGAATAAGCTTTTATAAGGGGCTCATCCCCGTTGCATGGGTTAACATCCAACTTGCAATACAGGCAGGCAGCTGTAGTACTACAACTGCCAGCATTCCCTGAGTGCACAGTGGCTGATAGAAATTCTCATTCATTGCCATTTGCCAAGCCAGTGTGTGAATAAGCTTTTAGAAGGGGCTCATCCCCGTTGCATGGGTTAACATCCAACTTGCAATACAGGCAGCCTTTGTAGTACTACAACGCCCAGCATTCCCTGAGTGCACAGTGGCTGATAGAAATTCTCATTCATTGCCATTTGCCAAGCCAGTGTGTGAATAAGCTTTTAGAAGGGGCTCATGCCCGTTTCATGGGTTAACATCCAACTTGCAATACAGGCAGCCTTTGTAGTACTACAACGCCCAGCATTCCCTGAGTGCACAGTGGCTGATAGAAATTCTCATTCATTGCCATTTGCCAAGCCAGTGTGTGAATAAGCTTTTAGAAGGGGCTCATCCCTGTTGCATGGGTTAACATCCAACTTGCAATACAGGCAGGCAGCTGTAGTACTACAACTGCCAGCATTCCCTGAGTGCAGAGTGGCTGATAGAAATTCTCATTCATTGCCATTTGCCAAGCCAGTGTGTGAATAAGCTTTTAGAAGGGGCTCATCCCCGTTGCATGGGTTAACATCCAACTTGCAATACAGGCAGCCTTTGTAGTACTACAACGCCCAGCATTCCCTGAGTGCACAGTGGCTGATAGAAATTCTCATTCATTGCCATTTGCCAAGCCAGTGTGTGAATAAGCTTTTAGAAGGGGCTCATCCCCGTTTCATGGGTTAACATCCAACTTGCAATACAGGCAGGCAGCTGTAGTACTACAACGCCCAGCATTCCCTGAGTGCACAGTGGCTGATAGAAATTCTCATTCATTGCCATTTGCCAAGCCAGTGTGTGAATAAGCTTTTATAAGGGGCTCATCCCCGTTGCATGGGTTAACATCCAACTTGCAATACAGGCAGGCAGCTGTAGTACTACAACGCCCAGCATTCCCTGAGTGCACAGTGGCTGATAGAAATTCTCATTCATTGCCATTTGCCAAGCCAGTGTGTGAATAAGCTTTTAGAAGGGGCTCATCCCCGTTGCATGGGTTAACATCCAACTTGCAATACAGGCAGGCAGCTGTAGTACTACAACTGACAGCATTCCCTGAGTGCACAGTGGCTGATAGAAATTCTCATTCATTGCCATTTGCCAAGCCAGTGTGTGAATAAGCTTTTAGAAGGGGCTCATCCCCGTTGCATGGGTTAACATCCAACTTGCAATACAGGCAGCCTTTGTAGTACTACAACGCCCAGCATTCCCTGAGTGCACAGTGGCTGATAGAAATTCTCATTCATTGCCATTTGCCAAGCCAGTGTGTGAATAAGCTTTTAGAAGGGGCTCATCCCCGTTGCATGGGTTAACATACAACTTGCAATACAGGCAGCCTTTGTAGAACTACAACGCCCAGCATTCCCCGACTGACTGGCACCTTATGAGTCACTGATTTTCCGCCAGTCCGAATAACAATTTAAAAAGGGCCTCATTTCTGTCTAAGGGTTTAATTCAACGTGCTAATTAAGTACAGCCGGTGTCTTTGGTGCTATTATACAAGTTACAGCATACACGGACTGCCACCTATTCACAGTCACTCATTTTCAGCCAGTCCAAATAATATTTTATAAGGGCCTCATTCCTCTAGTAGCGGAAGGGGTTTTGATTCAACTTGCTGCACTCCAGCAGTGAAATGTCTGGTAAAAAAAAGGTTGTGAAAGGACGGGGTAGAGGAAAAGACACCCATGCCATGTCCTCTTTCAGTCCAAATGTTGGATCTGTTGGTGCCAGACCCAGTACCAGCATTTGTGGCACAAGACATGTGCCCAGTTCTACTAGTAGCAGCCATGTGCCTGCTGGTAGTAGTAGCAGTATCAGCAAGCCAGACTTGTCCATCTCCTCCGGTGGGCGGGTTATTTTAGACAATACGGCCATTGTGGACTGGTTGGTTGGCTCGCGGTCATCTCAGCAGGAAGACTCTGACGATCTGGCTTCAAGCCAGGTTTCGTTGGATTCCAGATCCCCTACAGTTCCTTGGCACAGTAACAGTAGTAATATGGGTATTTCTAGCGTTTCCATTCCATCATCTATGTCTTCACTCCCCCTTCCTAGCGGGAAGCCATCTCTCCTGAGATGGGTGCGAAGGAAGATACTGAACAACATAGTGATGATGATTTGTTTTCCGCGAGTCAGCCAACAGAGTGTGCTGCGGCGGTGGTGGAGGTGGAAGCGGTATCCGAGACGCATAGCTGTGGTAGTGGGGGTGTTGGTGGTAGCCGTGGTGGCAGACGCAGTAATGAGGGGGGCATGGAGCCCGCCATGATGTCATATCACATTCACAACACAGTGACAGAAGTGGCGGGGATGATGAGGAGGGCTATGATGATGATGTTGTTTTAGACAGGACGTGGGAACCAGGTGACGAGGTGATGACGGCGTCAGAGGAGGAGGGTAGTAGTGGCGGCACTGGCAGTGATAAACAGCCAAGCCGAGGTAGGGGCAGAAGTCAATCTGCAAAACGTTGCAGCGGTAGGGTCAGCTCAGGAGCCGGTGACGGGGACACTGCTGCTACTGGTGTAGGCTCCTGAAAAAAGCCTGCCAGACAAGGGGCAAGCTCGGGTGGTGGTGGTGGCGGTGGTGGACGTGGTACTACCTCTTTAGGCGTGGGCAGGGCAGCTATGTAGGAACTACCGCTCTACGTAAACACATGACGCGGCATCACAAGGCCATGTGGGAAAATCGACATGCCCCACCATAATGTACATCTAATGAAGACCCCTCTGCCGCTGCTGCTGCTGCTGCTCCAAGTCCCTGTCATCTAAGTAGTAGCCAGGCCTTATCCACCATCTCGTTGTCATCATCATCACTGTCATCTAGTGCTCCTCCTACGTCCCGTCAGTTATCCATTACGGAATCGTTGTCCAATAAGCAACAATATATACCCAGTCATCCACTTGTCGTGCGGCTTAATTCACACTTGGCTAAGTTGTTGGTGGTGCAGTCGCTGCCGTAGCACCTGGTCGACTCCGCCGGCTTTAAGCAATTGATGGCGTGCGCACAGCCTAGGTGGCGAATATCTAGCCGCCATTACTACTCCAAAACAGCTGTCCCTGCCTTGCAAAAGCACATGGAGGAAAAGGTGGGCCAGTCCTTGCAATTATCCGTGTGCAGCAGGGTACATGCCACCGTCGACACGTGGAGCAGCAACTATGGGCAGGGACAGTACATGTCTTTCATGGCCCACTGGGTCAATATTTTGCAGTCCGATGCACCACCGCAGCAATGCCAGGCATTACCACCTCCACGCTTGTATCTTTCTGGTTCAACTCCGGACACCAGGCGCCTACCATCCTGCTCCTCCTACTCCTCCTCCTTGCCCTCCTCAATAGAGGTCTTCCCGTCCCCGACAGGACACATCGTATCTTCCACTCCTCCTCCCTCCTCTTTTCATAGGTGCAAGGTGAAGCGCCACAACGCTGTCTTACACCTGCTGAGCCTGGGCGAGAAAAGCCACACAGGGCAGGAGCTGCTGCTGTGCATCAAGGAGGAAATCGTACGATGGCTGTCTCCTCTGAAACTCACACTGGGCAATGTTGTCTCTGATAACGGGAAGAATGTTGTGGCTGCACTGCGTCTAGGTCACCTGACAAACGCTCCTTGCATGGCACATGTGATCAATCTGGTCATAACACGTTTCTTAAAGTCATATGTTGGTTTGAAGGGTGTGCTGGCCATGTCCAGGAGGGTTTGCGTTCGCTTTAGACGTTTGTATGCATTTAAGCACGCCCTCCTGGACTTGCAGCGTCAAAACAATCTCCCAGAACACAGCCTGATTTGCGACGTTCCAACACGCTGGAATTCCACCCTGCACATGTTGGACCGTCTGTACGTACAGCGGAAAGCTGTGAATGATTTCCTGATGCAGCAGACGGGCAGCGTTTGGAGCCAGCATAATTTCAAGCTCAGGCACTGGCAGCTGGTTAGAGACGCATGTCTCGTTTTGAGGCCCTTTGAAGAGGCCACACGATTTGTGAGCCATGACGCTAGCGGAATGAACGATGTTATGCCGCTGATATTCATTATGGAGCAAACGCTCACAGCGATGATTCAGCAAAGGATGGAGGAAGGATCACATCTGGCTATGGATGTTGAGGAGGAGGAGGAGGATGAGGATGAGGAAACAGGACCTGAAGAGGAGCTGGATTTGGAGATGGAATCACAGGAAGGGATAGGGGACGAGGCAGCCGTACAACATGACAGTGATGATGATGACGAGTCTGACGACGACCTTGATGATGGACAACCATGGCAGTATGGGGCGGAGATGGAACCAACCGGGCCCTCTGAAACGCTGGCCAGGATGGCGAGCTGTATGCTTCGTTACTTGCGCGATGACTGTCGTATTGTTAGCATGAAGCAAAGAGATGAGTACTGGATAGCCACACTTTTAGACCCTCGGTATAAAGCCAGAATGGGGGAGTCTTTTGCGCCTTCCGAGAGGGAGGCAAAATTGGCTTATTATCGAGAGAAGCTATACAGCCAGCTTGTCACGGCTTTCAAACGGCAAACACCTGCTGCAAGCATGTCTGACCGGGGGGCCACTCTCCGCTCCCCACTGTCTCATTGTTCCACTGCCTCTGGCAGAGCTACCTCTGCAATAGGCGGCAGCAGCGGCAGCAGCAGCAGCCAATTCAGTTTGGAAAATATGATGACAACATTTTTACATCCAATACCCCGACCTGACACACATCGTAGTCACCAAAGGGATGTTCACCATCACCAGCACCTAAACAACCAGGTTCACTCGTACCTGGACTGTGCCCTTTCTCCGTCAGAAATCCTGATCCCAGACCCCATGGACTTCTGGGTCAGCAGATTGGATCATTGGCAAGAACTGGCCCAGTTTGCCATGGGTGTACTGTCTTGTCCACCCTCCAGTGTAGTGTCAGAGAGGGTATTCAGTGCGGCAGGGGGCTTCGTCACCCCTAAGCGAACAATATTGTCCGCCAACAGCTTGGAAAATTTCACGTTTCTGAAAATGAATCAAGTGTGGATCGGTGCGGATTTTAAAACCCCTGTGCCTGATGCCACTGATTAGATCTGACATTGCTGCTGCTGCTGCCGCTGCCGCCTGCAACTGTCACCTGCTACTACGGGATTCTGTCCTGTCCACTCTTTTTTTAATGTGCCGCTGTTGGTGCTGCTACTACTTCTACCACCAATCCACCCCCAGTGCCGTCTGCTACAAGCAGGCCTGCCCCACCACAGGGATTTGTCCTGTGACTGTCCAGTGTCTTTTAATGTGCTGCTACTGCTACTACCACCACCCTTGCTGTCCGTTGGCTACCTCTACTACCACCAATACACCTCCACTGCCGTCTGCTACAAGCAGGCCTGCCCCACCACAGGGCTTTGTCCTGTGACTGTCCAGTGTCTTTTAATGTGCTGCTGCTACTACTACTACCGTGTTTCCCCGAAAGTAAGACAGTGTCTTACTTTCTTTTTATCCCCAAAAGCCCCACTATGTCTTACTTTCGGGGTATGTCTTACATTGGCAAAAAAATATTTTTTTTTTTTTTTATTTTTTTTTTCACAAACTTTATTTAACTGTTTTACATTTTTTTTTTTTAGTCCCACCAGGGGACTTCACTATGCGATGTGCCGATCGCATATATAATGCTTTGGTATACTTAGTATACCGAAGCATTATTGCCTGTCAGTGTAAAACTGACAGGCAACCTATTAGGTCATGCCTCCGGCATCGCCTAACAGGCAGATGCTGAAGGCAGACCTGGGGGTCTTTGTTAGACCCCCGGCTGTCATGGAAACCCGACGGCGACCCGCGATTTGTTTGCGGGGGCGCCGATCGGGTGACAGAGGGAGCTCCCCCCTCTGTCAAACACATTAAATGCCGCTGTCACTATTGACAGCGGCATTTAATGGGTTAAACTGCCGGAATCGGCGCGCGCTTCGATTCCGGCAGTTGCAGCAGGAGCCAGGCTGTGTATAACAGCCGTGCTCCTGCCGCTGATCGCGTGGGTACAGTCTCAGTACCCGCGCTATCACAGGACGGATATATCCGTCCTCCGGCGCGAACTAGCAGCTGCTGAGGACGGATATATCCGTCCTTCGGCGTTAAGTGGGAGTGGAAGTGGGCAGGAGGCGGCAATACCCCCGTGTTTCCCCGAAAGTAAGACATATGTCTTACTTTCGGGGTACGGCTTATATTAGCCGACCCCCCTGAAACCCCCGATACGTCTTACAATCGGGGGTGTCTTACTATCGGGGAAACACGGTACCACCACACTTGCTGTCCGCTGGCTACCTCTACTACCACCAATACGCCTCCACTGCCGTCTGCTAAAAGCAGGCCTGGAGGGCTTGTGAAAAGCCATTGCTTGTTGCTTTTACATCCATGTATGGATGAACCCCGGCAGGCATCTGCCAATAAAAAGGGTACATTTTTGGAGGGCTTGCCAAAAGCCATTGCTTGTTGCTTTTACATTACATCTATGTATGGATGAACCCCGGCAGGAATCTGCCAATAAAAAGGGTACATTTTTGGAGGGCTTGTCAAAAGCCATTGCTTGTTGCTCTTACATTACATCCATGTATGGATGAACCCCGGCAGGCATCTGCCAATAAAAAGGGTACATTTTTGGAGGGCTTGTGAAAAGCCATTGTTTGTTGCTTTTACATCCATGTATGGATGAAACCCGGCAGGCATCTGCCAATAAAAAGGGTACATTTTTGGAGGGCTTGTGAAAAGCCATTGCTTGTTGCTTTTACATCCATGTATCTATATGGATGAACCCCGGCAGGCATCTGCCAATAAAAAAGGTAAATTTTTGGAGGGCTTGTCAAAAGCCATTGCTTGTTGCTTTTACATTACATCCATGTATGGATGAACCCCGGCAGGCATCTGCCAATAAAAAGGGTACATTTTTGGAGGGCTTGTGAAAAGCCATTGCTTGTTGCTTTTACATCCATGTATCTGTATGGATGAACCCCGGCAGGCATCTGCCAATAAAAAGGGTAAATTTTTGGAGGGCTTGTGAAAAGCCATTGCTTGTTGCTTTTACATCCATGTATGGATGAACCCCGGCAGGCATCTGCCAATAAAATGGGTAAATTTTTGGAGGGCTTGTCAAAAGCCATTGCTTGTTGCTTTTACATTACATCCATATATGGATGAACCCCGGCAGGCATCTGCCAATAAAAAGGGTAACTTTTTGGAGGGCTTGTGAAAAGCCATTGCTTGTTGCTTTTACATCCATGTATCTGTATGGATGAACCCCGGCAGGCATCTGCCAATAAAAAGGGTAAATTTTTGGAGGGCTTGTCAAAAGCCATTGCTTCTTCTTTTACCACCTTATATGTATGAACCCTGGCAGGCATCTGCCGCCAAAAATGGTTTTAATTTTTTAACAATGCATTAAGCATACAACATGCACAAGTGCAGTGGTTTCTGTTAGTTATCACCGTGTCCCATCCGTTTTCCTATAGCCATACATGTTGGCGTAACTTTGACACTAACTTTGCCTTAAAGACAGTTTAAAAGTACTTGCATACACTCATGGGTGACCTAAGAGTGTTATACAAGGCTTCTAGGGCTTTTAAACAGTGTTATACACAATTTTTAGGGGCTTTCTTGAATTACAGGTTCGGTCAGAACTAGTTCGGTCCGAATCAAACTTTTTCATGAAATTCGGCGAACTAGCCGAACCGAACTTTTCATAAGTTCACTCATCTCTAGTGAGGATGTTAACCAGTATATATTTACTGGTTCAGCTGCTAGCTACTTAGCCCTTATAAGGGCTGATGCCTCGTATCAGTCAGTCACAGAAATTGCCCTACGCGTTTCATTGCTGTGAATGATGTCTGCCGCAATTCATCAGGGGCCTGCAGTTGGTAAGTATTATTTATTTATTAAATTCTTAGCGTGCAATGCATAGAGAGACATTCAATCATGCCCTACGTCGGTTTAGTTTGCTAGCCGCAGTTGGCGGCAGTGCGCTCCTCGATATAAGGTGGAGAGTCTACCCCCGTTGTAATGTGTCAGCCTATCGTGAGGCTCAGCACATTCAGCAAGTCACTCCCCCTATCTAGGGGCTCGTCCGTCTTGGCCATTCATAGCAGTCAGGAGACCGGCTTCCCCAGTGTGACGTGGATGGGGATGATTGGCTAGACGGAATGCACTGTGACCAGTGCACAGGTCCCTGCCATTCTCTTTGACGTCAGAGCCATGGGAGGAGCCTGGGGTGACTCGCTTTGTCTGCCTGTGTCCGAAGTGCCGTGCTGTCACTGAAGGCATTTCTGCACATTCTTGGTGGGGTGCAAATATTAGGTATGTAAATGAAATTACATTAATTGTGTGAGCAGGTTTAGTTGCTTATATGGACCAATGCTTTTGGCTAAACTTGACGTCCTTATTTGTATTTCTTGACAGGAAAGTACCATTAAAAGAAAAATATTGCCTTCCCGCTGGGACTTAGAGAGGAGTTCAGTTGCATTACTAGGTTTGGTTTAATTTATTTTATTTTGTTTTATTTTCATGCTTGTGCATTCTTATGTAGTAGATGTGATAAATAAACTATAGTGGAGGATTTACTCATTTCTTGATCCGCGTAGCATGTTGTAAAGGATCTGCCAGACACAGCTTCTGTGTCGACGCCCGTGGGTAATCAGTTTGCACCTGCTCCTAAGTCTGAGAGAGTGACACGATCTTCTACCAGTCAGGTTGGGAGGCTGAGGAGTGGGAGAGCCAATCACAGCCTGGCCAGACGGAGCTAGCTCCCGCCCTCTGTCTATTTATACCTGCATTTCCTGCTCCTCCTTTGCCTGTGATTCTTTCCTGTTTCCTGGCTCTGAATGGACATTCAGAGAGATCCTGTAAAGTATCTGCCAGGCACTATGTCTAGGTATACTCCCAGGATTAATCAGTCGACACCTGAGGCCAGACCTCTGAGACTGACACCTGCTCCCACCAATCAGGGTGGCAGGCTCAGGAGTGGGAGAGCCTATCGCGGCCTGGTCAGTCAGAGTTAGCTCCGCCCCCTGTCCATTTATACCTGCCGTTTTCTCTTCCTCCTTGCTTGTTATTCTCTTGGATTCCTGGCCCCACTGCTGCCTTGCTCCAGCCTGCTTCTGCCGTGCTTCTGCCTTGCTTCAGTTCCGTTTATCCTGCGTTGCTCTGCCCCTGGCTTGCTTCTGCTCCGTGCTCCCGTTTGTATACTCCACTACTTCCTGATCCTGACTGGCTCTTTCCCGCTCCGTTTCCTCGCGGCGTTCCGTGGGCTACTGTATTCCCTTGCGTGTTCCCTGTTTGTACCCCCTTGCACTTAGACAGCGTAGGGACCGCCGCCCAGTTGTACCCCGTCGCCTAGGGCGGGTCGTTGCAAGTAGGCAGGGACAGGGCGGTGGGTAGATTAGGGCTCACTTGTTCCCTTCACCTCCTTCCGCTACTACATAATAACAAGCCCTTACCTAGTCTACCATTTCTTCTACGCTGACGCTATAATGGACCCCCTTGAGACCCTAACCCAGCAGATGCAGGGCCTCTCCCTACAGGTCCAGGCCCTGGCTCAGAGGGTCAATCAGTCTGACGCTGCCTTTGTAGTACCCCTCACCTCACCTTTAGAACCCAACCTCCAGTTACCTGACCGGTTCTCAGGGGACCGTAAGACTTTTCTCTCCTTCCGGGAGAGTTGCAGACTTTATTTCCGCCTAAGACCTCACTCCTCAGGTTCCGAGAACCAGCGGGTGGGTATCATTATATCCCGACTCCAGGAAGGGCCCCAAGAGTGGGCCTTCTCCTTGGCTCCTGACGCCCCTGAACTTTCCTCCGTTGATCGGTTTTTCTCTGCCCTCTGTCTCATTTACGACGAGACTGACAGGACTGCCTTAGCCGAGAGTCAGCTGGTGACCTTACGTCAGGGTAGGAGACCTGTTGAGGAATACTGTGCTGATTTTAGAAAGTGGTGCGTAGCTTCCCGGTGGAACGACCCGGCCCTAAAGTGCCAGTTTAGGTTAGGATTATCTGACGCCCTGAAGGATCTGCTGGTTAGCTACCCCTCTTCTGACTCCCTAGACCAGATTATGGCCCTAGCAGTACGACTTGACCGACGTCTCAGGGAACGTCAGCTTGAACGTTTCAATGTTTTCCCCTCTGACTGCCCTGCGATTCCCCCCGAGGTCCCATCTCCTCGCTCTTCCACGGAGGACTCGGAGGTACCTATGCAACTCGGGGCCTCCATGTCCCCTCGACAACGTAGAGAGTTTCGCAGGAAGAATGGTCTCTGCTTCTATTGTGGGGACGACAAGCATCTACTGAACACCTGTCCCAGGCGCAAGAATAAGCAGCCGGAAAACTTCCGCGCCTAAGTGATCATCGGGGAGGTCACTTGGGCGCACAGGTATTTCCCGTTAATACTAAACGCAATAAGATTTTGCTTCCCTTTCAGGTCTCGTTTGCTGGCCGGTCTGCCACTGGCAGTGCCTTCGTGGATTCGGGCTCATCTGCTAATATCATGTCTGTGGAATTTGCTATGTCTCTAGAGATGCCTTTTATTGATTTACCTTATCCTATCCCCGTAGTGGGTATCGACTCCACTCCTCTTGCTAATGGTTATTTTACTCAGCATACTCCTGTTTTTGAACTCTGTGTTGGCTCCATGCATTTGGAGCAGTGCTCTGTACTGGTGATGCAGGGATTATCGTCCGATCTGGTATTAGGTCTTCCCTGGTTGCAGCTGCATAATCCCACGTTTGATTGGAATACTGGGGATCTCACCAAATGGGGTAGTGAATGCCTGATGTCATGTCTTTCGGTTAACTCTATTTCTCCCCGGGAGGAGGTAAACACGCTTCCTGAGTTTGTTCAGGACTTCGCTGATGTGTTTTCTAAGGAGGCCTCCGAGGTGTTGCCCCCTCATAGAGATTACGATTGCGCCATCGATTTGGTGCCTGATGCCAAGCTTCCTAAGGGGAGGATATTTAATCTTTCATGTCCTGAACGTAAAGCTATGAGGGAGTATATCCAAGAATGCCTGGCCAAGGGTTTCATTCGCCCCTCGACTTCTCCTGTAGGTGCTGGCTTCTTCTTCGTGGGGAAGAAGGATGGTGGTCTTAGGCCGTGCATTGATTATCGGAACTTGAATAAGGTCACAGTAAGGAACCAGTATCCCCTGCCTTTGATTCCGGATCTTTTTAATCAGGTTCAGGGGGCCCAATGGTTCTCTAAGTTCGATCTACGGGGGGCGTATAACCTTATCCGCATCAAAGAGGGGGATGAGTGGAAAACTGCGTTCAACACGCCCGAAGGTCATTTCGAATACCTAGTCATGCCCTTTGGGTTGTGTAATGCCCCTGCCGTCTTCCAGAATTTTATTAATGAAATCCTGAGAGATTACCTGGGTAATTTTCTTGTAGTGTACCTTGATGACATACTGGTGTTTTCCAAGGACTGGTCCTCGCACGTGGAGCATGTCAGGAAGGTCCTCCAGGTCCTTCGGGAAAATAATCTGTTTGCGAAGACCGAAAAATGTGTGTTTGGGGTACAGGAAATACCATTTTTAGGTCAAATCCTCACTCCTCATGAATTCCGCATGGACCCTGCCAAGGTTCAGGCTGTGGCGGAATGGGTCCAACCTGCCTCCCTGAAGGCGCTACAGTGTTTTTTGGGATTCGCTAACTATTACAGGAGATTTATTGCCAACTTCTCGGTCGTCGCTAAGCCTCTTACGGACCTCACTCGCAAGGGTGCTGATGTCCTCCATTGGCCCCCTGAGGCCGTCCAGGCTTTTGAGACCCTCAAGAAGTGCTTTATCTCGGCCCCCGTGCTGGTTCAGCCCAACCAAAGGGAGCCATTTATTGTGGAGGTTGACGCGTCCGAGGTGGGAGTGGGTGCCGTCTTGTCCCAGGGTACCAGCTCCCTCACCCATCTCCGCCCCTGTGCTTACTTCTCTAGGAAGTTTTCGTCCACGGAGTGTAACTATGATATTGGCAACCGCGAACTTTTAGCCATTAAATGGGCTTTTGAAGAGTGGCGTCACTTCTTGGAGGGGGCCAGACACCAGGTAACGGTCCTTACTGACCACAAGAATCTGGTTTTCCTAGAATCTGCCCGGAGGCTTAATCCTAGACAAGCTCGTTGGGCACTATTCTTTACCAGATTTAATTTCTTGGTTACCTATAGGGCTGGGTCCAAAAATATTAAGGCTGATGCACTGTCACGTAGTTTCATGGCTAATCCTCCTTCTGAGAAGGATCCTGCTTGTATTTTACCCCCTGGTATAATTGTTTCTGCCACTGATTCTGACTTAGCCTCTGACATCGCGGCTGATCAAGGTTCAGCTCCCGGGAACCTCCCTGGGGACAAACTGTTTGTCCCCCTGCAATACCGGCTAAGGGTGCTCAGGGAAAACCATGACTCCGCTCTATCTGGTCATCCTGGCATCTTGGGTACCAAACACCTCATTACCAGAAACTATTGGTGGCCTGGGTTGCCTAAAGACGTTAGGGCTTACGTCGCCGCTTGTGAGGTCTGTGCTAGGTCCAAGACCCCTAGGTCCCGACCTGCGGGCTTACTACGTTCCTTGCCCATTCCCCAGAGACCTTGGACCCATATCTCCATGGATTTTATCACCGATTTGCCTCCATCTCAGGGCAAGTCGGTGGTGTGGGTGGTAGTAGACCGCTTCAGCAAGATGTGCCACTTTGTGCCCCTTAAGAAACTACCTAACGCCAAGACGTTAGCTTCTTTGTTTGTGAAACACATTTTGCGTCTCCATGGGGCCCCAGTCAATATCGTTTCGGACAGAGGGGTACAATTTGTTTCCTTATTTTGGAGAGCTTTTTGTAAAAAATTGGAGATTGATCTGTCCTTCTCCTCCGCCTTCCATCCCGAAACTAATGGCCAAACGGAAAGGACTAACCAATCCCTGGAACAATATTTAAGGTGTTTCATTTCTGACTGTCAATTTGATTGGGTCTCATTCCTTCCCCTCGCCGAATTTTCCCTGAATAACCGGGTCAGTAACTCGTCAGGGGTCTCCCCGTTTTTCTGTAATTTCGGGTTTAATCCTAGGTTCTCCTCCGTTTCCCCTGGTGGTTCCAATAATCCCGAGGTAGAGGACGTTCATCGGGAACTGTGCACAGTCTGGGCCCAGGTTCAGAAGAACCTAGAGGCGTCCCAGAGCATACAAAAGATTCAGGCTGATTGTAGACGTTCTGCTAACCCCCGGTTTGTCGTCGGGGATCTTGTGTGGTTGTCGTCGAGGAACTTGCGCCTTAAGGTCCCGTCCAGGAAGTTTGCTCCCCGATTTATTGGACCTTATAAGGTCATTGAAGTCCTCAACCCTGTATCCTTCCGTCTGGAGCTGCCCCCATCCTTTCGTATACACGACGTCTTCCATGCCTCCCTCCTGAAACGCTGCTCCCCGTCCTGGTCCCCCTCGAGGAAACCTCCTGTTCCCGTTCTCACCCCTGAGGGGGTGGAATTCGAGGTGGCCAAGATTGTGGACAGTAGGATGATCCAGGGCTCCCTCCAGTACCTGGTCCATTGGAGAGGATACGGGCCGGAGGAGAGGACTTGGGTTCCTGCTCGAGATGTTCACGCTGGGGTATTGATCAGGAGGTTCCACCTTCTCTTCCCCACTAAACCGGGTCCTCTTAGTAAGGGTCCGGTGGCCCCTCATAAAGGGGGGAGTACTGTAAAGGATCTGCCAGGCACTATGTCTAGGTATACTCCCAGGATTAATCAGTCGACACCTGAGGCCAGACCTCTGAGACTGACACCTGCTCCCACCAATCAGGGTGGCAGGCTCAGGAGTGGGAGAGCCTATCGCGGCCTGGTCAGTCAGAGTTAGCTCCGCCCCCTGTCCATTTATACCTGCCGTTTTCTCTTCCTCCTTGCTTGTTATTCTCTTGGATTCCTGGCCCCACTGCTGCCTTGCTCCAGCCTGCTTCTGCCGTGCTTCTGCCTTGCTTCAGTTCCGTTTATCCTGCGTTGCTCTGCCCCTGGCTTGCTTCTGCTCCGTGCTCCCGTTTGTATACTCCACTACTTCCTGATCCTGACTGGCTCTTTCCCGCTCCGTTTCCTCGCGCCGTTCCGTGGGCTACTGTATTCCCTTGCGTGTTCCCTGTTTGTACCCCCTTGCACTTAGACAGCGTAGGGACCGCCGCCCAGTTGTACCCCGTCGCCTAGGGCGGGTCGTTGCAAGTAGGCAGGGACAGGGCGGTGGGTAGATTAGGGCTCACTTGTTCCCTTCACCTCCTTCCGCCATTACAGATCCTCCTCCGATTTTGAACAGTCCGACTCGGAAGGTGGGACCAAACTAAACGCGGGCACCAGCTAAAACAACTCCAGAAAGGGTCCGGGTACTGGAACATTACAGCGAGGGAGAGGCAGACGCTCCAGCAGGGCATACCAAGGTAGCAGGGATTTTTTTAGGGGCCAATTATCCAGTCACAAATTATACACTACGAACCAGACCCATACAACAGGAGAGGGACCAATAAGTGCAATAGTTGACAACCCACAAAGCATTGACCTAGAGGTGCAGGAGAATAAAACAGATACGATGCAAATTATTATCTCTAAAAAAATCTTATCATCTCAGGATATCAATTTACTAAAAAAAGGGCTATCTTATGTCCCTACAACCCGCTTTGACGCCTTTGAATTGGTAAAAGACCTTAACCTCTTCGCCCGTAAATTGAAATGGGTCAAATTTTATAAACATCATGACCAACAGAAATGTAGGGAATTAGACATTGAAGAAACTGACTATCCTGACTTTTTAAACTTAATGGACCGTATTAAAGAGAATGAAAGACTGGAAGGACAGGGACCCTTTACGAATCTCAAAAACAAAAGTACTAAAGCAGCACCAATGAGTGAAACAAATAATATCGATATGTTCGTGAACCTGGTAACTAAAGAAATAGAACAATTGGGCACAAACAGGGAACTACAGCAGTACTACAGCAATTTGATAACAGAGGAGATCACTGCATTACGTAACTTAGAGGGGGACAAAACAATTATAATCAAACCCGCAGACAAAGGGGGTAATCTAGTAGTTATGTACAGGTATATAAAAAGTTGTGCCAACGAATATTATGTGTACAAGATAACTACTGTACTTTGGCCAATAATCCAATAGACAGTCATGGTGGGGAACTTCTCAACATGTTGCAAAAGGCCGCCTGGAAAGATAAACTGATTAGTAAACAGGAATTTGAGTTTATGCGTCCAAACAACCCACAAATTCTGACTTTTTATAGCGTACCTAAGATACATAAAGGTACGAACCCCCTCAAAGGCCGACCAATTGTATCCGGTATTAATGGCCTTTTACAGAATGTAAGTACCTATGTAGACAGTGTACTCCGGGACTTTGTCCATGCTCTACCTTCCTATCTGAGAGAAACCACAGACATCCTAAAGAGACTAGAGGGCTTGGAAATTCCCTCAGGAGCCATGCTTGCGATTTTAGATGTAGAGGCCCTGTGCAGCACGGTAGCTCAGTGGTTAGCACTGTTGCCTTGCAGCGCTGGGGTCCTGGGTTCAAATCCAACCAGGGACAACATCTGCATGGAGTTTGTATGTTCTCCCTGTGTTTGCGTGGGTTTCCTCCGGGTACTCCGGTTTCCTCCCACAACCCAAAAACATACAAATGGGGAATTTAGATTGTGAGCCCCAATGGGGACAGTAAAAAGAGGACTCTGTACAGCGCTGCGTAATATGTTGGCGCTATATAAGTAACTGAAATAAATAATAAATAAATAAATAAACCCTCATGAACAAGGATGTGAGGCGGTACGATGTTTTCTAGAAACTTGGGGCACCCAATTCAAGGCCCATAACGAGCTTATTCTAAACATGCTCAATTTCATCTTGACTAAAAATATATTCTTGTTCGGGGGCAAACTGTTTTACCAACTGAGAGGGACGGCGATGGGCAGCCCCTGTGCCCCCAGTTACGCAAACCTCTACCTGGGCTGGTGAGAGGATCAAGTAGTGTTTTCGGATAGCCTTGATTAATTTACCTGGCCCATTCTCATGTGGGCGAGGTTTATAGATTATATTTTCATCATTTGGAACGGCTCAGTGGAGAATTTTAAACGACTGGTTAACACTCTCAATATAAATGGACTAGGACTGTTTTTCACCTCAGAGATACATGAAACATCGATTAACTTCCTAGATATCACCATCTTTAAAACTGAAACAGGCAACATAACTACCACACTTTATCGCAAGAGCACAGCAACCAACAGCCTCCTAGCTTGGGATAGCCATCATCCCATTCCTTTAAAACAAGGTATCCCTAAGGGACAATACCTTAGGCTAAGGAGAAAATGCTTGGATTTGGGTGATTTTATGAGCAAATTAAGGCACCTCCGGCAGAGATTCCAAACGAGGGGATACTCGGAAAAAACCCTTAGACAGGCTTACCAGCACGCGTTGTCACACAATAGAACGAATATACTGATCCCGCAGGCCACCAGCAAGGAAGAGAACAATAAGAATAAAGTTAGGGTGGTGGGCACCTACGACATTAGATATCTGGAAATTAGAAGAATTTTCAAGAAATATTGGGAAATCCTGAGAGCGTATAGTGACCTCAATCAGGCAGTGGCACTCTATCCACTTATTACCTTCAGAAGAGGAAGAAACCTCCAGGACCGCCTCATCTAGAGTCACTTTACCGAGGATTCCCCACGAGTGGACTGGCTATCTGACCTTCCAGTAGGGACTTTTCGATGTGGATCATGCAGAGCCTGCCAGCACATCACAAAAAGCAACAACTTTCGGAGCGCATCTACGGGACAAGTATTCTCCAATAGGGAATTTGGAAATTGTAAGTCTAAAGGGGTCGTCTACATGGCCACATGTACTTGCCCACTTAACTATGTGGGAAAAACGATCCGGGAATTTAGAAGAAGGGTCCTGGACCACATAGGAAACATCCGACGCAAAGAGGACACATATCTCGCGAGACACATGAGAGAAATACATGACAACAGGGAGGCTGAGATCTCATTTCAAATAATAGAGGTCATTAGATCATCTAGTCTTGGAGGGAATTTGGATAAACTTCTCCTCCAGAAAGAATGTCGATGGATCTATAGGTTGCAGACCCTGAGCCCTCAAGGCATCAATGACTTCATGTCATTTACCAGTTTTATATAAAGACATCAGTATATACCAATACAGGACACAACCTTTATCTATTTCCACTCTCATAGAGATTGTTAAACATATTTTAGCACCTTGATCCCTTAAAGTGGAGACATGCTACGCGGATCAAGAAATGAGTAAATCCTCCACTATAGTTTATTTATCACATCTACTACATAAGAATGCTCAAGCATGAAAATAAAACAAAATAAACTGCAACTGAACTCCTCTCTAAGTCCCAGCGGATAAGGCCATATTTTTCTTTTAATGGTACTTTCCTGTCAAGAAATACAAATAAGGACGTCAAGTTCAGCCAAAAGCGTTGGTCCATATAAGCAACTAAACCTGCTCACACAATTAATGTAATTTCATTTACATACCTAATATTTGCACCCCACCAAGAATGTGCAGAAATGCCTTCAGTGAAAGCACGGCACTTCGGACACAGGCAGACAAAGCGAGTCACCCCAGGCTACTCCCATGGCTCTGACGTCAAAGAGAATGGCAGGGACCTGTGCACCCGTCACAGTGCATTCCGTCTAGCCAATCATCCCCATCCACGTCACACTGGGGAAGCCGGTCTCCTGACCGCTATGAATGGCCAAGACGGACGAGCCCCTAGATAGACTTGCTGAACGTGGTGAGTCTCACGATAGGCTGACACATTACAACGGGGGTGGACTCTCCACCTTAAATCGTGGAGCGCACTGCCGCCAACTGCGGCTAGCAAACTAAACCGACGTAGGGCATGATTGAATGTCTCTCTATGCATTGCGCGCTAAGAATTTAATAAATAAATAATACTTACCAACTGCAGGCCCCTGATGAATTGCGGCAGACATCATTTACAGCAATGAAACGCGTAGGGCAATTTCTGTGACTGACTGATACGAGTCATCAGCCCTTATAAGGGCTAAGTAGCTAGCAGCTGAACCAGTAAATATATATTGGTTAACATCCTCACACAGCGTAGCCAGCTAGTCCTAGTACAACCATATACAGGTGCAGCAGACAGTGAACGTACCCTAAGTGCATCTACTAGGCTAAACTAATATATCAACGGGGTGACCACCCCTGGTGGTATTCAAAGCCTACATCCGCATTAATGTTGGATTATTTGGATAAACAACCCAAAAATCATAAAATATCAATACAAATATAAAAATACAAAAATAGAGCAATCCAAAACAATCCGGTTGCAACAAAGTATAGGCTTTTTGTATACACACCTCAGTTATCCAGAAAGTCACAGAGTCTATAGTGGCAATGTAAGTGCATCTGCACTTTAACTAAATATTATTTAACCCGTACGGTGAACGCTGTAAGAAATAAAGAATTTAAAACGCCAAAATCGTTTTGTTTTTTTGTCACCTTAGCTCTAAAAAAATCAAATAAAAAGTGATCAAAAAGTTGTATGCAGCAAAAAATGGTACCAAATAAAAAAAACTCAGGCTCATCCCGCACTTCTCAATCGAAAAAAAATTAAAAAACAATTATGGGTCATGGAATGTGGTGAAACAAAATTTTTTTTTCAACAAATTGTTTTTTCTTTGTAAAAATCGTAAAATTAAAATGCATAAATTTGGCATCACCATAATCGTATTGAGACCCAGAATAAAGTTAAGTTGTCCTTTTTACCGCATAGTGAAAGCTGTAAAAACAAAAGCCCAAAAAACAATGGAGGAATTACATTTTTTTCCAATTTCAGCCCGCAAAGATTATTTTTTCAGTTTCCCAGTACATTATACGGTACTTTAAATGGTGTCAAACTACAACTCCTCCTGCAAAAAAAAAAAAAAGTCCTCACACCACTCTATTGATGGAAAAATAAAAAAGTTATGGCTCTTCATTAGCGGGAAGTAAAAAAAACTAAAATGAAAAATATAAAAAATTGATCAGTCCTAAAAGGGTTGATTAATTTCTAATGAAAAAAACTATTTATGACCACATGTGGGGTGTTGTCGTAGTCGGGAGAAATTGCTTTTCAAATGTTGGGGTGCTTTTTTTTCTCATTTATCCCTTGTGAAAATTAAAAAATGCAACATTTTAGTGGAAAAATGTTTGATATGCATTTAAAGGGCCTAATTCTAATAAATTCTTAGCATTTATGTCCGAAAAATTGCACCACAATGTGGTGCAATTTTTCGGACGGAATGTCCTGCATGTTCCACGTCAGACACGCTGCAGAATTTTTACACAGCGTATCCGTCCCGTGGGAACCCGGCCTTAATGTTGTGCGTAATGCTGTTTTTTTTTTTGTATGTTTTTTTGGTCCCGATTCTTTGCATCAAGGATTCAATGCTGATCATTTAAACCCTGCAGAGTCCCACTTTTATAGTGTTTTATTTACTAAGTTGCTAAATAGAGATACTTTGAATATATAAATTTTGGAAAATACAGAAGTACTTGAAACACCAAAGTAGCCATAATATTTGATTTTGTATCGAATATACGATTTGTCTCTGTTCAGACAGATACTTTCATCTATTCTAATACAACATGCAAGGGTTAAACACCATACTGGGTGTTTTCTTCAAGTGGTCTGGTTCTACAGGTGTATATAACAAGCATGTTTGCATTCATTCCTTAGTCACTATGAGTAAGAGCCACGCTACATTTGTTTGAAACGCGTAAGATTCCTTTATTCCTAGGATGTGTTATTAAATCAATTTTTTAAATGTTGAAATAAATGGAGATGTTTTTAATCTCACTGGATGAAGTGCTGGATTTTTCATTTGCCTTTCTTCAGTGAACCATTGAGCACCATTGAGAGGGGAGGCACTATTAAAGCAATATTCTGCCTTTAACATTTTCCCCTGTATAAAAAAAAAAAAGAACACTACGGATTGGTTGGGAAAGGTGCATCATGGGACAATTAAATGAATCATTGTCAATCCAACGACCATCATGCTGAACTTCAGAGATCAAGGGTGGATGGGCGCAGTTGGAAACCACTGCCCTGGACCCCAACAATCCTGCCCTTGCCTGACTGGGTGATCCCTCTGTATGATGTCCATATGCCTTAGTGGGTCAAGGGGTTTTCTGACTGACTATGTTCCGGTCATGTCCTCTGGAAACCTCGCCTGGTACTTGTACTTGATCTCTGGCTCATTCTTGACTACTTTCCGGTCTCATCCTTTGGATCATCATTTTCGGACTGCTTTCTGGTGATAACTACTGGACTGGCTTCTTTCTGCGCTACTGCTCAATCGGTGATCCAGCCACTAGTTAGTGACTATTCTGGGAACCTTTCATATTTACAGATTGTCCAACCTATTGTCCACCTCATTAAATCAAAATAAAACTGAAAAGAGCCCTTCACCATACACGTTAATATTAACGTGTATAATATTCCTTCCTTTCCCATATAACGTGTTCCAGAAGTATAATCATCATTGGTAGAATAGACCCAATTAAATTCTTAGCTGATGTTTGTTCTATCAGTGGTACAATGGTGTGTCTGTAGTACACAACACTACAAAGTCTCCCCGATGTTTTACCGTGTCACAGGGTCCTAAGTGGTTTTGGGGTTCTAGCGAGGGTACGTCGTTTGTTAGAGCACCCGCCGAAATAAAAGAAAAAAGCCATTCACATTATGGCAAAAGTACAAGCTCCTTTTTCTCATTAGATTGATGGAGCTTGAAGCCAAGGATTATTAATTGAAATTAGTCAAACGTCCCCAAGCGGATAGCCTACAGTCAAAGAAGTTATGCACTTGTGCGGTTGAGAAATTGAGAGCACTTACGTTTAGGACATAAAAGTTTGGTTATTGCGCATGCTCAGTCACTAAGGTTGTGGCATCCCTAAAAAAAGTTATTGCCAAACAAAAGATTACAGCAATTTTGTAGATGCTATGACACAGATCTAGAATGTCTTTTGCCCAGATAAATTGTTAAGACTGGAGACTGGTTTCACACATTTAACAATTTAGTAGCTCTGTTGGATCCAATTTCAAAAAATGATAAATATTAAGGTTGTGTCTAAGATGTGTCCAAAATCTACTGTCTGAATGAATTATTTTTAAAAACACTTAAAGCTATAACGTTGCAGATAGTAATGCCATTTATAGTTTGTTTTATATATTCTGTTATATATACACACACATACATACATACATACATACATACATACATACATACATACATACATACATAGATACATACACTGTGCAAAAGTTAGGCAGTTGTGGAAAAATGCTGCAAAGTCACAATGCTTTAAAAAATGTAAGGCCTGATTTACACGAGTGTGTGCATTTTGTGCACGCAAAAAATGCAGCGTTTTGCGTGCGCAAAAGGCACTTAACAGCTGCGTGTGTCATCAGTGTATGATGCGCGGCTGCGTGATTTTCGCGCAGCCGCCATCATTTTGACACTCCGTTTGGATGTTTGTAAACAGAAAAGCACGTGGTGCTTTTCTGTTTACATTCAGAGTTTGACATGTTGCGCGAATCACGCATTTTGCACGGAAGTGCTTCTGTGCGACCTGCGTGGTTTTCACGCACCCATTGACATCAATGGGTGTGTGATGCGCGAACAGCGCACAAAAAAAGGACATGTCGTGAGTTTTACGCAACGCACTCGCGCTGCGCAAAATTCACGCACTGTCTGCACTGCCCCATAGCCTAATATAGGTGCGTATGACACGCGTGAAAAGCACGCGCGTCGCACGCGCGTATATTACGCTCGTGTAAATGATGCCTAAGTGTTTTGTTTTTTTTATCCATTATCAAAATACAAAGTGAATGAACAGAAGAGAAATCAATCTAAATCAATATTTGATGTTACCACTCATTGCCTTCAAAATGCATCAATTCTTCTAGGTACACTTGCAAAAAGTAATGCATTTTGTAGGATTATAGTCAGGTGTATGATTAACCAATTATGCTCATTAACTAACAGAAACAATTGTGTAGGAGGCTTGGGTGAGGAACAGCCAAACTCTGCTACAAAGGTGAAGTTGTGGAAGATAGTTTCATGTCACAGGTTCACCTTGGCAAGACTGAGCACACCAATAAGACACAAGGTAGTTACACTGCATCAGCAAGGTCTCTCCCAGGCAAAAACTTTAAAGCAGACTGGGGTTTCAAGGTGTGCTGTTCATTTGCTTTTAAAAAAGCACAATGAAACAGGCAACATTGAGGACCATAGATGCAGTGGTCGGCCAAGGAAACTTAGTGCAGCAGATCAATGACACATCATGGTTATTTCCCTTCAAAATCAGAAGATGTCCAGCAGTGCCATTAGCTCAGAACTGGCAGAAACCAGTGGAACCCAGGTACACCCATTCTATTTTTTAGAGAGGCCTGGTCAGAAGTGGTCTTCATGGAAGAATTTTTTGCAAAAAGCCATACTTTTGACGTGGAAACAAGGCCAAGCGACTCAACTATGCATAACAAACTGGGGTATAGAAAAATGGCAGCAGGTGCTCTGGACTGACGAGTCAAAATTTGAAATTCTTTGGCTCTAACAGAAGGCAGTTTGTTCATTGAAGGGCTGGAGAGTGGTAAAATAATGAGTGTCTGCAGGCAACAGTGACGCATGGTGGAGGTTCCTTGCAAGTTTGGGGCTGCATTTCAGCAAATGGAGTCAGAGATTTGGTCTGGATTAATGGTGCCCTCAATGCTGAGAAATACAGGCAAATACATATCCATCATGTAATACCATCAGGGAGGCATCTGATTGGCTCCATATTTTTTCTGCAGCAGGACAACGACTCCAAACTCACAGCCAATGACATTAAGAACTATCTTCGGTGTAAAGAAGAACAAGGAGCCCTGGGAGGTGATGATTTGTCTGTCTGAGATTACATGGAGACAGAAGGATTTGAGGAAGCCTACATCCACAGAAGATCTGTGGATAGTTCTCCAATATGTTTGTAACAACCTCCCTGCCGAGATCCTTCAATAACGGTGTGGAAGTGTAACTAGAAGAATTGATTCTGTTTTGAAGGCAAAGGGTGGTCACACCAAATTTTGATTCAATTTAGATTTCTCTCCTGTTCATTAACTTTGTATTGTGTTGATAAAAAAAACAATTAACACTTTCATGTTTTAAAGCATTCTTACTTTTTAACATTTTTTCCACAACTTCCTAAAACTTTTGCACATGAGGAGGAATTTTGTAACAGAAAGGAAAGGGGAAAAGGAACGGTGGGTGTTAAAGAACAAGTATTACAAATAATCTCAACTAATCAATTTATACATGTATAATGAATAATTCCAGAATTTAGTAGTCATGTCTGGTATAACCATATTAAATGTTAATATCTAGATAGTATTAAGGTCTTGCATCTAAAGCCTGACTTCAGTTGATTCTTATACTCTTAAAGTATGGAAATGTTGACACTTTTTGGCATTCATTTTGAATCAAGTATATGAATGAACCAAACCATATAAAATAAGTCAATGGCAAAGTTTTGAACCATAAATGTACAAAGCTATAAAACAGAAATACGACTCTTATGCCACCTTGTGGTTTAGAACATAAAACAACATTCTCAAACAACAGCAAAAACTAAGTGAAGCTACATACTAGCCTCACAGTAAATATAACATAAAATACTTGTTGAAGTAATTCCAACACACATTGCCACTAGGTAACAGACATTATTGTGCCCATACCCACAGCAATACTTACAACACATACAATTTTTAATAATTTCATATTATGACAAAGCAAAAATAAGGCAAACGGATAAAATGATTAATTAGGCTCAGCTCCATTTTTACATTATAATGAAATCATAAACCAATTAAAGTAAAAAACAGCAGTACATTACAATAGTTATCTCAACGACTTCTCACCATCCAAAACTCTAAACCAACAAAAAACTCACATAATGAAATTTCAAGAAAGTGAATATATTTTATTAGTAATAAAATAAATTATAAATAATGGATGCTAGTTAATAGATGATAGGACAGCTCAACACGTATATCAGCAGCACAAAAGTGCATAGATTGATAGTGAGTAACAAAACCAATTAAAGGATTATTTCCACCTTAGACATTTATGGCATATCCCTGGGACCCACACCTAGTTCAAGAACAAAGGTTACCCGATCCCCGTACTAAGTCGGCCTCCTGATCCAGGTGGAAAATGAATGGAGAGGTTCCTGCATGGGTCTCTAAATTGTTTCCCATGGGAGTTACGGAAACATACTGTAGGCATATCCCTAGGATATGCCATAAAATGTCTAAAGTGAGAATACCCCTTTAAGTGATTGAAAACATTGTACTGAATGTAGTACATATAGAGATTTAGAAACTGATGCAAAGCAAAAAAAAATATTTTAAAAAAAAATGTACCTAAGCAATGGAGCATTGCTTAGGTACATTTTTTTTAAAATATTTTTTTCGTCAGGAGGCGTCAAAACTGTAATATTAAAAATACTGTAATAATAATTAGTGCTAATATATGACAAAAAGATAAATGATGAATTCAGCTCTGCCTCCTTTGTACATTATGAAATCAGCCTTCATCTCCAGGGTTTTCCAGAAACATCAGTTTATATGCAGTAATAAGGCCTCTACGGTACAATAGATGAATGCACAGTAGAACAAATAAAATAAAGGTGCCAATCACTTCTGATGCTTCACTAACAGAGGGTTGCAATAAGTTTTGGAATTTCCTCTAAAACAATTTTTTCTTATCACACTGTTTGAGGAATTCAGACTATGTAAGCACTTTTACGAGAAATGTTGATATAGTATTGTGAGAGAGTGGATGAAATAGACTTCACGTGTAGGATAATTATTGAACTAGAAGATGTTCTTAACTATATAGAGAATTAATGTTTACCTAAACACACAATGGGGAAAATTTACTAATGCTGACAAAGATTTAGACAGTGTGAACTTAGACAAGGCAGTCAGAAGATGCATCAAATTTATCAGTGTGCTGTATGATAAATTTGCCACATCTTGCAAGAGACTTTTCTTTTTCTTATACCACCTCTTGCTTCTTAGTTTACACCATTATTGTTGTGGAAAAAGTTTAATGCAATTTTGCAATTGGTGCACTTAAGCCACGCCCTTTTCATTAGACCATGCCCATCTTTGTCTTAGTCACGCTCCCTTGTCCGCTGAGACGCAAAGAGTATCTAAAATAGTAAATGTGGTGCAAGGCATGTGCGCTAGAATTAGCTTCCAGTCGAGCAAGGAGAATGCTGCTGCGGCTCGTAGCGGCCGCGTCTGACATTTGGAATTTGTATTATGCAAGTATTGAGAATATCACTGATTAGTATCTTTAGGGATATATATTGTTTGTTTAATGGTAGCAATATAGTTATATTGATTACAAGCTACAACCTGCCTGTGTGAAATACCCCACGCAGTTTGTAAAAAAATGTCTTCACTTAGGTTCAAGTGTTCATCACTTATATTCAAGTGTTAATACGCTTTCTTTGCCACTTTGGTCTCAGTGACTTGCTGGAAAGTTTTCTTGGGTGAGCTCAAAAATTGTGTCGGGCGGACTAGGTGTTGATTGTTTATACTTGGTTTTGATTTTTCTATTTTTGTTATTTAATATTCATTTTTTATTTTGATTTTTCAATTTTTTTTTTTTTTTTTTGTTGATATTTAATTCCAAATGGTGTAAAGTACGTCCGAGTATTGAGTTCAAATACCCTCAGGGGTATCTCCCCGTTCGTGTGATAATTCAGCCTGATAGATGCTGTTATAATATGCACTCTGCCTGTTGCATCTATGTTATAGTGCTAAATCTAGATAGCTGCACTCTGTGAGGATTTCAGCTAGTGTCTATCAGCTAGTGCAGCTGCCAGTTACTCTGCTCTTATAAGGACTGCTTCCTGTGTTCCAGTCGGTCACTGAATACACTGTTATGTTCAGACTGAATTGCTGCGATACATTAAGACTGGATCGATATAAAGTCTAAGGATATAAGCCTGTACTTTTCGGCTGGTGCAGCTATCAGCTGTAGAGCCCTTATAAGGACTACTTCCTGTGTTCCAGTGAGTCACTGAATTCACTGTTATGCTGAAACTGAATAGCTACGTGAACTATGGATATAAGCCTGTACTTTTCGGCTGGTGCAGCTATCAGCTGTAGAGCCCTTATAAGGACTGCTTCCTGTGTTCCAGTGGGTCACTGAATTCACTGTTATGTTAGGACTGAGTAGCTACGTTACCTATGGATATAAGCCTGTACTAATCGACTGGTGCAGCTATCAGCTGTTGAGCCCTTATAAGGGCTGCTTCCTCTTTCCAGCCTGTCACTGAACTTGCCCTACGCGTTTCATTGCTCATAAAGGTGTCTGCCGCAACTCATCAGGGGCCTGCTGTTAATATTTGTTTGTTCTGATAATTAGCCTACAATGGCATGAATGGACATACAGTGATGCCTGACGTCGCTTAGCTTTGCTAGTATTGAGAATAGAACGAGCTCCTAAAATGGGAATCTGGATGGCGATGAGAATAGCAAAAAGCTTGAATGTAGCAGTAAAAAGTCAAACCTGGCACTGTATATGTTGAAACGAAGGGTGGAATTTATCAACATCTCTACCGTAGAAAACTAACAATAAGGCCCAAAAGTCACAATTTGTGTGGAAGACTTGTGACTTTTATGCTGCCCTCATCTCATTTTTTAAAAGGGGTACAGTTTTCAAAAAGGGGGCAGGGCCACCACAGCCAGACCAATTGATTATAATTTACGCCTGAAAACCGGCGTAAATTCTAGCAGATATCTACGCCAACTGTTAGCGGACATAGATTTCACTTTGTGGGGCGTGGCAAGGTAGAGGACCGTGCTACTCCCTGTTCAGACTACCCCGTCAGAACCCCCCATCTGATGGGGTCCCCTCAGGCTGCCTCAGCGCGACGCGGTTCGTACAACATACCGATGCCGAGCAGCATCAGGAAGTTGTATGTGAAGCAGAACTCAGGACCTTGCATGAGCTGTGGCCCATAGTGAGAGTCTAAGAGGACCTGGAGGAGAGAAACGGTGAGGTGAGCATGTATTTTTTTTATTCTATGTGTGATGGGGGGATGACAAATGGAACATGGAGGTGGTCGTAGCACCATAATTGTGTGCCTCTTACTGAATTCGCTTCTTACACTAGCGGAGCAGAAATCTGAGACTGGCGTGTTAAACGCCAGTCTTAGAAAATCTGCCTCTATATCCTTGACGCTGATATGTCAATAAAACTTGATGACATTTACTTTCAGATTCTTATTGTATAGTGTTTGGATTATACACATATATTGATGGGTAACTTTAGATCTTTTTGAGTAAATTGCCTTTGATTTTTTTAATGGACAGATTATACTGTCTATTTTACAATATACTGTATAGCTTCTTATGATACATGTAACTATGCCTCTCTTGGGGTGGTTTTCACACTTACATGAGTGTTTACTGTATGGAATGTTTCTTTTATATTGTTGTAATTATTGGTTCAGAATTGAAACACAATTACGAGGAATTACAATAAATATTTAATAACATTAATAATGAGTTTATAACTGATACAAATAAAGTAATCAAAAGGGCAAAAATATCACAAAAGAAAATTGAACTGTGAGGGTATATTCACGTGGTGGATTCATTGCTAATTCATGGACTTGAATCACGAATTATGTGAGACTAACTCAAAATTGAAATCTATTATTGCGGACACAAAAAACAAATATATCAGAGATCTACAGGAACTGTTTTTTGCTGCGAAAACCACGGCAAAAAATGTCCGAAATTGCTTCCCATTGATTTCAATGGGAGGTTGAGGAAAGAGAAGCGACATGCCCCATCTTGGGACGTTTTTCGCCATCAAAAACCACATTGAAATCAATTGGAGACAGAAAAAAATGCTGCAAACAGCCGCATTGTTTTTTTACGCATTTTTTTACACGTTTTATGGCAAAAAAACGCTCACGGTTTTTTCTTTTGCCTGATTTTTCCATTCAGAATTTTCTGCCTGCAAAAAAACTCAGTGTGAACAGGACCTAACTGTTTTTTTTGAGGATGATATAATATTTGTCTCTGATATTCAGTTTGCTACTTCTTATCAGGATAATGTTGATACATTGATTCTGTCTGATATTCTAAATATCTTGAATAATGACATAGTAAAGTATAACTCTTTAGCATGGTCTTTTCCTGAGGGATTTGAAGTCCACAAATTGCAAGCGTTACATGATGATGGGACATACATGACTTCTGATATCAATCAATCTTACAGCTTTTTCACTGACAATCCGGATTTTTATCCTGTCAATTCTAGAGTTCTGGCTCTTGACAGGTACGTGGAGCTTGTAGAGCGCAATTCAACCGCTCTTCACTCTGACACTAACAGATTGAGGCCAAAACACAATTTATCTATAAGGGAAAATATAGCTCTCAAACAACTCTCCAATAATCCCTACATCCTAATGAGGGAAACTGATAAAGGGGGTGCCATACTATTTTGGACCGAGAGCTATAGAAGTTGTCTGACGAGAAAACAATGCAAGACATTGCCACATATTATGCACTACCATCTGATCTTACCTCGAATTTAAAAACAATTATTTTGCAATGATTAATTGATGAAGGCTTAGCATTAACAGGTCATCACTAAAAAACAAGAATACATTATGGTAAATTTTGCCATATTCTACGCTCTCCCCAAAATACATAAGACAAGTTTTACTCCTCCACTCCATCCTATAGAATCAGGTATCAGGGCATTGAACAAAAATCTTTGTAGACGGGTTAATAGTTTGCTGCGACCTCTGGTCTCTCAAGTGCAAGGCTATATTAACGTTACTACGCTTGTACGGTTTTCCCTATGTAACATCACATAATGTAAAAAAAAAAATCTGGATGATGGCTGATGTTGGATCTCTATATTCTGTCATTTCCAAGACTTTGGCCATTACAGCCCTAGAATGGTTTTTGACAGAACATAGTCATTCAGACTCACTTAAAGAATTTTTATGTATGGTGGAACATTTTCTTCCTAACCACAATTATTTGACATGGGCAGGTAAATTTTAGAAATTTTCCAGTAGGCCATGTATATTTGCAAGTGACAGGAAAATTAAGTTTGTCTTTTCGACTGCCGATCCATTTTTTCCGTATATAATCTTGTATGACCACTACATAGATGACCTCCTCCTTATTTGGGGGTTCATGTTGGGGCCATACCGGATTTGATTTCATACCTGAATGCCAATTCTTTAAAGGGAGTATGTCAGGAGATTTTATGCTACCAAACGGCTGATACCACTAGGTAGCCATCAGGTAATGGATTAGAAACATAGCAGTGTTGAAGATATTACTGCTTGCATCAGTGTAAAAAATAAGTTTTATTCTGCCACATGAGTGTCTTCCGAACCAGGAAGCATCCGGCAACTGGCAATCCAAACCCTCCATTTCCTACCACATATAGCTGTGAATATAAGAAGATCTGTAACATCATACATAAGTATATTTCCCTTTTTCACCAGGATCTCATTTTATCCAGGATAATAAGTGTGAGATATAAATGTGGCCAAAACGTGTACCCAGGCTAGGCAGTAAACGCTCACCCAGTCTTAGTATCAACCAAGAACAAAGACCATCTACGTTAGGGATACAACCTGGTACATTTAAGTGCGGTCATAATAGATGCATTTGTTGCAGGCATATTAAGGTGTCCAACAAGTTTCATTCATCCAAAGCAATATATCAATTGCAACAAGAAATTTGTGGTATACTTAATCACGTGCAATCTACAATATTTGGGTTGCAGCACTTGTAATATAAGTACAAGTATAGTGATCCTCCTCTTATAGAAAAGAATGGATGCTTAGAGTAGATATTATTCTGTAACCTGCAAGAATTATTGTAAATAATCCTATTGTTTACTGTTACAGCAAAGAGATTGAGCTGTTTCTTAAAGAGATGGTGCGCCCTTTCTGGCAAGGACTTGGACTGGGACCTGGTTGTTTGTAAAGTTTGTGGCCGTGGATCTGTACTACTAGTGGTGCAAAGAGTGTGAGCCATTGTTATATCCATCTGCTTGAACTGTAACAATATGGTCAATAAAAAGTGATCTGCTTAACTGCGACATATCCCCTTTCAAAAGACATTTGTCAAATATAAATAGCAACAATATCACCAACGTCTGCAGCTTTAAGAGGAAAATAATGTTGTTATATCCTTATGTTATACACTGACCAGTCTGTGGTAGCGATCACAGATGGTTACTACTTTTTTTTTTTGTACTGGGCTCTCATATTCTGTGTGGTTTAAAGAAGAGAAAGGAACTTATTTTACATTATTAGGGTGTGTTCGCATGCTGCAGATTTGTTGTGGAGGTTTCTGTGATTGTCCCATTAATTTGAATGACATCCTGAAATCTTGTCTACTGCAATATAACACTCTTTGGACAAGTGGAGCTTATTATTAGTCTCCGGGAATTCCATGATGGATCTGCCTCCTGTAAATTTGTGCGCTGCGAACCCTAAAAGTTTTGGATTTCGACGAATCTTAAACTTTTGGAAAATTCGGAGCAATTTAGACCTTTTTAAAATCAATTTGCTCTTCTCTAAATGCCAGTCTTAATAAATCTTGCCCATTGTCTGTGTGCAGGAAGCGAAAATTAACGTAAATTTTCTTACGATTAGTCTTGGCAGCAGCACCAAATTTGTTCTCCATGAAAGAAATCAGAACAGGTTGCAGTAATGATTCCAAAAAATAATTTATTGAATTTATAGGAAAGAGCGAATTGCTTTATTGAATGATTTGTGCCACCTGTCCTAGTGTCTTTCAGGCAGAACAAAATTCCATATTGGTGCTGCAGAAGGAAGATAAGGAAAGAGTTGGTCTACACACTAATGCCCAACAAGTTATGTGTAAAGCATTATAAGTTCATTGTAAGTTGTATTTTCACAGCTTAAACATGAAACATATGAAATAGATAGGAGAAAAACTTTTGATTTCGGAATTTAATGCATGAATTTGACATCAAATATTGGAAATAGTTTTTCATTCACATGTTAATCGATCCAGTACTAAACTAAATATTTCTGTTAACTTTTGATCAGTCTCTTTACTTTGAAAAACTGCTTCAACACATGAATGTTAGATGGCTTCAAGCCCTGCACAACATTTTAATTGGTTTTAATTATATTATAAAAGGCTAGGACCCCCGAAAATCCTAAAGGGTAAAGGCTCTGTTACACGGGCCAATGATCAGGCAGACGAGCATTCATTCAAACGCTCATTCCCGATGATTGCCCATTGTAAACAGGGCAATGATCAGCCGATGAACGAGTTAATGCTTGTTCATCGGCTGTTTGTATCATTTATGCTTTAACCCCTTAAGGACGCAGCCACTTTTGGACCATATGACACAGCCTCATTTTTTAAAATCTGACATGTGTCACTTTATGTGGTAATAACTCTAGAATTCTTTTACCTATCCGAGCGATTTGGAGATTGTTTTCTCGTGACATATTGTACTTTATGTTAGTGAAAAAATTTGGTCGATAAATTCAATATTTATTTGTGAAAAACACCAAAATTTAGGAGAAAATTTGCAAAAAATAGCATTTTTTCTAAATTCAAATGTATCTGCTTGTAAGACAGATAGTTATACCACACAAAATAGTGACTAGTTAAAATTTCCCATATGTTTACTTTATGTTTGCATCATTTTTTGAACATCCTTTTATTTTTCTAGGACGTTACAAGGCTTATAAGTTTAGCAGCAATTTCACATATTTTCAAGAAAATTTCAAAAGGCTATTTTTTACAGGTACCAGTTTAGTTCTGAAGTGGTTTTGAGGTTTGAGGGTCTTCTATATTAGGAACACCCACAAATCACCACATTTTAAAAACTGCACCCCTTAAAGTATTCAAAACAGCATTTAGAAAGTTTCTTAACCCTTTATGCGTGTCACAGGAATTAAAGCAAAGTGGAAGGGAAATTTGTAAATTTAATTTTTTTTGCAGAAATTCCATTTTAATCAATTTTTCCTGTAATACTGAAGGTTTTTACAAGAGAAACACAACTGAATATTTATTGCCCTGATTCTGCAGTTTTTAGAAATATTGCATATGTGGCCATAGTGTGCTACGGGCCTGAAACAAAAGCCCCAGAAGCAAAGGAGCACCTAGTGGATTTTTCGGCTTTCCTTTTCTTAAATTATATTTCAGGCACCATGTCAGGTTAGAAGAGGTCTTGTGGTGCAAAAACAAAGGAAACCCCCCAAAAGTGACTCCATTTGGGAAACTACACCCCTAGAGGAATTCATCTAGGGTTGTAGTGATTATTTTGACCACACAGGTCATAGATTTCATTAGAATTGAGCAGTGAAAATGAAAAATTACATTTTTTTCCACTAAGATGTAGCCTTAGGTCAAATTTTTTCATTTTCTCATCAAATAAAAGGAGAAAAAGCACCGTAACATTTGCAAAGCAACTTCTCCAGAGTACGTAAATACCCCATATGTGGTAATAAACCACTGTATGAATACACAATCAGGGCTCAGAAGGGAAGGAGCGCCATTTGGCGAGCAGATTTTGCTAGATTGGTTTTTCTGCACCATGTCGCTTTTGCAAAGCCCCTTAAGTACCAGTACAGTGGAAACTCCTCAAAAGTGACTCCATTTGGCAAACTACACCCATTGAGGAATTCATCTAGGGGGGTAGTGAGCATTTTGACCCCACAGGTGTCTCATAGATTTTATTACAAATGGGCAGTGAAAATAAAAAATGACATTATTTTCTAATAAGACGTAGCATTAGTTAAAAAAATTTCATTTTCTCAACAAATAAAAGAGAAAAAGCACTGTAACATTTGTAAAGCATTCTCTCCAGAGTAGGGAAATACCCCACATGTGGTCATAAACTGCTATTTGGACACACAGCAAGGCTCTAAAGGGAAGGAGCGCCATTTAGTATTTGGAGTGGAGATTTTACAAGATTCGTTTTTTTGACACCATGTTGCATTGAGTTATAGTACCAGTACAGTGGTACACCCGAAACCTTACCCCATTTTGGAAATTAGATCTCTCAAAGAATTTATCTAGAGGTGTAGTGAGCATTTTGACCGCACAAGTGTTTTGCAAAAATGAGTAAACAATAGATGTTGCAGATTGAAAATTGCAGTTTTCCACAGATATGCCATTTCAGTGCCCAATGTATTGTGCCCAGCTTGTACCACCGTAGACACATCCCATAAATTGTTAAGCGGGTTCTCCAGAATACAGTAATTCCCCATATGTGGTCATAAATTGCGGTTTGGGCACACTGCCAGGCTCAGTTGGACCACCATTTGGCTTTTGAAGCGCAGATTTTGCTTAGTGTTTTAGTGGTATTTCAGCTTATAATGTGGGGGTATATGTAAGCTGTGCGGAGTACATCAGGGTATATGTAAGCTGGGCGGAGTACATCAGGGTATATGTAAGCCTGGCGGAGTAGATCAGGGTATACGTAAACTGGGCGGAGTGCAACAGGTCATAATAGGATGATGTAATAATGGGTTGAATGAATAATCCATGGATTGGTGTGGTACGCTTTATGCACAGGCCGGGATTATTGGGTATTATACAAAATATCTGCGCTCCAGTATTGCCTAATCTTTGACTTCTTCACTAGCCCTATAAGCCGCACAGGGCCCTAAAGTTTCCTCATCTCCGCTGCATCTACAGGGTCCACCTGTGGTGTCTAGCAAATGATGATGTGGGGTATTTAGTGAGATTCTACTGGACCTAAAAAATTAGTCTGGGTCGTCATTTAGCATCATTGCGTTTCTTCCGCTGACGGAGCTGTGTGAGGGCGCATTTTTTGTGGAACGAGCTGTAATTTTTATTGGTTCCATTTTGGGGTACATGCGATTTTTTTTTTTTTTATCCCTATTTATTCCATTTTTTGGGAGAGGAGGAAACCAAAAAACAGCAATTGTAGCAGGTTTTTTTTAATTTTATTTTTGTTCACCGTGCAGTATAAACAACATGTTAACTTTATTCTGCGGGGCGATACGATTACAGCGACACCAAATTTATATTGTTTTTTTACGTTTCACTACGTTCCCACAATAAAAATACGCTTTTCTAAAAAAAAATCATGGTTTAGTGTCGCCATTTTCTGACAGCCATAACTTTATTATTTTTTATAGTGTATATCGCTGCAGGAGGACTTGTTTTATGCGTGACAAACTGTAGTTTCTATTGGTACCATTTTGCGTTACTTGCAACTTTTTGATTACTTATTACATTTTTTTTTGAGACAAGATGACCAAAAAATAAAATGCTGTCATTGTTTTTTTATTACAATTTTTTACGGTGTTCACCGTGCGGTAAAAATAATGTGAAATTTTTATAGATCATGCCGTTCCGAACGTGGCGATACCTATTATGTATAGTTTTTTTTCCTGTTTTCATTTTTTTTTCTAATAATAAAGTTGATCAGGGAAACAGGGCGATTATTGTTTTTATTAGTTACAACTTTTATTTATTTTTCTTTCACATTTTTCTTTAACTTTTTTCACTTTTTCTTTTACACTGACCTGGGGACTTGAAGATCTGGTCTTCTGATCCCCGGTACAATACACTGCACTACTTATGTATGTACTTATGTAGTGCAGTGTATTGTAACTATCATTCATCATCTGACAGTTAGCCTATTAAGTCCTGCCTCGGGCAGGACCTAAAAGGCTTCCGTACCTGGGCAACCAGAAAGCCTAGCAACGGCTTCCTGGTTGCCATAGCAACCATCTCCACCGGCGGGGGGGGCCCGGGGGTACAGAGGGAGCTCCCTCCCTGTGTCAATTACTTCAATGCGGCAGACGTCATTGACAGCCGCATTGAAGAGGTTAAATGGCTGCGATCGGCTGTCAGCTGTGTATAACAGCTGACAGCCGCTGAAGATAAATCGCGCACAGCTCCTGTGCTCGCTTTATCTACAGGGCGTGACTGTACGCCCGAGTGTGGGATCGCACTTTGTATTTGGACGTACAGTCACGCCCAAAAGTGGGAAGGGGTTAAGAAATATTACCGTTGTCCGCAGCACAAATCTGTGTAAACACGCCAGACATTATTGTCAAGGGAAGCAATTAGTTAGATGTCCACCATGGATGAAGTAAAGTGCAGCTTGCTATCAGTGCAGAGGTGCATAAAACTCTCTAAAATTGAGGAAACAATTTGAGGTAAAACTTATCGTTGTGTAGGGAGCACCGCATACTCCAGAATGATGTTTTTTTTTTACTTTTGCCTGGAGTCTCTTGTTTGTGTTTATTTTAAATAAGATAATGAAGAATACTGTCCTGGGAGTATTTTCTTAAAATATTTTGATGGTATAGTACAATATATGAGCTCAAATACATAGAATTATTTGTATTATATGCTAGTGTTATTTTTTTATTATAATGAAATCCAAACATTTCAACAAAATGTTATAGAGTGTAGGAGTATATTATTTTATATTTCATATGTTAAAAATCAAATTTATATGTTTTTCTTTACTAATATGCCACATATTATAAGTAAAAATAATACTAATCTATTGTTATTATCACCCTTCATTGTTCTTTGTGGACTGTGCTGCTGCATAGCTCACAGAGAGCCTGCTTAATATGTGACTGGAATTAAATCCCAATGGTAAAAGAAAAAAAAGCTATGTGTAATAAATATTTCATTAATGCAGGGATCCAATGATGCATTATAATAATTGCAGAAATACACACTAGGGATCTCACTAGCTGTATGACTGAAAAACAGAATACAAAACAAAATACAAAAAGTTGCACATCAGTAAGTGCTAAGTAAATTTACAGCTAATACAGTTGTCACATAGGGTTCGTGGACCGACTGGGCCGTAACGCCTTGGCAGTATGGAAGCTGGCCAACAGGGCACAGGTCAGAGTCTATAGTTCATATAGTGTACCTGTGGCAGCTTGGACAGTAGCAAGGCAGGCTTGGCTGGAACTATGCAGTAGGTAGACGTCAAGCGTGGAGTAGCAGGACAGGCGTGGTAAACAGCACAGCACGGCACTAGATCAGGATACAGGAACACTGGGAGCAGGAAACACTAGGGGACCATTTGCAAGACAAACTTAGGATACGACAACAATGCTCAGGCGTGGGATGAAGGGGCTGAGACCTTCTTATAGCCCAGGGTGCTCTGGGAGAAATCAGCTCAATCTCCCAAATGCGTGCGCTCTGGCTTCTTAAGTCTGGACTGAGCTCGCGAGCGCACCCTGGTGGTCACTGTGGAACAGGACTGCCGATGTGCAGACATCTCTGGAGAGAAGGGCGTCGGCTGGATGGAAGGAGTTTGTGTTCAGCGACCATGGACGTTACAGTTTCCCCCTCTTACACCCCCTCCTCTTGGGACCAGAATGAGAGAGAAACCTCTTAATGAGGGTAGGAGCGTTGAGATTCTCTTCTGGCTACCAGGACCTCTCTTCTGGACCAAACCCCCTCCAATCTACTAAATAACATGTTCTTTCTCTTACTTTTTTAATGTCCAGGATCTCCTTAACCTCGAAGGTGTCTGAAGGACCACTGGAGGCAACCGCAGGGCTAGGAGTATTGGTAAAGTGGTTCAGAACCACCGGTTTCAGGAGAGAGACATGGAAGGAGTTGGGTATCTTGAGGGTAGGAGGCAGCCGAAGCTTGTAGGCGGCAGGCTTGATCTGCTGTAGGACCACGAAGGGTCTGAGGAACCTGGGAGCAAATTTGTACGACGGCACCCTCAGTCGAATATTCCTGGAGGACAGCCAGACCTTCGCGCCAGGAAGAAACTGAGGAGTCCTCTTCTCCTTGTGTCCGCCTTCAGTTTCAAGCGGTCGACTGCCAGCAGGATGGAGGATCGAGTCTGCTACAAGATCTGCAGAAAGTCCCTAAAAGACGTGTCAGTAGCTGCTACCATGGACGTATCAGGCACCGGGAGAGGAATTTGTGGGTGTTGGCCGTAGACAATGAAGAATGGTGTCTTCTATGTGGACTTGCTGGTGTGATTGTTGTAGGAGAATTCAGCCCACGGAAGCAACTGCACCCAGTCATCATGCTGCTTGGAGATGAAGTGGCGTAAGTAGTTCTCCAAGATCTGATTGATCCTCTCGATCTGACCATTGGACTGAGGGTGGTAGGCCGAGGAAAAGTCCAACTTTACACCTAGGAGTCCGCAGAGGGCTCTCCAGAACTTCGAGGTGAACTGAACCGATCAGACACAATATGCTGTGGTAAGCCGTGCAGGCGGAAGATGTGTTGGATGAACAGCTTGGCCAGTAGAGGAGCAGAAAGAAGACTGGTCAGAGAAACAAAGTGGGCCATCTTCGAGAATCGATCCACCACTACCTAGACAGCACTGCATCCAGCAGAGAGAGGCAGGTCAGTAATAAAGTCCATAGCTATATGCTGCCAGGGAACATCGGGCACAGGCAATGGCTGGAGCAGGCCAGCAGGTCTGGAGTGAGCGACCTTGTTAGCCGCACACACTGAGCAGTACGAAAAAAAGTCCAAAATGTCCTTGAGCAGCGTGGGCCACCAGAAATGATGGGCAATCAGATCTCGGGTCTTAAGGGTCCCCACGTGACCTGCCAGTCTAGAGGAGTGTCCCCAGCGGAAGATTCTCCCTCGGTCAGCCAGGCGCACAAAAGTCCTCCCTGGAGGAATGTCCCCAACTTGCAGGGGATTGACAGAGACAATGCAAGATGGATCAATAATGTTCTGTGGCATCTCCATGGTGTCCTCGGTCTCGAAAGACTTGGACAAGGCATCGGCCCTCACATTCTTGTTGGCTGGGCGATAATGGAGCTCAAACTGGAACCTGCTAAAGAACAGCGACCACCTGGCCGGACGAGGATTCAGCCGTTGGGCCGTCTGGAGATAGGGAAGGTTCTTGTGGTCCGTAAAAATCAGGATGGGATGAGCTCTAGTAGATGTCTCCACTCCTCCAGGGCCAACTTGATGGCCAGTAACTCCTGATCCCCAATCGAGTAGTTGCGTTCTGCGGAAGAGAAGAACTTAGAGAAATATCCACATACCATAGACTTGCCCTTGGAACCTCTACCTCCAGCGAGAACTGTAGAGAAATCTCGGGATGATGGAAGATAGAAGCTGACGTGAAGGCACTCTTCAGGCTATTGAATGCAGACTCTGCCTCAGGAGTCCACACCTTGGCGTTCATGCCCTTCTTAGTGAGGTCAGAGATAGGAGAGGTCAGTGAGGAGAAGTTTGGAATAAACGGTCTGTAAAAATTGGCAAATCCCAGAAAGCGCTGTATGGCCCTCAAACCTTGAGGGCGTGGCCATTCCAGAATGGACTTTACGTTTTCAGGATTCATCTTGAGACCTCTATTCGAGACAATGTAGCCGAGGAAGGGCAGAGCATCCTTTTCAAACACGCACTTCTGCAACTTAGCGTACAGACAATTCTCTCTTAACCGCAGCAAAACTTGACGGACATGTCTCTGAGGAGTCACAGGATCTGGAGAAAACAAAAATCAAGATGTCATCAAGATAGACCACAACACAAAATAGAGGAGGTCACGGAAAATGTCATTAACAAACTCCTGGAAGATCGCGGGAGCATTACACAGGCCGAAGGGCATTACTAGATATTCATAGTGTCCATCACGGGTGTTAAGTGCTGTCTTCCATTCGTCACCCTGGCGAATCTGGATTAGGTTGAAAGCCCCTTGCAGGTCTAGTTTGGAAAAAATTTTGGCACCACGTATACGATCAAGTAATTCAGAGATCAGCGGCAACGGATATTTATTCTTCACCGTGATTTGGTTGAGACCCCAGAAGTCAATACAAGGGCGGAGGGTGCCATCCTTTATCTTGATGAAGAAGAACCCGGCTCCTGCCGGGGAGGAAGACTTCCGTATGAAGCCCCTCTCCAAGTTCTCCTTAACATAGGCGGACATGAACAGAGTCTCTGGCAAGGGGAAAGGATATACCCTACCACGGGGAAGGGATGCACCATGGATCAGCTCGATAGGACAGTCATACGCCCGGTCTAGAGGAAGTATCTCCACCTCCCTTTTGCTGAAGACGTCCGAAAATTCAGCATAATGACCAGGCAATCCTGCCAATGATCGAGGCAGGGGAGGCTGGACTGAACGAATCTGCACCAGGCATCGGCTGTGACACTCAGGTCCCCACTGGAGAACCTCTCCGGAGTTCCAGTCCAGGACTGGGGCATGTAGTCGGAGCCAAGGCAGACCCAGCAGCACAGGGTTAACGGCCTTGGACAGGACATCGAACGGTAGAAGTTTGGCGCCGAGAGCTCCTACTTGGAGAATCAGCAGCTTGGTCACAGCTATAACTGGGTCTGGCAGCGGTAGTCCATTTACTGATGCAACCATTAACGGTCTCTCCAGAGGGGTAGTGAGTAATTGGAGAAGGTCCACCAGGTCTCTACAAATGAAATTAACAGCAGATACGCAGAGACCTGATGTGTTTTCTCACCAGACACTATGGTCACTAGTATGGACAACTTAGATGGGAGTCCTTTAACTAAGGTTGTCACTCCTACCAACCCTAGGCTTTGGGGCTTTTGGGGACACAGATGCACTAGATGGCCTCTGAGGCCGCAATAAAGACAGTACCGAAGTGCGTCTGCGTTGTCTCTCCTGGGCAGATAGCTTACATTGGTCCATCCTCACAGACTCCTGAGGAGGATCGGCATCGGAGGATGGCAGGGGTTGCTGCAAGCTAGGAGCAAGACTAGGAAGGCCTCCCTCCCGACGAACCTCTTGGAGCCTTTCTCAGAGCCTTCTATCAATCCGGGCAGCCAGGAGGATGAGGTCATCCAGAGTAGACGGCAGGTCTCGAGCGGCAAGTTCGTCTTTAATCTTAGGAGACAGTCCTTGCCAGAATGTAGCCACCAAGGCCTCATTGTTCCACAACAGTTCTCCCGCTAGGGTGCGGAAGTAGCTGGTGTACTCGCCCAGAGAAATGTCTCCTTGGCGTAGGTTCAGCAAGGAAGCAGCAGCAGAGGAGACTCGTCCAGGCTCCTCAAACACCGTGCGAAATGTCTGGAGGAACCCCTGGGCGCAGAGTAAATGACAGGTCGTCGGCACAGTACGTCAGCAAACCCATTCAAATGAATGGGCAGATGTTTGCCGACGTATTATAGCCCTATTTTCAGACGCAAAACGAGGCATAATACACCTCGTTTACGTCTGAAAATAGGTCGTGTGAACCCAGCCTAAGGGCAGATTCAGACGAACGTTGCGTTTTTGCGCGTGCAAACAACGCTGCGTTTTGCGCGCGCAAAAACCATTTGACAGCTGCGTGTGTCATCCGTGTATGATGCGCGGCTGCGTGATTTTCGCGCAGCCGCCATCATAGAGATGAGGCTAGTCGACGCCCGTCACTGTCCAAGGTGCTGAAAGAGCTAACTGATCGGCAGTAACTCTTTCAGCACCCTCGACAGTGAATGCCGAACACAATATCGAGAAACCTGTTAAAAAAAAAGAAAAAGTTTGTACTTACCGAGAACTTCCCTCCCGGCCGTTGCCTTGGTGACGCGTCCTTGGTGACGCGCCTCTCTTGACATCGGGCCCCACCTCCCTGGATGACGCGGCAGTCCATGTGACCGCTGCAGCCTGTGCTTGGCCTGTGATTGGCTGGAGCTGTCACTTTGACTGAATTGTCATCCCGGGAGGTCAGACTGGAGGAAGAAGCCGGGAGTTATCGGTAAGTCAGAACTTCGTTTTTTTTTACAGGTTCATGTTTATTGGGATCGGTAGTCACTGTCCATGGTGCTGCAACAGTTTAACTCTTTCAGCACCCTGGACAGTGACTATCTCCTGACGTCGCGTACCGGAAATTTTTTTGCCGGGTTCCGCCAAAACGAGTTCGGCCGAACCCGGTGAAGTTCAGTTCGATTGTCCGGGTTCGCTCATCTCAAAGACACTCCATTTGGATGTTTGGAAACAGAAAAGCACGTGGTGCTTTTCTGTTTACATTCATCCTTTTGAAAGCTGGTGCGCTGTTTCAGTCGGTTCGCACGGAAGTGCTTCCGTGCGACCTGCGTGGTTTTCACGCACCCATTGACTTCAATAGGTGCGTGATGCGCGAAATACGCGGAGATATTGAACCTGTCGCATTTTGTATGCAGCGAACAAACGCTGAGCACAAATCACGCACTGTTTGAACTGCCCCATTGACTTCTATAGGGCTGTGCGTGGCGCGCGAAAAATACGCGGCCTGCCCGCACGAAAAACACGCTCGTGTGAATCCCCCCTAAGACAAATAAATCTGCCTCAAAATTCCTTCAGGAAGGGACAGCATTGTTTGACCTTTTTTTTGTGTGTTTTTTCTTAAGCCGTTGAAGCTAATGCAAAAGAAGCAGGCAAAAAAAAAGCACCAAACGAGCGCCGCAGGTATTTTCTGCCTCCTATTAATTTCAATTGGAGGTCAGAGGCGGAAAACACTTGAAGACCATCAACCCCCCACTAACAGTAAAATGACCATTAGCCCCCCACTCACAGTAAAATGACCATCAGCCCGCCACTCACAGATTCCCACTGTAGGTAGCGCCACACAGCCCCTTGTAGGTAGAGCCACACAGCCCCTTGGTAGATAGCACCACAAAGCCCAAAGCGCCATGGTTTGTAGTGCCACACAGCCCCCTGGTTGGTAGTGCCACACAGCCCCCTGGTTCGTAGTGCCACACAGCCCCCTGGTTCGTAGTGCCACACAGCCCCCTGGTTCGTAGTGCCACACAGCCCACAGCCCTATGGTAGGTAGTGTCACACAGCCCACATCCGCGTGGTAGATAGCAAACCCCCCCTCCTTCCTGTAGATAGTGCCACTGTAGCTCCCTAAAGGAGCGGAATCCCGGTGTGGCTGGGGATTCCACTCCTGGAGCGCTCCTTGATGTCTCTGTCCATATACGGACAGTGAGATCAGGGGAAACTCCTGCAGCTGCAGCGGAATCCCCGTCCACAGCGTTGCCGACGCTGTGACGGGGGATTCTCCTCCAGGAGAATCTCCGGTCGTCTGTGTCCATAAATGGACAATGACGTCATTTGCTTCTCCTGGAGTGCAATCCCCGGTCACAGCATCTGCAACGCTGTGGACAGGGATTCCGCTGCAGCTGCAGGAGTTTCCCCTGATGTCACTATCCATATATGAACAGAGACATCAAGGAGCGCTCCAGGAGCGGAATCCCCGGCCACACGGGATTTCCGCTCCTTGAGGGAGCTACAGTGGCGCTAGTAGATAACAGAGCAGGGAGGTATCTCCCTGCTCTGCTATAGTGCCATCGCTACTGCTGTAACAGCGCAGCAGCTGCTAGCGGCACCACTGCCCTCATGGCCGGAGTCGCCGCTTGCAGCCGCTATGGCTGCTACAGCGGTAGCGATGGCACTAAGTGAAGAAGCGCGTGGGCGGAAGGGCGACTGCTGAGTCGCCAGGCCCGGGCACTTCTAAAACAAGCAGGGGAAGGGAGCCAGCGCAGCGCCCCCTTCCACCTGCTGGAGTGATGCGCCCTGTGCGAAGGCACAGCTCGCACACCCCTAAGGCCGGCCCTGACCCCCTTCCCTCTTTGGCCACTTTTGACCTTCTTGACAGAGCCTTATTTTTCAAATCTCACAGGTTTCATTTTATGTGGTAATAACTTCGGAATGATTTTAGCTATCCAAGCAATTCTGAGATTGTTTTCTTGTGGCACATTGGACTTTTTGTTACTGGCAAAATTAGCTCGATACATTCAGTATTTAATTGTGAAAAACACCAAAATTTTGCAAAAATTAGCATTTTTCTCAATTTAAATGTATCTGCTTGGAAGACAGGCAGATATACCACACAAAATGGTTGCTAATAAACATTTCCCATAGGTCTACTTTAGATTCGCATAATTTTTTTAACATCCTTTTATTTCTCTAGGACGTTACAAGGCTTAGAACTTTAGCAGCAATTTTTCAAGAAAATTTCAAAAGGCTATTTTTACAGGGGCCAGTTCAGATGTGAAGTGGCTTTAAGGGCCTTATATATTAGAAACCCCCAATAAGTCACCCCATTTTAAAAACTTCACCCCTCAAAATGTATTAAAAACAGCATTTAGAAAGTTTCTTAACCCTTTAGATGTTTCACAGGAATTATAGCAAAGTAGAGGTGTAATTTGGAAAAAAAAAAAAATTTTTTTTTTTTTAGAAATTCATTTTTAATCCATTTTTTTTGTAATACAGAAAGTTTTACCAGAGAAATGCAACTCAATATTTGTTACCCAGGTTCTGCAGATTTAGGAAATATTCAACATGTGGCCCTAGTGTGGTACTAAACTGAAGCACCAGCCTCAGAAGCAAAGGAGCACCTAGAGGATTTTGGGGCCTTCTTTTTATTAGAATATATTTTAGGAACCATGTCAGGTTTGAAGGGCTCTTGCGGTGCCAAAGCAGTGAAAATCCCCCAAACGTGACCCCATTTGGTAAAATACACACATCAAGGAAATTATCTAGGGGTATAGTGAGCATTTTGACCCCACAGGTTTATTGCAGAAATTATTGGAAGTAGGCCGTAAAAATTAGCTATTTTTTAGCTAATTTTTTTCATTTCCACAAGGACTAAAGGGGAAAAAAATCACTGCAAAATTTGTAAAGCAATTTCTCCCGAGTAAAATAATACCCCACATGTGGTCATAAACGGCTGTTTGGTCACACGGCAGGGCTTAGAAGGGAAAGAGCGCTATTTGGCTTTTGGTTCTCAAATTTAGCAGGAATGGTTTGCGGAGGCCATGTTGCATTTGCAAAGCCCCTGAGGGGACAAAACAATGAAAACACCCAAAAAGTGATTCCATTTAGGAAACTACATCCCTTGAGGAATTCATCTAGGGGTGTAGTGAGCATTTAGAATTTATTAGAATTGGGCAGTGAAAACAAAAACAATCCTTTTTCTTCAATAAGACGTAGCTTTAGCTCAAAATTTTTCATTTTCTCAACAAATAAAGGAAAAAAAGAACCCCAACATTTGTAAAGCAATTTCTCTTGAGTACGTTATTACCCCATATGTGGTAATAAACTGTTTTTTTTGGGCAATAGGGCTCAGAAGGGAAGGAGTGGCATTTGGCTTTTGGAGTGAAGATTTTACTGGATTGGTTTCTGGACGCTATGTCGCATTTGCAAAGCCCCTGTGGGACCAAACCAGTGGAAACCCCCCAGAAGTGACCACATTTTGGAAACTACACCACTCAAGGTATTCACCTAGGGGTGTAGTGAGCATGTTAACCCCGCAGGTGTTTTGCATAAATTAGTGTACACTCGATGTTGCCGAGTGAAAATGGGATTTTTTTCCCATAGATATGCCAATATGTGGTGCCCAGCTTGTGCCAACATAAGAC